>NC_080608.1:0-600000 GCF_027887145.1 Ammospiza caudacuta
GCCAAGGAAAAAGCTGTGAAAGCTGCCATGTTGTTGCACTTTTGTACTCCCCTTGGGATGCCTTGAACAGCTGCAGTGTGCCTGGAGCTAAGGGCTTCCTAGTTTTAAAAATCCTAGCCCTAGGCCTAAGCCTAACAGTAACCCTGGGAAGGTAAATCAGCCTGGTGTTAGGCGTCTTGCCAAGGAAAAAGCCGTGAAAGCAGCCATGTTGTGGCACTTTTGCACTCCCTTTTGGATGCCTTTCACAGCTGCAGTGTGCCTGGAACTCAGGGCTTCCTGCTTTTAAAAATCCTAGCCCTAGGCCGAACCCCAACCCTAAGACGAGAAAGGCAAATCAGCCAGGAATTAGGCATGTCCCCAAGGAAAAAGCTGTGGAGGCAGGCATGTTGTGCTACTTTTGCGCTCTTCTTGGCTAGTCCTTCGCAGCTGCTGTGTTCTTGGAACTCAGGGCTTTCTGGTTAATAGACCCTTACCCTAGGCGTAACTCAAACCTTAACCCTAGGAAGGAAAATCAGCCTATGGTTCGGGATGGTCTCATGGAAATATCAGTGGTGGCAGCCAAGTTGCGTCACTTTTGCGCTCACCTTGGGATGCCTGCCTTTCGCAGCTGCAGTGTGCCTGGAGCCCAGGGCTTCCTGGTTTTAAAAGTCCTAGGCCTAAGCCTAACAGTAACCCTAGGAAGGTAAATCAGCCGGGTATTAGGGTTCTTCCTAAGGGAAAAGCCGTGAAAGCAGCCATGTTGTGGCACTTCTGCACTCCCTTTGGGATGCCTTTGGCAGATGAAGTAAGCCTGGAACTCAGGGCTTCCTGGTTAAAGAAATCCAAGCCCTAGGCTGAACCCTAACCCTAACCCTAGGCAGATAAATCAGCCTAGGTATAGGGATGGTGCCAAGGAAAAAGCTGTGAAAGCTGCCATGTTGTTGCACTTTTGTACTCCCCTTGGGATGCCTTGAACAGCTGCAGTGTGCCTGGAGCTAAGGGCTTCCTAGTTTTAAAAATCCTAGCCCTAGGCCTAAGCCTAACAGTAACCCTGGGAAGGTAAATCAGCCTGGTGTTAGGCTTCTTGCCAAGGAAAAAGCCGTGAAAGCAGCCATGTTGTGGCACTTTTGCACTCCCTTTTGGATGCCTTTCACAGCTGCAGTGTGCCTGGAACTCAGGGCTTCCTGCTTTTAAAAATCCTAGCCCTAGGCCGAACCCCAACCCTAAGACGAGAAAGGCAAATCAGCCAGGAATTAGGCATGTCCCCAAGGAAAAAGCTGTGGAGGCAGGCATGTTGTGCTACTTTTGCGCTCTTCTTGGCTAGTCCTTCGCAGCTGCTGTGTTCTTGGAACTAAGGGCTTTCTGGTTAATAGACCCTTACCCTAGGCGTAACTCAAACCTTAACCCTAGGAAGGAAAATCAGCCTATGGTTCGGGATGGTCTCATGGAAATATCAGTGGTGGCAGCCAAGTTGCGTCACTTTTGCGCTCCCCTTGGGATGCCTTTCGCAGCTGCAGTGTGCCTGGAGCCCAGGGCTTCCTGGTTTTAAAAGTCCTAGGCCTAAGCCTAACAGTAACCCTAGGAAGGTAAATCAGCCGGGTATTAGGCTTCTTCCTAAGGGAAAAGCCGTGAAAGCAGCCATGTTGTGGCACTTCTGCACTCCCTTTGGGATGCCTTTGGCAGATGAAGTAAGCCTGGAACTCAGGGCTTCCTGGTTAAAGAAATCCAAGCCCTAGGCTGAACCCTAACCCTAACCCTAGGCAGATAAATCAGCCTAGGTATAGGGATGGTGCCAAGGAAAAAGCTGTGAAAGCTGCCATGTTGTTGCACTTTTGTACTCCCCTTGGGATGCCTTGAACAGCTGCAGTGTGCCTGGAGCTAAGGGCTTCCTAGTTTTAAAAATCCTAGCCCTAGGCCTAAGCCTAACAGTAACCCTGGGAAGGTAAATCAGCCTGGTGTTAGGCGTCTTGCCAAGGAAAAAGCCGTGAAAGCAGCCATGTTGTGTCACTTTTGCACTCCCTTTTGGATGCCTTTCACAGCTGCAGTGTGCCTGGAACTCAGGGCTTCCTGCTTTTAAAAATCCTAGCCCTAGGCCGAACCCCAACCCTAAGACGAGAAAGGCAAATCAGCCAGGAATTAGGCATGTCCCCAAGGAAAAAGCTGTGGAGGCAGGCATGTTGTGGTACTTTTGCGCTCTTCTTGGCTAGTCCTTCGCAGCTGCTGTGTTCTTGGAACTCAGGGCTTTCTGGTTAATAGACCCTTACCCTAGGCGTAACTCAAACCTTAACCCTAGGAAGGAAAATCAGCCTATGGTTCGGGATGGTCTCATGGAAATATCAGTGGTGGCAGCCAAGTTGCGTCACTTTTGCTCTCCCCTTGGGATGCCTTTCGCAGCTGCAGTGTGCCTGGAGCCCAGGGCTTCCTGGTTTTAAAAGTCCTAGGCCTAAGCCTAACAGTAACCCTAGGAAGGTAAATCAGCCGGGTATTAGGGTTCTTCCTAAGGGAAAAGCCGTGAAAGCAGCCATGTTGTGGCACTTCTGCACTCCCTTTGGGATGCCTTTGGCAGATGAAGTAAGCCTGGAACTCAGGGCTTCCTGGTTAAAGAAATCCAAGCCCTAGGCTGAACCCTAACCCTAACCCTAGGCAGATAAATCAGCCTAGGTATAGGGATGGTGCCAAGGAAAAAGCTGTGAAAGCTGCCATGTTGTTGCACTTTTGTACTCCCCTTGGGATGCCTTGAACAGCTGCAGTGTGCCTGGAGCTAAGGGCTTCCTAGTTTTAAAAATCCTAGCCCTAGGCCTAAGCCTAACAGTAACCCTGGGAAGGTAAATCAGCCTGGTGTTAGGCGTCTTGCCAAGGAAAAAGCCGTGAAAGCAGCCATGTTGTGGCACTTTTGCACTCCCTTTTGGATGCCTTTCACAGCTGCAGTGTGCCTGGAACTCAGGGCTTCCTGCTTTTAAAAATCCTAGCCCTAGGCCGAACCCCAACCCTAAGACGAGAAAGGCAAATCAGCCAGGAATTAGGCATGTCCCCAAGGAAAAAGCTGTGGAGGCAGGCATGTTGTGCTACTTTTGCGCTCTTCTTGGCTAGTCCTTCGCAGCTGCTGTGTTCTTGGAACTCAGGGCTTTCTGGTTAATAGACCCTTACCCTAGGCGTAACTCAAACCTTAACCCTAGGAAGGAAAATCAGCCTATGGTTCGGGATGGTCTCATGGAAATATCAGTGGTGGCAGCCAAGTTGCGTCACTTTTGCGCTCACCTTGGGATGCCTGCCTTTCGCAGCTGCAGTGTGCCTGGAGCCCAGGGCTTCCTGGTTTTAAAAGTCCTAGGCCTAAGCCTAACAGTAACCCTAGGAAGGTAAATCAGCCGGGTATTAGGGTTCTTCCTAAGGGAAAAGCCGTGAAAGCAGCCATGTTGTGGCACTTCTGCACTCCCTTTGGGATGCCTTTGGCAGATGAAGTAAGCCTGGAACTCAGGGCTTCCTGGTTAAAGAAATCACAGCCCTAGGCTGAACCCTAACCCTAACCCTAGGCAGATAAATCAACCTAGGTTTAGGGATGGTGCCAAGGAAAAAGCTGTGAAAGCTGCCATGTTGTTGCACTTTTGTACTCCCCTTGGGATGCCTTGAACAGCTGCAGTGTGCCTGGAGCCCAGGGCTTCCTAGTTTTAAAAATCCTAGCCCTAGGCCTAAGCCTAACAGTAACCCTGGGAAGGTAAATCAGCCTGGTGTTAGGCGTCTTGCCAAGGAAAAAGCCGTGAAACAGCCATGTTGTGGCACTTTTGCACTCCCTTTTGGATGCCTTTCACAGCTCCAGTGTGCCTGGAACTCAGGGCTTCCTGCTTTTAAAAATCCTAGCCCTAGGCCGAACCCCAACCCTAAGACGAGAAAGGCAAATCAGCCAGGAATTAGGCATGTCCCCAAGGAAAAAGCTGTGGAGGCAGGCATGTTGTGGTACTTTTGCGCTCTTCTTGGCTAGTCCTTCGCAGCTGCTGTGTTCTTGGAACTCAGGGCTTTCTGGTTAATAGACCCTTACCCTAGGCGTAACTCAAACCTTAACCCTAGGAAGGAAAATCAGCCTATGGTTCGGGATGGTCTCATGGAAATATCAGTGGTGGCAGCCAAGTTGCGTCACTTTTGCGCTCACCTTGGGATGCCTGCCTTTCGCAGCTGCAGTGTGCCTGGAGCCCAGGGCTTCCTGGTTTTAAAAGTCCTAGGCCTAAGCCTAACAGTAACCCTAGGAAGGTAAATCAGCCGGGTATTAGGGTTCTTCCTAAGGGAAAAGCCGTGAAAGCAGCCATGTTGTGGCACTTCTGCACTCCCTTTGGGATGCCTTTGGCAGATGAAGTAAGCCTGGAACTCAGGGCTTCCTGGTTAAAGAAATCCGAGCCCTAGGCTGAACCCTAACCCTAACCCTAGGCAGATAAATCAGCCTAGGTATAGGGATGGTGCCAAGGAAAAAGCTGTGAAAGCTGCCATGTTGTTGCACTTTTGTACTCCCCTTGGGATGCCTTGAACAGCTGCAGTGTGCCTGGAGCTAAGGGCTTCCTAGTTTTAAAAATCCTAGCCCTAGGCCTAAGCCTAACAGTAACCCTGGGAAGGTAAATCAGCCTGGTGTTAGGCTTCTTGCCAAGGAAAAAGCCGTGAAAGCAGCCATGTTGTGGCACTTTTGCACTCCCTTTTGGATGCCTTTCACAGCTCCACTGTGCCTGGAACTCAGGGCTTCCTGCTTTTAAAAATCCTAGCCCTAGGCCGAACCCCAACCCTAAGACGAGAAAGGCAAATCAGCCAGGAATTAGGCATGTCCCCAAGGAAAAAGCTGTGGAGGCAGGCATGTTGTGGTACTTTTGCGCTCTTCTTGGCTAGTCCTTCGCAGCTGCTGTGTTCTTGGAACTCAGGGCTTTCTGGTTAATAGACCCTTACCCTAGGCGTAACTCAAACCTTAACCCTAGGAAGGAAAATCAGCCTATGGTTCGGGATGGTCTCATGGAAATATCAGTGGTGGCAGCCAAGTTGCGTCACTTTTGCGCTCCCCTTGGGATGCCTTTCGCAGCTGCAGTGTGCCTGGAGCCCAGGGCTTCCTGGTTTTAAAAGTCCTAGGCCTAAGCCTAACAGTAACCCTAGGAAGGTAAATCAGCCGGGTATTAGGGTTCTTCCTAAGGGAAAAGCCGTGAAAGCAGCCATGTTGTGGCACTTCTGCACTCCCTTTGGGATGCCTTTGGCAGATGAAGTAAGCCTGGAACTCAGGGCTTCCTGGTTAAAGAAATCCAAGCCCTAGGCTGAACCCTAACCCTAACCCTAGGCAGATAAATCAGCCTAGGTATAGGGATGGTGCCAAGGAAAAAGCTGTGAAAGCTGCCATGTTGTTGCACTTTTGTACTCCCCTTGGGATGCCTTGAACAGCTGCAGTGTGCCTGGAGCTAAGGGCTTCCTAGTTTTAAAAATCCTAGCCCTAGGCCTAAGCCTAACAGTAACACTGGGAAGGTAAATCAGCCTGGTGTTAGGCTTCTTGCCAAGGAAAAAGCCGTGAAAGCAGCCATGTTGTGGCACTTTTGCACTCCCTTTTGGATGCCTTTCACAGCTCCAGTGTGCCTGGAACTCAGGGCTTCCTGCTTTTAAAAATCCTAGCCCTAGGCCGAACCCCAACCCTAAGACGAGAAAGGCAAATCAGCCAGGAATTAGGCATGTCCCCAAGGAAAAAGCTGTGGAGGCAGGCATGTTGTGCTACTTTTGCGCTCTTCTTGGCTAGTCCTTCGCAGCTGCTGTGTTCTTGGAACTCAGGGCTTTCTGGTTAATAGACCCTTACCCTAGGCGTAACTCAAACCTTAACCCTAGGAAGGAAAATCAGCCTATGGTTCGGGATGGTCTCATGGAAATATCAGTGGTGGCAGCCAAGTTGCGTCACTTTTGCGCTCCCCTTGGGATGCCTGCCTTTCGCAGCTGCAGTGTGCCTGGAGCCCAGGGCTTCCTGGTTTTAAAAGTCCTAGGCCTAAGCCTAACAGTAACCCTAGGAAGGTAAATCAGCCGGGTATTAGGGTTCTTCCTAAGGGAAAAGCCGTGAAAGCAGCCATGTTGTGGCACTTCTGCACTCCCTTTGGGATGCCTTTGGCAGATGAAGTAAGCCTGGAACTCAGGGCTTCCTGGTTAAAGAAATCCAAGCCCTAGGCTGAACCCTAACCCTAACCCTAGGCAGATAAATCAGCCTAGGTATAGGGATGGTGCCAAGGAAAAAGCTGTGAAAGCTGCCATGTTGTTGCACTTTTGTACTCCCCTTGGGATGCCTTGAACAGCTGCAGTGTGCCTGGAGCTAAGGGCTTCCTAGTTTTAAAAATCCTAGCCCTAGGCCTAAGCCTAACAGTAACCCTGGGAAGGTAAATCAGCCTGGTGTTAGGCTTCTTGCCAAGGAAAAAGCCGTGAAAGCAGCCATGTTGTGGCACTTTTGCACTCCCTTTTGGATGCCTTTCACAGCTGCAGTGTGCCTGGAACTCAGGGCTTCCTGCTTTTAAAAATCCTAGCCCTAGGCCGAACCCCAACCCTAAGACGAGAAAGGCAAATCAGCCAGGAATTAGGCATGTCCCCAAGGAAAAAGCTGTGGAGGCAGGCATGTTGTGCTACTTTTGCGCTCTTCTTGGCTAGTCCTTCGCAGCTGCTGTGTTCTTGGAACTCAGGGCTTTCTGGTTAATAGACCCTTACCCTAGGCGTAACTCAAACCTTAACCCTAGGAAGGAAAATCAGCCTATGGTTCGGGATGGTCTCATGGAAATATCAGTGGTGGCAGCCAAGTTGCGTCACTTTTGCGCTCCCCTTGGGATGCCTGCCTTTCGCAGCTGCAGTGTGCCTGGAGCCCAGGGCTTCCTGGTTTTAAAAGTCCTAGGCCTAAGCCTAACAGTAACCCTAGGAAGGTAAATCAGCCGGGTATTAGGGTTCTTCCTAAGGGAAAAGCCGTGAAAGCAGCCATGTTGTGGCACTTCTGCACTCCCTTTGGGATGCCTTTGGCAGATGAAGTAAGCCTGGAACTCAGGGCTTCCTGGTTAAAGAAATCCGAGCCCTAGGCTGAACCCTAACCCTAACCCTAGGCAGATAAATCAGCCTAGGTATAGGGATGGTGCCAAGGAAAAAGCTGTGAAAGCTGCCATGTTGTTGCACTTTTGTACTCCCCTTGGGATGCCTTGAACAGCTGCAGTGTGCCTGGAGCTAAGGGCTTCCTAGTTTTAAAAATCCTAGCCCTAGGCCTAAGCCTAACAGTAACCCTGGGAAGGTAAATCAGCCTGGTGTTAGGCTTCTTGCCAAGGAAAAAGCCGTGAAAGCAGCCATGTTGTGGCACTTTTGCACTCCCTTTTGGATGCCTTTCACAGCTGCAGTGTGCCTGGAACTCAGGGCTTCCTGCTTTTAAAAATCCTAGCCCTAGGCCGAACCCCAACCCTAAGACGAGAAAGGCAAATCAGCCAGGAATTAGGCATGTCCCCAAGGAAAAAGCTGTGGAGGCAGGCATGTTGTGCTACTTTTGCGCTCTTCTTGGCTAGTCCTTCGCAGCTGCTGTGTTCTTGGAACTCAGGGCTTTCTGGTTAATAGACCCTTACCCTAGGCGTAACTCAAACCTTAACCCTAGGAAGGAAAATCAGCCTATGGTTCGGGATGGTCTCATGGAAATATCAGTGGTGGCAGCCAAGTTGCGTCACTTTTGCGCTCCCCTTGGGATGCCTGCCTTTCGCAGCTGCAGTGTGCCTGGAGCCCAGGGCTTCCTGGTTTTAAAAGTCCTAGGCCTAAGCCTAACAGTAACCCTAGGAAGGTAAATCAGCCGGGTATTAGGGTTCTTCCTAAGGGAAAAGCCGTGAAAGCAGCCATGTTGTGGCACTTCTGCACTCCCTTTGGGATGCCTTTGGCAGATGAAGTAAGCCTGGAACTCAGGGCTTCCTGGTTAAAGAAATCCAAGCCCTAGGCTGAACCCTAACCCTAACCCTAGGCAGATAAATCAGCCTAGGTATAGGGATGGTGCCAAGGAAAAAGCTGTGAAAGCTGCCATGTTGTTGCACTTTTGTACTCCCCTTGGGATGCCTTGAACAGCTGCAGTGTGCCTGGAGCTAAGGGCTTCCTAGTTTTAAAAATCCTAGCCCTAGGCCTAAGCCTAACAGTAACCCTGGGAAGGTAAATCAGCCTGGTGTTAGGCTTCTTGCCAAGGAAAAAGCCGTGAAAGCAGCCATGTTGTGGCACTTTTGCACTCCCTTTTGGATGCCTTTCACAGCTCCAGTGTGCCTGGAACTCAGGGCTTCCTGCTTTTAAAAATCCTAGCCCTAGGCCGAACCCCAACCCTAAGACGAGAAAGGCAAATCAGCCAGGAATTAGGCATGTCCCCAAGGAAAAAGCTGTGGAGGCAGGCATGTTGTGGTACTTTTGCGCTCTTCTTGGGTAGTCCTTCGCAGCTGCTGTGTTCTTGGAACTCAGGGCTTTCTGGTTAATAGACCCTTACCCTAGGCGTAACTCAAACCTTAACCCTAGGAAGGAAAATCAGCCTATGGTTCGGGATGGTCTCATGGAAATATCAGTGGTGGCAGCCAAGTTGCGTCATTTTTGCGCTCCCCTTGGGATGCCTGCCTTTCGCAGCTGCAGTGTGCCTGGAGCCCAGGGCTTCCTGGTTTTAAAAGTCCTAGGCCTAAGCCTAACAGTAACCCTAGGAAGGTAAATCAGCCGGGTATTAGGCTTCTTGCCAAGGAAAAAGCCGTGAAAGCAGCCATGTTGTGGCACTTCTGCACTCCCTTTGGGATGCCTTTGGCAGATGAAGTAAGCCTGGAACTCAGGGCTTCCTGGTTAAAAAAATCCAAGCCCTAGGCTGAACCCTAACCCTAACCCTAGGCAGATAAATCAGCCTAGGTATAGGGATGGTGCCAAGGAAAAAGCTGTGAAAGCTGCCATGTTGTTGCACTTTTGTACTCCCCTTGGGATGCCTTGAACAGCTGCAGTGTGCTTGGAGCTAAGGGCTTCCTAGTTTTAAAAATCCTAGCCCTAGGCCTAAGCCTAACAGTAACCCTGGGAAGGTAAATCAGCCTGGTGTTAGGCTTCTTGCCAAGGAAAAAGCCGTGAAAGCAGCCATGTTGTGGCACTTTTGCACTCCCTTTTGGATGCCTTTCACAGCTGCAGTGTGCCTGGAACTCAGGGCTTCCTGCTTTTAAAAATCCTAGCCCTAGGCCGAACCCCAACCCTAAGACGAGAAAGGCAAATCAGCCAGGAATTAGGCATGTGCCCAAGGAAAAAGCTGTGGAGGCAGGCATGTTGTGGTACTTTTGCGCTCTTCTTGGGTAGTCCTTCGCAGCTGCTGTGTTCTTGGAACTCAGGGCTTTCTGGTTAATAGACCCTTACCCTAGGCGTAACTCAAACCTTAACCCTAGGAAGGAAAATCAGCCTATGGTTCGGGATGGTCTCATGGAAATATCAGTGGTGGCAGCCAAGTTGCGTCACTTTTGCGCTCCCCTTGGGATGCCTTTCGCAGCTGCAGTGTGCCTGGAGCCCAGGGCTTCCTGGTTTTAAAAGTCCTAGGCCTAAGCCTAACAGTAACCCTAGGAAGGTAAATCAGCCGGGTATTAGGGTTCTTCCTAAGGGAAAAGCCGTGAAAGCAGCCATGTTGTGGCACTTCTGCACTCCCTTTGGGATGCCTTTGGCAGATGAAGTAAGCCTGGAACTCAGGGCTTCCTGGTTAAAAAAATCCAAGCCCTAGGCTGAACCCTAACCCTAACCCTAGGCAGATAAATCAGCCTAGGTATAGGGATGGTGCCAAGGAAAAAGCTGTGAAAGCTGCCATGTTGTTGCACTTTTGTACTCCCCTTGGGATGCCTTGAACAGCTGCAGTGTGCCTGGAGCTAAGGGCTTCTTAGTTTTAAAAATCCTAGCCCTAGGCCTAAGCCTAACAGTAACCCTGGGAAGGCAAATCAGCCTGGTGTTAGGCGTCTTGCCAAGGAAAAAGCCGTGAAAGCAGCCATGTTGTGGCACTTTTGCACTCCCTTTTGGATGCCTTTCACAGCTGCAGTGTGCCTGGAACTCAGGGCTTCCTGCTTTTAAAAATCCTAGCCCTAGGCCGAACCCCAACCCTAAGACGAGAAAGGCAAATCAGCCAGGAATTAGGCATGTCCCCAAGGAAAAAGCTGTGGAGGCAGGCATGTTGTGGTACTTTTGCGCTCTTCTTGGCTAGTCCTTCGCAGCTGCTGTGTTCTTGGAACTCAGGGCTTTCTGGTTAATAGACCCTTACCCTAGGCGTAACTCAAACCTTAACCCTAGGAAGGAAAATCAGCCTATGGTTCGGGATGGTCTCATGGAAATATCAGTGGTGGCAGCCAAGTTGCGTCACTTTTGCGCTCCCCTTGGGATGCCTTTCGCAGCTGCAGTGTGCCTGGAGCCCAGGGCTTCCTGGTTTTAAAAGTCCTAGGCCTAAGCCTAACAGTAACCCTAGGAAGGTAAATCAGCCGGGTATTAGGGTTCTTCCTAAGGGAAAAGCCGTGAAAGCAGCCATGTTGTGGCACTTCTGCACTCCCTTTGGGATGCCTTTGGCAGATGAAGTAAGCCTGGAACTCAGGGCTTCCTGGTTAAAGAAATCCAAGCCCTAGGCTGAACCCTAACCCTAACCCTAGGCAGATAAATCAGCCTAGGTATAGGGATGGTGCCAAGGAAAAAGCTGTGAAAGCTGCCATGTTGTTGCACTTTTGTACTCCCCTTGGGATGCCTTGAACAGCTGCAGTGTGCCTGGAGCTAAGGGCTTCTTAGTTTTAAAAATCCTAGCCCTAGGCCTAAGCCTAACAGTAACCCTGGGAAGGTAAATCAGCCTGGTGTTAGGCTTCTTGCCAAGGAAAAAGCCGTGAAAGCAGCCATGTTGTGGCACTTTTGCACTCCCTTTTGGATGCCTTTCACAGCTGCAGTGTGCCTGGAACTCAGGGCTTCCTGCTTTTAAAAATCCTAGCCCTAGGCCGAACCCCAACCCTAAGACGAGAAAGGCAAATCAGCCAGGAATTAGGCATGTCCCCAAGGAAAAAGCTGTGGAGGCAGGCATGTTGTGCTACTTTTGCGCTCTTCTTGGCTAGTCCTTCGCAGCTGCTGTGTTCTTGGAACTCAGGGCTTTCTGGTAAATAGAAACCTTACCCAAAGCGTAACTCAAACCTTAACCCTAGGAAGGAAAATCAGCCTATGGTTCGGGATGGTCTCATGGAAATATCAGTGGTGGCAGCCAAGTTGCGTCACTTTTGCGCTCCCCTTGGGATGCCTTTCGCAGCTGCAGTGTGCCTGGAGCCCAGGGCTTCCTGGTTTTAAAAGTCCTAGGCCTAAGCCTAACAGTAACCCTAGGAAGGTAAATCAGCCGGGTATTAGGGTTCTTCCTAAGGGAAAAGCCGTGAAAGCAGCCATGTTGTGGCACTTCTGCACTCCCTTTGGGATGCCTTTGGCAGATGAAGTAAGCCTGGAACTCAGGGCTTCCTGGTTAAAGAAATCCAAGCCCTAGGCTGAAGCCTAACCCTAACCCTAGGCAGATAAATCAGCCTAGGTATAGGGATGGTGCCAAGGAAAAAGCTGTGAAAGCTGCCATGTTGTTGCACTTTTGTACTCCCCTTGGGATGCCTTGAACAGCTGCAGTGTGCCTGGAGCTAAGGGCTTCCTAGTTTTAAAAATCCTAGCCCTAGGCCTAAGCCTAACAGTAACCCTGGGAAGGCAAATCAGCCTGGTGTTAGGCTTCTTGCCAAGGAAAAAGCCGTGAAAGCAGCCATGTTGTGGCACTTTTGCACTCCCTTTTGGATGCCTTTCACAGCTGCAGTGTGCCTGGAACTCAGGGCTTCCTGCTTTTAAAAATCCTAGCCCTAGGCCGAACCCCAACCCTAAGACGAGAAAGGCAAATCAGCCAGGAATTAGGCATGTCCCCAAGGAAAAAGCTGTGGAGGCAGGCATGTTGTGCTACTTTTGCGCTCTTCTTGGCTAGTCCTTCGCAGCTGCTGTGTTCTTGGAACTCAGGGCTTTCTGGTAAATAGAAACCTTACCCAAAGCGTAACTCAAAACTTAACCCTAGGAAGGAAAATCAGCCTATGGTTCGGGATGGTCTCATGGAAATATCAGTGGTGGCAGCCAAGTTGCGTCACTTTTGCGCTCCCCTTGGGATGCCTTTCGCAGCTGCAGTGTGCCTGGAGCCCAGGGCTTCCTGGTTTTAAAAGTCCTAGGCCTAAGCCTAACAGTAACCCTAGGAAGGTAAATCAGCCGGGTATTAGGCTTCTTCCTAAGGGAAAAGCCGGGAAAGCAGCCATGTTGTGGCACTTCTGCACTCCCTTTGGGATGCCTTTGGCAGATGAAGTAAGCCTGGAACTCAGGGCTTCCTGGTTAAAGAAATCCAAGCCCTAGGCTGAACCCTAACCCTAACCCTAGGCAGATAAATCAGCCTAGGTATAGGGATGGTGCCAAGGAAAAAGCTGTGAAAGCTGCCATGTTGTTGCACTTTTGTACTCCCCTTGGGATGCCTTGAACAGCTGCAGTGTGCCTGGAGCTAAGGGCTTCCTAGTTTTAAAAATCCTAGCCCTAGGCCTAAGCCTAACAGTAACCCTGGGAAGCCAAATCAGCCTGGTGTTAGGCTTCTTGCCAAGGAAAAAGCCGTGAAAGCAGCCATGTTGTGGCACTTTTGCACTCCCTTTTGGATGCCTTTCACAGCTCCAGTGTGCCTGGAACTCAGGGCTTCCTGATTTTAAAAATCCTAGCCCTAGGCCGAACCCCAACCCTAAGACGAGAAAGGCAAATCAGCCAGGAATTAGGCATGTCCCCAAGGAAAAAGCTGTGGAGGCAGGCATGTTGTGCTACTTTTGCGCTCTTCTTGGCTAGTCCTTCGCAGCTGCTGTGTTCTTGGAACTCAGGGCTTTCTGGTTAATAGAACCCTTACCCTAGGCAAAATCAAACCTTAACCCTAGGAAGGAAAATCAGCCTATGGTTCAGGATGGTCTCATGGAAATATCAGTGGTGGCAGCCAAGTTGCGTCACTTTTGCGCTCCCCTTGGGATGCCTTTCGCAGCTGCAGTGTGCCTGGAGCCCAGCGCTTCCTGGTTTTAAAAGTCCTAGGCCTAAGCCTAACAGTAACCCTAGGAAGGTAAATCAGCCGGGTATTAGGGTTCTTCCTAAGGGAAAAGCCGTGAAAGCTGCACTCCCTTTGGGATGCCTTTGGCAGATGAAGTAAGCCTGGAACTCAGGGCTTCCTGGTTAAAGAAATCACAGCCCTAGGCTGAACCCTAACCCTAAACCTAGGCAGATAAATCAGCCTAGGTATAGGGATGGTGCCAAGGAAAAAGCTGTGAAAGCTGCCATGTTGTTGCACTTTTGTACTCCCCTTGGGATGCCTTGAACAGCTGCAGTGTGCCTGGAGCTAAGGGCTTCCTAGTTTTAAAAATCCTAGCCCTAGGCCTAAGCCTAACAGTAACCCTGGGAAGGTAAATCAGCCTGGTGTTAGGCGTCTTGCCAAGGAAAAAGCCGTGAAAGCAGCCATGTTGTGGCACTTTTGCACTCCCTTTTGGATGCCTTTCACAGCTCCACTGTGCCTGGAACTCAGGGCTTCCTGATTTTAAAAATCCTAGCCCTAGGCCGAACCCCAACCCTAAGACGAGAAAGGCAAATCAGCCAGGAATTAGGCATGTCCCCAAGGAAAAAGCTGTGGAGGCAGGCATGTTGTGGTACTTTTGCGCTCTTCTTGGCTAGTCCTTCGCAGCTGCTGTGTTCTTGGAACTCAGGGCTTTCTGGTTAATAGAGCCCTTACCCTAGGCGTAACTCAAACCTTAACCCTAGGAAGGAAAATCAGCCTATGGTTCGGGATGGTCTCATGGAAATATCAGTGGTGGCAGCCAAGTTGCGTCACTTTTGCGCTCCCCTTGGGATGCCTTTCGCAGCTGCAGTGTGCCTGGAGCCCAGGGCTTCCTGGTTTTAAAAGTCCTAGGCCTAAGCCTAACAGTAACCCTAGGAAGGTAAATCAGCCGGGTATTAGGGTTCTTCCTAAGGGAAAAGCCGTGAAAGCAGCCATGTTGTGGCACTTCTGCACTCCCTTTGGGATGCCTTTGGCAGATGAAGTAAGCCTGGAACTCAGGGCTTCCTGGTTAAAGAAATCACAGCCCTAGGCTGAACCCTAACCCTAACCCTAGGCAGATAAATCAGCCTAGGTATAGGGATGGTGCCAAGGAAAAAGCTGTGAAAGCTGCCATGTTGTTGCACTTTTGTACTCCCCTTGGGATGCCTTGAACAGCTGCAGTGTGCCTGGAGCTAAGGGCTTCCTAGTTTTAAAAATCCTAGCCCTAGGCCTAAGCCTAACAGTAACCCTGGGAAGGTAAATCAGCCTGGTGTTAGGCGTCTTGCCAAGGAAAAAGCCGTGAAAGCAGCCATGTTGTGTCACTTTTGCACTCCCTTTTGGATGCCTTTCACAGCTGCAGTGTGCCTGGAACTCAGGGCTTCCTGCTTTTAAAAATCCTAGCCCTAGGCCGAACCCCAACCCTAAGACGAGAAAGGCAAATCAGCCAGGAATTAGGCATGTCCCCAAGGAAAAAGCTGTGGAGGCAGGCATGTTGTGCTACTTTTGCGCTCTTCTTGGCTAGTCCTTCGCAGCTGCTGTGTTCTTGGAACTCAGGGCTTTCTGGTTAATAGACCCTTACCCTAGGCGTAACTCAAACCTTAACCCTAGGAAGGAAAATCAGCCTATGGTTCGGGATGGTCTCATGGAAATATCAGTGGTGGCAGCCAAGTTGCGTCACTTTTGCGCTCCCCTTGGGATGCCTTTCGCAGCTGCAGTGTGCCTGGAGCCCAGGGCTTCCTGGTTTTAAAAGTCCTAGGCCTAAGCCTAACAGTAACCCTAGGAAGGTAAATCAGCCGGGTATTAGGGTTCTTCCTAAGGGAAAAGCCGTGAAAGCAGCCATGTTGTGGCACTTCTGCACTCCCTTTGGGATGCCTTTGGCAGATGAAGTAAGCCTGGAACTCAGGGCTTCCTGGTTAAAGAAATCCAAGCCCTAGGCTGAACCCTAACCCTAACCCTAGGCAGATAAATCAGCCTAGGTATAGGGATGGTGCCAAGGAAAAAGCTGTGAAAGCTGCCATGTTGTTGCACTTTTGTACTCCCCTTGGGATGCCTTGAACAGCTGCAGTGTGCCTGGAGCTAAGGGCTTCCTAGTTTTAAAAATCCTAGCCCTAGGCCTAAGCCTAACAGTAACCCTGGGAAGGTAAATCAGCCTGGTGTTAGGCGTCTTGCCAAGGAAAAAGCCGTGAAAGCAGCCATGTTGTGGCACTTTTGCACTCCCTTTTGGATGCCTTTCACAGCTCCACTGTGCCTGGAACTCAGGGCTTCCTGCTTTTAAAAATCCTAGCCCTAGGCCGAACCCCAACCCTAAGACGAGAAAGGCAAATCAGCCAGGAATTAGGCATGTCCCCAAGGAAAAAGCTGTGGAGGCAGGCATGTTGTGCTACTTTTGCGCTCTTCTTGGGTAGTCCTTCGCAGCTGCTGTGTTCTTGGAACTCAGGGCTTTCTGGTTAATAGACCCTTACCCTAGGCGTAACTCAAACCTTAACCCTAGGAAGGAAAATCAGCCTATGGTTCGGGATGGTCTCATGGAAATATCAGTGGTGGCAGCCAAGTTGCGTCACTTTTGCGCTCACCTTGGGATGCCTGCCTTTCGCAGCTGCAGTGTGCCTGGAGCCCAGGGCTTCCTGGTTTTAAAAGTCCTAGGCCTAAGCCTAACAGTAACCCTAGGAAGGTAAATCAGCCGGGTATTAGGGTTCTTCCTAAGGGAAAAGCCGTGAAAGCAGCCATGTTGTGGCACTTCTGCACTCCCTTTGGGATGCCTTTGGCAGATGAAGTAAGCCTGGAACTCAGGGCTTCCTGGTTAAAGAAATCACAGCCCTAGGCTGAACCCTAACCCTAACCCTAGGCAGATAAATCAGCCTAGGTATAGGGATGGTGCCAAGGAAAAAGCTGTGAAAGCTGCCATGTTGTTGCACTTTTGTACTCCCCTTGGGATGCCTTGAACAGCTGCAGTGTGCCTGGAGCCCAGGGCTTCCTAGTTTTAAAAATCCTAGACCTAGGCCTAAGCCTAACAGTAACCCTGGGAAGGGAAATCAGCCTGGTGTTAGGCGTCTTGCCAAGGAAAAAGCCGTGAAAGCAGCCATGTTGTGGCACTTTTGCACTCCCTTTTGGATGCCTTTCACAGCTCCACTGTGCCTGGAACTCAGGGCTTCCTGCTTTTAAAAATCCTAGCCCTAGGCCGAACCCCAACCCTAAGACGAGAAAGGCAAATCAGCCAGGAATTAGGCATGTCCCCAAGGAAAAAGCTGTGGAGGCAGGCATGTTGTGCTACTTTTGCGCTCTTCTTGGCTAGTCCTTCGCAGCTGCTGTGTTCTTGGAACTCAGGGCTTTCTGGTTAATAGACCCTTACCCTAGGCGTAACTCAAACCTTAACCCTAGGAAGGAAAATCAGCCTATGGTTCGGGATGGTCTCATGGAAATATCAGTGGTGGCAGCCAAGTTGCGTCACTTTTGCGCTCACCTTGGGATGCCTGCCTTTCGCAGCTGCAGTGTGCCTGGAGCCCAGGGCTTCCTGGTTTTAAAAGTCCTAGGCCTAAGCCTAACAGTAACCCTAGGAAGGTAAATCAGCCGGGTATTAGGGTTCTTCCTAAGGGAAAAGCCGTGAAAGCAGCCATGTTGTGGCACTTCTGCACTCCCTTTGGGATGCCTTTGGCAGATGAAGTAAGCCTGGAACTCAGGGCTTCCTGGTTAAAGAAATCACAGCCCTAGGCTGAACCCTAACCCTAACCCTAGGCAGATAAATCAGCCTAGGTATAGGGATGGTGCCAAGGAAAAAGCTGTGAAAGCTGCCATGTTGTTGCACTTTTGTACTCCCCTTGGGATGCCTTGAACAGCTGCAGTGTGCCTGGAGCTAAGGGCTTCCTAGTTTTAAAAATCCTAGCCCTAGGCCTAAGCCTAACAGTAACCCTGGGAAGGTAAATCAGCCTGGTGTTAGGCTTCTTGCCAAGGAAAAAGCCGTGAAAGCAGCCATGTTGTGGCACTTTTGCACTCCCTTTTGGATGCCTTTCACAGCTGCAGTGTGCCTGGAACTCAGGGCTTCCTGCTTTTAAAAATCCTAGCCCTAGGCCGAACCCCAACCCTAAGACGAGAAAGGCAAATCAGCCAGGAATTAGGCATGTCCCCAAGGAAAAAGCTGTGGAGGCAGGCATGTTGTGCTACTTTTGCGCTCTTCTTGGGTAGTCCTTCGCAGCTGCTGTGTTCTTGGAACTCAGGGCTTTCTGGTTAATAGACCCTTACCCTAGGCGTAACTCAAACCTTAACCCTAGGAAGGAAAATCAGCCTATGGTTCGGGATGGTCTCATGGAAATATCAGTGGTGGCAGCCAAGTTGCGTCACTTTTGCGCTCACCTTGGGATGCCTTTCGCAGCTGCAGTGTGCCTGGAGCCCAGGGCTTCCTGGTTTTAAAAGTCCTAGGCCTAAGCCTAACAGTAACCCTAGGAAGGTAAATCAGCCGGGTATTAGGGTTCTTCCTAAGGGAAAAGCCGTGAAAGCAGCCATGTTGTGGCACTTCTGCACTCCCTTTGGGATGCCTTTGGCAGATGAAGTAAGCCTGGAACTCAGGGCTTCCTGGTTAAAGAAATCCAAGCCCTAGGCTGAACCCTAACCCTAACCCTAGGCAGATAAATCAGCCTAGGTATAGGGATGGTGCCAAGGAAAAAGCTGTGAAAGCTGCCATGTTGTTGCACTTTTGTACTCCCCTTGGGATGCCTTGAACAGCTGCAGTGTGCCTGGAGCTAAGGGCTTCCTAGTTTTAAAAATCCTAGCCCTAGGCCTAAGCCTAACAGTAACCCTGGGAAGGGAAATCAGCCTGGTGTTAGGCTTCTTGCCAAGGAAAAAGCCGTGAAAGCAGCCATGTTGTGGCACTTTTGCACTCCCTTTTGGATGCCTTTCACAGCTCCAGTGTGCCTGGAACTCAGGGCTTCCTGCTTTTAAAAATCCTAGCCCTAGGCCGAACCCCAGCCCTAAGACGAGAAAGGCAAATCAGCCAGGAATTAGGCATGTCCCCAAGGAAAAAGCTGTGGAGGCAGGCATGTTGTGGTACTTTTGCGCTCTTCTTGGCTAGTCCTTCGCAGCTGCTGTGTTCTTGGAACTCAGGGCTTTCTGGTTAATAGACCCTTACCCTAGGCGTAACTCAAACCTTAACCCTAGGAAGGAAAATCAGCCTATGGTTCGGGATGGTCTCATGGAAATATCAGTGGTGGCAGCCAAGTTGCGTCATTTTTGCGCTCCCCTTGGGATGCCTGCCTTTCGCAGCTGCAGTGTGCCTGGAGCCCAGGGCTTCCTGGTTTTAAAAGTCCTAGGCCTAAGCCTAACAGTAACCCTAGGAAGGTAAATCAGCCGGGTGTTAGGCTTCTTGCCAAGGAAAAAGCCGTGAAAGCAGCCATGTTGTGGCACTTCTGCACTCCCTTTGGGATGCCTTTGGCAGATGAAGTAAGCCTGGAACTCAGGGCTTCCTGGTTAAAGAAATCCAAGCCCTAGGCTGAACCCTAACCCTAACCCTAGGCAGATAAATCAGCCTAGGTATAGGGATGGTGCCAAGGAAAAAGCTGTGAAAGCTGCCATGTTGTTGCACTTTTGTACTCCCCTTGGGATGCCTTGAACAGCTGCAGTGTGCTTGGAGCTAAGGGCTTCCTAGTTTTAAAAATCCTAGCCCTAGGCCTAAGCCTAACAGTAACCCTGGGAAGGTAAATCAGCCTGGTGTTAGGCTTCTTGCCAAGGAAAAAGCCGTGAAAGCAGCCATGTTGTGGCACTTTTGCACTCCCTTTTGGATGCCTTTCACAGCTCCAGTGTGCCTGGAACTCAGGGCTTCCTGCTTTTAAAAATCCTAGCCCTAGGCCGAACCCCAACCCTAAGACGAGAAAGGCAAATCAGCCAGGAATTAGGCATGTGCCCAAGGAAAAAGCTGTGGAGGCAGGCATGTTGTGGTACTTTTGCGCTCTTCTTGGGTAGTCCTTCGCAGCTGCTGTGTTCTTGGAACTCAGGGCTTTCTGGTTAATAGACCCTTACCCTAGGCGTAACTCAAACCTTAACCCTAGGAAGGAAAATCAGCCTATGGTTCGGGATGGTCTCATGGAAATATCAGTGGTGGCAGCCAAGTTGCGTCACTTTTGCGCTCCCCTTGGGATGCCTTTCGCAGCTGCAGTGTGCCTGGAGCCCAGGGCTTCCTGGTTTTAAAAGTCCTAGGCCTAAGCCTAACAGTAACCCTAGGAAGGTAAATCAGCCGGGTATTAGGGTTCTTCCTAAGGGAAAAGCCGTGAAAGCAGCCATGTTGTGGCACTTCTGCACTCCCTTTGGGATGCCTTTGGCAGATGAAGTAAGCCTGGAACTCAGGGCTTCCTGGTTAAAAAAATCCAAGCCCTAGGCTGAACCCTAACCCTAACCCTAGGCAGATAAATCAGCCTAGGTATAGGGATGGTGCCAAGGAAAAAGCTGTGAAAGCTGCCATGTTGTTGCACTTTTGTACTCCCCTTGGGATGCCTTGAACAGCTGCAGTGTGCCTGGAGCTAAGGGCTTCTTAGTTTTAAAAATCCTAGCCCTAGGCCTAAGCCTAACAGTAACCCTGGGAAGGCAAATCAGCCTGGTGTTAGGCGTCTTGCCAAGGAAAAAGCCGTGAAAGCAGCCATGTTGTGGCACTTTTGCACTCCCTTTTGGATGCCTTTCACAGCTGCAGTGTGCCTGGAACTCAGGGCTTCCTGCTTTTAAAAATCCTAGCCCTAGGCCGAACCTCAAACCCTAAGACGAGAAAGGCAAATCAGCCAGGAATTAGGCATGTCCCCAAGGAAAAAGCTGTGGAGGCAGGCATGTTGTGCTACTTTTGCGCTCTTCTTGGCTAGTCCTTCGCAGCTGCTGTGTTCTTGGAACTCAGGGCTTTCTGGTTAATAGACCCTTACCCTAGGCGTAACTCAAACCTTAACCCTAGGAAGGAAAATCAGCCTATGGTTCGGGATGGTCTCATGGAAATATCAGTGGTGGCAGCCAAGTTGCGTCACTTTTGCGCTCCCCTTGGGATGCCTTTCGCAGCTGCAGTGTGCCTGGAGCCCAGGGCTTCCTGGTTTTAAAAGTCCTAGGCCTAAGCCTAACAGTAACCCTAGGAAGGTAAATCAGCCGGGTATTAGGGTTCTTCCTAAGGGAAAAGCCGTGAAAGCAGCCATGTTGTGGCACTTCTGCACTCCCTTTGGGATGCCTTTGGCAGATGAAGTAAGCCTGGAACTCAGGGCTTCCTGGTTAAAGAAATCACAGCCCTAGGCTGAACCCTAACCCTAACCCTAGGCAGATAAATCAGCCTAGGTATAGGGATGGTGCCAAGGAAAAAGCTGTGAAAGCTGCCATGTTGTTGCACTTTTGTACTCCCCTTGGGATGCCTTGAACAGCTGCAGTGTGCCTGGAGCTAAGGGCTTCCTAGTTTTAAAAATCCTAGCCCTAGGCCTAAGCCTAACAGTAACCCTGGGAAGGTAAATCAGCCTGGTGTTAGGCTTCTTGCCAAGGAAAAAGCCGTGAAAGCAGCCATGTTGTGGCACTTTTGCACTCCCTTTTGGATGCCTTTCACAGCTCCAGTGTGCCTGGAACTCAGGGCTTCCTGCTTTTAAAAATCCTAGCCCTAGGCCGAACCCCAACCCTAAGACGAGAAAGGCAAATCAGCCAGGAATTAGGCATGTCCCCAAGGAAAAAGCTGTGGAGGCAGGCATGTTGTGCTACTTTTGCGCTCTTCTTGGCTAGTCCTTCGCAGCTGCTGTGTTCTTGGAACTCAGGGCTTTCTGGTAAATAGAAACCTTACCCAAAGCGTAACTCAAACCTTAACCCTAGGAAGGAAAATCAGCCTATGGTTCGGGATGGTCTCATGGAAATATCAGTGGTGGCAGCCAAGTTGCGTCACTTTTGCGCTCCCCTTGGGATGCCTTTCGCAGCTGCAGTGTGCCTGGAGCCCAGGGCTTCCTGGTTTTAAAAGTCCTAGGCCTAAGCCTAACAGTAACCCTAGGAAGGTAAATCAGCCGGGTATTAGGGTTCTTCCTAAGGGAAAAGCCGTGAAAGCAGCCATGTTGTGGCACTTCTGCACTCCCTTTGGGATGCCTTTGGCAGATGAAGTAAGCCTGGAACTCAGGGCTTCCTGGTTAAAGAAATCACAGCCCTAGGCTGAACCCTAACCCTAACCCTAGGCAGATAAATCAGCCTAGGTATAGGGATGGTGCCAAGGAAAAAGCTGTGAAAGCTGCCATGTTGTTGCACTTTTGTACTCCCCTTGGGATGCCTTGAACAGCTGCAGTGTGCCTGGAGCTAAGGGCTTCCTAGTTTTAAAAATCCTAGCCCTAGGCCTAAGCCTAACAGTAACCCTGGGAAGGTAAATCAGCCTGGTGTTAGGCGTCTTGCCAAGGAAAAAGCCGTGAAAGCAGCCATGTTGTGTCACTTTTGCACTCCCTTTTGGATGCCTTTCACAGCTGCAGTGTGCCTGGAACTCAGGGCTTCCTGCTTTTAAAAATCCTAGCCCTAGGCCGAACCCCAACCCTAAGACGAGAAAGGCAAATCAGCCAGGAATTAGGCATGTCCCCAAGGAAAAAGCTGTGGAGGCAGGCATGTTGTGCTCCTTTTGCGCTCTTCTTGGCTAGTCCTTCGCAGCTGCTGTGTTCTTGGAACTCAGGGCTTTCTGGTTAATAGACCCTTACCCTAGGCGTAACTCAAACCTTAACCCTAGGAAGGAAAATCAGCCTATGGTTCGGGATGGTCTCATGGAAATATCAGTGGTGGCAGCCAAGTTGCGTCACTTTTGCGCTCCCCTTGGGATGCCTTTCGCAGCTGCAGTGTGCCTGGAGCCCAGGGCTTCCTGGTTTTAAAAGTCCTAGGCCTAAGCCTAACAGTAACCCTAGGAAGGTAAATCAGCCGGGTATTAGGGTTCTTCCTAAGGGAAAAGCCGTGAAAGCAGCCATGTTGTGGCACTTCTGCACTCCCTTTGGGATGCCTTTGGCAGATGAAGTAAGCCTGGAACTCAGGGCTTCCTGGTTAAAGAAATCCAAGCCCTAGGCTGAAGCCTAACCCTAACCCTAGGCAGATAAATCAGCCTAGGTATAGGGATGGTGCCAAGGAAAAAGCTGTGAAAGCTGCCATGTTGTTGCACTTTTGTACTCCCCTTGGGATGCCTTGAACAGCTGCAGTGTGCCTGGAGCTAAGGGCTTCCTAGTTTTAAAAATCCTAGCCCTAGGCCTAAGCCTAACAGTAACCCTGGGAAGGCAAATCAGCCTGGTGTTAGGCTTCTTGCCAAGGAAAAAGCCGTGAAAGCAGCCATGTTGTGGCACTTTTGCACTCCCTTTTGGATGCCTTTCACAGCTCCAGTGTGCCTGGAACTCAGGGCTTCCTGCTTTTAAAAATCCTAGCCCTAGGCCGAACCCCAACCCTAAGACGAGAAAGGCAAATCAGCCAGGAATTAGGCATGTCCCCAAGGAAAAAGCTGTGGAGGCAGGCATGTTGTGCTACTTTTGCGCTCTTCTTGGCTAGTCCTTCGCAGCTGCTGTGTTATTGGAACTCAGGGCTTTCTGGTAAATAGAAACCTTACCCAAAGCGTAACTCAAAACTTAACCCTAGGAAGGAAAATCAGCCTATGGTTCGGGATGGTCTCATGGAAATATCAGTGGTGGCAGCCAAGTTGCGTCACTTTTGCGCTCCCCTTGGGATGCCTTTCGCAGCTGCAGTGTGCCTGGAGCCCAGGGCTTCCTGGTTTTAAAAGTCCTAGGCCTAAGCCTAACAGTAACCCTAGGAAGGTAAATCAGCCGGGTATTAGGCTTCTTCCTAAGGGAAAAGCCGGGAAAGCAGCCATGTTGTGGCACTTCTGCACTCCCTTTGGGATGCCTTTGGCAGATGAAGTAAGCCTGGAACTCAGGGCTTCCTGGTTAAAGAAATCCAAGCCCTAGGCTGAACCCTAACCCTAACCCTAGGCAGATAAATCAGCCTAGGTATAGGGATGGTGCCAAGGAAAAAGCTGTGAAAGCTGCCATGTTGTTGCACTTTTGTACTCCCCTTGGGATGCCTTGAACAGCTGCAGTGTGCCTGGAGCTAAGGGCTTCCTAGTTTTAAAAATCCTAGCCCTAGGCCTAAGCCTAACAGTAACCCTGGGAAGCCAAATCAGCCTGGTGTTAGGCTTCTTGCCAAGGAAAAAGCCGTGAAAGCAGCCATGTTGTGGCACTTTTGCACTCCCTTTTGGATGCCTTTCACAGCTCCAGTGTGCCTGGAACTCAGGGCTTCCTGATTTTAAAAATCCTAGCCCTAGGCCGAACCCCAACCCTAAGACGAGAAAGGCAAATCAGCCAGGAATTAGGCATGTCCCCAAGGAAAAAGCTGTGGAGGCAGGCATGTTGTGCTACTTTTGCGCTCTTCTTGGCTAGTCCTTCGCAGCTGCTGTGTTCTTGGAACTCAGGGCTTTCTGGTTAATAGAACCCTTACCCTAGGCAAAATCAAACCTTAACCCTAGGAAGGAAAATCAGCCTATGGTTCAGGATGGTCTCATGGAAATATCAGTGGTGGCAGCCAAGTTGCGTCACTTTTGCGCTCCCCTTGGGATGCCTTTCGCAGCTGCAGTGTGCCTGGAGCCCAGCGCTTCCTGGTTTTAAAAGTCCTAGGCCTAAGCCTAACAGTAACCCTAGGAAGGTAAATCAGCCGGGTATTAGGGTTCTTCCTAAGGGAAAAGCCGTGAAAGCTGCACTCCCTTTGGGATGCCTTTGGCAGATGAAGTAAGCCTGGAACTCAGGGCTTCCTGGTTAAAGAAATCACAGCCCTAGGCTGAACCCTAACCCTAACCCTAGGCAGATAAATCAGCCTAGGTATAGGGATGGTGCCAAGGAAAAAGCTGTGAAAGCTGCCATGTTGTTGCACTTTTGTACTCCCCTTGGGATGCCTTGAACAGCTGCAGTGTGCCTGGAGCTAAGGGCTTCCTAGTTTTAAAAATCCTAGCCCTAGGCCTAAGCCTAACAGTAACCCTGGGAAGGTAAATCAGCCTGGTGTTAGGCGTCTTGCCAAGGAAAAAGCCGTGAAAGCAGCCATGTTGTGGCACTTTTGCACTCCCTTTTGGATGCCTTTCACAGCTCCAGTGTGCCTGGAACTCAGGGCTTCCTGATTTTAAAAATCCTAGCCCTAGGCCGAACCCCAACCCTAAGACGAGAAAGGCAAATCAGCCAGGAATTAGGCATGTCCCCAAGGAAAAAGCTGTGGAGGCAGGCATGTTGTGGTACTTTTGCGCTCTTCTTGGCTAGTCCTTCGCAGCTGCTGTGTTCTTGGAACTCAGGGCTTTCTGGTTAATAGAGCCCTTACCCTAGGCGTAACTCAAACCTTAACCCTAGGAAGGAAAATCAGCCTATGGTTCGGGATGGTCTCATGGAAATATCAGTGGTGGCAGCCAAGTTGCGTCACTTTTGCGCTCCCCTTGGGATGCCTTTCGCAGCTGCAGTGTGCCTGGAGCCCAGGGCTTCCTGGTTTTAAAAGTCCTAGGCCTAAGCCTAACAGTAACCCTAGGAAGGTAAATCAGCCGGGTATTAGGGTTCTTCCTAAGGGAAAAGCCGTGAAAGCAGCCATGTTGTGGCACTTCTGCACTCCCTTTGGGATGCCTTTGGCAGATGAAGTAAGCCTGGAACTCAGGGCTTCCTGGTTAAAGAAATCACAGCCCTAGGCTGAACCCTAACCCTAACCCTAGGCAGATAAATCAGCCTAGGTATAGGGATGGTGCCAAGGAAAAAGCTGTGAAAGCTGCCATGTTGTTGCACTTTTGTACTCCCCTTGGGATGCCTTGAACAGCTGCAGTGTGCCTGGAGCTAAGGGCTTCCTAGTTTTAAAAATCCTAGCCCTAGGCCTAAGCCTAACAGTAACCCTGGGAAGGTAAATCAGCCTGGTGTTAGGCGTCTTGCCAAGGAAAAAGCCGTGAAAGCAGCCATGTTGTGTCACTTTTGCACTCCCTTTTGGATGCCTTTCACAGCTGCAGTGTGCCTGGAACTCAGGGCTTCCTGCTTTTAAAAATCCTAGCCCTAGGCCGAACCCCAACCCTAAGACGAGAAAGGCAAATCAGCCAGGAATTAGGCATGTCCCCAAGGAAAAAGCTGTGGAGGCAGGCATGTTGTGCTACTTTTGCGCTCTTCTTGGCTAGTCCTTCGCAGCTGCTGTGTTCTTGGAACTCAGGGCTTTCTGGTTAATAGACCCTTACCCTAGGCGTAACTCAAACCTTAACCCTAGGAAGGAAAATCAGCCTATGGTTCGGGATGGTCTCATGGAAATATCAGTGGTGGCAGCCAAGTTGCGTCACTTTTGCGCTCCCCTTGGGATGCCTTTCGCAGCTGCAGTGTGCCTGGAGCCCAGGGCTTCCTGGTTTTAAAAGTCCTAGGCCTAAGCCTAACAGTAACCCTAGGAAGGTAAATCAGCCGGGTATTAGGGTTCTTCCTAAGGGAAAAGCCGTGAAAGCAGCCATGTTGTGGCACTTCTGCACTCCCTTTGGGATGCCTTTGGCAGATGAAGTAAGCCTGGAACTCAGGGCTTCCTGGTTAAAGAAATCCAAGCCCTAGGCTGAACCCTAACCCTAACCCTAGGCAGATAAATCAGCCTAGGTATAGGGATGGTGCCAAGGAAAAAGCTGTGAAAGCTGCCATGTTGTTGCACTTTTGTACTCCCCTTGGGATGCCTTGAACAGCTGCAGTGTGCCTGGAGCTAAGGGCTTCCTAGTTTTAAAAATCCTAGCCCTAGGCCTAAGCCTAACAGTAACCCTGGGAAGGTAAATCAGCCTGGTGTTAGGCGTCTTGCCAAGGAAAAAGCCGTGAAAGCAGCCATGTTGTGGCACTTTTGCACTCCCTTTTGGATGCCTTTCACAGCTCCACTGTGCCTGGAACTCAGGGCTTCCTGCTTTTAAAAATCCTAGCCCTAGGCCGAACCCCAACCCTAAGACGAGAAAGGCAAATCAGCCAGGAATTAGGCATGTCCCCAAGGAAAAAGCTGTGGAGGCAGGCATGTTGTGCTACTTTTGCGCTCTTCTTGGCTAGTCCTTCGCAGCTGCTGTGTTCTTGGAACTCAGGGCTTTCTGGTTAATAGACCCTTACCCTAGGCGTAACTCAAACCTTAACCCTAGGAAGGAAAATCAGCCTATGGTTCGGGATGGTCTCATGGAAATATCAGTGGTGGCAGCCAAGTTGCGTCACTTTTGCGCTCACCTTGGGATGCCTGCCTTTCGCAGCTGCAGTGTGCCTGGAGCCCAGGGCTTCCTGGTTTTAAAAGTCCTAGGCCTAAGCCTAACAGTAACCCTAGGAAGGTAAATCAGCCGGGTATTAGGGTTCTTCCTAAGGGAAAAGCCGTGAAAGCAGCCATGTTGTGGCACTTCTGCACTCCCTTTGGGATGCCTTTGGCAGATGAAGTAAGCCTGGAACTCAGGGCTTCCTGGTTAAAGAAATCACAGCCCTAGGCTGAACCCTAACCCTAACCCTAGGCAGATAAATCAGCCTAGGTATAGGGATGGTGCCAAGGAAAAAGCTGTGAAAGCTGCCATGTTGTTGCACTTTTGTACTCCCCTTGGGATGCCTTGAACAGCTGCAGTGTGCCTGGAGCCCAGGGCTTCCTAGTTTTAAAAATCCTAGCCCTAGGCCTAAGCCTAACAGTAACCCTGGGAAGGGAAATCAGCCTGGTGTTAGGCGTCTTGCCAAGGAAAAAGCCGTGAAAGCAGCCATGTTGTGGCACTTTTGCACTCCCTTTTGGATGCCTTTCACAGCTCCACTGTGCCTGGAACTCAGGGCTTCCTGCTTTTAAAAATCCTAGCCCTAGGCCGAACCCCAACCCTAAGACGAGAAAGGCAAATCAGCCAGGAATTAGGCATGTCCCCAAGGAAAAAGCTGTGGAGGCAGGCATGTTGTGCTACTTTTGCGCTCTTCTTGGCTAGTCCTTCGCAGCTGCTGTGTTCTTGGAACTCAGGGCTTTCTGGTTAATAGACCCTTACCCTAGGCGTAACTCAAACCTTAACCCTAGGAAGGAAAATCAGCCTATGGTTCGGGATGGTCTCATGGAAATATCAGTGGTGGCAGCCAAGTTGCGTCACTTTTGCGCTCACCTTGGGATGCCTGCCTTTCGCAGCTGCAGTGTGCCTGGAGCCCAGGGCTTCCTGGTTTTAAAAGTCCTAGGCCTAAGCCTAACAGTAACCCTAGGAAGGTAAATCAGCCGGGTATTAGGGTTCTTCCTAAGGGAAAAGCCGTGAAAGCAGCCATGTTGTGGCACTTCTGCACTCCCTTTGGGATGCCTTTGGCAGATGAAGTAAGCCTGGAACTCAGGGCTTCCTGGTTAAAGAAATCACAGCCCTAGGCTGAACCCTAACCCTAACCCTAGGCAGATAAATCAGCCTAGGTATAGGGATGGTGCCAAGGAAAAAGCTGTGAAAGCTGCCATGTTGTTGCACTTTTGTACTCCCCTTGGGATGCCTTGAACAGCTGCAGTGTGCCTGGAGCTAAGGGCTTCCTAGTTTTAAAAATCCTAGCCCTAGGCCTAAGCCTAACAGTAACCCTGGGAAGGTAAATCAGCCTGGTGTTAGGCTTCTTGCCAAGGAAAAAGCCGTGAAAGCAGCCATGTTGTGGCACTTTTGCACTCCCTTTTGGATGCCTTTCACAGCTCCAGTGTGCCTGGAACTCAGGGCTTCCTGCTTTTAAAAATCCTAGCCCTAGGCCGAACCCCAACCCTAAGACGAGAAAGGCAAATCAGCCAGGAATTAGGCATGTCCCCAAGGAAAAAGCTGTGGAGGCAGGCATGTTGTGGTACTTTTGCGCTCTTCTTGGGTAGTCCTTCGCAGCTGCTGTGTTCTTGGAACTCAGGGCTTTCTGGTTAATAGACCCTTACCCTAGGCGTAACTCAAACCTTAACCCTAGGAAGGAAAATCAGCCTATGGTTCGGGATGGTCTCATGGAAATATCAGTGGTGGCAGCCAAGTTGCGTCACTTTTGCGCTCACCTTGGGATGCCTTTCGCAGCTGCAGTGTGCCTGGAGCCCAGGGCTTCCTGGTTTTAAAAGTCCTAGGCCTAAGCCTAACAGTAACCCTAGGAAGGTAAATCAGCCGGGTATTAGGGTTCTTCCTAAGGGAAAAGCCGTGAAAGCAGCCATGTTGTGGCACTTCTGCACTCCCTTTGGGATGCCTTTGGCAGATGAAGTAAGCCTGGAACTCAGGGCTTCCTGGTTAAAGAAATCCAAGCCCTAGGCTGAACCCTAACCCTAACCCTAGGCAGATAAATCAGCCTAGGTATAGGGATGGTGCCAAGGAAAAAGCTGTGAAAGCTGCCATGTTGTTGCACTTTTGTACTCCCCTTGGGATGCCTTGAACAGCTGCAGTGTGCCTGGAGCTAAGGGCTTCCTAGTTTTAAAAATCCTAGCCCTAGGCCTAAGCCTAACAGTAACCCTGGGAAGGGAAATCAGCCTGGTGTTAGGCTTCTTGCCAAGGAAAAAGCCGTGAAAGCAGCCATGTTGTGGCACTTTTGCACTCCCTTTTGGATGCCTTTCACAGCTCCAGTGTGCCTGGAACTCAGGGCTTCCTGCTTTTAAAAATCCTAGCCCTAGGCCGAACCCCAGCCCTAAGACGAGAAAGGCAAATCAGCCAGGAATTAGGCATGTCCCCAAGGAAAAAGCTGTGGAGGCAGGCATGTTGTGGTACTTTTGCGCTCTTCTTGGCTAGTCCTTCGCAGCTGCTGTGTTCTTGGAACTCAGGGCTTTCTGGTTAATAGACCCTTACCCTAGGCGTAACTCAAACCTTAACCCTAGGAAGGAAAATCAGCCTATGGTTCGGGATGGTCTCATGGAAATATCAGTGGTGGCAGCCAAGTTGCGTCATTTTTGCGCTCCCCTTGGGATGCCTGCCTTTCGCAGCTGCAGTGTGCCTGGAGCCCAGGGCTTCCTGGTTTTAAAAGTCCTAGGCCTAAGCCTAACAGTAACCCTAGGAAGGTAAATCAGCCGGGTATTAGGCTTCTTGCCAAGGAAAAAGCCGTGAAAGCAGCCATGTTGTGGCACTTCTGCACTCCCTTTGGGATGCCTTTGGCAGATGAAGTAAGCCTGGAACTCAGGGCTTCCTGGTTAAAAAAATCCAAGCCCTAGGCTGAACCCTAACCCTAACCCTAGGCAGATAAATCAGCCTAGGTATAGGGATGGTGCCAAGGAAAAAGCTGTGAAAGCTGCCATGTTGTTGCACTTTTGTACTCCCCTTGGGATGCCTTGAACAGCTGCAGTGTGCTTGGAGCTAAGGGCTTCCTAGTTTTAAAAATCCTAGCCCTAGGCCTAAGCCTAACAGTAACCCTGGGAAGGTAAATCAGCCTGGTGTTAGGCTTCTTGCCAAGGAAAAAGCCGTGAAAGCAGCCATGTTGTGGCACTTTTGCACTCCCTTTTGGATGCCTTTCACAGCTCCAGTGTGCCTGGAACTCAGGGCTTCCTGCTTTTAAAAATCCTAGCCCTAGGCCGAACCCCAACCCTAAGACGAGAAAGGCAAATCAGCCAGGAATTAGGCATGTGCCCAAGGAAAAAGCTGTGGAGGCAGGCATGTTGTGGTACTTTTGCGCTCTTCTTGGGTAGTCCTTCGCAGCTGCTGTGTTCTTGGAACTCAGGGCTTTCTGGTTAATAGACCCTTACCCTAGGCGTAACTCAAACCTTAACCCTAGGAAGGAAAATCAGCCTATGGTTCGGGATGGTCTCATGGAAATATCAGTGGTGGCAGCCAAGTTGCGTCACTTTTGCGCTCCCCTTGGGATGCCTTTCGCAGCTGCAGTGTGCCTGGAGCCCAGGGCTTCCTGGTTTTAAAAGTCCTAGGCCTAAGCCTAACAGTAACCCTAGGAAGGTAAATCAGCCGGGTATTAGGGTTCTTCCTAAGGGAAAAGCCGTGAAAGCAGCCATGTTGTGGCACTTCTGCACTCCCTTTGGGATGCCTTTGGCAGATGAAGTAAGCCTGGAACTCAGGGCTTCCTGGTTAAAAAAATCCAAGCCCTAGGCTGAACCCTAACCCTAACCCTAGGCAGATAAATCAGCCTAGGTATAGGGATGGTGCCAAGGAAAAAGCTGTGAAAGCTGCCATGTTGTTGCACTTTTGTACTCCCCTTGGGATGCCTTGAACAGCTGCAGTGTGCCTGGAGCTAAGGGCTTCTTAGTTTTAAAAATCCTAGCCCTAGGCCTAAGCCTAACAGTAACCCTGGGAAGGCAAATCAGCCTGGTGTTAGGCGTCTTGCCAAGGAAAAAGCCGTGAAAGCAGCCATGTTGTGGCACTTTTGCACTCCCTTTTGGATGCCTTTCACAGCTGCAGTGTGCCTGGAACTCAGGGCTTCCTGCTTTTAAAAATCCTAGCCCTAGGCCGAACCTCAAACCCTAAGACGAGAAAGGCAAATCAGCCAGGAATTAGGCATGTCCCCAAGGAAAAAGCTGTGGAGGCAGGCATGTTGTGCTACTTTTGCGCTCTTCTTGGCTAGTCCTTCGCAGCTGCTGTGTTCTTGGAACTCAGGGCTTTCTGGTTAATAGACCCTTACCCTAGGCGTAACTCAAACCTTAACCCTAGGAAGGAAAATCAGCCTATGGTTCGGGATGGTCTCATGGAAATATCAGTGGTGGCAGCCAAGTTGCGTCACTTTTGCGCTCCCCTTGGGATGCCTTTCGCAGCTGCAGTGTGCCTGGAGCCCAGGGCTTCCTGGTTTTAAAAGTCCTAGGCCTAAGCCTAACAGTAACCCTAGGAAGGTAAATCAGCCGGGTATTAGGGTTCTTCCTAAGGGAAAAGCCGTGAAAGCAGCCATGTTGTGGCACTTCTGCACTCCCTTTGGGATGCCTTTGGCAGATGAAGTAAGCCTGGAACTCAGGGCTTCCTGGTTAAAGAAATCCAAGCCCTAGGCTGAACCCTAACCCTAACCCTAGGCAGATAAATCAGCCTAGGTATAGGGATGGTGCCAAGGAAAAAGCTGTGAAAGCTGCCATGTTGTTGCACTTTTGTACTCCCCTTGGGATGCCTTGAACAGCTGCAGTGTGCCTGGAGCTAAGGGCTTCCTAGTTTTAAAAATCCTAGCCCTAGGCCTAAGCCTAACAGTAACCCTGGGAAGGTAAATCAGCCTGGTGTTAGGCTTCTTGCCAAGGAAAAAGCCGTGAAAGCAGCCATGTTGTGGCACTTTTGCACTCCCTTTTGGATGCCTTTCACAGCTGCAGTGTGCCTGGAACTCAGGGCTTCCTGCTTTTAAAAATCCTAGCCCTAGGCCGAACCCCAACCCTAAGACGAGAAAGGCAAATCAGCCAGGAATTAGGCATGTCCCCAAGGAAAAAGCTGTGGAGGCAGGCATGTTGTGCTACTTTTGCGCTCTTCTTGGCTAGTCCTTCGCAGCTGCTGTGTTCTTGGAACTCAGGGCTTTCTGGTAAATAGAAACCTTACCCAAAGCGTAACTCAAACCTTAACCCTAGGAAGGAAAATCAGCCTATGGTTCGGGATGGTCTCATGGAAATATCAGTGGTGGCAGCCAAGTTGCGTCACTTTTGCGCTCCCCTTGGGATGCCTTTCGCAGCTGCAGTGTGCCTGGAGCCCAGGGCTTCCTGGTTTTAAAAGTCCTAGGCCTAAGCCTAACAGTAACCCTAGGAAGGTAAATCAGCCGGGTATTAGGGTTCTTCCTAAGGGAAAAGCCGTGAAAGCAGCCATGTTGTGGCACTTCTGCACTCCCTTTGGGATGCCTTTGGCAGATGAAGTAAGCCTGGAACTCAGGGCTTCCTGGTTAAAGAAATCACAGCCCTAGGCTGAACCCTAACCCTAACCCTAGGCAGATAAATCAGCCTAGGTATAGGGATGGTGCCAAGGAAAAAGCTGTGAAAGCTGCCATGTTGTTGCACTTTTGTACTCCCCTTGGGATGCCTTGAACAGCTGCAGTGTGCCTGGAGCTAAGGGCTTCCTAGTTTTAAAAATCCTAGCCCTAGGCCTAAGCCTAACAGTAACCCTGGGAAGGTAAATCAGCCTGGTGTTAGGCGTCTTGCCAAGGAAAAAGCCGTGAAAGCAGCCATGTTGTGTCACTTTTGCACTCCCTTTTGGATGCCTTTCACAGCTGCAGTGTGCCTGGAACTCAGGGCTTCCTGCTTTTAAAAATCCTAGCCCTAGGCCGAACCCCAACCCTAAGACGAGAAAGGCAAATCAGCCAGGAATTAGGCATGTCCCCAAGGAAAAAGCTGTGGAGGCAGGCATGTTGTGCTACTTTTGCGCTCTTCTTGGCTAGTCCTTCGCAGCTGCTGTGTTCTTGGAACTCAGGGCTTTCTGGTTAATAGACCCTTACCCTAGGCGTAACTCAAACCTTAACCCTAGGAAGGAAAATCAGCCTATGGTTCGGGATGGTCTCATGGAAATATCAGTGGTGGCAGCCAAGTTGCGTCACTTTTGCGCTCCCCTTGGGATGCCTTTCGCAGCTGCAGTGTGCCTGGAGCCCAGGGCTTCCTGGTTTTAAAAGTCCTAGGCCTAAGCCTAACAGTAACCCTAGGAAGGTAAATCAGCCGGGTATTAGGGTTCTTCCTAAGGGAAAAGCCGTGAAAGCAGCCATGTTGTGGCACTTCTGCACTCCCTTTGGGATGCCTTTGGCAGATGAAGTAAGCCTGGAACTCAGGGCTTCCTGGTTAAAGAAATCCAAGCCCTAGGCTGAACCCTAACCCTAACCCTAGGCAGATAAATCAGCCTAGGTATAGGGATGGTGCCAAGGAAAAAGCTGTGAAAGCTGCCATGTTGTTGCACTTTTGTACTCCCCTTGGGATGCCTTGAACAGCTGCAGTGTGCCTGGAGCTAAGGGCTTCCTAGTTTTAAAAATCCTAGCCCTAGGCCTAAGCCTAACAGTAACCCTGGGAAGGTAAATCAGCCTGGTGTTAGGCGTCTTGCCAAGGAAAAAGCCGTGAAAGCAGCCATGTTGTGGCACTTTTGCACTCCCTTTTGGATGCCTTTCACAGCTCCAGTGTGCCTGGAACTCAGGGCTTCCTGCTTTTAAAAATCCTAGCCCTAGGCCGAACCCCAACCCTAAGACGAGAAAGGCAAATCAGCCAGGAATTAGGCATGTCCCCAAGGAAAAAGCTGTGGAGGCAGGCATGTTGTGCTACTTTTGCGCTCTTCTTGGCTAGTCCTTCGCAGCTGCTGTGTTCTTGGAACTCAGGGCTTTCTGGTTAATAGACCCTTACCCTAGGCGTAACTCAAACCTTAACCCTAGGAAGGAAAATCAGCCTATGGTTCGGGATGGTCTCATGGAAATATCAGTGGTGGCAGCCAAGTTGCGTCACTTTTGCGCTCACCTTGGGATGCCTGCCTTTCGCAGCTGCAGTGTGCCTGGAGCCCAGGGCTTCCTGGTTTTAAAAGTCCTAGGCCTAAGCCTAACAGTAACCCTAGGAAGGTAAATCAGCCGGGTATTAGGGTTCTTCCTAAGGGAAAAGCCGTGAAAGCAGCCATGTTGTGGCACTTCTGCACTCCCTTTGGGATGCCTTTGGCAGATGAAGTAAGCCTGGAACTCAGGGCTTCCTGGTTAAAGAAATCACAGCCCTAGGCTGAACCCTAACCCTAACCCTAGGCAGATAAATCAGCCTAGGTATAGGGATGGTGCCAAGGAAAAAGCTGTGAAAGCTGCCATGTTGTTGCACTTTTGTACTCCCCTTGGGATGCCTTGAACAGCTGCAGTGTGCCTGGAGCCCAGGGCTTCCTAGTTTTAAAAATCCTAGACCTAGGCCTAAGCCTAACAGTAACCCTGGGAAGGGAAATCAGCCTGGTGTTAGGCGTCTTGCCAAGGAAAAAGCCGTGAAAGCAGCCATGTTGTGGCACTTTTGCACTCCCTTTTGGATGCCTTTCACAGCTCCACTGTGCCTGGAACTCAGGGCTTCCTGCTTTTAAAAATCCTAGCCCTAGGCCGAACCCCAACCCTAAGACGAGAAAGGCAAATCAGCCAGGAATTAGGCATGTCCCCAAGGAAAAAGCTGTGGAGGCAGGCATGTTGTGCTACTTTTGCGCTCTTCTTGGCTAGTCCTTCGCAGCTGCTGTGTTCTTGGAACTCAGGGCTTTCTGGTTAATAGACCCTTACCCTAGGCGTAACTCAAACCTTAACCCTAGGAAGGAAAATCAGCCTATGGTTCGGGATGGTCTCATGGAAATATCAGTGGTGGCAGCCAAGTTGCGTCACTTTTGCGCTCACCTTGGGATGCCTGCCTTTCGCAGCTGCAGTGTGCCTGGAGCCCAGGGCTTCCTGGTTTTAAAAGTCCTAGGCCTAAGCCTAACAGTAACCCTAGGAAGGTAAATCAGCCGGGTATTAGGGTTCTTCCTAAGGGAAAAGCCGTGAAAGCAGCCATGTTGTGGCACTTCTGCACTCCCTTTGGGATGCCTTTGGCAGATGAAGTAAGCCTGGAACTCAGGGCTTCCTGGTTAACGAAATCCGAGCCCTAGGCTGAACCCTAACCCTAACCCTAGGCAGATAAATCAGCCTAGGTATAGGGATGGTGCCAAGGAAAAAGCTGTGAAAGCTGCCATGTTGTTGCACTTTTGTACTCCCCTTGGGATGCCTTGAACAGCTGCAGTGTGCCTGGAGCTAAGGGCTTCCTAGTTTTAAAAATCCTAGCCCTAGGCCTAAGCCTAACAGTAACCCTGGGAAGGAAAATCAGCCTGGTGTTAGGCTTCTTGCCAAGGAAAAAGCCGTGAAAGCAGCCATGTTGTGGCACTTTTGCACTCCCTTTTGGATGCCTTTCACAGCTCCAGTGTGCCTGGAACTCAGGGCTTCCTGCTTTTAAAAATCCTAGCCCTAGGCCGAACCCCAACCCTAAGACGAGAAAGGCAAATCAGCCAGGAATTAGGCATGTCCCCAAGGAAAAAGCTGTGGAGGCAGGCATGTTGTGGTACTTTTGCGCTCTTCTTGGGTAGTCCTTCGCAGCTGCTGTGTTCTTGGAACTCAGGGCTTTCTGGTTAATAGACCCTTACCCTAGGCGTAACTCAAACCTTAACCCTAGGAAGGAAAATCAGCCTATGGTTCGGGATGGTCTCATGGAAATATCAGTGGTGGCAGCCAAGTTGCGTCACTTTTGCGCTCACCTTGGGATGCCTTTCGCAGCTGCAGTGTGCCTGGAGCCCAGGGCTTCCTGGTTTTAAAAGTCCTAGGCCTAAGCCTAACAGTAACCCTAGGAAGGTAAATCAGCCGGGTATTAGGGTTCTTCCTAAGGGAAAAGCCGTGAAAGCAGCCATGTTGTGGCACTTCTGCACTCCCTTTGGGATGCCTTTGGCAGATGAAGTAAGCCTGGAACTCAGGGCTTCCTGGTTAAAGAAATCCAAGCCCTAGGCTGAACCCTAACCCTAACCCTAGGCAGATAAATCAGCCTAGGTATAGGGATGGTGCCAAGGAAAAAGCTGTGAAAGCTGCCATGTTGTTGCACTTTTGTACTCCCCTTGGGATGCCTTGAACAGCTGCAGTGTGCCTGGAGCTAAGGGCTTCCTAGTTTTAAAAATCCTAGCCCTAGGCCTAAGCCTAACAGTAACCCTGGGAAGGGAAATCAGCCTGGTGTTAGGCTTCTTGCCAAGGAAAAAGCCGTGAAAGCAGCCATGTTGTGGCACTTTTGCACTCCCTTTTGGATGCCTTTCACAGCTCCAGTGTGCCTGGAACTCAGGGCTTCCTGCTTTTAAAAATCCTAGCCCTAGGCCGAACCCCAACCCTAAGACGAGAAAGGCAAATCAGCCAGGAATTAGGCATGTCCCCAAGGAAAAAGCTGTGGAGGCAGGCATGTTGTGGTACTTTTGCGCTCTTCTTGGCTAGTCCTTCGCAGCTGCTGTGTTCTTGGAACTCAGGGCTTTCTGGTTAATAGACCCTTACCCTAGGCGTAACTCAAACCTTAACCCTAGGAAGGAAAATCAGCCTATGGTTCGGGATGGTCTCATGGAAATATCAGTGGTGGCAGCCAAGTTGCGTCACTTTTGCGCTCCCCTTGGGATGCCTTTCGCAGCTGCAGTGTGCCTGGAGCCCAGGGCTTCCTGGTTTTAAAAGTCCTAGGCCTAAGCCTAACAGTAACCCTAGGAAGGTAAATCAGCCGGGTATTAGGGTTCTTCCTAAGGGAAAAGCCGTGAAAGCAGCCATGTTGTGGCACTTCTGCACTCCCTTTGGGATGCCTTTGGCAGATGAAGTAAGCCTGGAACTCAGGGCTTCCTGGTTAAAGAAATCCAAGCCCTAGGCTGAACCCTAACCCTAACCCTAGGCAGATAAATCAGCCTAGGTATAGGGATGGTGCCAAGGAAAAAGCTGTGAAAGCTGCCATGTTGTTGCACTTTTGTACTCCCCTTGGGATGCCTTGAACAGCTGCAGTGTGCTTGGAGCTAAGGGCTTCCTAGTTTTAAAAATCCTAGCCCTAGGCCTAAGCCTAACAGTAACCCTGGGAAGGTAAATCAGCCTGGTGTTAGGCGTCTTGCCAAGGAAAAAGCCGTGAAAGCAGCCATGTTGTGGCACTTTTGCACTCCCTTTTGGATGCCTTTCACAGCTCCAGTGTGCCTGGAACTCAGGGCTTCCTGCTTTTAAAAATCCTAGCCCTAGGCCGAACCCCAACCCTAAGACGAGAAAGGCAAATCAGCCAGGAATTAGGCATGTCCCCAAGGAAAAAGCTGTGGAGGCAGGCATGTTGTGCTACTTTTGCGCTCTTCTTGGCTAGTCCTTCGCAGCTGCTGTGTTCTTGGAACTCAGGGCTTTCTGGTTAATAGACCCTTACCCTAGGCGTAACTCAAACCTTAACCCTAGGAAGGAAAATCAGCCTATGGTTCGGGATGGTCTCATGGAAATATCAGTGGTGGCAGCCAAGTTGCATCATTTTTGCGCTCCCCTTGGGATGCCTGCCTTTCGCAGCTGCAGTGTGCCTGGAGCCCAGGGCTTCCTGGTTTTAAAAGTCCTAGGCCTAAGCCTAACAGTAACCCTAGGAAGGTAAATCAGCCGGGTATTAGGCTTCTTGCCAAGGAAAAAGCCGTGAAAGCAGCCATGTTGTGGCACTTCTGCACTCCCTTTGGGATGCCTTTCGCAGATGAAGTAAGCCTGGAACTCAGGGCTTCCTGGTTAAAAAAATCCAAGCCCTAGGCTGAACCCTAACCCTAACCCTAGGCAGATAAATCAGCCTAGGTATAGGGATGGTGCCAAGGAAAAAGCTGTGAAAGCTGCCATGTTGTTGCACTTTTGTACTCCCCTTGGGATGCCTTGAACAGCTGCAGTGTGCTTGGAGCTAAGGGCTTCCTAGTTTTAAAAATCCTAGCCCTAGGCCTAAGCCTAACAGTAACCCTGGGAAGGTAAATCAGCCTGGTGTTAGGCTTCTTGCCAAGGAAAAAGCCGTGAAAGCAGCCATGTTGTGGCACTTTTGCACTCCCTTTTGGATGCCTTTCACAGCTGCAGTGTGCCTGGAACTCAGGGCTTCCTGCTTTTAAAAATCCTAGCCCTAGGCCGAACCCCAGCCCTAAGACGAGAAAGGCAAATCAGCCAGGAATTAGGCATGTCCCCAAGGAAAAAGCTGTGGAGGCAGGCATGTTGTGGTACTTTTGCGCTCTTCTTGGGTAGTCCTTCGCAGCTGCTGTGTTCTTGGAACTCAGGGCTTTCTGGTTAATAGACCCTTACCCTAGGCGTAACTCAAACCTTAACCCTAGGAAGGAAAATCAGCCTATGGTTCGGGATGGTCTCATGGAAATATCAGTGGTGGCAGCCAAGTTGCGTCACTTTTGCGCTCCCCTTGGGATGCCTTTCGCAGCTGCAGTGTGCCTGGAGCCCAGGGCTTCCTGGTTTTAAAAGTCCTAGGCCTAAGCCTAACAGTAACCCTAGGAAGGTAAATCAGCCGGGTATTAGGGTTCTTCCTAAGGGAAAAGCCGTGAAAGCAGCCATGTTGTGGCACTTCTGCACTCCCTTTGGGATGCCTTTGGCAGATGAAGTAAGCCTGGAACTCAGGGCTTCCTGGTTAAAAAAATCCAAGCCCTAGGCTGAACCCTAACCCTAACCCTAGGCAGATAAATCAGCCTAGGTATAGGGATGGTGCCAAGGAAAAAGCTGTGAAAGCTGCCATGTTGTTGCACTTTTGTACTCCCCTTGGGATGCCTTGAACAGCTGCAGTGTGCCTGGAGCTAAGGGCTTCTTAGTTTTAAAAATCCTAGCCCTAGGCCTAAGCCTAACAGTAACCCTGGGAAGGCTAATCAGCCTGGTGTTAGGCCTCTTGCCAAGGAAAAAGCCGTGAAAGCAGCCATGTTGTGGCACTTTTGCACTCCCTTTTGGATGCCTTTCACAGCTCCAGTGTGCCTGGAACTCAGGGCTTCCTGCTTTTAAAAATCCTAGCCCTAGGCCGAACCCCAACCCTAAGACGAGAAAGGCAAATCAGCCAGGAATTAGGCATGTCCCCAAGGAAAAAGCTGTGGAGGCAGGCATGTTGTGCTCCTTTTGCGCTCTTCTTGGCTAGTCCTTCGCAGCTGCTGTGTTCTTGGAACTCAGGGCTTTCTGGTTAATAGACCCTTACCCTAGGCGTAACTCAAACCTTAACCCTAGGAAGGAAAATCAGCCTATGGTTCGGGATGGTCTCATGGAAATATCAGTGGTGGCAGCCAAGTTGCGTCACTTTTGCGCTCCCCTTGGGATGCCTTTCGCAGCTGCAGTGTGCCTGGAGCCCAGGGCTTCCTGGTTTTAAAAGTCCTAGGCCTAAGCCTAACAGTAACCCTAGGAAGGTAAATCAGCCGGGTATTAGGGTTCTTCCTAAGGGAAAAGCCGTGAAAGCAGCCATGTTGTGGCACTTCTGCACTCCCTTTGGGATGCCTTTGGCAGATGAAGTAAGCCTGGAACTCAGGGCTTCCTGGTTAAAGAAATCCAAGCCCTAGGCTGAACCCTAACCCTAACCCTAGGCAGATAAATCAGCCTAGGTATAGGGATGGTGCCAAGGAAAAAGCTGTGAAAGCTGCCATGTTGTTGCACTTTTGTACTCCCCTTGGGATGCCTTGAACAGCTGCAGTGTGCTTGGAGCTAAGGGCTTCCTAGTTTTAAAAATCCTAGCCCTAGGCCTAAGCCTAACAGTAACCCTGGGAAGGGAAATCAGCCTGGTGTTAGGCTTCTTGCCAAGGAAAAAGCCGTGAAAGCAGCCATGTTGTGGCACTTTTGCACTCCCTTTTGGATGCCTTTCACAGCTCCAGTGTGCCTGGAACTCAGGGCTTCCTGCTTTTAAAAATCCTAGCCCTAGGCCGAACCCCAGCCCTAAGACGAGAAAGGCAAATCAGCCAGGAATTAGGCATGTCCCCAAGGAAAAAGCTGTGGAGGCAGGCATGTTGTGGTACTTTTGCGCTCTTCTTGGCTAGTCCTTCGCAGCTGCTGTGTTCTTGGAACTCAGGGCTTTCTGGTTAATAGACCCTTACCCTAGGCGTAACTCAAACCTTAACCCTAGGAAGGAAAATCAGCCTATGGTTCGGGATGGTCTCATGGAAATATCAGTGGTGGCAGCCAAGTTGCGTCACTTTTGCGCTCCCCTTGGGATGCCTTTCGCAGCTGCAGTGTGCCTGGAGCCCAGGGCTTCCTGGTTTTAAAAGTCCTAGGCCTAAGCCTAACAGTAACCCTAGGAAGGTAAATCAGCCGGGTATTAGGGTTCTTCCTAAGGGAAAAGCCGTGAAAGCAGCCATGTTGTGGCACTTCTGCACTCCCTTTGGGATGCCTTTGGCAGATGAAGTAAGCCTGGAACTCAGGGCTTCCTGGTTAAAAAAATCCAAGCCCTAGGCTGAACCCTAACCCTAACCCTAGGCAGATAAATCAGCCTAGGTATAGGGATGGTGCCAAGGAAAAAGCTGTGAAAGCTGCCATGTTGTTGCACTTTTGTACTCCCCTTGGGATGCCTTGAACAGCTGCAGTGTGCCTGGAGCTAAGGGCTTCTTAGTTTTAAAAATCCTAGCCCTAGGCCTAAGCCTAACAGTAACCCTGGGAAGGCTAATCAGCCTGGTGTTAGGCCTCTTGCCAAGGAAAAAGCCGTGAAAGCAGCCATGTTGTGGCACTTTTGCACTCCCTTTTGGATGCCTTTCACAGCTCCAGTGTGCCTGGAACTCAGGGCTTCCTGCTTTTAAAAATCCTAGCCCTAGGCCGAACCCCAACCCTAAGACGAGAAAGGCAAATCAGCCAGGAATTAGGCATGTCCCCAAGGAAAAAGCTGTGGAGGCAGGCATGTTGTGGTACTTTTGCGCTCTTCTTGGCTAGTCCTTCGCAGCTGCTGTGTTCTTGGAACTCAGGGCTTTCTGGTTAATAGACCCTTACCCTAGGCGTAACTCAAACCTTAACCCTAGGAAGGAAAATCAGCCTATGGTTCGGGATGGTCTCATGGAAATATCAGTGGTGGCAGCCAAGTTGCGTCACTTTTGCGCTCCCCTTGGGATGCCTTTCGCAGCTGCAGTGTGCCTGGAGCCCAGGGCTTCCTGGTTTTAAAAGTCCTAGGCCTAAGCCTAACAGTAACCCTAGGAAGGTAAATCAGCCGGGTATTAGGGTTCTTCCTAAGGGAAAAGCCGTGAAAGCAGCCATGTTGTGGCACTTCTGCACTCCCTTTGGGATGCCTTTGGCAGATGAAGTAAGCCTGGAACTCAGGGCTTCCTGGTTAAAGAAATCCAAGCCCTAGGCTGAACCCTAACCCTAACCCTAGGCAGATAAATCAGCCTAGGTATAGGGATGGTGCCAAGGAAAAAGCTGTGAAAGCTGCCATGTTGTTGCACTTTTGTACTCCCCTTGGGATGCCTTGAACAGCTGCAGTGTGCCTGGAGCTAAGGGCTTCCTAGTTTTAAAAATCCTAGCCCTAGGCCTAAGCCTAACAGTAACCCTGGGAAGGTAAATCAGCCTGGTGTTAGGCTTCTTGCCAAGGAAAAAGCCGTGAAAGCAGCCATGTTGTGGCACTTTTGCACTCCCTTTTGGATGCCTTTCACAGCTCCAGTGTGCCTGGAACTCAGGGCTTCCTGCTTTTAAAAATCCTAGCCCTAGGCCGAACCCCAACCCTAAGACGAGAAAGGCAAATCAGCCAGGAATTAGGCATGTCCCCAAGGAAAAAGCTGTGGAGGCAGGCATGTTGTGCTACTTTTGCGCTCTTCTTGGCTAGTCCTTCGCAGCTGCTGTGTTCTTGGAACTCAGGGCTTTCTGGTAAATAGAAACCTTACCCAAAGCGTAACTCAAACCTTAACCCTAGGAAGGAAAATCAGCCTATGGTTCGGGATGGTCTCATGGAAATATCAGTGGTGGCAGCCAAGTTGCGTCACTTTTGCGCTCCCCTTGGGATGCCTTTCGCAGCTGCAGTGTGCCTGGAGCCCAGGGCTTCCTGGTTTTAAAAGTCCTAGGCCTAAGCCTAACAGTAACCCTAGGAAGGTAAATCAGCCGGGTATTAGGGTTCTTCCTAAGGGAAAAGCCGTGAAAGCAGCCATGTTGTGGCACTTCTGCACTCCCTTTGGGATGCCTTTGGCAGATGAAGTAAGCCTGGAACTCAGGGCTTCCTGGTTAAAGAAATCCAAGCCCTAGGCTGAAGCCTAACCCTAACCCTAGGCAGATAAATCAGCCTAGGTATAGGGATGGTGCCAAGGAAAAAGCTGTGAAAGCTGCCATGTTGTTGCACTTTTGTACTCCCCTTGGGATGCCTTGAACAGCTGCAGTGTGCCTGGAGCTAAGGGCTTCCTAGTTTTAAAAATCCTAGCCCTAGGCCTAAGCCTAACAGTAACCCTGGGAAGGCAAATCAGCCTGGTGTTAGGCTTCTTGCCAAGGAAAAAGCCGTGAAAGCAGCCATGTTGTGGCACTTTTGCACTCCCTTTTGGATGCCTTTCACAGCTCCAGTGTGCCTGGAACTCAGGGCTTCCTGCTTTTAAAAATCCTAGCCCTAGGCCGAACCCCAACCCTAAGACGAGAAAGGCAAATCAGCCAGGAATTAGGCATGTCCCCAAGGAAAAAGCTGTGGAGGCAGGCATGTTGTGCTACTTTTGCGCTCTTCTTGGCTAGTCCTTCGCAGCTGCTGTGTTCTTGGAACTCAGGGCTTTCTGGAAAATAGAAACCTTACCCAAAGCGTAACTCAAAACTTAACCCTAGGAAGGAAAATCAGCCTATGGTTCGGGATGGTCTCATGGAAATATCAGTGGTGGCAGCCAAGTTGCGTCACTTTTGCGCTCCCCTTGGGATGCCTTTCGCAGCTGCAGTGTGCCTGGAGCCCAGGGCTTCCTGGTTTTAAAAGTCCTAGGCCTAAGCCTAACAGTAACCCTAGGAAGGTAAATCAGCCGGGTATTAGGGTTCTTCCTAAGGGAAAAGCCGGGAAAGCAGCCATGTTGTGGCACTTCTGCACTCCCTTTGGGATGCCTTTGGCAGATGAAGTAAGCCTGGAACTCAGGGCTTCCTGGTTAAAGAAATCCAAGCCCTAGGCTGAAGCCTAACCCTAACCCTAGGCAGATAAATCAGCCTAGGTATAGGGATGGTGCCAAGGAAAAAGCTGTGAAAGCTGCCATGTTGTTGCACTTTTGTACTCCCCTTGGGATGCCTTGAACAGCTGCAGTGTGCCTGGAGCCCAGGGCTTCCTAGTTTTAAAAATCCTAGCCCTAGGCCTAAGCCTAACAGTAACCCTGGGAAGGTAAATCAGCCTGGTGTTAGGCTTCTTGCCAAGGAAAAAGCCGTGAAAGCAGCCATGTTGTGGCACTTTTGCACTCCCTTTTGGATGCCTTTCACAGCTGCAGTGTGCCTGGAACTCAGGGCTTCCTGATTTTAAAAATCCTAGCCCTAGGCCGAACCCCAACCCTAAGACGAGAAAGGCAAATCAGCCAGGAATTAGGCATGTCCCCAAGGAAAAAGCTGTGGAGGCAGGCATGTTGTGGTACTTTTGCGCTCTTCTTGGCTAGTCCTTCGCAGCTGCTGTGTTCTTGGAACTCAGGGCTTTCTGGTTAATAGAACCCTTACCCTAGGCAAAATCAAACCTTATCCCTAGGAAGGAAAATCAGCCTATGGTTCAGGATGGTCTCATGGAAATATCAGTGGTGGCAGCCAAGTTGCGTCACTTTTGCGCTCCCCTTGGGATGCCTTTCGCAGCTGCAGTGTGCCTGGAGCCCAGGGCTTCCTGGTTTTAAAAGTCCTAGGCCTAAGCCTAACAGTAACCCTAGGAAGGTAAATCAGCCGGGTATTAGGGTTCTTCCTAAGGGAAAAGCCGTGAAAGCAGCCATGTTGTGGCACTTCTGCACTCCCTTTGGGATGCCTTTGGCAGATGAAGTAAGCCTGGAACTCAGGGCTTCCTGGTTAAAAAAATGCAAGCCCTAGGCTGAACCCTAACCCTAACCCTAGGCAGATAAATCAGCCTAGGTATAGGGATGGTGCCAAGGAAAAAGCTGTGAAAGCTGCCATGTTGTTGCACTTTTGTACTCCCCTTGGGATGCCTTGAACAGCTGCAGTGTGCCTGGAGCTAAGGGCTTCCTAGTTTCAAAAATCCTAGCCCTAGGCCTAAGCCTAACAGTAACCCTGGGAAGGTAAATCAGCCTGTGTTAGGCGTCTTGCCAAGGAAAAAGCCGTGAAAGCAGCCATGTTGTGTCACTTTTGCACTCCCTTTTGGATGCCTTTCACAGCTGCAGTGTGCCTGGAACTCAGGGCTTCCTGCTTTTAAAAATCCTAGCCCTAGGCCGAACCCCAACCCTAAGACGAGAAAGGCAAATCAGCCAGGAATTAGGCATGTCCCCAAGGAAAAAGCTGTGGAGGCAGGCATGTTGTGGTACTTTTGCGCTCTTCTTGGGTAGTCCTTCGCAGCTGCTGTGTTCTTGGAACTCAGGGCTTTCTGGTTAATAGACCCTTACCCTAGGCGTAACTCAAACCTTAACCCTAGGAAGGAAAATCAGCCTATGGTTCGGGATGGTCTCATGGAAATATCAGTGGTGGCAGCCAAGTTGCGTCACTTTTGCGCTCCCCTTGGGATGCCTTTCGCAGCTGCAGTGTGCCTGGAGCCCAGGGCTTCCTGGTTTTAAAAGTCCTAGGCCTAAGCCTAACAGTAACCCTAGGAAGGTAAATCAGCCGGGTATTAGGGTTCTTCCTAAGGGAAAAGCCGTGAAAGCAGCCATGTTGTGGCACTTCTGCACTCCCTTTGGGATGCCTTTGGCAGATGAAGTAAGCCTGGAACTCAGGGCTTCCTGGTTAAAGAAATCACAGCCCTAGGCTGAACCCTAACCCTAACCCTAGGCAGATAAATCAGCCTAGGTATAGGGATGGTGCCAAGGAAAAAGCTGTGAAAGCTGCCATGTTGTTGCACTTTTGTACTCCCCTTGGGATGCCTTGAACAGCTGCAGTGTGCCTGGAGCCCAGGGCTTCCTAGTTTTAAAAATCCTAGCCCTAGGCCTAAGCCTAACAGTAACCCTGGGAAGGTAAATCAGCCTGGTGTTAGGCTTCTTGCCAAGGAAAAAGCCGTGAAAGCAGCCATGTTGTGGCACTTTTGCACTCCCTTTTGGATGCCTTTCACAGCTGCAGTGTGCCTGGAACTCAGGGCTTCCTGATTTTAAAAATCCTAGCCCTAGGCCGAACCCCAACCCTAAGACGAGAAAGGCAAATTAGCCAGGTATTAGGCATGTCCCCAAGGAAAAAGCTGTGGAGGCAGGCATGTTGTGGTACTTTTGCGCTCTTCTTGGGTAGTCCTTCGCAGCTGCTGTGTTCTTGGAACTCAGGGCTTTCTGGTTAATAGACCCTTACCCTAGGCGTAACTCAAACCTTAACCCTAGGAAGGAAAATCAGCCTATGGTTCGGGATGGTCTCATGGAAATATCAGTGGTGGCAGCCAAGTTGCGTCACTTTTGCGCTCCCCTTGGGATGCCTTTCGCAGCTGCAGTGTGCCTGGAGCCCAGGGCTTCCTGGTTTTAAAAGTCCTAGGCCTAAGCCTAACAGTAACCCTAGGAAGGTAAATCAGCCTGGTATTAGGGTTCTTCCTAAGGGAAAAGCCGTGAAAGCAGCCATGTTGTGGCACTTCTGCACTCCCTTTGGGATGCCTTTGGCAGATGAAGTAAGCCTGGAACTCAGGGCTTCCTGGTTAAAGAAATCCAAGCCCTAGGCTGAACCCTAACCCTAACCCTAGGCAGATAAATCAGCCTAGGTATAGGGATGGTGCCAAGGAAAAAGCTGTGAAAGCTGCCATGTTGTTGCACTTTTGTACTCCCCTTGGGATGCCTTGAACAGCTGCAGTGTGCCTGGAGCTAAGGGCTTCCTAGTTTTAAAAATCCTAGCCCTTGGCCTAAGCCTAACAGTAACCCTGGGAAGGCAAATCAGCCTGGTGTTAGGCGTCTTGCCAAGGAAAAAGCCGTGAAAGCAGCCATGTTGTGGCACTTTTGCACTCCCTTTTGGATGCCTTTCACAGCTCCGGTGTGCCTGGAACTCAGGGCTTCCTGATTTTAAAAATCCTAGCCCTAGGCCGAACCCCAACCCTAAGACGAGAAAGTCAAATCAGCCAGGAATTAGGCATGTCCCCAAGGAAAAAGCTGTGGAGGCAGGCATGTTGTGGTACTTTTGCGCTCTTCTTGGGTAGTCCTTCGCAGTTGCTGTGTTCTTGGAACTCAGGGCTTTCTGGTAATAGAACCCTTACCCTAGGCGTAACTCAAACCTTAACCCTAGGAAGGAAAATCAGCCTATGGTTCGGGATGGTCTCATGGAAATATCAGTGGTGGCAGCCAAGTTGCGTCACTTTTGCGCTCCCCTTGGGATGCCTTTCGCAGCTGCAGTGTGCCTGGAGCCCAGGGCTTCCTGGTTTTAAAAGTCCTAGGCCTAAGCCTAACAGTAACCCTAGGAAGGTAAATCAGCCGGGTATTAGGGTTCTTCCTAAGGGAAAAGCCGTGAAAGCAGCCATGTTGTGGCACTTCTGCACTCCCTTTGGGATGCCTTTGGCAGATGAAGTAAGCCTGGAACTCAGGGCTTCCTGGTTAAAGAAATCCAAGCCCTAGGCTGAACCCTAACCCTAACCCTAGGCAGATAAATCAGCCTAGGTATAGGGATGGTGCCAAGGAAAAAGCTGTGAAAGCTGCCATGTTGTTGCACTTTTGTACTCCCCTTGGGATGCCTTGAACAGCTGCAGTGTGCCTGGAGCTAAGGGCTTCCTAGTTTTAAAAATCCTAGCCCTAGGCCTAAGCCTAACAGTAACCCTGGGAAGGTAAATCAGCCTGGTGTTAGGCGTCTTGCCAAGGAAAAAGCCGTGAAAGCAGCCATGTTGTGGCACTTTTGCACTCCCTTTTGGATGCCTTTCACAGCTCCAGTGTGCCTGGAACTCAGGGCTTCCTGCTTTTAAAAATCCTAGCCCTAGGCCGAACCCCAACCCTAGGACGAGAAAGGCAAATCAGCCAGGAATTAGGCATGTCCCCAAGGAAAAAGCTGTGGAGGCAGGCATGTTGCGGTACTTTTGCGCACTTCTTGGCTAGTCCTTCGCAGCTGCTGTGTTCTTGGAACTCAGGGCTTTCTGGTTAATAGACCCTTACCCTAGGCGTAACTCAAACCTTAACCCTAGGAAGGAAAATCAGCCTATGGTTCGGGATGGTCTCATGGAAATATCAGTGGTGGCAGCCAAGTTGCGTCACTTTTGCGCTCCCCTTGGGATGCCTTTCGCAGCTGCAGTGTGCCTGGAGCCCAGGGCTTCCTGGTTTTAAAAGTCCTAGGCCTAAGCCTAACAGTAACCCTAGGAAGGTAAATCAGCCTGGTATTAGGGTTCTTCCTAAGGGAAAAGCCGTGAAAGCAGCCATGTTGTGGCACTTCTGCACTCCCTTTGGGATGCCTTTGGCAGATGAAGTAAGCCTGGAACTCAGGGCTTCCTGGTTAAAGAAATCCAAGCCCTAGGCTGAACCCTAACCCTAACCCTAGGCAGATAAATCAGCCTAGGTATAGGGATGGTGCCAAGGAAAAAGCTGTGAAAGCTGCCATGTTGTTGCACTTTTGTACTCCCCTTGGGATGCCTTGAACAGCTGCAGTGTGCCTGGAGCTAAGGGCTTCCTAGTTTTAAAAATCCTAGCCCTAGGCCTAAGCCTAACCGTAACCCTGGGAAGGTAAATCAGCCTGGTGTTAGGCGTCTTGCCAAGGAAAAAGCCGTGAAAGCAGCCATGTTGTGGCACTTTTGCACTCCCTTTTGGATGCCTTTCACAGCTGCAGTGTGCCTGGAACTCAGGGCTTCCTGATTTTAAAAATCCTAGCCCTAGGCCGAACCCCAACCCTAAGACGAGAAAGGCAAATCAGCCAGGAATTAGGCATGTCCCCAAGGAAAAAGCTGTGGAGGCAGGCATGTTGTGGTACTTTTGCGCTCTTCTTGGCTAGTCCTTCGCAGCTGCTGTGTTCTTGGAACTCAGGGCTTTCTGGTTAATAGACCCTTACCCTAGGCGTAACTCAAACCTTAACCCTAGGAAGGAAAATCAGCCTATGGTTCGGGATGGTCTCATGGAAATATCAGTGGTGGCAGCCAAGTTGCGTCACTTTTGCGCTCCCCTTGGGATGCCTTTCGCAGCTGCAGTGTGCCTGGAGCCCAGGGCTTCCTGGTTTTAAAAGTCCTAGGCCTAAGCCTAACAGTAACCCTAGGAAGGTAAATCAGCCTGGTATTAGGGTTCTTCCTAAGGGAAAAGCCGTGAAAGCAGCCATGTTGTGGCACTTCTGCACTCCCTTTGGGATGCCTTTGGCAGATGAAGTAAGCCTGGAACTCAGGGCTTCCTGGTTAAAAACATCCAAGCCCTAGGCTGAACCCTAACCCTAATCCTAGGCAGATAAATCAGCCTAGGTATAGGGATGGTGCCAAGGAAAAAGCTGTGAAAGCTGCCATGTTGTTGCACTTTTGTACTCCCCTTGGGATGCCTTGAACAGCTGCAGTGTGCCTGGAGCTAAGGGCTTCCTAGTTTTAAAAATCCTAGCCCTAGGCCTAAGCCTAACAGTAACCCTGGGAAGGCAAATCAGCCTGGTGTTAGGCGTCTTGCCAAGGAAAAAGCCGTGAAAGCAGCCATGTTGTGGCACTTTTGCACTCCCTTTTGGATGCCTTTCACAGCTCCAGTGTGCCTGGAACTCAGGGCTTCCTGATTTTAAAAATCCTAGCCCTAGGCCGAACACCAACCCTAAGACGAGAAAGGCAAATCAGCCAGGAATTAGGCATGTCCCCAAGGAAAAAGCTGTGGAGGCAGGCATGTTGCGGTACTTTTGCGCTCTTCTTGGCTAGTCCTTCGCAGCTGCTGTGTTCTTGGAACTCAGGGCTTTCTGGTTAATAGACCCTTACCCTAGGCGTAACTCAAACCTTAACCCTAGGAAGGAAAATCAGCCTATGGTTCGGGATGGTCTCATGGAAATATCAGTGGTGGCAGCCAAGTTGAGTCACTTTTGCGCTCCCCTTGGGATGCCTTTCGCAGCTGCAGTGTGCCTGGAGCCCAGGGCTTCCTGGTTTTAAAAGTCCTAGGCCTAAGCCTAACAGTAACCCTAGGAAGGTAAATCAGCCGGGTATTAGGGTTCTTCCTAAGGGAAAAGCCGTGAAAGCAGCCATGTTGTGGCACTTCTGCACTCCCTTTGGGATGCCTTTGGCAGATGAAGTAAGCCTGGAACTCAGGGCTTCCTGGTTAAAGAAATCCAAGCCCTAGGCTGAACCCTAACCCTAACCCTAGGCAGATAAATCAGCCTAGGTATAGGGATGGTGCCAAGGAAAAAGCTGTGAAAGCTGCCATGTTGTTGCACTTTTGTACTCCCCTTGGGATGCCTTGAACAGCTGCAGTGTGCCTGGAGCTCAGGGCTTCCTAGTTTTAAAAATCCTAGCCCTTGGCCTAAGCCTAACAGTAACCCTGGGAAGGCAAATCAGCCTGGTGTTAGGCGTCTTGCCAAGGAAAAAGCCGTGAAAGCAGCCATGTTGTGGCACTTTTGCACTCCCTTTTGGATGCCTTTCACAGCTCCGGTGTGCCTGGAACTCAGGGCTTCCTGATTTTAAAAATCCTAGCCCTAGGCCGAACCCCAGCCCTAAGACGAGAAAGGCAAATCGGCCAGGAATTAGGCATGTCCCCAAGGAAAAAGCTGTGGAGGCAGGCATGTTGTGGTACTTTTGCGCTCTTCTTGGGTAGTCCTTCGCAGCTGCTGTGTTCTTGGAACTCAGGGCTTTCTGGTTAATAGAACCCTTACCCTAGGCGTAACTAAACGTTAACCCTAGGAAGGAAAATCAACCTATGGTTCGGGATGGTCTCATGGAAATATCAGTGGTGGCAGCCAAGTTGCGTCACTTTTGCGCTCCCCTTGGGATGCCTTTCGCAGCTGCAGTGTGCCTGGAGCCCAGGGCTTCCTGGTTTTAAAAGTCCTAGGCCTAAGCCTAACAGTAACCCTAGGAAGGTAAATCAGCCGGGTATTAGGGTTCTTCCTAAGGGAAAAGCCGTGAAAGCAGCCATGTTGTGGCACTTCTGCACTCCCTTTGGGATGCCTTTGGCAGATGAAGTAAGCCTGGAACTCAGGGCTTCCTGGTTAAAGAAATCCAAGCCCTAGGCTGAAGCCTAACCCTAACCCTAGGCAGATAAATCAGCCTAGGTATAGGGATGGTGCCAAGGAAAAAGCTGTGAAAGCTGCCATGTTGTTGCACTTTTGTACTCCCCTTGGGATGCCTTGAACAGCTGCAGTGTGCCTGGAGCTAAGGGCTTCCTAGTTTTAAAAATCCTAGCCCTAGGCCTAAGCCTAACAGTAACCCTGGGAAGGGAAATCAGCCTGGTGTTAGGCGTCTTGCCAAGGAAAAAGCCGTGAAAGCAGCCATGTTGTGGCACTTTTGCACTCCCTTTTGGATGCCTTTCACAGCTCCAGTGTGCCTGGAACTCAGGGCTTCCTGCTTTTAAAAATCCTAGCCCTAGGCCGAACCCCAACCCTAAGACGAGAAAGGCAAATCAGCCAGGAATTAGGCATGTCCCCAAGGAAAAAGCTGTGGAGGCAGGCATGTTGCGGTACTTTTGCGCTCTTCTTGGCTAGTCCTTCGCAGCTGCTGTGTTCTTGGAACTCAGGGCTTTCTGGTTAATAGACCCTTACCCTAGGCGTAACTCAAACCTTAACCCTAGGAAGGAAAATCAGCCTATGGTTCGGGATGGTCTCATGGAAATATCAGTGGTGGCAGCCAAGTTGCGTCACTTTTGCGCTCCCCTTGGGATGCCTTTCGCAGCTGCAGTGTGCCTGGAGCCCAGGGCTTCCTGGTTTTAAAAGTCCTAGGCCTAAGCCTAACAGTAACCCTAGGAAGGTAAATCAGCCGGGTATTAGGGTTCTTCCTAAGGGAAAAGCCGTGAAAGCAGCCATGTTGTGGCACTTCTGCACTCCCTTTGGGATGCCTTTGGCAGATGAAGTAAGCCTGGAACTCAGGGCTTCCTGGTTAAAGAAATCACAGCCCTAGGCTGAACCCTAACCCTAACCCTAGGCAGATAAATCAGCCTAGGTATAGGGATGGTGCCAAGGAAAAAGCTGTGAAAGCTGCCATGTTGTTGCACTTTTGTACTCCCCTTGGGATGCCTTGAACAGCTGCAGTGTGCCTGGAGCTAAGGGCTTCCTAGTTTTAAAAATCCTAGCCCTAGGCCTAAGCCTAACAGTAACCCTGGGAAGGTAAATCAGCCTGGTGTTAGGCGTCTTGCCAAGGAAAAAGCCGTGAAAGCAGCCATGTTGTGGCACTTTTGCACTCCCTTTTGGATGCCTTTCACAGCTCCAGTGTGCCTGGAACTCAGGGCTTCCTGATTTTAAAAATCCTAGCCCTAGGCCGAACCCCAACCCTAAGACGAGAAAGGCAAATCAGCCAGGAATTAGGCATGTCCCCAAGGAAAAAGCTGTGGAGGCAGGCATGTTGCGGTACTTTTGCGCTCTTCTTGGGTAGTCCTTCGCAGCTGCTGTGTTCTTGGAACTCAGGGCTTTCTGGTTAATAGACCCTTACCCTAGGCGTAACTCAAACCTTAACGCTAGGAAGGAAAATCAGCCTATGGTTCGGGATGGTCTCATGGAAATATCAGTGGTGGCAGCCAAGTTGCGTCACTTTTGCGCTCCCCTTGGGATGCCTTTCGCAGCTGCAGTGTGCCTGGAGCCCAGGGCTTCCTGGTTTTAAAAGTCCTAGGCCTAAGCCTAACAGTAACCCTAGGAAGGTAAATCAGCCGGGTATTAGGGTTCTTCCTAAGGGAAAAGCCGTGAAAGCAGCCATGTTGTGGCACTTCTGCACTCCCTTTGGGATGCCTTTGGCAGATGAAGTAAGCCTGGAACTCAGGGCTTCCTGGTTAAAGAAATCCAAGCCCTAGGCTGAACCCTAACCCTAACCCTAGGCAGATAAATCAGCCTAGGTATAGGGATGGTGCCAAGGAAAAAGCTGTGAAAGCTGCCATGTTGTTGCACTTTTGTACTCCCCTTGGGATGCCTTGAACAGCTGCAGTGTGCCTGGAGCCCAGGGCTTCCTAGTTTTAAAAATCCTAGCCCTAGGCCTAAGCCTAACAGTAACCCTGGGAAGGCAAATCAGCCTGGTGTTAGGCGTTTTGCCAAGGAAAAAGCCGTGAAAGCAGCCATGTTGTGTCACTTTTGCACTCCCTTTTGGATGCCTTTCACAGCTCCAGTGTGCCTGGAACTCAGGGCCTCCTGATTTTAAAAATCCTAGCCCTAGGCCGAACCCCAACCCTAAGACGAGAAAGGCAAATCAGCCAGGAATTAGGCATGTCCCCAAGGAAAAAGCTGTGGAGGCAGGCATGTTGCGGTACTTTTGCGCTCTTCTTGGCTAGTCCTTCGCAGCTGCTGTGTTCTTGGAACTCAGGGCTTTCTGGTTAATAGACCCTTACCCTAGGCGTAACTCAAACCTTAACCCTAGGAAGGAAAATCAGCCTATGGTTCGGGATGGTCTCATGGAAATATCAGTGGTGGCAGCCAAGTTGCGTCACTTTTGCGCTCCCCTTGGGATGCCTTTCGCAGCTGCAGTGTGCCTGGAGCCCAGGGCTTCCTGGTTTTAAAAGTCCTAGGCCTAAGCCTAACAGTAACCCTAGGAAGGTAAATCAGCCGGGTATTAGGGTTCTTCCTAAGGGAAAAGCCGTGAAAGCAGCCATGTTGTGGCACTTCTGCACTCCCTTTGGGATGCCTTTGGCAGATGAAGTAAGCCTGGAACTCAGGGCTTCCTGGTTAAAGAAATCCAAGCCCTAGGCTGAACCCTAACCCTAACCCTAGGCAGATAAATCAGCCTAGGTATAGGGATGGTGCCAAGGAAAAAGCTGTGAAAGCTGCCATGTTGTTGCACTTTTGTACTCCCCTTGGGATGCCTTGAACAGCTGCAGTGTGCCTGGAGCCCAGGGCTTCCTAGTTTTAAAAATCCTAGCCCTAGGCCTAAGCCTAACAGTAACCCTGGGAAGGCAAATCAGCCTGGTTTTAGGCGTTTTGCCAAGGAAAAAGCCGTGAAAGCAGCCATGTTGTGTCACTTTTGCACTCCCTTTTGGATGCCTTTCACAGCTCCAGTGTGCCTGGAACTCAGGGCCTCCTGATTTTAAAAATCCTAGCCCTAGGCCGAACCCCAACCCTAAGACGAGAAAGGCAAATCAGCCAGGAATTAGGGATGTCCCCAAGGAAAAAGCTGTGGAGGCAGACATGTTGTGCTACTTTTGCGCTCTTCTTGGCTAGTCCTTCGCAGCTGCTGTGTTCTTGGAACTCAGGGCTTTCTGCTTAAAAAACCCTCCCCTAGGCGTAACTCTAACCCTGGGAAGGAAAATCAGCCTATGGTTCTGGATGGTGTCATGGAAATATCAGTGGTGGCAGCCAAGTTGTGTCACTTTTGCGCTCCCCTTGGGATGTCTTTCGCAGCTGCAGTGGGCCTGGAGCACAGGGCTTCCTGGTTTTAAAAGTCCTAGGCCTAAGCCTAACAGTAACCCTAGGAAGGTAAATCAGCTGGGTATTAGGGCTCTTCCTAAGGAAAAAGCAGTGAAAGCAGCCATGTTGTGGCACTTCTGCTCTCCCTATGGTATGCCTTTCGCAGCTGCTGTGTGCCTGGAGGTCAGAGCTTGCTGGTTTAAAAAGCTCTACACCTAGGCATAACCCTAACCCTAGCCCTAACACTGGTCATTTAAATCATCCTGGGTTCAGGAATTATCCCAAGGAAAAAGCTGTGGAGACAGCCATGTTGTGGCACTTTTGCACTCCCCTTGGGATGCCTTTCACAGCTGCAGTGTGCTTGGAGCACAGGGCTTCCTGGATTAAAAAACCAATACTTTAGCCCTTACTGGAGGCTTCTAAATCAGCCTTCGTTTCGGGATGGTCCCAAGGAAAAAGCTCTGGACACAGCCAAGTTGTGGCATATTTGCTTTCCCCTTGGGATGCCTTTGGCAGCTGCAGTGCCCCTGGAACTCAGGGTTTCCTGTTTGAAAACATTCCATCCCTAGGCTGAACCCTAATTCTAACCATAGGCAGATAAATCAGCCTAGGGATAGGGATGTTCCCAAGGAAAAAAGCACTGGAGGGAGCATGTTGAGGCAATTTTTGGCTGTCCTTGGGAAGCCTTTCGCAGCTGCACTGGGTCTGGAGCTCAGGGTTTACTGATTTAAAAACCCTCTCCCTTGGCGTGACCATAGCTGCAACTGGAGGCAAGTAAATCAGCCTAGCGTCCATGATGGTCCCAAGGAAAAAGCGCTGGAGGCAGCCATGTTGTGGCACTTTTGCGCTCCTCTTGGGTAGACCTTCGCAGGTGCTGTGTCCTTGGAAGTCAGGGCTTTCTGGTTAAAAAAACACTAACCCTAGACGTAACTCTAACGCTAACCCTAGGAAGGAAAATCAGCCTATGGTTCGGAATGGTCTCATGAGAATAGCAGAAGAGACAGCCAAGTTTTGTCACTTTTGCGGCCCTCTTGGGATGCCTTGAACAGCTGCAGTGTGCCTGGAGCTAAGGGCTTCCTAGTTTTAAAAATCCTAGCCCTAGGCCTAAGCCTAACAGTAACCTTGGGAAGGTAAATCAGCCTGGTGTTAGGCTTCTTGCCAAGGAAAAAGCCATGAAAGCAGCCATGTTGTGGCACTTTTGCACTCCCTTTTGGATGCCTTTCACAGCTCCAGTGTGCCTGGAACTCAGGGCTTCCTGATTTTAAAAATCCTAGCCCTAGGCCGAACCCCAACCCTAAGACGAGAAAGGCAAATCAGCCAGGAATTAGGGATGTCCCCAAGGAAAAAGCTGTGGAGGCAGGCATGTTGTGGTACTTTTGCGCTCTTCTTGGGCAGTCCTTCGCAGCTGCTGTGTTCTTGGAACTCAGGGCTTTCTGGTTAATAGAACCCTTACCCTAGGCGTAACTCAAACCTTAAGCCTAGGAAGGAAAATCAGCCTATGATTCTGGATGGTCTCATGGAAATATCAGTGGTGGCAGCCAAGTTGTGTCACTTTTGCGCTCCCCTTGGGATGCCTTTCGCAGCTGCAGTGGGCCTGGAGCACAGGGCTTCCTGGTTTTAAAAGTCCTAGGCCTAAGCCTAACAGTAACCCTAGGAAGGTAAATCAGCCGGCTCTTAGGGTTCTTCCTAAGGAAAAAGCTGTGAAAGCAGCCATGTTGTGGCACTTCTGCGCTCCCTTTGGGATACCTATGGAAGCTGCCTTTGGCAGCTGGAACTCAGGGCTTCCTAGTTAAAAAAATCCTAGACCTAGGCTGAAACCTAACCCTTACTTTTGGCAGATAAATCAGCATATGTATAGGGATGGTGCCAAGGAAAAAGCTGTGAAAGCTGCCATGTTGTTGCACTTTTGTACTCCCCTTGGGATGCCTTTCCAGCTGCCGTGTGCCTGGAGCTCAGGGCTTCCTGGTTTATAAAACCATGTCCCTAGCTGAGACTGGAGGCAGGTAATTCAGCCTAGAGTTCACAATGGTGCCAATGAAAACGTGTGGAGGCAGCCATTTTCTTGCAATTTTGTGCTCCCCTTGGGAAGCCTTTCACAGCTGCCGTGTGCCTGGAGCTCAGAGCTTGCTGGTTTAAGAAGCTCTACACCTAGGCTGAACCCTAACCCTAACCCTAACACAGGACATTTAAATCAGCATGGGTTTAAGAACTATCCCAAGGAAAAAGCTGTGGAGACAGCCATGTTGTGGCACTTTTGCGCTCCCTTTGGGATGCCTTTACCAGCTCCCGTGTGCCTGGAACTCAGGGCTTCCTGATATAAAAATCCTTGCTGTAGGCTGAACCCTAACCCTAAGACGAGAAAGGCAAATCAGCCAGGAATTAGGGATGTCCCCAAGGAAAAAGCTGTGGAGGCAGGCATGTTGTGGCACTTTTGCACTCCTCTTGGCTAGTCCTTCGCAGCTGCTGTGTCCTTGGAACTCAGGGCTTTCTGGTTAAAAAAACCCTAACCCTAGGCGTAACTCTAACCCTAAACCTAGGAAGGAAAATCAGCCTATGGTTCGGGATGGTCTCATGAGAATAGCAGCAGAGACAGCCAAGTTGTGTCACTTTTGCGGCCCTCTTGGAATGCCTTTAACAGCTGCAGTGTGCCTGGAGCTAAGGGCTTCCTAGTTGTAAAAATCCTAGCCCTAGGCCTAAGCCTAACAGTAACCCTGGGAAGGTAAATCAGCCTGGTGTTAGGCTTCTTGCCAAGGAAAAAGCCGTGAAAGCAGCCATGTTGTGGCACTTTTGCACTCCCTTTTTGATGCCTTTAACAGCACCAGTGTGCCTGGAACTCAGGGATTCCTGATTTTAAAAATCCTAGCCCTAGGCCGAACCCCAACCCTAAGACGAGAAAGGCAAATCAGCCAGGAATTAGGGATGTCCCCAAGGAAAAAGCTGTGGAGGCAGGCATGTTGTGGCACTTTTGTGCTCCTCTTGGGTAGTCCTTTGCAGCTGCTGTGTTCTTGGAACTCAGGGCTTTCTGGTTAATAGAACCCTTACCCTAGGCGTAACTCAAACCTTAAGCCTAGGAAGGAAAATCGGCCTACGGTTCGGGATGGTCTCATGGAAATATCAGTGGTGGCAGCCAAGTTGTGTCACTTTTGCGCTCCCCTTGGGATGCCTTTCGCAGCTGCAGTGGGCCTGGAGCCCAGGGCTTCCTGGTTTTCAAATTCCTAGGCCTAAGCCTAACAGTAACCCTAGGTAGGTAAATCAGCCGGATATTAGGGTTCTTCCTAAGGGAAAAGCCGTGAAAGCAGCCATGTTGCGGCACTTCTGCGCTCCCTTTGGGATGCCTTTGGCAGATGCAGTAAGCCTGGAACTCAGGGCTTCCTGGTTAAAAAATCCTAGCCCTAGGCTGAACCCTAACCCTAAGCCTAGGCAGATAAATCAGCCTAGGTATAGGGATGGTGCCAAGGAAAAAGCTGTGAAAGCTGCCATGTTGTTGCATTTTTGTACTCCCCTTGGGATGCCTTTCGCAGCTGACGTGTGCCTGGAGCTCGGAGCTTGATGGTTTAAAAGGCTCTACGCCTAGGCGTTACCCTAACCCTAACCCTAACACTGGTCATTTAAATCAGCCTGGGTTTAGGAATTATCCCAAGGAAAATGCTGTGGAGACAGCCATGTTGTGGCACTTTTGCGCTCCCCTTGGGATGCCTTTCACAGCTGCAGTGTGCTTGGAGCACAGGGCTTCCTGGTTTAAAAAACCACAACTTTAGCCCTAACTGGAGGCTTCTAAATCAGCCTTCGTTTCGGGATGGTCCCAAGGAAAAAGCTCTGGACACAGCCAAGTTGTGGCACATTTGCTTTCCCCTTGGGATGCCTTTGGCAGCTGCAGTGCCCCTGGAACTCAGGGTTTCCTGTTTTAAAAAATCCTATCCCTTGGCTGAACCCTAACCCTAACCCTAGGCAGATAAATCAGCCTAGGTATAGGGATGTTCCCAAGGAAAAAAGCACTGGAGGGAGCATGTGGAGGCAATTTTTGGCTGTCCTTGGGAAGCCTTTTGCAGCTGCACTGGGCCTGGAGCTCAGGGTTTACTGATTTAAAAACCCTATCCCTTGGCGTGACCATAGCTGCAACTGGAGGCAAGTAAATCAGCCTAGGGTCCATGATGGTCCCAAGGAAAAAGCGCTGGAGGCAGCCATGTTGTGGCACTTTTGCGCTCCTCTTGGGTAGTCCTTCGCAGCTGCTGTGTCCTTGGAACTCAGGGCTTTCTGGTTAAAAAGACCCTAACCCTAGGTGTAACTCTAACCCTAACCCTAGGAAGGAAAATCAGCCTATGGTTCGGGATGGACTTGTTTCCCGATTGATAAATGACACAAAACTCGGATAAGTTTTGTGGGTGCTTTATTAAGGGCCCGGGGAACTGGGGGCTCACGTCCCAAAGTCCGAGCCCCCAAATTCACGTATGGGTGCTTCCCTGTTATACATGCGATTCACAACAAAGTTTCTAAGAAAGAGTTCCCTGTTCTCCTTGCCTAGTCTCTAAGGAACAGTCCTCCGTTCTTCTTGCCTGGTCACAGACCCCTTGTGATACATTCCTTGGTTCACAACCAAGATCATTAATCTTCTGCTTATCTTATTCTAAGAGCATTGTATGCTGCCTCTAGACAGGTTAGCATTCTTACTTTTTTGCACTAGTTTAATTATTTATTAAATCTCTAAGACTACCTGCTAGGTAACACACAAAACTCAACACACTTTTCAACGGCTACAAAACTACTTTTTAACAAACCAGTTCACACACAACTCACTATAATTAAATATTTTGCTAAATTTCATTTCTTTTCCAACATTTCCCCCCTTTTGAGCATCCTTCAGTCCTGCTGCAAGGATGCTCAATCAACAGTAACATCTTCATAACGAGGTGGGGAGTGTTCTTCATTCTGCCGCCCGCGGGTCATCGCCTTCAGCAACCGGAGAGATCGCCTCTTTTCCTTTTTGATCACACCTAAGAGGCATCTATATACAATCCATATAGTCACTAAAAATACTAAAAACATTAGTACATACTGTATAGCAGACGTAATCCAGCCAGACAGGTGAAGCCCCAAAGAATCAAATACTGCTCCTATCCAATTATGCTGTGCTTCCTTTTCAATTTCCTTGGTTTTTGTTTCCACTTCTGCCAGTTGAGAAATATCTTTCTCAACTTCAAGTGTAACATTTGGAATGTGTACACAGCAATGATCTATTCTCCTACTCAGGTAACCACAAACTCCATGTTCCTTTAACAGTAGCAAATCCAATGCCATTCTGTTTTGTAGGGTCATTCTTGATGTAGCTTGCAATTGCAAATTTAGATCTTTAAATCCCTTCTTAGTAGCTGCTGCCAACCTTTCTGTTTTCAGCACGATCCCCTGTCCACGGCAAAACCCTCATACTCACTCTTTTGTAATCAAAACTATCCCGTATTTTGACCAAACATGTATATTCTCCCGTATCGTTTGTGGTTACCTTGGTAAGATTCAGTACCGTGTTTCCTTGTTGTTTATCCTGATCCCAACCGACTCCTATCTTGCCTCGGCTTCTTTCAGCCCCCCGTTGCCATATTGCAATAACTTCACCGGCCTCAACTTTCTGGCTGTCAAAGATAACACAAGTTAATTGAACATCCATCCCTTCCATGACTGTAACCTTTGTTTCTTAAACCTGTACAAGAGTAGACCCTTGAACAGGTAATAGTCTCATGATCACTAGCAGTAATATAATTAAGAAGGTGGCCTTGCGCGGAAGATCATCCGGGTTGGAGACACTATCTGGGTTTCCCACTGGAACGGTGCCTTCTTTACCCTGGTGTAATGGATCCAAGCATCCATCCCCTGGACCTTCACCGCCGTGTAGGTCGTCATCATCACCTGGTGGGGTCCGCTCCATGATTCCCGTAGCGAATCCGTGATCCACTTCTTGACGTACACCTGGTCCCCAGGCTGGATGTCGTGGACAGAATTCTCCAGCGTGAGCGGTCTATTCCACTGTAACGTATTTCTTAAAGAATTCAAGATCTTATTAAGTGACATAACATACTCTGCAATCGCCTGGTCCCCACTCACATGTACCTCCCTTTTTAATACAGTTGCATGATATGGTTTGCCATATAATATCTCATATGGACTTACGCCTACCTTTTCCCTTGGTTTAATTCAAATCCTGAGTAGGGCCAAAGGCAAAGCTTGAGGCCAGTGCAGTTTAGCTTCCTGGCAAATCTTTTTGATTTGTCCTTTCAGGGTTTGATTCATCCTTTCCACCTGCCCACTAGACTGAGGTCTCCAGGGGGTATGCAAATTCCAGGTTATATCTAACATTCGTGCTAATTCCTGCACTACCCCGGCTATAAAATGCGGACCCCTATCTGATGACAATCCTAAAGGTACTCCAAATCTTGGTATTATTTCTTTTAACAAGGTTTTTACCACCTCCTTAGCCTGATTAGTTCTACATGGAAAAGCTTCCGGCCACCCTGAGAATGTACATACGTACACTAACAAGTATCTGTATCCCTGTGCCCTAGGCAATTCAGAAAAATCAACTTGCCAGTAATCTCCTGGTTGTGGCCCGACTTGCAACTTTCCCATTTGTATTTGTCTCCTAACTACTGGATTATTTTTCAAACATACCGGGCACATTGCATTAACTCTTTTTGCCATTGTTAACATCTGATTAGAGATTATCTCATTCTTCAAAAATTTTACCAATACTTCTGCCCCCCAATGACATTTATTATGTTCTGATTCCAAAATAAATTTCATTATGCGGGTAGGTACCACTATTTGTCCCATTGGTGTAACGTACCACCCAAGTTGATTCTTCTGTGCCCCTAGCAAGTTTATTAGTTTTCCATCTTCTATTGAATATTTGGGCTCCTGATTCAGGTATGGGGTACCTGGATTTGTTCTTACCGGTACCAATGCCATTTGAGTCCATACTTCCCGTGCCACTTGCCGAGCTGTAACATCAGCAAATCGATTTCCTCTGTAAACATCTCCTTCTGCAGTCTGATATCCTCTAACATGCATTACTGCAACTGCTTTGGGACTGTGTACCGCATCCAGTAGCTGTAGCACTTCTTCCCGGTGCTTGATGTTGGTTCCCTGTGAATTCAAAAGCCCCCTTTCCTTCTATAACGCCCCATGTACATGAACCACACCAAAGGCATATTTAGAATCTGTCCAGATATTAACCCTTTTGTCCTTGCTCAAATACAGGGCTCTGGTGAGTCCAATCACCTCTGCCTTCTGGGCCGAAGTTCCAGGTAACAAAGCCTTTGCCTCTATTACCTGATCCAATGTTACCACTGCATACCCGGCATAGCGAGTCCCATTCTCGACAAAACTGGATCCATCAGTGTATAGTTCCCATTCAGGTTCTTCCAATGGTTCATCCTTTAGGTCGGGTCTGCTGGCATATACTTGTTCAATTACCTCTACGCAATCATGCACCAGTCCCCCAGCTTCCTGATCACTGCGTAAAAACTCTGCTGGATTAACATGATTAGTAGTCCTTATTTCAATATCATCCTGTTCTCTCAGGATGGCCTGGTATTGCAACATTCGACTGGGTGATAGCCAGTGACCCCCCTTTTGCTCCAAAACGGCCATGACCATATGGGGAACAAACACTTTCATTTTTGCCCCCAAAGTCAATTTCCGGGCCTCTTGAATAAGAATTATTGTTGCTGCCACGGCTCGTAAACACGAGGGCCACCTGGAACTTACCGAATCCAGTTGTTTAGAGAAGTATCCCACTGGCCTCTTCCAGGATCCCACCTTCTGGGTGAGGACCCCCAATGCCAGTTTTTGCCTCTCATTCACGTACAACTGGAATTCCTTGGTCACGTCAGGGAGTCCTAGGGCTGGGGCCTCCTTTAGTGCCTGCTTCAATTCCTGGAAGGCCTTCTTTTGCTGTGTCGTCCACTCCAACCGATGCTGCTTCAAGGCCTCATATAGTAGCTTGGCTAGGAGACCGAAATTCATGATCCACAGTCGACACCATCCCACCATTCCTAGAAAAGATCTCAATTTCTGATGGTTACAAGGCAAAGGAATAGCACATATTGCCTCTATTCGGTTTACTCCCAAACGTCTCTGCCCTTGTGTGATCTCACAACCAAGGTAAATAACGCTATTTTTGACCAATTGAGCTTTTTCCTTAGAAACCCGATACCCTGCTTGGCCAAGCATGTTGAATAATTTAATTGTTAATTCCACACACATTTCCCTTTCCTTAGTAGCCAGAAAAATGTCGTCCACGTACTGCAGGACTACATACAAGGATGGGGATATTGTTACCTGGGTTATCTTCCATTCCTCCAGCTCCTTGGCCAGTTGGTTTCCAAAAATAGTAGGGGAGCATTTAAATCCCTGTGGGAGTCTCGTCCACATAAGCTGCTTCTTTCTCCCAAAATCAGGACTCTCCCACTCGAAGGCAAAATATTTCCTACTCTCTATTGCCAGTGGGATGCAGAAGAAGGCATCTTTAAGGTCAATCACTGAGAACCATTTAAACTCCTCTGATACAGATGTTAACAAAGTATAAGGATTAGCAACAACTGGATGTATGTCTTTCACTATTTCATTAATAGCCCTTAAGTCCTGTACCAAATGGTACTTACCATTAGGTTTCTTTACTGGAAAAATTGGAGTATTATACTCCGATTCACATTCCTGTAATATTCCTTGAGCCAAAAATTGTTTAATTAACGGGGCTACTCCCCTCCTTGCCTCAAGCTTCAAGGGGTATTGCTTTATCCTCACTGGTCGGGCCCCTTCCTTTAGTTCCACCTTTACTGGCTGCGCAGCTTTAGATTTGCCGGGGACCCCTGACTCCCATACCCAGGGTACTACAGCCTGCTCAATTTCTTCTGGAATAGGAGAGGCATCCACTTCCTTGATTACAAAAATGTCTGCTATTTGTTCCTCAGGTATTTCCAATTTCACCCTTCCCCCTTCAAATATTATTTTCACATTAAGTCGGGACAACAGGTCTCTGCCAAGAAGGGGTGTGGGGCAGTTTGGCATATACAAAAATTGGTGATCTAATTCCTTCCCCCCAAACCTAAGATTTAAAGGTTGTAAAAATGGTTGTTCCTCTAGCTTCCCTGTTGCCCCCACCACCTGTACCGTTGTGTCACTCAAAGGTCCCAATCGTCTATTGAGTACAGAATAAGTAGCTCCAGTGTCTACCATAAATTCTTGATCCTTTCCATCTATTTCTAAAACTACCCTTAAATCCTTTTCTAGTCAGCTTTGATTCTGATAGTTTCCCAAAACTAGTGCTTGAGCGACTTCTGCTGGTCCTCCCGTGAATCCTCCCACAGGGGCATTTCCCATTGGGGCTGTCCTTAATCCCATGTTTCCCATGCCCATACCTCCTCTAACCGGGCATTCATTTTTCCAGTGTCCCAATTGTTGGCAAAAGGCACACTGGTTTGGATCCAACCTCCCCATGTTAGGTGCAAACCCAAATCCTCCCCGACCTCTTGGCAACCCCCTTTGTCCGCAATTAGCTCCTCCCCGACCTCGACCCCTAATGGGTCTTCCTCCTGCCCCTGCCTGTTGCATTACAGCCAGAATACTAGCTTGTTGTCTTTTTGCAGTTTCTTTTTCCCTGTTGTTGTATACCTTCCACGCTACCTCCAGCATTTTATCCAAACTTCTAGTATCCTCTCCTTCCAGCTTTTGTAACTTTTTCCTAATATCCTCTTGTGATTGCCCCATAAACAACAATGCCAATTGAAGTTTTCCTGATTGATCCTCTACATCTAAATTAGTAAACTTCCGAGCCATGTCTTTTAATCGTTCTAAAAAGGCAGACGGAGACTCATTCTTGTACTGCTTGACCGAATACAACTTAGACCAGTTCATAGTCTTAGGTATTCCTGTCCTAATTCCTTCCACCAACAATTCCTGATATCGTTTTACAGCCCTTATTCCTCCCGTAGAGTTTGGGTCCCACTTAGGTTCCTCACTTGGTACCAATTCATCAACTGTCTCATTTAGTGTCTCAACCGAATTTCCTCACGAGCCTTTTCTCTAGTGGCTCTAATAACCATTTCCTTTTCCGTGGAATCCATTATAGTATCTAATAATACCTGTAAATCATTCCAGTCCAGATTCTGAGTCTTTATTACCATTTTAACCAACCTTGCCACCCTTTCAGGATCCTCCCGATAACTCCCCGCTGATTGCTTCCATATTACCAAATCCCCGGGGGAGAAAGGCACCTTTATAAGTATCCTTTCTCCCTGTGGTCCCACAGCTTCCCTCAACGGCGCAATTAAATGTGGCCCCTTCTGCCCCTTCCTTCCCTTGCGAGTCCGCCCTGCTAACGGAGTTCTTTTAACACTCTCATTCTTTTCACCATCACCACCATCACTATCACTCTCACTAGATCCCGTTTTTATAGCTATATCCGCAGGGGGAGCAGGGGGCACATTAGGAGCAACCGGAACCCTTGGAGGTGCTATACAATAAGACAAATCTTCCTCAACTGAAGGATACAAATTACGCTCCTTTCTTTCTTTACATCCCACACACTCCCTTTCATCATTCACTTCTAAAACAAAAATACCGCATTCCTTTTGCCATTCCTCTTTCCGATATAAAACGAAAAACAAATCCAAATATGGTATTTCATCCCATTTCTCATTTCTCCTTAAAAATTGCATCAAAGATTCCATTATCCCCAATTCCAGTGTACCATTCACCGGCCATCCCGCTTCCCCAATCTCATATTCAGGCCACCAATGATTACAATAATCTATCATTTTACTTTTATCCAATTCTTGATAATACCCTTCACTTTTCCGTTTCAATATACAACCTAATGGTGTATTTCCAGGTATTTTACCATTGGCTTGCACTAAGGTTTTAAAAGTTTTAAAAGACATCATATTACAACCTTTAATTCCACTATTAATCCCAATAAACCAATATACCTTAAACCAATATATCTTCTCGCCGTCCTTCCCTAAAACAAACAGGAGGCGAGTTCCGGTCCTGCGTTCTTAGACGTCTTATGGCCGGAGCCTAGGCTTTTTTTTACCAACCACCAAATCCAAATCCAATTATCACCTTTTTCCAATATAAAGCACCTTCGGGCTTACCTTGGCAGTTGTCCAACAGGCGCGGGGTGTCGGTCACGACCGATTACTCCCTGAGAAGTGCTCGGTGCCGGCTTGGAGTGGATCGGGACGCGAACCGCCCCAGCAGCCCTTGGAGTCCTGCCACGGTCGCCAGAAAACTGTTGCCCGATTGATAAATGACACAAAACTCGGTTAAGTTTTGTGGGTGCTTTATTAAGGGCCCGGGGAACTGGGGGCTCACGTCCCAAAGTCCGAGCCCCCAAATTCGCGTATGGGTGCTTCCCTCTTACACATGCGATTCACAACTAAGTTTCCAAGAAACAGTTCCCTGTTCCCCTTGCCTGGTCACAGACCCCTTGTGATACATTCCTTGGTTCACAACCAAGATCATTAATCTTCTGCTTATCTTATTCTAAGAGCATTGTATGCTGCCTCTAGACAGGTTAGCATTCTTACTTTCCTGCACTAGTTTAATTATTTATTAAATCCCTAAGACTACTTGCTAGGTTACACACACAAAACTCAACACACTTTTCAACGGCTACAAAACTACTTTTTAACAAACCAGTTCATACACAACTCACTATAATTAAATATTTTGCTAAATTTCATTTCTTTTCCAACATTTGAGCAGACAATCTTATAGAGCATGCGCAGAAAACAGAGGTGAAAAATTCAAACCCAAGGAAGACTTACGAGCCTTCATCCAAAATGACCACCAGGAGGTTGATGACCACCTCATGCAGAGAAAACACATGTGCTTCCAGGGCTTACATAATCATGTAATTAGAAAATATGCTGCAATATGAAGGTTAGGAAAGTATAATGTTATCTTTGGGTGACCTTATGATCCTGTATACCCTATCATCTGCTTTGTCCCTAGGCATGGATCCTGTAACTTTAAGCTGGGTTCAAGAGGAGAAGGGAAGCTGCAGGAATTCTTTTGGCAGTTGTCATAGTTTGACTCTGGCACAATGCCAGTGCCCCTGTGAGAATACTCTCTCCCTGGTGACTGCTATGAGATGTGACCAGGAATAAGCAAAGCAGGCTCCTATTTAGAAATAAAGAAAATTTTATTAACTAAACTCCAAAGAAAGAAAAAAAAAACACACAAGGAAAATGAAAACCTTACAAAAGCATTTTCCATCTTCCCCCACCAAATTTCTCAATGCAATGCATTCTTCTAAATCACTAACTCTCAGTCTGGCACCACCCTTTAGAATACTCAATCCTCAGTTCATCAAGAGGAGTCTTTCTTGTACCATAGGCTTCCCCTGGAAACACCGTTGAAACCTCGTGTGTTTCCATGTCACTCATAGCACCGCCCGGAGATCCTTTGCTATCGTGACATTTTCCTTCCATGCCCAGTGCTTTCACCACTGTGCATGGACCAGAGCTGCTTGGGTATGTGTATGGGTTGTCTTTCAAGGATGCCTTGTCTCATTCCAAAAAAAAGGCACATTCTCTCTTTCAGGACACCTTCCCCCCTAAATTTTTCTACTTTCTGGGGCTGAGGGCTACTTACACTGAACTTACTTGGTTCTGAGGCACTGCCTCCTCTTAAATGCAGTTTCTGTGTCAGAGGAAAAAAAAGGTTCTGTCTACGGCTACACAAGAAAAGTCTAGTTAAAAGGCTACTCTATCATCTCCCCCCCACTCAAGAGTCTTCTCTACTCTTGTGGCTCATCTCCTCTTATCTCTTATCTCTCTTCTCATTCAGCTCTAGGAGGATCAGCATTTGCAAGGTTTCTATCATGCAAGAAAAGGGTTAAAAATTTCAGTCTCTGCCTGTCCAGAGCTCTGGAGCTCTCACACTGCCCTGCTGGGCACTTTCTCGCTGCACCCCTCCCTTCTCCTTCTCATCCAGCCGCTGTCAAATTCAGATGCCAGCTCTCCCTCTCTCTCTCCCCTGGGGGGGGGGGGGGGGAAATGGCTGCCCGATGTCTCTTGGTGCTCCTCCACCCTTCCATCCTCAAGGGCCTCTTCACCTCCCATCTCTGTCCAGGCCCAGGCCTACCGCATGGCTGCGCCTCCCCCGCCCAGCAGCAGCAGCTGAACGGGGGAGGGAGATCCGACCTCTTTGCCTCTGAAGTCCCAAGAGAGCCTGCCAGAGAAGCAGCTCTGCTTTTAACCCCTGTGTTCTTAGAGGTGCGTCCAAATGTCCCAATGGCTACATCAGGTGACAATATTAAAATCTGAGCACCCATTGGTTTGACTACACCATCTCAGAATTCCCATTTTCCAGTCAAACCACCACAGCAGTTTATGTTCAAACACAGATACTCTGGTTTTTGTCGGCAGAGCGAGGGAGAGGTACATGCTTTGTTTTTAGCTGGCTTCTTTTCATTAGCTGAGGCAAGAAGTTTTTCCCAGGACTGTGGCTCCTTCTGGAACTGTTCAGCTTAGCTCCAGTCCGAAACACCAGACCTTTGCCAGAAGACCCAGTGGAGGACGCTGCAGGGACACTGCATCCCAGCTCTGGACCTCAGGAGAAGCCAAGCAGGACTCTAAAATCCACCAGCTTTCTCTGCAGAGAGAAGGTTCAAATATTAACAGTTATGATTATTTTTCCCGTCTTTGCTTGTTAAATAAACAATTTTAAACTAATAGATTTTTTCACTTTCCTCCAAGAAATTCCTTTCGTTTGGTCAGGGGAGGGTGTGCCAAAACCTACCTTTCTTTGGAGGCAATGCCTCTTTCAGGACATTTCCTCCCAGTTTGTCTCAAACCGAGACAAAATCTGGCACCAAATGTCGGCCTGGAGAAAGTGAAAAACACAGTAATAATTACATTCTGGTTTTAAATACTTTGTATTGGGGTATAGCAGGCGGCAGTCACCATGCTGTTTGATGTGATAATATCTCTCTGGTCCCTAGGCCTGTTTGCTTTTCTGCAGGTAGGGGCAATTTTGTCCTTCGCATGTAACTTTTACAGAGCAGGCATACGAGTCTAGATTGCCACATTGATGTGCTTGGTGTTTGTTGAAGTGAGGGGGAGAACGACCATCCTATAATGCATCGAACTCCAAATTTATTGATCGATCAGTCACTTTAAATAACAGTGTTAATTAACTTCATGCATATTCCAAAATACAGCTTTATGATAGGCTAACAGAGAAAACTCTAACCACTCCTTTTGTTTTACAATACCGTTGATTGTTTACATCAAACAAAATCAGTGTTCTCACTGTGATACGAACGGTTCTCAAAACTTCCATAACTGTTCCCAGGGTGCCATCTTTTCCCAGAGAGGATGTTACCTTTGTTATGGGAAGACTGCCTGAGAACTTTATTGTTTATGCAAGGATGCCTGAGAGAGACTAATTGTTTATAGAAGTCAGGCTGGAAACTGCTTTGAAACTGCTTCACAGCTACCTGTTACTTTTCTCTCAGCTGCATGGCTTCGTGGCCTTTTTCTTTAAGCCATGCTTGAACTAAACTCCCGACAGGTGTTAATTATTTATAGAAGGTTAAAAGAGTTACTGGGAGTTGTTGAAAATGTGTATGGTCTGTTGTTTCTCCATCCTAGTCTTGGTAGCCTGCTGTGGAGGTTTATTAATAATTACACCCAGTCTGTTAGGGGAAACGTGGAGTATGATGTTTCCCAGCCCTTCATCTCCTTCTTCCCCTTCAAATCTGGTATGTCATCTTTTGAGAATGGTTTATTTCCCCTGCGTGTTAAAGATACCACCTTCCTGGTGTTTTATCTGGTAGGTTTCCTCTATACTGTCTCTACAATGAGGGCTGAGATTTCCAGAGGGGCTCACCAGACACCTGCCCCAGCTGTGGAAAATCCTGAGTAGTGTGGGGTATTGGAGGACATAGGCCAAACCCTGAAGGAATTGTCTGTCCCAATAACTTGGAACTTCCCCCTGAACAAATTCAGAACCCAACTGAGGTGGGGAAATATCTGAAAGAGAAGTGCAGTGACAACTCCAGTGAGAAGAAAAACTCATTGAAATATGCTGGGCCCTGGCATATGCTTATCACATGCTGCTAGATAACGTAGGGCAAAAGATACAACCAGAGGAGCAGGAAGATAAATCAGTAAACACACCAGTCACTCAGGCTGCAGCTAAACCAGACAGGGAACCTAAGCCAATGGCAATTGCTCCCGTCCAGAGAAGGAAAGACAAACTGAAATCCATTCGCCAAGTAGGTGATGACAGGGAGCCAGGATCCTCACAGCCAGGAGAAGGCTTAGAAACAGAAATCATTATTGAGTCTCTGTCCATAGAAAACCTTTGCCGCCTAAGAAAGGATTACACCCGATGGTCTGATGAATCTATATTTAGTTGGTTGTTCCACATCTGGGACATCACAGGCAATAATACAATTCTGGATGGTACTGAAGTGAGGCATTTGGGATCTCTGTCATGTGATGTGGGTATCGACCAAGGGATGGCAAGGAGGCCCTTAGTGTTTGGACACAGCTCTTAGTGTTTGGACACAGCTCTTTAGAAGTATGAAGGAAAGTTACCTTTGTCCAGAAGATCTCTGGGTGCAGCAAATCCTGTGGAAGACCGTAAAACAAAGGGTTCAGTGCTTGAGAGAACTGAAGGTGGTAGAGATAATTTTCTCAGATGACCAAACATTCAAGAGTCCAGACATGGTAAAATGTACACCAGTGATGTGGCTAGAACTTGTATGACTTGGGTTACAAGAATATGCCTCTACTTTAGCAATGATGATGTGGAATGAGGGGCATGAGACTATGAGACTGTGATTGCTATAGTGAAAAAGCTCCAGGTATATGCAGATAGCCGGGTGCATGGCCTGACACATGCAAGAACCTCAGCAGTAGTATCAAGTCTGTCAGAGTGCATAGAGAAAATGGAAGATAGGATTGAGGACACTGATGCCTTAAGTTTCAACTTTTATATTTTTCAGATTCTGTACTGCTTTAGTGTATAGTTCTGAGCTTTATATTAGGGGATAGTAAGCTCTCTTCACAGAGCAGCCAGACAAAACAATTCCTTTCCCAGCTTGGGACCAAGGACAACCGACCCAAATTACAGACCCAAGAGCATAAAGAACAAGGACTGAAGAGAGAAAAACAAGAAGGATGGGACTCATAATCTAAAGCTATAATTGGACAATTAACTCAAATATGCTAATGGACCAGAACTTATAAAAGTGAGATGCCACCTGATCGGTCATCCATTTTGTGACCATTTTGGGTATGACAGTGTGACAGTGGGAAAAACATGCTGCTCTGGCAGCATGGGTGCATCAAGTGAAAGAGGCCAAGACTCAGAGAGGAAGTTCCACCAGAAAGGAAGCAGCTCCTGTTGCCCATAGCCAAGCTGCAAGACATAATGGAAAATGTTGGATTATTCCCAGCTTTTACAGAGATGGAGGAAGTGAGAGGCATTTAAAAAGATTTTATCCCATTATCAGTCTCATAGAAGGGTGAGACATACAAGGTGTAATACTCAACACCCTTCTATCAGGAGCCATCCTATTTCCTGGTTATAATACCTTATAAATGTTTTTCAGCCTATTAGTTTTTGCAACAGAATGCTACTAATACTTCTAGCATCAATCACCTATTAAATAACCCCTTGTGGTTTTGCTACAATGCATCTTTCACAGTTCTAATTCTCAAAAATATCTGGTCTTTTTGCAAGGTCATTGTTTGAATCTTGTTTCTAGTTCAGTCTCACTCTCAACAATGTCATCTCTATTCCATGGCCTTCCTAAGGCAGCACACCTTATCTCAGAATTTGCATACAGATGTACAAGACTGTGTGAGCTTTCTGTCAGGTTTTAAGAACCCTTTACAATTCCATTTTTTACAGGAAAATAAGGTGACATGTTCAATCCCTTTGAAGAAACCTCTAGAATGTATGCACAGGGAGGGAAGGATAACTAGGACTAGGGGGGCCTCCCCTTCGAGGACAACAATGACATCATGCTGGGGCAGCTCTTCTTCTGGCAGCAGGTCTCTCCAGGTTGGTATCCTGCCCCATGAAGGCAGGCTTTGGCAGACGGCAGTGCATAGCCTGGCATGGCACTCACACAGCTCCACACAACATTGATCTGCCCCCAAGGCTGGCCACAGGAGGTGGGCCGTGCCGACAGGGCCAGCGTGGCACGTGTGGCCGAAGGAGGCGGCTGTGTCCCGCCATACTGCTCTCCCGTGCGGGGCAGAGTTGGTCGGAAGGCCAGCGCAGCCATGAGCACACGCAGCGTGGCCTGGGCCCCGTGGGCGCCGGGGGCAGCTGGGCAGGAGCCTTCTGCCAGTGACCAATGCTGTCTGCCCTCTCTCCCCAGAGTGCCAGCATCTGATCCACTGGCGTTTGGCCAAGCATCCTGCAGACAGGCCAGAGCTGGAGGAGATCTTGCGCCACCCTTGGGTGTGGAGCAGGCATTTTTGATGCCTTGCTGGAGCCTCTGCAGCCTCCGCTTACGAAATGGACTGAGGACCTGAGAAATGAAACAACAATAAACCCATTGCAGCTTGTCAAGTCTGGTCCTTGTCAGCAATTTCAGCTAAAGAAACTTCTTGGGCAAAGGAGAAATCAGAGTGCTCCCTTCAGCCTTTGTCAAGCTTTCCATTCCTTTCCTCCAGGATGGTACTTTTGTGTCTTCAAGCACAGGCTGTAGTGTGTGTAGGAGGGGCTTTACCAAGCCAAGAAATGCAACAGGGAAACAACAGCTGCCCTTTCAAAGTTACAAGGGCTTCTTGGTGTGTCTCCTGAAGTGACACATAGGTCCATGTGTGCATTCCAAGGGTTGGCAGTTGTCAGGGACAGAGATGACTCCTCTCCAAGGCTCTGAGAAGAATCAGAGGCAGCAGAACGTCATTTGAAGTTGAGTCCCGATGAACTCTTCCTCTTTCTTTCCCTTCTATTGGCAGCAGGCAAATGCACACCTGGCCTCGTGGCTCATGCCAGAGCCTTGTTCCTCCCCAGGAAGCCTCCTCCCAGTAAGGGAGGAGCTCCCCCACAGCCCATGACTCTCCAGCTCAGCCCCCTTAGAGCCAGGCCATCGTCTGAACCCCACATGCCCTGGGCCAAGTGAGGATTGGTGGCCCTCTTGGCCACATCCACCACAAATAAATGGAGGTTCAAACCTCTGACAAGAGGAAAAGGGCGCCAGCAAAGCCTCAGCTCAGAGCATGAAGAGAGCAGACTTCAGGCTGCTCAGGGAACTGCTAAGCAAGGTCTCTGGGGAAAATGTTTTTGAAGGTAATGGGGTCCATCAGTGCTGGTCACTTTGGAAACATCACCTCCTAAGGGCATAGGAGCAGGCTATGCCCAAATGTCAGAAGCCAAAGTATGTGAGGCACAAGGCTGGCTTGTCTGGACAGGCATCTTCTCTGGGAAAGAAGATGGAAAGGGAAGCTGTGTGCCCTGCGGAATCCAGGTCAGGAGAAGAATACACAGATGCTTCTAGCCATGACCCAAGCTGCCACCGCTGCCAACTCAGGCTGCTTTCACAGTGCCAGGCACCTCATGCAAACTGACATCAAGAACCTGGGCTTTTGTTTGTCAGGGAAAGGGCCGACATTGGTGTTCACCGCATGTGGCCCTGAGTGGCAGGCTGCCAGCTGAGACTGGAGTCTCTGTTGCTTTTGTTCAATGCATTTGTGTGTTAAAGGTAAAGGGCACAGTAAATGCCAGCTTTGTATAATTTATATCTCTGATCTCGTGCTGCCCGAAAGCAAACAGACTCTTTATGTGTGTGAACAGTGAAAGCCATATCCTGGTCTTCATCATGAGCAGTTGGGTGTTCCATTTTACCTAGAACTGGAACAGCTGGTATGAACATGTTGAAGTGAGGGGGAGAACGACCATCCTATAATGCATCGAACTCCGACTTTATTGATCGATCCGTCACTTTAAATAACAGTGTTAATTAACTTCATGCATATTCCAAAATACAGCTTTATGATAGGCTAACAGAGAAAACTCTAACCACTCCTTTTGTTTTACAATACCGTTGATTGTTTACATCAAACAAAATCAGTGTTCTCACTGTGATACGAACGGTTCCCAAAACTTCCATAACTGTTCCCAGGGTGCCATCTTTTCCCAGAGAGGATGTTACCTTTGTTATGGGAAGACTGCCTGAGAACTTTATTGCTTATACAAGGATGCCTGAGAGAGACTAATTGTTTATAGAAGTCAGGCTGGAAACTGCTTTGAAACTGCTTCACAGCTACCTGTTACTTTTCTCTCAGCTGCATGGCTTCGTGGCCTTTTTCTTTAAGCCATACTTGAACTAAACTCCCGACATTTCCCCCGTCTTTTTCTTTAAAAGAAAGGAGGTTAGTTTGCCACATTTTCTCTATCATCCTACTAACCATCTTTTGGATACAGCTACAGAAACAAGGTAATATAAGTAAAAGCAATAAGAGTACTCCTAATATCCCTATAGCATATGTTATAAGGTTTCTTAGCCAGGGTCCCAATCCAAAACTTTTAAGCCACCCATCAATACCTAATCCTTCTTCTTCCTTAAGCTTATTAAGTCCTAGCCGTAGCTCTTTTATCTTAGCATGAATAGATACAGAATGATCAGATAAATTCATGCAACACATTCCTTCAAACTCTTCACACCCATGGCCTTGAGCTAATAATAAGAAATCTATAGCAGCTCTATTTTGTAAATCAGTGTGGTTAACACTTTGTACATCTGAAGTTAACATATCTAATATCTGTGAAGTTTTATTTAGTTCACCCTTAGCCCAACACCCTATTTGTTTTGCTAGAGTCAATGCTTTGCTTGCAGCACCCCAGGGTAGGAAAGCTGAAACCATCACTTGTTTAAATTTACTCCAGAACCACGGATCTCCTATTTGACTACAGTCCAAATTGTGTAAGCTACGCTTTTGCCTGCTTACCTGATGACTTAATTGCATCAGCACAGATATATTAGGGTGAAATAGTGATAACTTGCCTAAATAACAAGGTCCGCCCTGAGGTTGAGCAGGTATACCATTCCAGGCTCTATCTCCGCAAATTAGAAATATTCCTGTAGGTAATTTCTTAGGTGTCATGATGCTAGAGCCTTTACAATGGCTGTAGAGTTGTTTAGACACTATGTTTGGCTTTAGGGCTGAATCCAAAGTTGCCCATGTTTGTTTATATGGATTCATCTTTTGAGGATTAAAATAATCAAAGTTAAACCATCCACCATCAGAAGTGCTGGTCATGCTAACATTTGCACTTCCAAAAAGCTCTAACTCCTCAGGTGGAGAATGCAAAGGAATATTAAGAGATTGAACTAACAGGCATTGACGGTAACCATCACTCTGACTGGCAGTATACCCTTTAGGCAATTTAATATTTACCATACTGTGCATACATAAGGCACAATTATTAATAAGACTGCAGAATTCTTGAGGAGACGATACTGGCAATGCTGAGACAAAGCGACGACTGATTAATCTGTCTAGCAAGTGTTATTCATACATTATCTCTAGGTTGATTAAACTGTATTACCCTTAATTCTTCAGCTACCACTACACCTAGCAATATAACAAAAGTAAACCTCATTTTTCTGTTTTTACTTTGACCTTTTTTTTTTTTCTTATCAGTTTTTAACCTTTAACCCTTTTCAAAATACACTGTACCTCCCACCGATAATAAGCCAAGATTTTCTGCTCATGCGACTCATAAAGACCTAAAGCTGAGGCAGTGTTTAGTCCTGTTTCGTTCCGTAGAGCCCACTCCCAATTATGTTCCCAGTTATGTCTATGATTACAGGTATCACACCATAAACGAAAAAGTGACAACCGATCCACCCAAAAGGTCCTGTCACAACCCCCACAACACAGTGCAACCCAAGCAGCACAATGTGGGCTGTGACATTCAAGGCAGTTCTCTTTTGCCGGTCCTTTTATATGGAAAGATGATAATGATTCAATAATGTCAATCAGTTCCCTGGTTGTCCGGCAACAGCGTTTTATCCCAAAGGGTTAAAACCACCCTCAGCTGAGCTACAATGTCTGGCCTCATCAGGCATTGCACGGTAGGTGGTAATTGGACTAAGAAAAGAAAGCTGTTAGCTGTTTTCATTCATGTGAACCTGGAGAGGAGGTGAATGACAAGTCTGAAAACGATCCTTTCTGTCCTTGAGATTTTCACATCCACCTCTTCCCTGGGTTTCTCAAAAATGTTCAAAATCAGTTTTATAGTCTGTAATCCTTTAGTCATTTGGCTGAAATGGCATCAGCTGGGCGATTCTCAGTCCTTTGTTGATTTGGAGTGGTGAGAAAGTAGTATGCACTTGAAGCACTTAAAATACTTAACTTAGCAGACTTATTTTCAAATTAATAGAACTTAACTGGCTTCAAAATTCTATGGGCTAACTGTGCTACACTCTTTGCAACATAAGAATAGGCAATTCTAATAACTAAATAGTATTTTCAGCTAGCAAGGTTTCTCTGATGTTTACAACAACACTTTGTTTAAATCAACAGAACTTACATGTAAAATCTCTTAATTCTAACAAAACTTAACAAAATCTAACTGATTTTAGACTTATTTGTAAATAATGTAAGATCAAACTTAACAGAATCTAACTTATCTTAAACCTAATATGATTTAACCTTAACAGACCTCGAACTTAACAGCAAATAAACTTAACAAACTTAACCTTAATAGTATTTAGCATTTAATTTAACTTAAACTACTTAATAACAGATAAAACTTACTATAGACAAAAAATATAGCATTTACTATAACTTACTTACAGGCCTGATTCTAAAATATTAAGCTAAAATAACTTTGTTCACGTGTTTGCTATAGCATTTCTATATCAAAAAACACACTCACAACATCTCACTCATACAATCAGTCTAACATATCTTAACATTTTTAAACTTTTCAAAATATAATTCTAGAGTCTGATGTTCCACTGACTGAGCCATCCGGGCTTCTGATGTTAAAGTCTCTGCCAATACAGGTGATTTCAAGACAGCATACCAATGCCGAGCCAAACCGGCCGAAATTTGACCCATGCATACAGTACGCTGATTCCTGTTTCACAGTCTCTGCCAGGAAAAACAAAAGTTCCTTTAACTTTCCTTGTTTACCATCACTTGTTTCTTAATTTCAACAGGGATCTTTTCCTTTTGTTGACAAAAGTTACATCCATTAGGCTGTTAGGTCTTAAACTGAAGCTTTTGCCGGCTGTGGGGGGGAGGGAGAAACGCTCCCGCTGCAAAAAGCGCTCCAGTCCCGCGGTGCGTGTGTCGGAGCGGGCGAAAACTCCCCCCCCTGCGCTGGATTCTTTGTTTACTCCAGGCTGACTCCGCTGCAGGCACCGCTGCACCCGTGGCTCCCCCCGCGGCGGCTTCGCTCTCTCCCCGCGGCGGCTTCGTGTGGTGTCGGGTTGGAGACAGAAGAAGGTGCCGATGCTGCAGCGATGACTTCTCTTGGTGCCTGGTCGTCCGAGCGGCATTTTTGGGCCCATATTATTTGATTTGCAAATGCAGCTGACGCTTGGTGAGGTGCAAGAGCAGCTAATACCTGACTCTGAGAGGACTTTGCCTGTTCTTGCAAGCCTATTTCTGACGTTGATTTCTGTTTGATCGTATCTACCACAAAAGCCTGCTGTCCCGTAGATATGAGGGCCATCTTCTCTAATGCCTCTTCTATAGTCCAATTAGTACCTAGGGTGTTAAGTACTCTCCTAGTAGTAGAATTACAATTTCGGAGAGCACACTCCCTGAGCAATACTCCCCTAAGATATTTTGGCACCTCAGCTCTTTCAATTTCTGCAGCAACCTTGTCAACAAAAGAGCTAAATGATTCCTCTCTGCCTTGCTTGATTCCTATATATATAGGTCTCTCTTCTGGTTCCTTTACCCTTTCCATCGCGAGTCTGACTAACCTTATTGCCTCCCGGCACTTCTCTTGACCTATTAAGGCTTGTGCCTCAGGACGAAAGAAAGGTCCCAGACCCATAAGCTCACTAACAGTGACGCCATGGAGAGGGTCACCCTGCTGCCTTTGTACTGCCACGCACTCGCTAACGAGCGCTTGCCAATGAGCATTAAACAGCAATTGCTGATGTTGGGTAAAGATTAATTTAACTATGCCACGACAATCATTAATAAGAAGAATACTGGTGTCAAAAATATAGTCGAGCATTTGCTTGGCTGGCTCACTTTTAAAGCCAAACTGGCTAACAGTAGCTCGCAACTGAGATAACATCTTCCAATCTAAAGCACTAATTGTCGCTTGCATACCTCCGCCAGCCTGGGGGGTGAAAATAACCGGACAAGCCAGTTCGCTCGCTAAGCTTATCAACTCCTGGTCTCCCTTCTCCATTGCATCTTTGGCAAGAGCTGCCCACGCATCCCGTCTTTCCCGTGCAATCATCACCGCTCGATCGTTTTCCAACCCAGGGCTCTGATTACTTTTCGGGAACGGGACACACGTTTGTGGCCCTGGCTGCTGCGATGCAAGCAATACGGGAGACTCAGAAGTGCTATGCGTAGCCTGCGGCGAAGCGGGCAATAAAGCACCCTGCGGAGCACCCTGCGGAGCTTGGCTCGTCAGGGGGGGCTGGCTCGTTAAAGGAGGCGGTAGAAGCGGCGCAGAGGGTAGTAAAGCGCCCTGTGGAGCCTGGCTCGGCGCCTGGCTTGCCGAGGGAGGAGGCGAGGTCGGTAATGAAACCGTCCTCATTGCAGGGCCAGGAGGAGTCCCCGACTCTTTATCAAACTCCCTCTCTTGATCGTATTCTTTATTACGATCGTGAGCGGCAGTAGCCTGATAGGCAGCCCTCTTTTCCGCCTGAAACTGCAACAGTTCGTTGTTAATAACCCGCCATAATTTACCCATTTTCCTAGCAGTTTTATCATCGTCTAACGTAGCCTGCCATAATATATCACCAAATTTACGCCACTCCGACAACTCGTGAACCGTGTGGGGATTCACAAAGACTCCCCTTTCCAGACCATAAGCCAAAAGACCTTGCAATTCTTTCTGTAAGTCTATACCCTTAATTTGCCTTTTTTGCAAAAATGTAATAAAAAGTTCATATGCGGCTTGTCTTTCCATACCTCTTTTTAAGTGCGCACTTTCACCTAGCAGCGTATTCCAAGACTTCTATGCCGCACGTATCAGCTGGCCCATCTGATTATGGTCGCCAGGGCACGGCGCGTATCGGCGGTTTTCTTTTTTCCTCCGCTTTAATTTCGCGCTTATTGCCGCTCCCGCTGCTTCGGAGCCTGAACCATTCCTCACTTATCCTTTGGTGTTCGCAATCCCCGTGATGGCCGCGATCGTCGTGGTGTCCGCTATCACGTCCAGGTGTCACCAATTTGTTGAAGTGAGGGGGAGAACGACCATCCTATAATGCATCGAACTCCGACTTTATTGATCGATCCGTCACTTTAAATAACAGTGTTAATTAACTTCATGCATATTCCAAAATACAGCTTTATGATAGGCTAACAGAGAAAACTCTAACCACTCCTTTTGTTTTACAATACCGTTGATTGTTTACATCAAACAAAATCAGTGTTCTCACTGTGATACGAACGGTTCCCAAAACTTCCATAACTGTTCCCAGGGTGCCATCTTTTCCCAGAGAGGATGTTACCTTTGTTATGGGAAGACTGCCTGAGAACTTTATTGCTTATACAAGGATGCCTGAGAGAGACTAATTGTTTATAGAAGTCAGGCTGGAAACTGCTTTGAAACTGCTTCACAGCTACCTGTTACTTTTCTCTCAGCTGCATGGCTTCGTGGCCTTTTTCTTTAAGCCATACTTGAACTAAACTCCCGACATGAACAGAAGCTTAAAATCCAGGAAAAGAAGCAAAGGAATAAAGAACTATGTGTCTCACTAGGGTTTAGTCTAATGTGAGCCTAGAAGGAAAGGAAAGGAACCAGGTGAAATCTGCAAGGAAAGGAACCAGAGGAGCCCTGCATAATTGTGTCTACAGGGCTGAGAGGGCAAAAAAAAAAAAAAAAAGTTTAGGATGGATATTAAGTAACTACAAAGAGTAGGCAAAACTACTCACACTGTAAGAGTCCATTTCAATTTCACATTTATCAGCAAGACAGTGCTGGCCTCCAAAATGTTCCTCTATTTCACTGTTAACCAAAATGGTCCTGTGTGTGTCACAGCTACACATGGCAGAGGAATTAGGGAGCAAATGGTGGGACTGAGAGAGCTTTTTACTGATGAAGGACACCTGGAAAGGAATGTGCACAAGTAAGGTGACTTGCTTGTTGAAAATAGAAAAGGATCCAGAAGAATTCACATCATTTATAAATGATGTAAAAACTTGCCTCCTGCTCAGACACAATGGACATGATGAGGAATCTCTGACACATAAATCATATAAATCCTCTACTTTCTGGCATAATGTTTGCATCATGTGAAGGAGAATGTTGAGTAGAAATATGCACAAACTACACAGGGAACAGTGGGCTTTGTCTTTGCAGTAAAACATTGAGCTTCATTGCTAAATCCCTTTGCCTTTGTTTTCCAGTTTGTAATGCTGGATGATCACCCATTTGGAATGATGTTATTTAATCATAAAGGTATTATTTAACAAATGCTTTAATTTTTTTTAGAATTTTCACATTTTTTATGAAGTATCATGTGGCTTTAATGCTGGCTTCCCTAGAATTAAAATCTCTTCCTCAAGCCATCTGGGGGACATCAGTGATCTGAAACTACTATATGGCACGCTCGTATGCATTGCAGCAAGTTTTTTTTCCTTGCTGTTTTGAAAACGTTGAAAATTTTGACTTTGAGAGAAATGTTTAGCTATTATTCATTAATTTTGAGAGTTGTGATAAAAAGCTGTTTCATCTCAAGGTGACAGCACCATCTAGAGGCAAATAACATAAATTGTAGCATAAACCCATATCAATCCCTTAGGTAATTATGTTTTCCTTCAGAATTCTAGGGGCTTTCAAAATTATGTTCAATATACTTTTAATAAATATTCCCAAATTGACACTCAAGTAATTACAATGCTGTTTGAGGTTTGCAGTTAGCCATTTACCTACACCTATCCAGCCAGAGAAAGGGTCATTTCAGCTTGGTAGGTTCATCCACACCAGCTAGAAATGATTGGCTCAAGCCATACTGGCATCAATAAGAACCTCTGAAGAGATTTTTTTTTAGTTGCCAGGCCATGTGCCACAAGGCCTTCACTATGCTTCTTTTGTTAAGTAGCTGGATTATTTAAGCTTTATTGCTTTTTCAGCTTCACCTAGCTGTGCAGAGGTGCCTTAGATATATATTTTATGTCAATAAAGTCTGCTTTATAAATTCACTGTTACCACTGACACTGATGCAGCAATTCTCAGTGGTTTTGAAGATTCCTCTAAATCAGGGGGATGAATTATTGAGCCTCTTGTTTCCATCCTCTGGGATGTCAGTATCTCCTTCCCTGCCATCACAAAGTAAGTAGTAATCCTAAGATAGAAAAGGTCTTAATATGATTATTAAAATACTTCTTACACTTTGTACTTCTAGTGCTTCCTAAGTGTTTGCTGAGGAAGATAAGATCTAAGTGGTCATGGATTCCTTTTTCTTTTAGGTTTTATGCTTGGAAATCCTGTGACCTGCACACAGCACCTGCAGAGGATTGAAGATGTAGCTCAGTATATGGCTAAAATGGATTTAACTTCCTGTGCTAGGAACAAATGTCACCTGACAAAATGTCACAACATGCACTTGTCCCCCCTCCTTGTAATTTCAGCAGAGAACAAAATTACCTTTGAATGTTGCAGGAGATTCAAGTCTTTTCTGGGATGGCAGTTGAAATTTACTTGAAGGATAATTCCAGGTTTGAAGGATAATTTCAGGTCTAAGGATACCAGAAGATCACTGAAAGCAAGGATCTCCAGTACAAGACAGATTGGAAGGGACTATTTCAAGAGTATGTAGCGACAGAACAAGGGGGGTTGGCTTCAAACTGAAAGATAGTAGGTTTTTATTAGATATTACAAAGAAATTCCTTACTTGGAAGGTGGTGAGGCACTGGCACAGGCTACTCAGAGAAGTTGGTGCTGCCTCATACCTGGAAATGTTCAAGGCCAGGCTGGATGGGACTCTGAGCAGCCTGGTCTACTGGAAGGTGTCCCTGGCCATGGCAGACAGGATGGAACTGGATGAGCTTTAAGGTCCATTCCAATCCAGGACACTCTGTGATTTTCTAAGGATCAGATTATATCCCTGAGGATATATGTGGCTTTCCACAGGGAAACCAGCAGAAAAGTTTGTCATGGTTTAACCCCAGCTGGCAGCTCAGCCCCACACAGCTCCTTGCTCACTCCCACACCAGTGGGACTGGGTGGGGGGGAAATCAGAAGGATAAAAGCTACAAAAATCATGGGCTGAGATAAGGACAGTTTAATGGGGAAAGTAACAGCCATGCTGTTACAAGCAAAGCAAAACAGGGAATTAATTCCCTGCTTCCCATGAACAGGCAGGAGTTCAAGACTCTGTCATGAGTAAAGGTGACTTGGGAAGGACAAACACCATCACTGCAAATGTCCTCCTTTTCCTTACTCTTCCCCCCACTTTATACACTGACCATGATTCCACACAGTCTAGAATGTCTCTTTGGTCAGTAGGGTCACCTGTCCTGACTGTGTCCCCTCACACCCTTCCAGGCACCCCCAGCTCCCTCACCAGTGGGGCTCACAAAAAGCAGAGAAGACCTTGGCTCTGTGCAGCCCTGCTAAGCAACAACAAAAACATCTCTGTGTGATCAACCCTGTGTTCAGCACAAATCCAAACACAGCGCCACACCAGCCACCGCAAAGAAAATTAATGCCACTCTAGCTGAAAACAGCACAAAGATATGCAACTAAAATTTTATTCTTATTGGGAAACATAAAACCTGCCAGGGTATTTGTTTTCTGCATGCCTTGGGTTTTAGGGGATGGTTTTTATACTAGACCTAAGGAGGAGCTAAGAAGAAAGTGGGAAAATACAGATCAGTGTCTCTCAAGTCTTCTACATTGGATCAAATTATATATCTCAAGTCCTAAGAAAGTGGAGAAAAAAAATTTCAAAAGCTTGTTAATTGCATGCTTTAAAAGTATTAAAAGTTATATTTTCACAAAAACCATGTGACAGTTGTAAATTAGGAACAGTTTGGCACAGTCCGTTTCCAGACTGAACAGGTCTTTGGAGATTGCTGATTTCTGAGGTTAAGACTTCACTACTGCATCAGAATACTGATGTAAGTGCTATTGTGTAAGTTATTGTGTGAATCACTACCACTGCATCTTGCTTCTTAGATCTGATTTCTCTCAAATACACAATTTTTCATGTAGGCCCAGTTTCTGCCTTTTTTTTTTTTTTCTGTCCAGGAATCTGTCAGTCTTTGCTCTGCAGCTGACTAGAAATATTCATATGCCTGATTAGTGCAGCTCAGTATTTGTGGTAGTGACTCAGCTGGGAGGAGAAATCAACAGGAAGGTGGTAACATCCTAAAGTATTCTTTTAAAGTCCATAGGAGTTCACCTGTCAACCCTTCAATTGAACAAGAAATTAGTCACATCACAGTCCAGATCAAGCCTTTGTGCAACCACGGCTCATTGACTCCATCAGGATTCCTGCAGGGTGAACTTGGCCCAGTTTCTCTTTGTTGTCACAGTGACTGTGGAAAGATTCTGTCACACCTGGGCTGCACCAAAGGCAGCGAGAGCAGCAGGCTCAGTGAGGTGACCCCACCTGCAGGGCTGCATCCAGCTCTGGGCTCCCAGCACTGCAGGGACATGGACCTGCTGGAACCAGTCCAGAGAGAGGCCTCCAAGGCTGTCAGAAAGACGGAGCATCTCTCCTGTGAGGAAAGGCTGAGACAATCGGGCTTGTTCAATGTGGAGAAGAGAAGGCTTTGAGGGGATCTCCTTGCAACCTGCCAGTGTCTGAAGGGAGTCTGCAAGAAAGATGAGGAAAGAATATTTACAGGACACAGGGAATGGCTTCAAACTGAAAAAGGGCAGGTTTTGATTGGGTATTAGGAAGAAATTCCTGCCTGTGAGGGTGGTGAGGCACTGGCACAGGTTGCCCAGAGAAGCTGGTACTGCCCCATCCTTGGAAGTGCTCAGGCACAGGTTGGATGGGGCACAGAGCAATCTGTGATAGTAGAAAGTGTCACTGTCCTTGGCTGGGTTCTTGGATTAGAGACCTTTAAAAGTGCCTTCCAACCCAATCCATACTATGATTCTATAATTCTATGTTCTGTATTATTTGAGCAAATTGTTCAGATTATTTTTTTCTTAGGAATAGGGTTCTGGGCTATCTGGTTTTTGCTCACAAATGGGAGAGATTTGTTTTTCAATGACATTAATAAGGAACCAAATATTACTAGTTTCAGCAGGAGAAGCAAACCCATTAATTGTGCACCTGCTGGTCCCCCAAGCCCAGGAGAGGGCAGCAGTAATAGAAAAATATCTTTCTAATATATTCAAGAATTGAAGAATATCCATGTAAAGCTGATAAGCAATTTCCCCTCAAGATTCTTACCATTCTTCCTCATTTCCCCAGCAAGAAAACCCCTGTCCTTGTTGGTACTACATAGGATTCTTGTAACTTTTATTGGGGATGTCATCAAAAGAAACAACCATCAAAAAGAAGGTCCCTAGGCCAAACATCAGTTAAACCCTAAGTTCCAGAACTTATATCTATGAATTAGAGGAAGTTTCTTAGAAACCCATGGCCTCCCTAAAATGTCACCAGCTCCTCAGGGACACAATGTACAGACCTTTTATTAAATTTAAACTTGCGTAGTTTTGAACAATATGAGTCCATTGATGATGTCAATACTCTCACATCAGATATCAGGATTTAATAAAAAACTTCCTTTGCTGAGGCTGAGCTTCCTGCTGTGCACCCCTGACTCTACAGCATTTAAAGAACTGTCTTTACTAGGGAATGCCTACTTGCCTCTCAAAACAGAAAGCTACGAGCTGGGGAATTTGATCTGTAGGCCAGATTCCCCTTCTGAGATTAATGGCACAGAGAACATTTCCCAGCAAGAATGTTTGGCTTGTGGGTGCAGTGGAACCTCACACAAGAGTCTATTTGAAACTGTACCAATAAAAAACCCCAACACTCTGGCAATCTGGTTTCAAGAACCATCCAGGAAAATTTGGTCCATTAAATTTACACTGAAAGAAGCCACTGCCATTGAACTCTTGGATGTGTTGTCATAGTTGTTTTGGGTCAGCAAACCTAATTATTCAACATTTCAGGCACTGTGTGCATACACTGAGCAAAGAGAGAAGCATTACAAAGGGCTGCTTCTCCTTGTTGTGTGTGTGATTTGTGGTGATCAATTCAAACTACACCTTCTCCTGCATAATCTTTTGTACTTTTGCTTTGTTTTTCTAGTTCTGAAAAGATATCTGCAAGAATCAATTAAATGGATTTAATAAAAAACAGATGTAATGATAAGATGAGGCAAGAAAAGTGCATGGAAGGCAAAAAATCACCTTTGTGATACCTCCACCTCAGCAGATCCGCCCTTGATTGCAAATATTCATGTCTAATGGCATAATTTTATTTATAATGGAGCACTTGTCGAGATGCTGCAAATACATCAGATTTTCAAAAGCTTTTGTATTCCAATGTTTTGCCAATGCTTGCTGAAACTCCTTGAGCTGCAATAGTTTTCTATGAAACTAGCCGAAGCCAACTTACAGCCAAAGTAATATATGCTAAAAATCCTAAATTAGGTAAAACACATTGATGGAATGTAGGAGAGACATTCTGTGCTGTTCTTGTGAGGCTGCAGAGGCTTCCTGATGATAAGGAAAGCCCCATTTCTCTCCCAAAGAAGACACCAAGGTTGTCACCATGGAGATGTGATGAAGGAGAGAAAGTTAAGAGATATGGACTCTAGCTGGCTCACAAAATGATGTGGCTCCCTGATCACCTACCGAGAACTTTATTTCTTTCTTGTAACCACTGGGCAGTGAATGTGTATGTTAAGTGAATGTAAATATCTTGAAAGAGTATAAAAGCAACATGTTGCTGTGATAAATCTCTCTTGCACCATTCTGATGGAGTCAGGGTACTTTGTGCTGTGTCATGCTCTATAATGACAATGGAAAAGCTGTTTAAATGCACAAGTGTTCTTTACATAAATACTTTCACATATAATTTTTTTTCCATGTATGGAATCCTTTTCTGATGAAAACAAAAAGTGAGGGGACAAAATCCTTGTGGGAAACTCATGCATGGGTTCATGATATCTCTTGACATGTGATATTCTTAGGAATACAGAAATATCTAAATCAGATTGTATTCCAGACCCATCTTCTCTGTCTACCACTTATTAGCAGGTTCAAATAATTCTGAGAGATGTGTGAGGCAGGAACTTCTTTGTTTATGTTGGTTATTCTTGCAGTAGTTTCCATTTTAATTATTCAGGCAACCAACGTAACCAACTTAGTGTTGTATAACGCACCAGATTGCTCAAAGAGCCTTTTTCAAAGAGAGATACAACCTGCTCACTGTCCGCTGGAACAGAGGCTATTTCTATTCAATGCTTTGCTTAGTGTAAACAAAACTAAGTGCTCAAGATCCTCTACCTACCTTACATAAATTGTTTCTTTCCGTAGTTACTGCATCATTTGGCTTATAATTAAGTGGCATTTGAAATGCCTAATTCAGTTTCCTTTGTACAGCTAAAACTTTATTATTTTCAGTCAACTTCACTCTATATACCTTTAAACATGTCATTTCCTGTATTTCCCCCTTGCTTTTTATTTTTCATTGGAAGCTGCCAAGCAGCTACCTCAGCCTAGAATCCTTTAAAAAAACCAAAAATTGCTTCAGGGACATGGTGAAAACTGTGATTTGAGTTGTTTGCATGTCTTTCACGTGGTTTTTCCCTTCACTTCAAGAAGAATGAGCCCAGAAGCTGCAGGTCAAACATTTTCAGTGTTCCTGTGCAATCACAACTTGGACTGGACTAGCGCAAGATATTCATCTTGCCATAGTAATGGCTGGGCATGGACTGGCAGGAAATACCACTGCTGCTTGAAGTATGGGAGATTCTGATTAAGGAAAAAAGTGTTTCACTCAAAGGTAATTAACCAGGTTGCCCAGGGAGTTTCCAGAATTTTTTCTTTGCGGATTTTCAAGACCCAACTGAATAAAGCATGCTGGTTCATTTGCTCCTCTGGGTCAACCTAACAGCTGCTCCAGCAAGAGCTGAGCGTAAGCCAGAGGGATGCACCAATTTTAAAGCGGTGGGCAAAGAACCCAATGTGCGGAGTAAATAGGCATGTTTAGAGAACAGAGTTACATAATTCACCTATTTTGGGGATCAACCATCCCCCAAGTTCCAGAAAAGATAACTGGGTTGGGCTATTTATAGTCTACTGCTGCAGTTAAAGCAGAACAACAGAGCAACATTCAGCTGAAGCCCCCTTCTCTGTGCCACAGGTGAATTTATACACCACAAATGTCTATACATCTCTCAGATACAAAGAGATTGAGGGGTCCAGGATGCACTCCCACCTCAGCATCATTAGCTGGGTTGCAGGAAAGGTCTGAAATGTTATTATTCTTTTGTGAATTGCACTCATCATTCCCATGAGATTTCATCAGGCTCCAGACTGCTTGCTTGGATGCTATCTGCTCATCTGTGGTGGCTGCAAAAATAGGGGAATATGAACTTGAGCTATCTTTTAAGGAGGAAGGATAGAAAAAATACATGGCTACCTGCATAAAACCTGCAGTCCTTCACTGTTTTATCCTGTATCATCCTGAGTCTTCATGGTTCTTTTATGCAGAGCTGGTACAATCACTCTTACACTAGTTTTGGTAGGTCAAGCCTGACACTTGTAGGTGTCTGCTGTTCCTAATATTAACTATTCCAACCTATTTTGGTAGATGTCCTAAATGCTTTTTAAATTTGATTTTTATAGAATGTGCATGTATGCGATTGTGTGTGCTGATTTTTACTTAAGAAGAATTTTTACAGATTTTTTCCGTTTCAGAATCCCAAAGTCTTGAGTGAAGTGCTTGAGACTGGCCAAGGAATGGGAGTGGATTTTAGACTTATCCCTGTTTCAATATTAGTTCTATTTCCCTCCGGGATTACTTGTGCTATCTTTGTGTGGCTTGTCAGGAATGCCATGGTGGTTTCAGGGATGACACAAAAGAACCTGAGCCCTCATTAGAGCTCTGAGTGCCTTGCATGGCACTGGAAGAGAACTCAGGCCTGCCCAAAGCACTCAGTGCCAGCAAGGGCCTGGAAATATTCTGGCCTATATATAGATGTGTGTGAGTAGGCATGTGCATAGTCCAGTTTGGTAGTATCCCTAAAATCCAACAATCCAACAGCAGTTTTGAGTATTGTACCAGCTTCCTGTCTACTGGAAAAGGTCATAAAGTACTGTATTGTTCATTATAGCATTGCATTCAGCAGAACATTGACAGCATGGTGTTTCAGTGTCATGAGGGCTGATATTTATTGATTACTGACTGTAAAATAATTTACCAAAACTTTAAAATCCAAATCAAAACCTAGACTTACACTGAAAATTCCATAAATACTTACATATCTAGTGTACAATTCACTAATAGAACTTTTCAAAGGTGCCAATACATACTTATTGGAACCAACTATGCCTTTTCTTATTGTTCAGGATGCACAACAGCATATTTTTTTACTGACCAGTGAAATATGTAGAGACTCAGAGGTAGCTCTCCTTCATGTCTTCCCTTGACAGTCAATTTAGCATTCCTCCAGGCCACTCTGGGCTTCTTCACCAAGCTTCAGATTCTCCTCATGAGAGAAAGATGAGGTAAGCAGAAGCCTCCATCTGGTCCTCAAAAGATTCACATAATGCTCTGTGACATTCTAGGCAGCCATCCTACAGGGTGGCCTGCAGAGAGCGAGCACTCCTGCATTCCTGGTCCCACCAGCAAAGCCTGCCATGCCCATGAGAAGTCGATAGAGAAATTCTGGGATAAACTGGACATGACTGAGTTACAGTGAGGGCAAAAGGAAGTGTCCATTCATTGCGTGTGTTCCATTGAATTATTTAACTCTAGGAATAATTTGGGTCACAGCTATCATGGCAGTGCTCAGTCCATCTCCCCAGTTAAATGAACTTGAAGTCGAGTGACTGGGACTAGAATCTACCAGCTTCTGTTCCCTCTATGATCTTTCTCTCAGTAATGTTTGCAATTAATCCGTCTTTGTCTAAATGTCCATAGCCTAGAAATAAAGTATTATATATGAAAGTATATACTTTAATCAGAAGGAAAACAGGGAGATTTGGGAATACTGTGATTCTCAAGTGAAAGATTTTATGTAACTGGAGAAAAGACATACTGGTAAGAAATTATGTCCAAATGCACAGTTGCCAGTAGCTGTTGAAACCAAAATGTATGAAGACTGGACACAAACTAGAATTGTGATAGGTGATCTTTTGAGAAATCCTTGTGCCTTGTTTTTTATCCAGTTGGAAACTGTCATGGGCTTGAAGCTTCATCTGGCTGCATGAACCCAAAACCCACCTGAAGATGCCCAACATTGCTTATATAAATTACTGAACATGCTGCTGTGGTATTTGAAAAGCCAAAAATCTTGTCAATCAAGTAAAGTTCTAATGAGTTTACTGACTGTCACTTCTAGCCATTTTCCAAAACACAAACTGTTTATTTCAGCTCTCAATTTAGTCCCCAAACCTCTAAAAAGCCAAAACCGTTAAAGGCCCTAACTGTTTTCACAGATGGCTCTGTGAGCTCCCACAAATCTGTCTTTACATAGAAAGACCCCACAACCCAACAATGGGACTCAGATATTGAATTTGTTCAAGGGTTTCCCCAAATTGCTGAAGTGGCTGCAGTTGTTAGGGCCTTCTCCAAATTCAAAGAACATATTAATTTGATCACTGATTCAGTGTATGTCTATGGTGCAGTGCAGTGGGCAAAAAAAATCAATTTTAAAAGACATTTCTAACCCCCAACTATATGATTTGCTTTCCCATTTAATTTTTGTCCCACTGACAGTACCCATACTATATCATGCATACAAGGTCTCATATCACCCTTGCTGGATTTATAGCAGACGGAAATGCTACAGCAGATGCCCTAGTGATGGTTGTCCAAAACACCCTACCTAATGTTTTTGAACAGGCTAGGATCAGCAGCCAATTCTACCATCAAAATGTTCCTGCACTGGTCAGGATGTTTAAAATTACTCAAGACCAGGCAAGATCCCTTGTAGTTACCTGCCCAAATTGTCAGGAACATGTCCTTTCTTCTGTCAGAGCTGGAGTCAATCCAAGAGGACTACAGAGTCTTCAGGTCTGGCAGTCATCACACACTATGCTCCTTTTGGGGGACTAAAATACATCCATGTCTCAATTGACACCTTTTCTGGTGCAGTTTTCGCCTCTGCCCATGCTGGCAAAAAATCAAAAGATTATATAAAATGTTGCTTTTTGGCCTTTTCCACATTAGGAGTTCCACAGGAAATTAAAACTGATAGTGGGTCTGCTTACACCTCCCACTGGTTCCAACAATTTTCTGACCAGTGGGTTATAAAACATGTCACAGGCATACCACACTCTGCCACAGGACAGTCCATAGTCAAGAGGGCCTACAGTTCCATCAAAAGGATTTTTGATCAACAGAGAGGGGAGTCCAGATATTCTCTCCCATTGAGAGACTGGAGAAGGCCCTTTATGTGTTCAACTTTTTGAATAACTCATTTATGGAGCCAACTGCCCCAATCATCAGACATTTTACTAATTCAACTGCAGCCCAATTAAAAGACCAGCCACCTGTGTTGATCAAAGAGCCTGAATCTAAAGAAATTATGGGCCCTTTCCCATTAATTACTTGGGGAAGAGGATATGCTTGTGTCTCTACAGCAGCAGGCTCAAGATGGATTCCAGCAAAAAACATAAAACTTGCTGTTTCTAGGAACAGCAAGGCAAACACCAGAGAGACAATCAGAAGAACAGAATGAAAGCCTAAGAGAGACAGCAGCAGCCTGAAAAAGAAGAAGGAGAGGGACAGAAGAAGATCTTCTAAGCAGTATGGACCACACAGACCAAGACCAAGATAGCTCAGACATCACTAACAAAGATATATTACTTAAAACTTGTAAAAACTATGTTTTAGCATTCATATATATTTCTTCTAATAAGCTGTGTTCAAACCCTTGTCTTACAAAAGAGAAAGTTTAGTGGGACCAGAATTTGTTTCACCTTTTCATCTCTTTATCTGTTTACTTTTAGGCCACCTAAACCTCCCGACACTAAATTAGCTAAAGTCAAAGCATGCCGTTGTTTGTTGCCACTGCAGCAGGAATCTGTACACTCCTCACTGAGCCACATGCCTTCAGCTGGGTGGTTCCACAGACAAGCCACAATTTCTTGCCCATGGTCATATCTATGGCTGTCAGACGTTTGAAGGCACGTGTTTTTCCAGCCTGTTGTTGCATAGAGAGTCAATACAACAGAGCAACCAGCTGCTAAAAGACCGAGTAAATAAGATCAAGATGGAAGGCAACAATGACTGGCTCACAGCACTTTTCAAAGACTGGGAGTGGAAGGCTGGCTTTCGTCTTTGGTTAAAACTGTTTTGTGGACTTTGTTTAATGCTTTCATTGCGTTGGTTACTTTATCCATTTTTGTTAAATGCCTGCAAAAATCTACAGCAGAAACCTTCATTTCAGAAAAAAAAATAAAAGAGGGGAGTTGTGGAGGCCCAGGGGCTTACTGTTAGAACTTTAATCTCAGGGCAAAAAGAGACAACCATCTGAATGTAATGGTCTCACCCATGGGCATTTGCAGGCCCATGTTGATGCAACAGGTTTTGTTGGTGCAGAACAAAACTGGGTGCACAGTTGGTACACACAGTTCAGCTGCCGTTATTACCTTACATGCACTCCCCCCCAGAATGTTCCCCCCTCTTGTCCCCTATTGGTCCTGGCTTACTGTATTCCTCTGCCCCTTTTTCCCCCCATAAAGAAGCCAGTGTCCTCAGTCCCATTTTGTCTCTGTCCCTGGACCTCCTTCAGGGCAATAAGCAGCATTTGGAGTTCCACACAAAAAGTCATCTCCCGCCTCATTCGTCAGCAGTTTAAGCCAGAGTGCTCTGGGCTATTGGAGTGCAGATTGCTCACAGAGGCTAATAGCCGGCATCCTGCAACACTGGGGAAATGACTTCTTTTTCCCATGAAAAATGGACTCCGCTTGTGGCCACACGCAGTGGGAGACAATGTGGTGCCAAGATAGAAATTGGCTAACTTTGCTGGATTTCTCCAAAACTAAAGCTACCATCAACTAGTACCCTGCAAGTCCTTAGAGCCCCAAAGGCCATATCTGCGCTGATCCCCAGACCCTGGGGAAATTACTTTATTTCCCAGGGAAAATAGCCTCCATTTGCAGCCACTCTCCCTGGCCAACATGGCGCTACCAAGCTTAAAATTGGAAAACTTTGCTGGATTTCTCTAAAACTAAAGCTCCCAGCAGCTAGGACCCTGCAAGTCCTTAGAGCAACAAATGCCACTTTTCATCTTCTACCCAGATCCTGGGGAAATGACTTCTTTTTCTCATGGAAAATGGACTCTGTTTCTGGCCACTCACCCTGGCCAACAGGGCAGTGCCAAGCTAGAAATGAGCAAACTTTACTGGATTTCTCCAAAACTAAAGCTGCCAGCAACTGGGACCCTGCAAGTCGTTAGAGCCCAAAAGGCCGTGGTTAAACTGATACCCAGACCCTGGAGAAATGACTTCTTTTTCTCATGGAAATTGGCCTCCATCTGTGGCCACTCTCCCTGGCCGACAGGGCGGTGCCAAGCTAGAAATTGTCAAAACTTTCTGGATTTCTCCACATCTACCGCTGCCAAAAACTAGGGCCCTGCAAGTCCTTAGATCCCCAAAGGCCACCTTTCACGTTATACCTAGACCCTGGGGAAACGACTTCTTTTTCCCATGGAAAATGGCCTGAGTTTGAGGCCAGTAGCCCTGGCCGACAGGTCGGCACCAAGCTCTAAATGGGTAAATTTTGCTTGATTTCTCCAAAACTAAAGCTGCCAGCAACTAAAATCCTTCAAGTCCTTAGAGCCCAAAGGCCATGTTTCATCTGGCCCCCAGACCCTGGGGAAATGACTTCTTTTTCCCAAGGAAAATGGCCTCCATTTGTGGCCATTTGCCCGGGCAGAAAGGGCGGGGCCTAGTTAGAAATGGGCAAACTTTTCTGGATTTCTCCAAATCTACAGCTGCCAGCAACTGGGTGTCACAGACATCTTTTGTGAAAAATCCTTTCTTTAGGATTTTTCCCTCCTCTGGGAAGCTGAGGTCCCAGAGAAAGAATGTAAACAATTAAACATACCAGCTTCTGAACTTTTCTCTCTCTTCCTTTTAGTATAGTCTTAATGTATCATATATCCTAAATTAATAAATCCAGCCTTCTGATCATGAGATCAAGATTCTCACCTCTCTCTTCACCCCTGAAAGACCCTTGCAAGCCCGGTAACAACTGGGACCCTGCAAGTCCTTAAGTTCACTCTTAAACTGATACCCAGACCCTGGGGAAATGACTTTTTTTCCATGGAAAATGCCCTCCATTTGTGACCACTTGCCCTGGCCCACATGGCGCTACCAAGCTCAAAATTTCAAAACTTTCCTGGATTACTCCAAAACTAAAGCTGCCAGCAACTAGGACCCTCCAAGTCTTTAGAGGCCCAAAGACCACCTATCATCTGATAGCCCAACCATTGGGAAAGATCTTCTTTTTCTCATGGAAATTGGCCTCCATCTGTGGCCACTCACCCTGGCCGACAGGGCGGTTTCAAGCTAGAAATTGGCAAACTTGGCTTAATTTCTCCAAAACTAAAGCTGCCAGCAGCCAGGACCCTGCAAGTCCTTAGAGCCCCAGTCACAACCTTTAATCTGATACCCAGACCCTGGGGAAATGACTTCTTTTTTTCCCATGGTAAATGGCCTCTGTTTGCGGACACTTGCCCTGGCAGACAGGGCAGTGCCAAGCTAGAAATTGGCAAACTTTGCTGGATTTCTCCAAATCTAAATCTTCCAGCAACTAGGACCCTGCAAGTCCTTAGAGCCCCAAATGTGACGTTTAATCTGATACCCTGGCCATGGGAAAAAGACTCCTTTTTGCCATGGAAAATGGCCCCCATTTGTGGCCAATCACCCTGGCTGACAGGGCAGGGCAAAGCTAGAAATTGGCAAATTTTGAAGATTTCTTCAAAACTAAAGCTGCCAGCAGCTAGGACCCTGCAAGTCCTTAGAGCCCGAAATGCCACCTTTTAACTGATACCCAGACCCTGGAGAAATTACTTCTTTTTCTCATGGAAAGTGGCCTCTGTTTGCTGACACTCGCCCTAGCTGACAGGGCGGTGCTGAGCAAGAAATTTGAAAACTCTCCTGGATTTTTTCAAAATTAAAGCTGCCAGCAACTAGGACCCTGCAAGTCTTTAGAGCCATAAAGGCCACTTTTCAACTGATCCCCAGACCCTGGGGAAATGACTTTATTTCCCATGGAAAATGACTTCCATTTGCGGCCACTCGCCTTGGCCGACATGGCAATACAAAGCTCAAAATTGGCAAGCTTTGCTGGATTCCTTCAAAACTAAAGCTGCCAGTAACTAGTACCCTGAAAGACTTTAGAGTCCCAAACATCACCATTCAACTAATGTCCAGACCATGGGGAAATGACTTCTCTTTTCCATGGGAAATGGCCTCCCACTGTGAGCACTAGTGCGGGTAGAAAGTGTGGTGCCAAGCTCGAAAATATGCAACGTTTCTGGATTTCTCCGAAACTAAAGCTGCCAGCAAGTAAGATCCAGCTTGTCCTTGGAGCCTCCAACATCTCTGTGTTGATATCCAGACCCTGGGGAAATTACTTCTTTTTCCCATGGAAAATGGTATCCATTTGTCTCCATTTGCAGCTGTACGTATGCATTGTGACATCTCTCGTAATCTTTTGTGTTTGTTTGGCTCAAATGTGCCTGCCTGTCATTCTATCTGGCTATGGATGAGTGGGCAGAGTGGACGGCTATCTGACAGCATTTTGCAGGTTGCCAAGAAAAGTAGACGGCCCCTTGGATGCTCAGCAGCAGATAAAAGGTCCAGGGGCAAGCTCCGGCTTAGAGTGCTGTCCTGGCAAAGGTTCTCCTGGAGAGACCTAATAGAAAAGCTCTTTGGTAAGATGCAGATGACAAAAGACGCAGAATATGTTGCTACACAGTGCTCCAAAAATAAGTGCCTTTCTGGAGCATCTTTCAGTAGAAGCAGTGCTCTGGAACGTATCGCTACCGCCACAGCGATATGTCTGTGAAGTAGCCGCCTTTCCGACGCTCGACGCTCAGAGACAGAGAGTGCGGCAGCTTCCAAGATGCAAAGAACGATGCCACAAAGTATTGGACTTGTGTGCGCAGCATTCAGACTGCCTGAGGGACAATGACTGTCACTTGTGTGCCTGTTGAATTCACATTAGCATTTGTATGGAATGAGTTTAAGAAAGTACTTTAAGAAAAGCTTAAGTTGTTTAGAGATGAGCTCTTATGGCTGCGGATTGTAGTTCAAGAAGAAAAAGCATAAGCAGCTGAGGGGGGTCTCAGTGTAATATCAGTGAACCACCTAAAGTACACAAACAAGAATGGATACTTAGAGCTTCAGCAGAAATACCACTACCCTAACCACACAAATACATACATTTAATAAAGAACACTTCTCTCTGAGGAAATTTTTCCCCAACTGGTTGGGGGGAGGGGCTGTGTGGGTTGGCTTTCCGGGGGGCCCCCTTTTGGACGTTTTCTCCCAAATTTGTCCTAAACCAGGAAAAATTATTGGCGCCCAACAGGTGGCTCGAGAGAGTGGGAAAAACCCTGTTATGATTGTATTTTAGCTGCAATTACTCTCTATTGGGATAAAGCAATTAATAGCCATGTTGTTTGAATTCATAATGTCTCTTCGGATGAAGGCTTGCATGTGTTTCTGGTCCCTAGGTTTTTTTGAGATCTTAATACTTATATGGTCCCTAGGTTTATTTTCTTATCCAGAAAAAGCTCTGGTATTGTCCCTAATACGTAGTTTTTGCAGTAGAGGCGCACAGACTAGAACAGCTATTGGGCTGGGCTAGGTGGTAATGACTTGTAGGAAGTTTGTAAAGGTGCTGGGGTTTGTTCAGGTATGTATGGTTCATGGTGATGGTTATGTACCGAGTTTGTTAGAGGAGGAGCAGGGGATGAGGCTTTTCAAATTTTGCTTTCCTTCTTCTCCTCTGAATCTGTTACATCACTATTGGAGAATGTTCAGTTTCCCCTAAATGTTAAAGAGACCATCTTTCTGGTAAGCTTCCTCTATATAGTCTGCAGCTTCTCTAGAATGAGGGCTGAGATTTCTAGATGGGCTGATGAGACCCCTGACCCAAGAGTAGATCCAGGCATGGAAAATCCTGAGTGGTGTGGGAAATGGGAGGATATGGGCCAAATCCTGAAGGAATTCTCTGACCCTATAGTCTGAGATTTTCACCATGAACAAATTAAGAACCCAGCTGAGGTGGGAAAATACCTGAAAGAGAAGTACCATGATGACCCTAAGGAGAGGAAGGTCATTGCAGTGAGCTGGGCCCTGGCTTGTGCTTATTGCACATTGTTAGATACTGTTGGGGAGCAGACAGAGGCAGGGGGGCTGGGAGATAAATCAGCAGCTATCCCAGTCACTCAGTTTGCAGCCAACATCCCAGGCTCGAAGCCAGCAGCTAAACCAGACAATAAGCCTCAACCAATGGCTGTTGCTACCAGTACTAGAAGCGGAAAGTGCACAGACAAGACTGATCAACCAGTGGTTGATGATGATGATGCAAGAAAAGGACCCTCAATGCTTCCTAACATTAAATCAGGAGTCAAAGTAACTGGCACAAGATCAGAAGCCAATATTAAGTCCTTTTCCCTGAAGGACCTTCATGATTTAAGATGGGATTACACTCAGTGACCTGAGGAATCTATAATTACTTGGTTAGTCTGTCTTTGGGATGCTGCAGGTGAGGATGCAATTCTGGAGAAAGGAGTAAGGTGAATGTGTCTTTACAAACAGACCTTGTGAATCTGCTCGTAGACTAGTCTAGAAACTTATAGACGGTGAAGTAACAGAAGAAAGTCTTAGTTCTAGAAACTATTACTGAGCAACGTAGACTGTTGCTCAGCAAAGGTCATGTTAAACTCTTGAACCTAGATCAAGAGAAGAGAGACTTAACCAAATTATGAAGAATTTCTATTTCTTTTATATAACAAAAGAAGGCTGTATATTAGAGTGGGGACTAGAGTAGGTGATTTGGGAAGTCTGTACCTTGTGATTACCTCAGCCAATGGGGAAAGGAAGAGGGTGATGCAGTAGAGAACTGAGGATAAAATGGGGCTGCATCACCAAACCATTTGAGAGACCACATGGGAAATGCCCCATGACCTCTCCTTTTATTCCAATAAAGTTATAGGATTCCTCTGTCTCCTTTTTGGACATGAACCTCTGATATTGAGGATTAATTTTCCCAACAAATTAAAAACTCATGCAGGATCCTTTGACCATCCATAGACAGCAAGGACTGAAGGTGGTCCTCACTCAGTTTTGGCGATCAGTTCCTTTTGGTGGAGGCTGGCACTGGGCAATTGATTAGGTACCTGCTTATGTCCACTCAAGACAGAGAATTGATGGACCAGCAGATCTGTGGACCAGGGAATTGATGGACCAGGGAATCTGTGGATGGACAGAGAACTGATGGACCAGGGGATCTGTGATCTGGTGAGATTTTCAGTGGTCCTTCCCTGTGGAAGGGAAGGACCACTGAAAATCTCACCAGATTTTCAGGGAGTAAACCTGAGAGGGCACCCATGGAAGGCAGCACAGGTAAAGCCAGCTCCTGGCAAAAGGGATGGCATTCCTAAAATATCTCCAAAGAATCCCTTGGGCAAATGTTGAGGTACTTTGCACACTCTCCCAGGGGTAATTAAAGACAATCCATGCCCGGGGAGGCAGTAAGGGGAGTCGAGCAGGGGTCTCAGCAACAGGGGACAAATGGTGTTGGTGTGTTGGGAAAGGATTGGTTGAAATAGAATGTCTAAAAATACGGTTAAGGCAAGTAGCAGCAGAAACCAGTTCTCCTCAGAATTTGCCAGCTGATCCAGGGCCAGCTGCAAGGGGGCCACTTTTGGGCACTGTGGCAGGATGGGGAGTGGCTCTAGTATACAGTGTATGGTGGAAAGGGTGAGCACAGAGAGGAGGAGCAAGGAATATCTAGGAAATGAGGATTATATATGGAAGGATTAAGATTTTCTTTTAAGGGTTTTGTTCGAGTCACTGGAGAAACAAATGATTTTGAGCTACGTGAGAATGCGCAATGTGGCAGTTTCTGTTCGAAACCAGGCAGAAGCACCAATTTTGTGTAGTGGTTTTGGTTCACCAATTTCAGTTTTTCCCAATTTTGAGATTTCCCAACCAATGCACTGATGAGTGTGTTGGGCTTCAGTGCTGGCCAATCACCAAGGCACTCACTTCCTGCTGTGAGATAGGATTAGGAGAAAGGCAAAGCAGGCTCAAAACTTTAAAAGGGTATAAAGAAGATTTTATTAACAGTAACTAAAAGGGGAAAAGTAGTAAGAATCAAAACAAACCCTTCAGAACACTTCTCCCCCACAACCTTTTCTTTCCCATTGACAATGTAAAGAAACAAAGCCATAAATTTCCAGTCAGTTTACCACCTCCAAAATAGTCTTTCTTCAGTTCACTTAGGGAGAGAAGTACTTCTTGTTAAGGCTATGGATTCTCCACAAAAGGAAAAAAACAGTTCTCTTGTGGCTCTCTCATGACTAGCAGCCACCCAGGGGGAAATCTGCTATCATGAAGCCCTTCCCATAGCCACAAGCCTTCCCACAGCCTGTCAATGGGCCATGTTAACTTATGGGGTATTGTTTCAAAGATGAGCTATTCAAAGGCAAAGATTCTCATCATCTATCTCTAAAACCCTCTTCATCCCTGAGAACAGGGATCTTCTTCTCCTGGGGGCATGAGAGAAGGCACCCTTCTCTCTTTCTCGGTTCAAACTTCTTATGAGATTACAGCTACTTTAACATTGGCTTACTTTACCATGGAGGTCTTTGCTTGGTATCAGTTTGAACACTTTCATCTCCCCATAGCTTTGTTATAAATGATCAATTGAAAAGCCAAATTATTAAATTTGGAAATATTTTATTCTCTGTGACCAAAATACGGTCCTCAAAAACCCACAGCCAAAGAAACAGCATCTAGGCCAGGACTGGCACTGGGTGAACCTAGATCTGATCTCTACCACATCAGATCTCCCTCTGTTCAGGAGCATCACTTCCAGTGAGGCTATTTTATACGTTTTTTTATGCCTGAGGCAGAGGAGTCATGATTTCTTTTGCAATTCTGTGTATGTATGAAAGTTTCTTTCACTGTGCAGCGCTGGACAATCACTGTTTCCTGAGCAGTAGCCAGTGTTGACTGTGTCAAGGGAAGTCGCATATTCAGATGTATCTTTCTGGTGACTTCTGCTATCTCAGTTGATGGTATCTGATGGGTGATGTTGTTCTTGGGCATCTTTCAATTACCCCAGAGAGCTCATTGTGCTGGCCACATCTATTCACAAGCAAACGGGGGTATTGTTCTCCTGTCACCTTCAGGAATTTTGAGATTCTGTAGTAGACATCTGCTTCTGAGCTGCTTGTGGTCAGGGACTCGTTTGGATTTTACAATCTTATAAAATACATTCTCTCTAAAAGCATGAATTATTTCATAACATATATTACAGCTTCATGCATTATAGGGAAAAAGAGTCTTTTCTCAATAGCTTACAAGAGGATTTCAGCTCCAAGATCTAGGCATGTCCTTATTCCCTCCCATCTGGGACTGCCTCATGATGTCTTCATGTTGTTCCTTTACATGTTTGCATCTTGTTCCTTTCTCTCACTTGAGGGAGTATTGAAGCACTGAGAGTGTTAATGTTATAAATGATCAATCATGAGCCAAATTATCAAAAATTGTGAAAAGATTTATTAATCTTTCTGTGCGACTGAATTACGGTCTTTGAAACCACCACAGCCAAAGAGGCAACGTTGAGCCCGGGGTTGGCGCTGGGTGAACCTGGATCCAACCTCTATCGCATCAGAATCCCCCCCACCCCCTTCATGAGAACCGCTTCTTGCGGCAAGGTTTTATATAGTTTATTGCGCCCAAGGTGAAGGAGTCCCAATTTCTTTTGTAACTCTTCACATTCATTGCTGTTCCTTTCGGTGTGCAGAGCTGGGCAAAGATCGGCTCCAGGTGGATAGTCAGCATTGATGGGCTCCGTGGAAGCCATGCATTCAGATGTATAATTCTGGCCGCTGCTGGCTATCTTGATTGATGCAATCAGCAGGGCAATGAACGCTCTTAGGCGGTTTCTGATGACTCAAGATACCAGTGATCATCGTCCTGGAAGCGTCTATTCTTATGCTAAAATGTTGATAGTTATCTTAGTTTTCTCCGGGAATTGGTTGGAATCTGAATAGACATCTGCTCTCGGGCTGTGTGTGGTCAGAGACATGTTTCAGATTTTACAATCTTTATAACATACATTTTTTAATAGCATGAATTATTTCTACCATATATTAGAGTTAACATGTTGCCTGCACCCTTCAAATGGTCAGATCGGCTTCATGGTTGATCTTTGGTTTTCTGTGTTCACTTCCAGCCGCAGGGCCACACGTCATGGGCTGCAGGATGCAGGGCTGCCTTTGTCTCAGCTGCACTGGGGAAGGGCTCTGACGCTAAGATCTTCAGAGTCACGGCCAGCTCTGCTCCGGCCAGGGCTCAGCAGCCTCCCCCCATTCCTGCCCAGCAGCTGCTGGGGCCCAGCCTGGCCAGAACAGGGCTGATGGGGGGCGGCGGATGGCTTCGGGAGGGGGAAGGGGCACAGCCCGCAGCGAGACGGGGGCCAGTGCTGGGGCCTGTTACCTCTTTGCCGACCAGAAAAGAGAGTTCCTGGCTTTTTTTGTCTTTAACATGCGTCTTTCACAGAGGCATGTCCAGGTTCTCATTGGTTCAACAGACTGTCAATTACACAAAAAGCTTTGCATCACTTCCCTGAATTTCCTCCCATTCAAAACCTGACAAGCACCCACAGACAGTAGTGGGGGTGGGGGCTAGAGGAAGGGCAGAATAAGCCCCTGGATAAACTGGTTAGAAAGACACAGCAAGTGTATCTAAGAAGGGATGAGGAAAAGATGAAGACAAAGGAGATGGCAGTGTTCTTACTGCTGCGGAGGGATAAACTGCAGGGCCAAGGGGGGCCCCAGGACAGAAAGGACGAGTTTTGCCACGAGGACAGGGCAAAGGGATTCCCTCCTCAGCAGGGGACAGTCTGCCCAGAGAGCATCTTGGAAAGAATCAGTGTACTATCTGCAGGGACACTGGAAGTGAAAATGTCTGCAGAAACAACTGGATCCTCAGGAGGATCAAGTCCAACGATGAATGGAGATGGATTGTTAGGGGTATCAGAGACACAGGACAGTACAGCCCTTGATAACATTTAGGGTGTGTCTGGACAGGAAGGAGGTGTTTCCTGATAGACACAGGGGCCTCTCATTCCACTTTGAATTTATCCCTGTGAAAAGCACCAATCATTTGTTTTTAAAATTTTAAAAGTTTAATAGTAATAAAATGGCTATAAAATAGCAATATAATTAGAGTAATAAAAATTTTGGGCAATTTGGATTAGGACAATATGAGACAACAGAAACTAAGAGTTACGGATGTCCAGGTGCCTTTTTCTGGGCAACATAAGCCCAAAAAAGGACACGTGTTAACAGAGGATTATCCCTTAAAAACAATAACCTGTTGCATATTCATACATCTCATACATGATGCATAAATTCCATTCAAACACAGGATTCTTTCTGGTCATCATCAACTTCTTCCTCTTAATCCTAATGGCATCTTCAAGCCTGAGCGAGGCAGGAAGAAGTTAGTTTCTTCTGATAAGACAGCAATAAATTCTCTAGCTCTGAAATATTTAGGTGTCCTGTGGTTGCTATCTGGTGTGATTACGTCATTCCTTTCTTAAAAAACTATTTCACGTACATAGTTTCTATTTTAACATTATGTTATAACCTAAACTATATTTAACACACTATTTAAAAAAATTAATACAGTATAACTTTCTAACGTAACACATATAACATTCATTTTAATACTTGCGAAAAGCCAATCATAAAATACACATTTTTCATAATCTCTAAAGGAAAAAATTGTCAAGAAGTTCCTTAATTATTCAGGGGATAAATGGAAGAGAGGTGGGAATGTGTTTCATTCTACCACGATTAGCACATACGGGGGTTAGGTTCTAAACGCAAGAATTTCTGTTTGTTCCTACTTCTAATTATAAATTACTTGGAAGGGATTTGCTGGCGACATTAGGAATACAAAATAACATTGTAAAAAGTGATACAGAAACTAGCCCTATTGTAAGTTTGTGTCAAATGTCTGAAAAGGTCTATGCTGCAGTAAACCTACAAGTGTGGGCAGTCCCAGGGAAATCTGGAAAATGAACTATGGAGCCTCTCCAAACTACTTTGAAGCAACCAGGATAAGTGGTGTCTAAAAAACAATATCCTTCTTTCAAGGCAGGGAGAGAAGGGATTGAGTCCTGCCTGTTATTGAGTCCCTGTTAAAAGCAGGTCTTTTAGAGCCATGCATGTCTGCATATAATACTCCTGTCCTGCCAGTTAAGAAACTGTATGAATGGACACCAGAAGGAAAGCAGAATTTTAAAGTGTTAGAAAAAAACCAAAAGGCAGATTAACTGAAGCTCCTGCTCTAGCCCTTCCCGACAGGGAAAAAGAATTTTAATTACTTGTGGCTGTTAAACAGGACCATACTAAAAGGATTCAGTATGGAACACAGTGGAACACTGCAGCTTCCTGCTTACTTTTTTAAGATGTTTGACCCAGTGGCGTGTAGGATAGCCTCATTGTCTGCAGAATTGTGCAACCATGACTTTAATGATAACTGAAACACAAAAACTGATGATAGGAGAATGTTTTATTATGAAATACTCACATCAAATTTAAGTTCTGTGAAGCAAAATTCCTCACTTGGTCTTTTCCATGGGTTCTGGCCCTTTTCAGCCTAAGCCAATAGAACTTTTGTCAGCTTCCTCCACAGTCAGCAGTTGGAACTCTGCTTCCACCTTACCCTGAAGGGATAATATGTCTGAGCCACAGCTGAATGCACTGCTTCACAAACCAGTCCGCTGACCACAGGTCCTGCCACAACTGGGTATTTTTCTCCCACTTCCACTTACAGATGGCTCAGAGCTTTCCATTCCGTTGGCTACAGAGTGTTACTTCATAGCCAGTGGAAACTGGCCTGGTAAGAAACTAAGTGTTTTGGAGACAAGGAACTGTATTTTAATGAACTCCCCAACTACTTGATTTGTCTGCCCCCTCCCACAATGGCACTGAGCAAAATTCACCATTGGGCACACACAGTGGTCCAGTAGCAGGGGTATCAGGAGTGAGTCCGTCCCTGGTCAGTTGGCACCCGTCTGACTTGGGCTGGCAGAGACCCCAGGACAGGCTTCTGCTGCTGTCCTGACTGGCTGATGGGGAACCATACGCTTCTTGCTTTGGAGTACAAGTGAGCAAGGAGAACATGATCTGGGGTGTTTCAGTGGGAACACCACATTCCTAAACAAAGACTAACAAAGCTCCCCTAATGGAACTTATATGAGAAGCTCAGAGGAATACCTGAAGTCAGACATCCCTGCAAGCCACAGCAGTTGGTTCTTCAGGGTAGACAAAGTGCTGGATCAGCAGTAGATGGAAGAAGTCTTCAGGATCCTGTAGTGTTATGTTGTGCTTTTGAAGTTATAGTTATGATAAGTTATACCTTGTACTTTGGATTGTTCCATTTCCGCCCCCCCCTTAAGTGTGTAATGATTCTGCCCGATTGTCTCCTCCTGCCCACTGTATGTTAGTTACCCTGTCTGCTCCCCAGTTACCCTGGCAACCTATGTATTCTTTCCTCATGTCCCTCTCTGGTACCCTGTCCATCACTCAGCAGCCCATCCTCTCCATCTGGAAACTTCTCTTTAGGGCATCGAGTGATTGGCTCAGGGGCCCTCCCCAGGATATCCCCTATTGATCCTCCAAAGGTGTCCTTCTCCCTTTCTCCATTCCCCCCTGGACCTCCATTGGTTGGTGGCAGGCTCCACCCCTGTTCCCACCTTCCTTTAAAAACCCTTGTCAGCCCTTCCCCAGTGTCTTTGGAGGTCTGGTCTCCCCTGGGTTTGTTATCTTACAATAAACCTGGTTTGTACCCATGACCAGAGTCCAGCTTTCTTTTTCTGCCTCTTGTGGCCCAAAGTCTCTGCAATTACATAGGCTTCGAGCCTTTAGTCACTCTCTCTGCGAACACTAAGCTGAGAGGGTGCCCCCCTGCTGGAGCTCGCGTGCCGGAACTTGTCCTGAAAAGATAAGCAGAAGCTTGTGGCCACACTGTAGAAGCTGGGTCACTGCTGCCCTTGTAAGTTGTGCATGAAGGACAGACTGCCATATCAAGGCAGAGGCAAAACACTGCTCTGCTCACAGTGCCAGCTCCCCACCTTACCATCAGGCGGTACTTGCTCCCACTGGGGTCTCTGAATTCCATGTCCTCTGGTTTGACTGAGATGCTCCATTTCTTTTTCTTCTTGAATTCCCTTTCCTCTCTCGTCATCTTCTTGATCTCTGAGTCTGATAAAGGGCCACCAGCCCCTCATGCACTTATTTTGGAAGATGGAGAATTGAGGTGTTGCATTCTTCTTGGCCATTTTGATGGTGCAATGCTCAGAGCTCTTGGCTGCCCACACCATATCAGGCAGCTTCAGCTTGATGGAGCCTGCAGGCACAAGGAAGAGGAGACTACATGGTAAAATTCTGAGGTCAGCCCAACACAACATTTGGCTGTCTCTGCCACACTACCAAGTGCCACGATGTCTTGGTTTAGGGCAAATTTGGGAGAAAACCTCCAAAAGGAGGCCCCTCCCCGCATCCAGGATGGGAAGGATTCCTCAGAGAGAAGTGGAAAGAACCTGTTTATTTAACAGGCAAAAGCACACAAAATGAACAACACCAGATGACACCACTCTGAAAAAGATGACAAATTCCAAAAGTCTCTCTCGGGGGTGGTCCCTCTGGTGCTGGGGCAGCTGCTGCAGCCACAGGGTGCAAACTCTTGGTGTTCCCAGGTCCCAGTCTGGAGCAGGGTCGAGATGGTCGAAAAAAGGAAAGGAGAAACTGTCCAGGAAGAAATTTGGACTGTTTAGCTAAACTAGCTAATGAGCAGAAGCAACAGCAAGCAGAAGCGAAGCAGAAGCAAGAGCAAGAGAGCAAAGTGAAAAGCAAAAGCAAAAAAGCCAAAGCAGCACAATGTACTGCCCCTCTCTGTGTCCCGCCAGGCTTGATAAAAAAACCCAAACAAAACTTTCACTCTTCAGAGCCAGTCTTAAAGGCACAGAACATACTATCCAGCATAAACAGAACACATGAATGGGGATACAAGCATCATAACATCACCCTAGGACACACGAGTAGGTCCCAGCTGCTGAAATTATCTAGTAGAACCCTGCACATGTACAGATGGTGCAATGTACATGTGCAGGGTTCTGCTGTACAGATGGAGAACCTGAAATTCTACATAAGAACCAGCTCAGGAGTTAAGAGACTAAGAGGCAGAAGCCCCAAGTCCCTACTTGTTTTTGATAAGGGCTGTTTGATGAGTTCATATGGTGAGTTATTTTTACCCTTTTATCATGTCCCACCCTGCTCTCCTCACATGTCCAAGCTCATCTTCCTCTCTAATTCCTGGAGATGTCAATTAAAATTATAAAATGATAATGCTTTAAAATTATAAATGCTTTAAAGGTTTCAAGTTTGTCTAAGGTCTGCAACAGCCTCAGTTCATCTCCCTGTTTGGCCTTGTGCCTCTGTTCTGCTCAGAATGAGTTCCTGTCCCACTTTGGCACTGAGCCGTTGCAACAAAACAATCTTACCACATCCTGATCTGTACTGGTAAAAGCAGACAAGGGACGTGAGTGTTCTCTGCTCATTTCCAAGTGAGACTGCATCTAGATACTGTGCCCAGTTTTGGATCCCCAGTACAAGAAAGATGTCAACTAGATAGTTTTTAGTGGCTGAGATAGTCAAGTCTGTAGTAGGTGCCACAGCAAGAGGGGTGAGAGGCACATATATGTTCAGCTCAGAGCAGAGAAGTCAAGAGAGAGATTTTACTGCATTCCTCACAGCCTAGAGGAAACTACAAAGCAGATGGAGCTAGATTCTTCTCAAAAATGGATAATGAAAGCACCTAAGGCAACAGACACAAAATGCTGCAAGTAAAAAACCTGAGAATTGTGAGAAAGGTACAGCCAGGAAAAGGGTCCAAGAAGGGTGCTAGGAATCCATCCTTGGAGATAATCAAAACCCCCCCAGAAATGTCCTGAGCAACTTAACCTACAGTGCATCCAGCCCTGCTTGGGGCAGGAGATTGCAATAGACCCTGCAGAAGCCCATTACTATCTAGAAATTCCTGAGATCATACTTGCCAGAAATAATTGACATTGTTAATGCTTTCTTCAGTGCCTCAGTTCTTCATGGCTAAACCACTGGAAGTGCCTCATGCAGTAAAGGTCTGAAATACACTACGAAACGTTGAAGTATAAGGAGTTTAGACGTGCCCAGGAGATAGTAGGGAAAAAGGGCTGCTTTCTAATAGGGAGGTTAACATTTGAAGAAGGGAGGAACAACTGAACACAGCGTTATAAGCTTGAGGATGGCAGCAGAAGTGGGAGAGAATCAGCAGTACTTGTGCTAGCATAAGCATAATGTGTGGGGAATCATCACTCTGTTTTGTCACCATGCCTTGCTGCATGCCCAGCTCAGCAGGTCTGATTACTAGGAAGTACCAGAGCATCCATGGAGTTCTGAGCCCCCAGCAATGGGGATGCTGCAACTCAAGTGCCAATAGTCTCACAAAGGTTGTCAATAGTCTCACACAGGTTGTTCCTGTACCCACAACATAAGGTCCTGGGAAAAATCCTTTTAGGCTCAGACTTTGAGATCTGCATATCTAAGTAAGAGCATGGAAAACAAGCAAGTTTATTGGAAAAGTTGTGAGGAAGCAGAACCTGGATGTCCTGTGACGTGACAGGTCCTGAAAAAATACACCAAAGCCCTGGGACAAGCATGCAAGCCCTACATGTCTGTGTAGGGGAGGTGCCTATCTCCAGGTTTTGTCTGTAGCTCAGGGGTGAAAAAACAGCCTAGATAACTGCTGAGCTGAAGAGTTTCATCTGATGGTCCTAGGGTCCCCTCTCAGAGAGTTGAACCCCAGGGAAATGCTCCAGCCAGGTAAGGGACAGGTCACCCCACTTCCAGCAGGTAACACCATACCTAGAAAGTCATTAGCTGAAATCCTGTCATAATCCCAGATCTGGAGAACCAGAACAACTGGTTCCTGAAACTCTGATTCATCCATGGAGAAGATAGTCCTTTTTCTTACAAATTATCTCCTCAGCTGGGAGATAATTGAAGCGGAAGATGAACCTCCAGTTGAAATTGCCTTCCCCAGTCAAGGAGTTAAAATGAACATCTGTCTTCTGTTTGTCATGGTCAAGACCTTTTATCCAGCTGCAAGGAAAGCTCAGTTACCCTCTAACCTTGTCATCCAGCCTCAAAGGCAGAGCAGAAGGATGGAAGCAATGAACCCCATGGAGTAGCAGGAAAGGGTCAAATCAGAGAAACAAGTGGACATCATCTCTGGGGTTACAGTTGGACATATAGAGGACTGGAGGGGGCATCTCACACCAAGGCAAGGAGGAGTAGAGGTTCAGAGGAGGAAAGTGAGTGTGTGGGCCATGGCAGGGAGCAGGGCAGCCAGGCTCCCATCAGACCTTTTCACAGAGATGTTGCTAGAAGGCTCTCCTGTTACTGGGTTGACATAATCAAGGACCACATCATCTGTGTTCCAGATAATCACATGGAGCTCATAACTGTGGAAATGACAGAGAGGTGAGACACATACCCTTGTCCCTGATACCTGGGAGGACAGATCAAGCCCTGAGCACAATGCCAGAGCAGCACGACTCAAAGCTTCCCAGCAGTGTGGTTCCCCCTGCTCCTCCCACCAAGCACAGCCCAGCAGTCTCACCACCAGGCATAAAACCCTTTCTGGACACTATAACCCTACAAGACAAACACACACAGCCAATACAGGTAGCTTTGCAAACCAAATCCCTGTTGCATGGGAAATCCACCCTGCTCTACTAAGCCACAGGAGCACAGAAAGGCTTAGGCAGGAAGGGATCTCTGCAGTCTCTGCTCCAAGCTTTTGCTGTAGCTTCACAGCAGGTTGATTGCTCAGAGCCTTGTCTGCATGAGTTTTAAGTATCACCAAGCATGGACATTCCATGGACATCTGGGTCAATCCATCCCTGTTCCAGGATAGCTTCACTGTCTCTGAGAAAATGTTTTCTCTATATTCAATTGGAGATTCCCTTGCTGCAATTAGTGTTCATTATCTCTTGTCCTTTTGGGTGCACGTCTGAGAATAATCTGGACCTTCTATCTCCAAAGAAACATGAGATTCTCAAAAACAGCAGATTTCCTTCTTCAACTGCACTTCTTCAAGGTCTCAAGGACATCTGTCCACTAGCCAGACTAACTATTCAGAGCCTGACCCGGACCCTAATCCCATCTCTTACAACTCCACTAACCCTCACCAAACGCCCATTATCCCACCCCTAACCCTTCCCCTTTGCCACTGTGCCCACCCCTTAATTCCACCCTTTACCATGACACCAGAACCAGAACTCACAAGTTTTAGGTTAGTAGTTTGAGACCTAACCCACTACACCACCACAGGTGTGCCGCACAGCGTCGGAGGGTCCTCAGAGGCGCAGCAGGGATGGAGCAGCATTCGCTGGTGCCTGGCATCACCCGCGCGTGTCCTGCTCGCCCCGGGCGCCGCTAATCCCATCACCCATCCCCCAACATGGGGAAATGCCACAGGAAATTGCTCGGAAAGCGTGGGATCGGTGCCGGAATCAGGCAGCGGAAGATAACGCCAAAGCTCAGGGTCTTTCCAGAGCACCTCACCAAAGATGGCAATTGGCCAGAAGTGGCTTCTGCCAGCACACAAGATGGAGCATAGGGCAGAAATCATGTGGTACAGGACAAAAAAATGGCGGCTGTGGAAGAAGTCACATGATACAGGACAAAAGATGGAATATAAGGGCAGTAGTCATGTGATACAGGTGAAAAGTCATGTGATACAGGGAAAATATAGCGAGCACTGGAAATGGTCATGTGATGTACGACAAAAGATAGCTACTAAGGATGGAGTTCACGTGAAACGGGACATGATGGCGGGTAAGGACGGAAGTCACATGAACACCAAAGAGTATGTGTGCAGCATCTTGCGCACGCGCTTTGGATAGGGGCAAATGGTGCCGGGGCAGGTCCTCGCTTCTCAGACAGGCGTTTTTTCCGCTGCCTGGACACGACTCCAGCGCCGATGCTGATCCAGCGCTTTCAATGGGATTTTCCATGGACTTTCCCGATTTGGGCACACGGGTTGTGGTGTCAACGGCACAGGCGGAGTCAGGCAGCTGCAGGGCCACCTGTGTCTCGGTCGCGCTGTGCTGCTTCTGACTCAAAGCCCCCAGCACCTTCCTGCACTTCTCTGTTCCCGCCCGGCCCGGGGAAATAGAGGAAAACACAAAAGCATCGAGCAAGAACAGTCAGTGGAACTACCTGAGTCACCCCCTGCCCGCAGGGCGACAGCTGCCTGCATCCGGGGGCAGCCAGCGGGAGGATGCAGCTGCTCTTTGCCAGAAGGTGAGAGGTGCGGCTGCCAGAACGGTAGGCAGGGTTTTCCCGGCAGGGAGAGCTGGTGGGAATTGCCGCTTCCCACAACTCTCAATGAGTGCTGGGTGGAGTCCAGACTCAGCCAGGTGGGAGGTGGGGTGCTGTTCACGTCCCCAGGAGCTGCTGAAATAACAACTTGCAGCAGTCTTGCTTGTCTGTGTGTGAAAACAGCTCTAATGCTGCAGCCGAATAGAATTTATATCAAATTTGTATCAAATGTGGGGTTTATGTCTGGGGCAGTCAGTTCCCTGAGTGTGAAAGTCCTTGACGTAGTAAACCAGCATAGTTTTTGAGTTCAAAGTGTTGTGTCCTTAAAATTCTTAGTAAAGTATTTTATGTTTAATGTTAAGTGGATTTGTTAGAGTAGCAGAAGTGTGGTGGGATAATCAACATTCTTTGTGTCAGAATTCATTTGTCTTCCTTTTTTCCCTTTTTTTTTCTTTCTAGATTGTAGATAAATGGGGAAAATATTTGGCATAAAGAAGTGAAATGCATCAGGAAAGCTCCATGTTCCCAAGGATTCCCTTGCTTTAGGGATGTGCAGCTACTGAACTGCACCAATAATTCCAGCTCCCACAGAAACCTTCCAAAGCTGGAAGAGACAGGGAAGAAAATTCCAAGAGTGGTGGGAAGTGCTTTTTCCCAGGTCTGGATAGCACTGAGGTTGGAATGACTTAAAAATATTCCTGCCCCTCTCCTTTGCCAGCCCAGGACTAAGTTGGTGTTCTCTGAGTGGCTGCAGTTCCCTGGATGTGGAGGAAGGAGGTCTCTGCTGGAGAGTGAGAGAAAGGTCCCTGCTGATTGCTGTGACCTCGGTGGGCAGAGCGCTCTGATCTTGGGAAGATGTGTTTGTAAGAATTGAATCAATCCTGCCTCTTTTTGAATGAGTTGTTTTAATGAGTCATCAGCAGGGACCACTTTTAGCCAGCTTTAGTTAAGTTTCTTTGTCACAGGTTTCTTTTTTTTGATCCTGAAATCACCAAAACCTAAAGTTTGCTGAATTAAGCCTGAAGTGCTTCAATGAACCAATCCTATGGAAACTGGGGATTGGATATCTGGGATCTTATGGCCATTCAAGGCTGTGTTGGATTTACCCCCTGATTTTGGTGCCAAGGTGAGAATAATCAAAATGTGAACCAGTTCTTGTGAAACTCAGCTTTCCAAAGCTTTATTCAGGATTAAAAAAATATGGGAATGCCCTTGGCAGAAAAGCACCTGCGAAGCAAAGCCAAAAATCTGCCTTATTATTATTCCTGCCCCACAACATACTTGTCTGTGAACAAGTGTGCGAAGTTCACAAGGCTATGTTAGGGCCTTGAAAAAGTCCAATGTGACAGGGTGTTGGCTGCTTTTATACAAAAGTAGGTATATTTGTGGTACTGTTAAGGAGTATGGTGCTTAATGATTCAGAGTACTGTTCCTGTGCATCCTCAGAGAAAGCATTCCACTCCCTCCTCTAAGTGTGTATCAGCTGCAGTTGCTGAAGGACTCCTTAGTAGATCACAGAGAAACTCAGGGAAGTAAGCAGCTACCATCTACTTTAAAAATCTCACCAGGCACCTCTGTTTGCTGAAGTGCCTGAAATTTCACTTGCAAAATAAAGTAGTACAAAAGCGGGGAAATATTATTCTGTTTGTGATTCTGCTAACATACCACATTGCTAGGCTGTTTGGAAAGGGATGCTGTTTCTCAATCATCTGTAATTTACTAGTGCTTTTCCTTAAATTCTCTGTAGATACAGTAGATAGAGTACTAGACTTTTTCTGTCAGTTACTGCAGCAGGAAACTGAGTGCATCAATTTTCTAGCATCAGTGCTCTTCAGCTGGCAGCTAGGGAAAATACCATCTTCTTTGGCACTTACCTTGTTTTTGCTTCCAAAGTAATCTGAGACTTAGTGATTAGAGGTCATAGGGTTAAAAATAAAGTTACTTATTTTTTTAAGTTAATCTGAACTTCCAAATTCAAAGTAGTTGTAAACATTTGTGTCTTTTCCCAAATGAATAGATTTCACCTGAGGGTAACTTACAAACTGTTTTGATTACACTGTAGCCCTACACATATGATTAATCCCTCATTACAGGATATTATGTCTACTCAGTGTTTTGCTGAATTATGACTTTTAAAAAATAAGTATCATTCATCATTTTACTAGTGAAATTTTCAAGAGTCAGAGCAACTTACAAAAATTTCTCACAGATGTCTGCAAATTTAGAAATTATATAACCAAATTATTGTAGCCTGTTGTCCTAGGGTGACATTATGATGCTTGTATCCCCATTCGTGAGTTCTGTTTATGTTGGATATTATGTTCTGTGCCTTCAAGACTGGCTCTGAAGATTGAATGTTTTGTTTTGGTTTTGCTATCAGCCGCTCCCCCATGGCTGGTGGGACACACAGACAGGGCAGTGCATGGTGCTGCTTTTGCTCTTCCTTCTGCTTTGCTCTTTTTGCTTCTGCTCATCAGTTAGTTTAGCTAAGCAGTCTGAATTTTTCCTGGACTGTTTTTACCTTTCCCTTTTTTGGACCAACTTGAACCTGCTCCAGACTGGGACCTGGGAACACCGAGAGTTTGCACCTTGTGGCTGCAGCAGCTGCCCCAGCACAGGAGGGACTGATAACAGAGCGACCACCCCCAAGAGAGACTTTCTGAAGTTGTAATCTTTTTCAGAGCGGTGACAGAGTGGTGTCACCTGGTATTGTTCATTCTGTGTGCTGGGGGTGCTGTGCCTGTTAAATAAACAGGTTCTTTCCACTTCTCCCCAAGGAATCCTTCCCGACCCGGTTGCGGGGAGGGGCCATGTGGGTTTTCTTTCTGCAGGGGCCTCCTTTTGGAGGTTTTCTCCCAATTTGCCCTAAACCAGGACACCTGTAGTGAATTTTATTGCTCTGTATCATAATAGTCTCAGGGCTCTTCCTCCCAGGGCAACTATGACATGCTTCTTCAAATGTTTGTCTAAAAGCCATTTACAGTTTTTCATCTCTAAGAGGTTTTCTGTTTAGTCATTATTAGAATCAGGCCATTCACAGCCATGTTTGGGTCTGTGTGCCGCCTTGCATCTGTCATAAATATAATTGGAAGGGTAGGTATAAAACTAGTCACAAAATCATATAGATATTGATACACACTGCAGTTTTCAAATCAAGAAAATATTTAATGCATTAAACAAGAATGATTCAAAATTGCAAATGAGCTTCAATCACTTTAATTATGATTTAATTGGAAAAGGGTTTTACCATCTGTACAAAAGCTTCAGCAACCACTATGTGTGTAAAACAAACAGAAAAGACTGATGAAGGTAAAAGGAGGAAGCCTGACCTGTGCTTCCCTATCCTGCTTGACTTTGTTTATGTAAGTCTTTGTGCAGTCTTTGTGCTGTCATCAGAATTTAAGTTTCCAAACTAGAACAAGTTGTTATAGCTCATTATGATGTACAAGTATATAATATCTTTCCTGCTCTCTGAGAATTTCAATGTCTGCTGCATCAATCAACTTGCCTGCACTTCAAGAATCGACAGGGTGTAAAAAGTAGTATAGGATTACTGATTTAGTTAAGAATCAGTCATCCTCCAGCCACTGGCTGCTGGCTGGAGGTGCTTTGCTTCATATGGCCTGCACCAAGCTAAAGACAGGTTTGTCACAAAACTGTTAGGTGCCCGATCATTAAACCTTATTATACTGAGGCAAAAAGATTTTTGGGATGATAAAAATAAGTATGAGGTAGGTATATGTTATTAGAGCCATTTAATAAAAAGATAAAAAAATGAAGAAGAATTTTCAATAAATTCTGTCTGATGTAATTACTGCAACATAAAGAAAGAAAGTACTTTGTCTCAAGGTATGTACTAAGTTCAGACCAATGAATGCCTCAGTGAATTAACTGAAGGTTGAATGAAAACCTAGTATGTAAGAAATTGGGGGGGGATGAAAGAAATATAGTTCTCATTTTCTGTGAAATTGAAATGCTGAGGAAATTTCATTTTTCAAACTTCATGACTTAGTGCCTCTAGGAGCTATGCTATCCTTACTGTCATAGAAGTTCTTCAAATTCATGTTCTCATCAGTCAGAGCATGAGTGGTTTTTTTCTGACCTATCCTGCCAAGCCACTGAAGCACAGCTTAGATATTAGCCATCGCATTCCTCTTTCATTAAGGACAGTTCAAGTTCATACATGCTCTCACACTATTATAAAAATAAATATGTACATTACTCCATGTCACTGGATCTAGGAGGCATAAGAGCAGTCATTGGTTCAATGAAAATGCTCGCCCTTTGACAAGTTCCTGCCAACAAAATGAAGGGAAACATGGTTTAACATTTTTTTATTTTTCTTCTTGCTTGGGTCCTTTGTAATGACTTCTGTGAAGGCTAATTTCTCCATGGAGAAATACTCTTAATACTCTGACTTAGGAGAAGTAAGTCTCTTGCTTTTGGACTAGACCAGTTTTTCTGGACTGTGAATGTCTTTCTGGGGAAGCTGCCTACAGCTCCCACTAACCTTTGTGCAAGGACAAGATCATTACCAACCTTTCCCCACTTCCACTTTACAAGCTGACTACAGTCTGACTACAGTATATGTGGCTTGTTCTCTGAGCAGCTTTGCATTTGCCAAGTAGTATCTCTGTCCTCAGTTATGGTTAGGCAAACTGTGATTGACAGAACAAAGGAAGAGTGTGTCTAACCCCTCTCTGAAGAGCAGCTATCCTGCTAATACAGAGCTAAGATGGTAGTTATGCATGGCCTCATTAAAATGTTGACATCACCTCACTGCTGTGAGACAGTAAGCAGAGCAGTAAGCATGCATTTCATATGTTAAACCATCAAGTTTCCATGAATTCGCTTCCCTGTGAAATACTTCTTTAAAGCCTGTGTCTCTCTGCTTCTTCTGCTGCTTTTAATCTCACTGACATGTGTGATAAGAACAGACATAATGAAAATAATGGCATGTCACTAGTGTTTCCTGGACTTATGGCCAAGAAACTGCCAAACATTGAGCAATGGCTAGATTTATTATGGTTTGTTTTATTTACATAAGCTCCACATAATTTTCAGGAATGTGCTGTGGCAGCCTTTGGCTTTAGACATTGCATATATTCAAATCTATTCAAGAATTTGAAAAGTATTCAGCCTCATTCTAGTTTGAATTATGACATTACCTGTCGCAGACATTTCTCCACAGAAATCCTTTCTTTCAGATTTCTGTGTTTTCGGGAGGCCAGAGGCCTCTGAAGACAAGGTAAACAATTATTATCAGCTGCTGGGGAATGCAACAGGGGCACCTATTTTGATTGGTGATTGGCTCATTTTCTATGTTTATAATTAAGGGCCAATCACCAGTGCAAGCCAGGGGACTGAGTCCTTGGCCACAGCTTTGTTGTGAATTATTTTCTATCTATTCTTAGCTAGCCTAGCTTCTCTGCAAACCTCTCTCTATATTCTATTTAGTATAGTCATAATGTATTATATCATATATTAATAAATCAAGCCTTCTGATTCAAGAAACAAGATTCACCGTCTCTCTCTCACCAGCTGCGCCCACTCAGGCGCGGTAATAATTACCAGTGTATTTAAGGAAGAATGACAAGCTACCTCAAGGGAAGTCCAGGGCTGTAACATTACGAATGCTGGAATTTCAGCCACTCTGCAGGAAGCTTGTACAGCAAATGCCATGCTTGGTGTGGTAAGAAGGATCTAGGTGCTGGCCTCAGCCTCCTGTGCTGAGAAAAGTCAGCACAAACTCCAGGGAAGACAATATAGTTCGGCAGAGACGAGCCATGTGCATGGAATGACCTTCAAGGTGTCAAGGGCTGCTCCTAGAAAAAAGGCAAAAAGGCCGAGTTGTAACTCAGTTTTTGTCGACTCAGCTTATGGATGCCTGTACTTCAGGCAAAAGGTTTTGTACCTGTCATGGTTTAAGCCCCAGACAACAGTCAAGCACTATGTAGCCACTCACTCACTCCCCCACAAGCAAGATCAGGGAGAGAATCAAATTGGAAAGGTAAAAGTCAGAAAACTTGTGAGTTGAGATAATGACAATTTATTAGAGAAAGCAAAAGCAAAGAAAAACAAGGAATTCATTTTTTCCCATGGGCAGGCAGGTGTTCAGCCATCAGCAAACACCATCACTCCAAATCTCTGCCTGGTTTCCTCCTTCTTGCTTCTTCCTTCTCCACTCTATATACTAAGTATGATGCCATATGGCCTAGAATATCCCTTTGGTCAGTTGGAGTCACTTTTCCTGGCTGTGTCTCCTCCCAGACTCCAATGCACCCCCAGCTTTATTGTCAGTGAGGCAGTATGAAAAGAAGAAAAGGCCTTGGCTTTGTGTAAGCCCTGCTCAGCAATAACAAAACCATCTTTTTTACCATTGCTATGTTCATCAAAATCCAAAACACAGCCCCATACCAGCCACTGTGAAGGAAACTTTCCTCCAGTTGAACCCAGTGCATAACCCAAACCTTGATTTTCCTAGTTTCTCACTGCACTTATAAAAACCCAATCTATCATGCATGCTTCTTCATCAGTACTGTTTCTTTCCCTAGATTTCTATGTAAATAAACAATTAGTCATGCTTGACAGGTGAGACATTAAATAAAAAGATAAGCCAGTCCAAATGAAGTGTTTGTGGAAAATACTGATGTGTCACTATCTATATACACTCCTCTCCCGTGAGGAATGCTGCCTAAGTCAAGGTAACTACTGCACCATAAAAAACCAAACACTGTAGTGATGAAGAAATCTTCAAGCCATGTTCCTGAGGCTCTGTCTGATTATACTAACTGGAACTACAGAATGAATGAAAATGCAATGTGGTTATTATCTGCCTGGCAGCAATGGCAGAAAGCAGTGGAGATGATATCACAGCCGGGCTGCTGCTGTTGAAGTGCTAGACTTGTACAAAAGAAAATTTGCTGATGAGCATTTAATTACAGGTAATTACAGGCAACTAAGTTTATCTGGTTGTATGTCCATTTACCATATTTGAAAAACAGGTATTAGAAAAAACTTCCTTGGGACTCCAATGCAGTTGGATCTCTAGACATGGAAAATGCTCAATATTAGTAGTGCTGGCATTGCAAATAATAATGGCATGGGACATGGTGTGCTGAGACCTCTACCCGACAGACTCCCTGCATTCAAATAAGGTGACAACTCTTCATTTTACGTAGATCAATTTTTCAAAACTATTCCTTGAAGTTACACTTTTTCTAGGGATTAGTTAAATGATGATTCTTGATGTGTTAGGTTATCTGAAATCTAGAGGTGATAAGGACACAGCTAGCAGGAACAATTGCCTGTACTTGCTAGATTTGGTTCCAAACAGATAATTGAAATTTCATTTATGTTCTAAGACAGCTATGCCAACTGGGAGTGCAATGAAAGTGATCGAGTATGTCTGTGACAACGCTTCTGGAACTAAGAGAACACCTGGTACCTCTAAAGTTTTGTGTGTGGGTGAGACTCAGTGTATATTGTCTGGGAAGAAGAGGTGGGTGCACAGGCTGAGCAGGAATCTCTGGCATGCTCCAGTTATGTGTGTAACTTTGACAATCAGGACAGGAGGGACTACCAGGCTCAGAATTAATATGTGAAGACTGAAAACTATTCCCAGTACAGGAGGAAAGATTCTGCTCTTTCTTACTGGTTTAGTTAACAATGCATCATTCCAACATGGAAAAACTTTTAAGAAAAAAATTTAAGAGAAGGAGTTTGAGAGTAGTTTCTGCAATGATATACTTCCTCAAATCACAGGAAAAAGGAGTGACTTGGGTTATCCTAATTAGGCCAAGATTATTTTTTCTTCTATGAAAAGTCTTTTTTCACTCAGACGTGAGAATGGACAAGACTGAATAGCTAACTAGTGGACAGCTGCCTCCCATGAGACCAAGTAACTGAAACTTATAATATAAAAATTATAAATACTAGAGTCCCAGGATCTATCATGGATCCCTGCCATCATCTCCTTTGCCTCTTTGGCTTCCACAGCATGATGACAATATTGGTAGAGAGAACTGGGTAATGTGATTTCTATTGATGCCTCCGGTTTTAGCTTTTATATTTTTCAGATTCTGTGCTGCTTTCATGTGTGGGTCTGGGCTTCATATTAGGGGATAGTAAACTCTCTTCACAGACTAGGTAGACAAAAAAATTCCTTCTCCAGCTGGGGACCCAACGACAGCCAATCCAAATTTCAGGCCCAAGAGCATAAACAACAGTGGACTGAAGAGAGAAAAACAAGAAGGATGGGACTTCATGGGCTATAGCTGTAATTGGACAATTAGCTCCAATATGCTAATGGACCAAAACTTATAAAAGAGTTAGATCCCATGACCAGTGGCCTATTTGGTGAGCATTTTGGGTCCATGTAAAAAATTAGCATATTTTTTAGAGTATCTATACTCTTTTGGACTTTATTACAGTAAAGCATTCAGAGAAAAATATTATTCCCTACATCACAACATTCCCTTAATTTTACATGTTTTTGTGCTTCTGAGTGACCTCCTTCTAGCCACATATGTTAATTCAATATAAAGAAATACAATCTGTCTATACTTATCTTACTGTCTCAGTCCATTATAAAAAAGGTCAGACGAGGGACATAACACCTTTGTTTCTAACAGACTTTCTCTGTTATGTGCTGAAGTCATTTGACTGCAGAATAAGCTGACTTTGTACTTTCCCACAGATGGTAAGAAATTAGAGGCCCTTCAGTATCAGTATTTTTATGCCCAAGTATTCTGTTTGGAATGACAGTGTTTAGAGGGCCTTTGGCTGCTGAAACTTCTGCTGAAAGCTTGGTTAATTCCAGCCTTCAATGAGTTACTGGCCAGAAATCTCCAACACTCCACTGAACCTGCTGCAACTTTTATGCAACCCTGTGGTTATGATGATCCACTCTGATGTACATTTTGTGTTCCTTGTGATCCATTTTCACCTGTTCTAGGTCTGCTGGGATTGGCTGGGATAGACACAGTAGCTGGTATGGGCTGTTTTGGATTTATGCTGGAAGCCCTGTTGACGAAACAGAGATTTTTCTCCCTATTGCTGCTCAGTGTTTATTCAGAGTCGAGGTCTTTTCTGCTCTTCACCCCACCAGCGAGCAGGCTGAGGAGGCACAAGGAGTTGGGTGGGGACACAACCAGAACACCTGACGCCAAATGACTCCAGGGATATTCCACAACATATGGCATATCATATCATATCATATCATATCATATCATATCATATCATATCATACTTAGCCTATAAAGTTGGGTGAAGAAGAAGGAAGGCAGGGGGAGAACATTTGGAAAGATGGCATTTTTTTCTCCAAGTCACTGTTACATATGATTGAGCCCTGCTGTTTTAGTGATTGGTAAACCTGACTGCCCATGGGAAGCAGCAAATTATTCCTTTTTTGTTTTCAAGTGTGCCTGGCTTTTGCTTTCTCTATCAAACTGTATTTATGTTGGCCCATGAGTTTTCTTAATTTACCCTTCTAATTATCTCTCCTGTCCTGTTGGGGAGGTGCAAGCAGCTGTGTGCAGCTGAGCTGCTGGCTGGGATTAAACTATGGCATATGGGCCAAAAGAGGCAAATGGATGTCTGAGAATAAATCTCTGGAAACTAGAGCGCCAGTGTATGGAACAGCCACACAATGAAAAGCCCGTGTTCATAAAAGAGACAGAGGAGTCCTGCAACTTTATTCAAAGAAAAGGAGAGAGTCTGATGGGACATATCCTCATGGGGTCTCTCACAAGGTTTTGGGAGTGCACCCCTCCTTTTATCCTAAACTCCCAGTCACATACTGCCCTCTTTCTTTCCCCAGTGGCAGAAGCACCAGGAAGGTACAGCTTTTTCCCAACTTCCTACCAGATGTTCCCCCTGGAACATGTATCATCAATTTCCCAAAAAAAAATCATAAGTTCACACTGTCTGGGTTCTGCAATAGTCTTGCGTGGACCCATTTCTCCCATTACCCTAAAGTTAACTGAGTCAAACTGTCTGGGTCCTGTAACAAACTTGCACCTCTTCAGGTTAGTAGAGGCATTAAGACCCAGTTTGAAGATATTAACACCCATTTCTCCTAAAGACCCCCGCCCATAGAGGCGTTTGTGAAGACATTAGCACCCACCTTTTGTATGACAAGGGAGGCTAAAGTCCTGTCTGAATATTACACAGCAGTTTTCTTTTTTCTGCTGTGTAAGACCTCTCAGTTTCCATAGCTTTCTTTACTAATGTTCCTAGTACTCATTCTATTCTACACTCCCTGACCCCCACTTATATCATAATGTATCTATATGAATGAAATTACCATGATGCAAACTTTTGATAAACTAATTAATAATCTGCTGACTTTTTGATTTCCCTATTGACATTTTACTGCTTTATTACACTTTTTTTTCTTTTGAAGAATAACTTTTTCAACTTTGAATTGGATATCTAGGAATAAAGAATAGCCTTGGAGATTGCTTCATTAAGGAGTTAATTAGTACTGTGCATTAAGGAGTTAATTAGTTCCGTGCTTTTCACAAATAATCTACATTTTCTTTCCCTCCCTGTGTGCTCTCATCACTCTGTATTCCTTACCCTACTGGTTGTTGATCTGTGGTGTAGGGGATAGAAATATGATTTACATATGAAGCTCATGCACCACTTTATGTTTAGCCATATGTTTCTAACAATGTTCGACAATGTATTTAATCTGCCGCAGTTGTCCTCTAATCTCATTGGTCTGAGCATCCCCACAAATGTAATAATCTGTGAAATGGTGAAGTCATATATAATCAAGGCTCTGGGCTGTGTAGAGGTGATGGTGGCAGGAAGCCCAAGACGTTTGGGTATTTAAAATTCATCTGGGGAGGATGTGAAGGCAATAGGGCCTTTGCTCCTCTGCCTGCCTGCAGCATGCTGACCGGGAGTGGCCTCACGGCTCACCACCTGTGTCTCAAGGCTAGCTCCTTTTTGTCCCTTTTGTACCAGAGCACAGTAAAGAAAAGTCAGACTTTTGAGAAACTTACAGAAAAATGTACCCAAAAGGTTGTGTGGAAGCATAGCCCCAAGACGGAGGATTTAGCCATAGGAGTGTAATATATGTTAGAAATAATTCATGCTATAAAAGAATGCATTTTATAAAGATTGTGAAATCCAAGCAAGTCTGACCACAAGCAGCCTGAGAGGCAGACTGTCTATTCAAGCTCTGAAATTCCTGAAGGTGGATAACGATCAGCTTATTTAGCTTATGAATAGACGCACCCAGCGTGATGATCACCGGCATCTTCAGCCATCAGAAGACGCCTAAGAGCAACATCACCCTGTTGATAACATTGATCAAGATAGCTGAAGTCCTCAGAAAGATAAATCTGAACAGGTGACTTCCTGGGGATTCGATCAACGCTGGCTGTCAACCAGGAAACGGCGACTGTCCAGCTCTGCACAGTCAAAGAACCAACTATGAATATGCAGATTACAAAAGAAACTTGGACTCTTCGCCTCGGGCACAATGAACTGTATAAAGCATCCCCGCTAAAAGTGGCACTCATGAACGAGGGGGGATCTGATGCGATAGAAGTCGGATCCAGGTTTACCCAGCGCTGAACCCGGGCTCGACGCTGTCTCTTTGTCTGTGGTGGTTTTGAGGACCGTATTTTGGTCATGGAAAAAGATAAATAAATCTTTTCACATTTTTGATAATTTGGCTTTTGATTGATCATTTATAACAGGAGGATGTTCATGTGAGGCTGGTGGCAGCTCCCACATCTGCCAGATAGCAGCGTCTTCACGAGCTCACATCTGCTTTTCCATGGCGCTTTGTAGAACTTTTCCAGAGCTGTGGACTATTAAATCTCAAAAGACCTGAAATTGAGTGAGGCGACTGGGTAGAAGTGAGAGGGCAGTAAAACGTCCAGCTGTCTGGCAGCTCACCGTGGGGGATGATAGTCCCAGCACAAGCTGACGAGGGTGGTAATTTTGTCCTCAAGCCACTTTTTCCATGCTAAAGAATGCTGTTTTTTGAGGTGAAATGTTATAAATGATCAAATCGATAGCCAAATTATTAAAAATTTAACAACAATTTATTAGGTCAATTACAAAAACAGAATTTCAAGCAACCACCACCACAATCAAGACAGTGGCAGTACTGGGTACGGGCGCTGGGTGAGACCAGAGGTTCATCCAACAGAGTGACAGTGTCCCCTCTAAGGTTCACACCAAGTGTTTCCAGCATCCAGCTTATATACAGTTTATTCTGCCTGAGGCACAGATGACCACATCTTTCTATTCACTTCTTCGAATGTAAATCCACTTCCATACATATGGTGAAATAGACAAAGACAGGCCCCAGTTTGCAGACAGAAGTCTAGGTACACAGGGGAAGTTTGCTTTCACATGTAATAAGTTGGTATCGGTCCCTGAGTACCCAGATGCAATCAGGATGGGTCTGAATCTTGTGAGATTCCTGGGACACAGCAATTAATCATGGGCCAGGGAGGCTCCTGATGTTATCTCCCAGGTGCAGGAGTCGAGGAAATCATCACTGATGGTCCAGGAAGGCTTCATTCAGACGATAAACGGGTCTGATGCTATCTTGACATTGCCAGGAATTAGTTATAATCTGAATAGAGCTTTATTCCTGGCTGGGAGGTTAAAACATTATTTCTACTATATTTTATACCTACATGTATCTGTTTATACAGCATGCATTAACTACATTACATATAACATAAATGATGCTTTGAAAAGCTTCCCAGGACAGTGCTCCGCAGCTGTCTGCCTGAGAAGGAGGAGGTGAGCGGCGGTGTGGGAAGGGAAGGGAAGGGAAGGGAAGGGAAGGGAAGGGAAGGGAAGGGAAGGGAAGGGAAGGGAAGGGAAGGGAAGGGGCAGAAAGCAGTGCGGGGGTGTGCATGTGAGGCTGGGATGAGGAGCAGGAAGGCACTTCCAGTTGGGAGAGATGGACAGTCATGAGTCTCACAGCAAGGTTAGCTATTTGGCAAAGCCCTGAGTTTTGGTTCAGGAATGTATGTTTTCCTGTAAAGCGGTTTATTGCTTTCTGAGTGAAAGGTATATTGCTGTTCCCAGAATTGTAAAGCTGCGCCTGTCCCTCAGTAAAGGCGTTGCTCGGTAGTTGCTGCTCTGAAATGATGGCTGGCTCCAGGTGGCTTTGCCAGAGAGAAGGCTGTGATAGATGAGTAATGCAATGATTGACTCTCACAATTAACAGACATATATCATGAATATATGTTAAGAAAAGTTTTATAGATTTATAGTTATTTTTTACCCCCTGCATTGTAATCAAGGGACAGCCAAGGTTGGGACATCTGGGAGGGTTGGCTTGTCACTATGGCGACATCTGACCTCCAGTCAGGATTTGAGGAAGTAAACTCCACCACTGGACAGTGAAGGAGTCGATGGACAGAATTTTGGGAGGGGCTACAGGGTTAAAAGGCAAAACTTCCATTGAGTGGGTGAGCACAGGGTGGGGAAAATCCTTTGCTCCCGGCGCTGTAACATTCTCTCTGTTCAGTCTTCTTTTGTATTTTTGATAAGGTTTAATAAACCTTTCTAAATTTATGAAAAGTTAGTAGCTATTTCTCACAAGGCTGATAAAGCAATTTAATGGGCTGGGTGTGAGCAGAAACCTGAGGTAAGCCTTGTGGCTGGGGCAAGCAAATAGTGCATTTTGGGGGTTGCTAAAAAGCATCTGAGACAAGGCCAGCATGAATTAATCCTAAAGATGCTCAACTCTGCCCAGTACTCAGATGGGGTTTGAGATGCCTCTGCTTTGCTGCTGGATGCATCAAGTCTTTTTATTCAGAGTATTCAAGACATGCAGCAGTAATTGATTGAACTGGAGAAGCCAGAGCTGTGGCTATTGCTAGGGGAATAACTCCTATTATACAGGAAGTAAGCACTGCACCAGTACAACGTGAAAAGTTAAATGTGGGGTTGCACAGAAGCGTAAGCCTGAGCCCTGCTGACTCCAAAAGGGCAGGTGGCACATCCCTCTGTGCTGGACAAATCACTACTGGAGAAGCGTCTACGCTGGTATAATTAAAATAAAGTGGTTTTTTTCTACCCCTGGGTGCAGCTATGCTTTCCTACTTCTAGCAGGTTTTGCAAAGGAATGGTATGCAGCCTTCTACATGTGACAGTGTCACTACGGTGTTGGTAAAATAAAAAATAAATTAAAAAAAATTTAAAGTGTTATTTTCTGGTTTTCTGGACCTGACTAGATCAAAATTGACAATTTTATTGAAATCCGCAAGAAAAGGGCACCAAGAAAAGCTATAATCAGCAGCTTTCATTTGCAGCAGCTGGTGACTCCAGCTATCTCTTGCTGCATTCCCTGTACCCAGCGTGGCAGCCCGCACAGCCTGCAGAAGCAAACCCTCCCTCCTCGCCCGTCTGGCTGAGGTGTTGCTGTGCTTAGCAGCTTCTATCAGGGCATCGCAGCAGGTGCTTGCAGTCCCAACCGAGAGGATGATGGGGAGAGCTGTACCTTTAACTGAAAAGAGATGTGCATTGCTCCACTGCAGTCCTCCGTAGTAGCTTCAGAGTGAGCAAACCTCAGTGCAGAGCCTGGGGCTCAGTGCATGAGAGCAGAGTTCTGCTCAGAGCACTGTGCAACCAGTCATATCAACTTTGTAAAGGACTCACTTTTTAATTTTATTGTTATTCTTGAAATTTGTAAGAGAGAAGAGTCTTTCTATCTGTCGGAACCATGAGTGGCTGTTCAAGGAGATGCAAGCATGGGATTGTCAAATTTGCCCAGACTGTTTTTAAACTCATCACAGGCACTCTCAGCAAAGGTAAGGGAAACAGTTTATACTGTTCCTCTGTTCTGTTATGTCTGTAGGATGAATTTTGTAGGCTTTTGGGAGGTTTCCAATAAGGTTTATTGTTTGTCTCTTCAGAGGTGTTCTGGTTTAATTCTGGGAATTGGATGTTCTGAAAGAAGTTGCTGTGTGCAATGAAGATTGGAGTTATGCTGAAAGCCTTATGTAATTGTTTCTACCATGTGTAGTTTGTAACCTGTGTTTATCAATCTGTCCTGGCCAGCAACTATAGTGAGTTATTCCAATGTGTTCAGAGAAGTGTTTGTGAAAACAATTGATGTGCAGCCTAAAAAACTGAAAGAGTTCCTAACTGTCAGTAACTTGTATTTCTCTGTGTCATTTTATGCTTTACTGTCTCTGCTAATTTGAAGGATGTGTATACCTTGCTTCAAAATCTAGGTCATTGCTTACTGCATACATTTGAAATGCCTTTTGCTTGTTTCAGTTTTGCTTGTCACTTACACCCCTTGTGCTTTCTCATGTGAAAGTGAAGCAGTACCAAACTTATTTATGCTGTCCTCTTTAATAAAATGAAACAACAAACAACATAAACTCTCTCTTCTTCTTTGTAGTTTAGTAGTTCCTCTGTTGGTGCCCTCAAGTAAGTTATGTTCTTTTTGTTGGCCATTCCTCTCGTCACACTTCTTGGTACACCTCTGGCAGCTATGTGAGTATCGGTGATCTCTGTGGAAACTCCTGACAACTATAAATATTATAACTATAACTATAACTATAAATAATACTATACTTGAATGCTGCTCACCTGTTGAAATGTGGTCAGTTCTTATGCGAAGGTCAGACTTCTCCAAGTTTTGTGTGTTTGGTTGGAGGCAGGGGTAGTTTTGGGAACTGACAATAGGCTTTGAACTAAATTATTAGCAGAGATATTTGTATAAGGCTGAAGAGTCTCAGTTATGATGCAGTTTTTTAAAATACAAAATCAAGCTCTTTTTCATATAGTCATATTTAAAGAACAAAAAAAGAAACACTTATTTTTCATATAAGTTTAGAATTCTTGGACATGTGTGGCTGTGTTGGCTGTTTGGAGCATGCAGATACTCTACTATGAATTTTAATGTTTAAGTGATTTCTTAGGATAAACTAAGGCAGGCTTAGGTAACTTTCAAACAAGTAAATGTAAAAGTGCCATGAACTGTTAAGAGCCGTTTACTTTTGCAGAAACTGGGAAAATTTATTCAATCGTTTTCTGTAGAAAAGAAATGTAGCTCTTAGACAGCTTTCTCATATTAACATTACTCGCTTGCAAAAGAAATCTGCACCAGAAAAATGTCTGTCACATTAAGAATACTAGACAGGTTGGTTGCTTTTAAAATCAAGGCTGGTTTAAAATTACATCTGTGTGTATGTAATTCTTTTTCTTCCACTTTCCTCTGTATCATCCATATCCTGCCAAACACTAGCAGAGGAAAGAATAAATTGTAAAAGTCTGTCATACAAAAGAGCTGACAAATTTTGGTTATAACCCATGATTAATGCCAAGATGCTTCTCTCACTATTAAAAAAAAGTGAGAAAAACCAATTACTTGTCATGCTCAGAAGAAAAGGTAGTGGAGATGTCTGCAAAATCTTGTTTTCTATGGCATATCAGTATGGTGAATTTGGTGTACTTTATTTGTGTTTTTTTCAAGAGATAGTGGTATACAGGATGCATGTATTATAGCCACAAGTGATCAATGCTAAGTTTTGTGCCATCTGCTTGATCTCCACTGAAGGCAAGAGGACACTTGTATTCTGATCATGTTTCTCCACACATATATCTAGAGTGCTTCATCTAATGCAGTGCTTTCAAGCAGCCCTTGTGTTTCTTGACACAATAAATACAAGAATAAAATGAGACTGCCACAGTTGCCTTTGCTCTGGCAATGGGATAGATGAAAATTTTAGTCTGACAACAGAATAGCACTGTATGAAGAGCTATACATTAAAGTATAAAACGTCCAAGACCTGTTTCTCCTGCCCCCTGCTGCCTTCTGAAATGCGCCAGCATTGCACTATTGTGGTCATCGCAGCCAATGCAATGGTGTTGCACACTTTTACCCATGCCAATGTCTCACTTCAAGCTGTTTGGATGAGATAAGAGTGTCTGTCTAATTTCAAAGAATTTTAAACTCTGAAAATCATCCTTTTTTTTCCCATTCAGCTTGTGTTTTAAGCTGAGAGAACCTGATTCAGGAAGGAAGAAACTACATGAATTAGTTTGTTGCACAGACATCAAAGACCTGCTATAATTAGTGTTTCCATAAAGTTACCTAAAAGAATCATAACTAGAAAGTTATTAGAAAAAATAATGCTCAGAATTGTTGAATTTTTTTAGAAGTGTTTATGTTTGTTTGTATGTTCACCCCGGAGCTTATTGCTTAGTATTTCTTTTAGTAAAACTTCTGCATGTAAAGCCAAGAAATAGAAACTGTTGTAAATCACTATTACTGGTTTCTTAAACTTACACCATATACATGCTTTTGCAAATTCAAGTATTATCAGCTGTGTTTTTCACCCCACTCCTGCCTCATTTCTTTCATATTGTTTAATGTGAGAATTTACTTTTCCTCTAAATACTTTTTACAAGGAAAATCCTTTACTAGGCACAAGGTCCACTCTCTTCTTATACTTGAACCATTTTGTGGGCTTATTGCAGTTGGAGATACTCCACAGTTCAATTGGCATGTAATCCTTAGCTGTGCTCTATGGCTTCTACTTGTTTTAACAATAGCAATGGTTATTTACAATAATAAAATGAAATTGATTGCAGCTATGAAGTTCTTCCTTTTGCAGCGTGTGAGGAGGTGTGCTGGTTTTGCATCACAGAAGTGATGTTCTAAGAGAAGTTTATCTTAGAAACTTCTAGAAGTTTCCTCTGACAAAAACCCAATCAGTAATTAGCTTTGAGAACTGACAATCTGTTGAACTGCTGAGAAAGCCGATACGCCTCTGTGAACACCATGTTAAAACCAAAATATCCTGAGAATTCTCTCTTTCTTTTCTGGCCTGAGAACAGGTAACAAGGCCAGCCCCCCTCTCTCGGCCGGGCTGGGAGGGTTCTGCCGCGGGGCTGGGCCCCATTGGCTGCTGGGCACGGGGAAGGGAGACCGTGGGGCTGGGCCGGCTGTGGCTGCAGCTGCTAACATCCTACTGCTAGGCCCTGACCTGCGGCTAGCCCAGGCCAGGGTCCGCTAGGCCCCGGCTACGCTGCAGCAGCCCTGGGCCAGTCTGGCTCAGCCAGGATTCTACCACCACTGAGATTCACTCGCAACCACAGGACAGAGGGGAAGGAGAAGCCATTGCCCCCCCACTGCGGCCTGATGCTGCTGAGTTCTGGCCTGTCTGTTAAGATCCTGCCCACTTCTTTCCCCCCCCCCCCCCCCCCCCCCCCCCCCCCGCCAGCCCAGCCGCAGCTCTGGCTGCAAGCTACTGAGCCTGGCCGGGGTCAGGTGACCATCTGCAGGCCCCGGGCGAAATATTAACTCTTTCACTGCTTCAGTTTTCCCTCGAGTGAGAGAAAAGGATAAGTGCAGTCATGTAAAGGGACTACATGAAAACACCGAGGTCAGTGAAGTCAAGTCCCAGATGGGAGGGATGAGGAGATGCCGTAATCTTGGGGCTGAAATTCTCTTGTAAAGCTTTGGAGAAGACTGTAATTGATACATCAGACTCTCTTCCCCTCTAATACATGAAGGTACGGGGAGATGAAAATGTTCAAATTGTATATATCTTGCAAAGGCCTCCATGCTAATGTAAGCAAATGTTGAAGTAGCTGTGATCCCATAAGAAGCTTGAACAGAGAAAGAGAGAAGAGTGATGAAGACCCTGTGCCTCCTGGGAGAAAAGAAGACCACTGTTCCCAGAGATGAAGATGCTTTCAAAGATAGATAAAGAGAACCTTTGCTTTTGAACAGCTCATCTTTAAAATAGTACCCCATAAGTTGACATGGGCCATAAACACAGCCGTGGGAAAGGCTGTAAAAATGGGAGGGACTTTATGATTGTAGATGTTCCAGATGGCTGCTATTCATGGAAACTGAAAGCCATAAGAGAACTGTTTTCTTGTGGAGAAGTCTCCATAAATTTACTAGATGGACTCCTCTCCCTAAGTGAACTGCAGAAGGCTATTCTAAAAGTGATAAACTGATTGAGTTGTTTCTGTACATTGTGAGTGAGAAAAGGTTGTAGGGGGAGAAGTGTTTTAAAGGTTATATTCTGATTCTTATTATTCTTTCTTTTAGTTACTGTTATTAAAGCTTTCTTTATATTCTTTTAAAGTTTTGAGCCTGCTTTGCCTTCCTCCTAATCCTATCTCACAGCAGGAAATGAGTAAGTATATTCTAGTGGGTGCATTAACGTTTGGCCAGTGCTAAACCCACCACATTAATTGGTGCATTGGCCAGGAAATTTCAAATTGGCAAACCTAAACCACTACAGACTGTGGCCTCTCCATGCAGTTGGCAGTAAGGGAAGTGTATCACATCTGATACCACTGTGCAGCCTCTGGTCTGGTTGGTATGTCCTTATTTACATCTGCAACAAGTCTATGAGGCTGTAAGCCAAGAATTTCATAGTTGGTACTAGCAAAGCTAGCAAATTAGGGACTAGCAAGGTAGACTAGTAGATTTTGCCAGCTTCTTTTTTAGTATGTTCTTATTGAAAAGTCTTAGTACCAGGGCAGAGATTTTTGCATCTATGCAAAAGAAGGTCTCCTCCACCAAGAGCTTTGCATAGTGAGATGTATACACTGAAGAAAGCATGCCTGGAGAAGCATGCTCCATTAAAGCTGGCATGAGCAGGTTAACTCCCTTATTCTCCTTGGCTGGGATGGGTGTTCAGTGCCTCCAGAGAAGATCGGCTTCTGGAAATGTTACTACATGTGATAGACAGTAGGTGAGCAGAACACCTACTCCAAAGTTGCCTTTGTGAAGATTTTGTGGGAAGTTAAGGTGTTCTTTCACTTTACTCTCGTGTGTGCAATGGTGGTACATTCTCCGTGGCCTGAAAGCAAGTAGGGATGGGAAGACTGAGTTGTAGAGGGTTTCCTATTGAGCAGAATGATTAAACAAGAAGCCTGTATATGTGAAGATACTGCTAATACCATTAAAAACCTAGGAGGAAAGGGCCTTGTTGGGTTACCAAAAATGAAGCTGGAATGACACCTCTTGGATTTCTATTAATGCATTCTAATTATTAACAAAAGAAAATCAAGATTATTTTAGGAATCAACTCCTTCAAAATATTCCTTTGCAAAACCAGATAAGTTTCTGCAAATTAACTACCCTTTTACCTTTGTTCCAGAACTTTCACTCTTATGGTTGTGCTCTAAAGATGCTTGTGAAAGGCACTAATTTCTGATTTTTTGCTTCTCCCAATTCTGTTCCACAGTGCAATTCATCTGGAACCAGTGATTTTTCTACTTTTCATAGTTTTAATTGCCTAATTATCTGTTCCACTGCAGTGATAAAGTCTTCAAACATCTTGTTCTCCCACAAGCCTCTCCCAGCATGAAAGAAAGTATTCTGAGTGTTTTACAGCTGTGTGTTCTGTTTTGATGCTTTGTGAATTTAAATCACAGCTAGTCTTCTAAGATGTTATGTGAGATGGTAAGGAAAGCACATGGTCCTCCTTAGTCATACTCAGGCTCTATCTCCTCTTGTGCCTTTGGAGCATACTAGCACTGCATGACACTAGCCTCTGAAAATGCAAGGGTAGGGTAAATGTTGCTAGATGCCCTAAGGACTCAGGAAGGTTCATTACAACTGCGCAAGTCATGCCAGATTTCCTGCACCTGTGTGACATATAAAAAGATACTCTGATCATCCTGTGGCAAGATGGCCCCTCTTCACCCCTTAAATTAGGACTACTGCCTTCAAGTTGAGGGAAGCTCTAATTCAGAAGGAGCTGATGCATCAGTTCTCTCTTTATTGTGCTTTTCTGAGTGTCTTAAATGTTCTTTAATAAGTAAAGTAGTTACAGAACCCCTAATAATGTGCCTTTATAGATTGGAGTTAGAACTTATCAGTATTTACCAAATGGCTGTGAAAGGTGAGAGTTTCTATACATACAGTGCTGTTAGAGGGGAGCTGTTGCTCTGAGGGGCAGAATAACTGTTCACTTAGAGAAGAGTCTGGAACTACTGCAGCTCACCATTCAGTACCTGATCCTAACTTTATCCCATGAAACCCTTCAGTTTCACTGCTTGATGGGGACTTCTGTGTCATGTGACCCTAATTTTTGTTTTGTTCTTTAAAAATTCCAGCTTATCTAGTTACATTTTCTCCATAATGATCAGCCTTTGAGCCACTAAGAAAAGTATACCTCTGTTTTGGCATGTTACTCTTTTGCATGCCTATGAAAAATAAACTGTAACTAAAACTATTTCTTCTGCAAAGGCTGTGCTACTTAAGGGATCTGAATATATGTGCATGCTCATCGAGAGCAAGATGAATTTTCAGAACTGAGAGTGAGAGGAAGTGGTAATGCTCTGGTCTCCCTTTTAAAACTCTCTACAAACCTCTGCCTCTAAACTAATGTCTATGCAAGCATACAGCTGTATATGGCTGCTAGAAATTTATTAGAAACTTAATTATTTGCAATGTCATAGGCCTGAAAGATAAATATACAATGTTACTCAGAAAACAAAGGAGCTTTTTCAAAATGGGTATGATAATTCATTGACTGGTCTCACAGGATTTGGTAGTTGCCTCTAAGGCCAAGATCTCAAGGGCACCATATAATTGAGCAATAGTCGTGTGACAGTGTTTAAGAAATACAAGGTAGGGAATGTTAAAATGGTAGCTTGTTCAGAGTAGCTCTGATTTCTCGAGCAGAGGACCAGTAGGATGCAGTATATCTAAGAGTTTTAAGGGATGTAAAAATAGAAAATTGTGGCTTGTATTTTGGGTGGTGAGGTTTATTGTAACTTTTCTTCCCAGCCATAATTCATATCAAGTTTTTGCTTGGAAAAGTAAAGTTGGAGTGTGGGGGTTTTAAAATGTTCCATATTGGATCTTTGCCAATACTTTATGGTATTGCATAGTATTTTGTTCAAATTTATTTTTTATAAATGCCTATCAGAGGATGTCTTACACTAAAACTACAGAAATACCTTGTTACAATTGGAACTGTAGTAATGTAAAAAAAGATTAGAAATGGAAGTGGAATATGATAATATAATGTAGAAAGAGAAATTACGATTAATGACAGGCATTAAGGTTGGATTCAGTGAAAAGTGCCTTTTTATTGGTTGATTAGCCTTATCATATATGGAACAGGTACCGCAGTTGTTGATTTTCTCTTCGGAAGGAGAACAAGGGAAGTGATGCAAGTTACAAGGTGAAATAATGCTAGTCACATGGCAGGAGGCTGCGTGGCATATTTCTGATGTACACGGTTGACTATTCTTCCTAAAAGTAAGTTTTTAGTAGAGGGTTTCACTGGCGACTCACTAGTGCTATATCCAAAAGTGAATTGAAGTGAGGTAGGTCTTCTTAAAGTACTGAGATGTGGTTAAAAGCTATAAACATGTAAGCTATTCTTTCTTCCATCAATTCAATGAAATAGGGTTTTTCTAATTTCCATTTGAATTGGCTAATATTTTTTTCCAGTTAGACTTGTTGACTGTTATTTCACTGAGTATTTTCTTAATGAAGAATAAAAGATCAGAGAGGCAGTATAATCTGGAGTAGATTGGATGTAATATATAACTGTTAATTTCTACTGTAAATAAACTGTAAATTTCTACTAGTACCCCAAAGAGTAGTCATGTGAAATGCAAACTTCTGTCATTGCAGTTTTCTTTTACATATACCTTTTTTTCACCTGTTCTTTTTGCATGCAGTTGAATGGCATTGTAGGTATTTTCCCTTGCAACTTACAGCCTGAATGCCTTTCTGAAATGAATTGTGCAGTAGGGAAGTCACTGAAGTGAGAAAATACAGAGAACAAGAAATTAGTGCAAAATCAAATTCTGCAGAAGAGATTAATTGGAACAGCAAGAAGAAAATAAGATAACTCTGCTCCCACCTGTCCAGGAAAGGCAAGATTCCTGTTTGTTTCTGCCAAAGCTGCATATAAACAGAAAAGAAAAAATTTCACTGTTTTCATTATTAACAAGAAGTACTAAAATAGAGGCTATGCTCTTTCATCTCTGCTGAAAACTCAGCGTTAGTTCTGCTTATACCCTCAACCACATCCATAGTTTTAATGGAACTGGAAAGCAAGTTAATATTACTTAAACAAAATGTATCATATAGCCCACTTGTAACTTCTGCCAAAGATAATCTGTTTTCATATTATTTGCAGTTGCATAATGAGACGTACAGAGAGGCTTCGCAGGTGGATGTGTGCAAGTTGTAATCTGTAAAAATATGTTATCACAGTGAAGGATTGCTGACAGTCATCAAACACTAAATACTCAATTTAGTACTACATTTACAAGTAAGAGGGTCACAAGTTTCAGTCTTAGCTGCATATTTGCTGGATCTTGAGACTCTCGACCAGTCAGCAGAGTAGTGCTGCACCATCAGTTCAAGAAGCTGTTTTTATTTTTCATTCTGAAACAGAAAAGATTGCTAAACATCAAGTTTTGTTGTTTAGCTTTTAAATTTCATTTTGACAGAGTGCAGTATATGCAAATCCCTTTAATCACTTTGAAATACGTGCCTTATTTTGATATTTCTTAAAATATCAAAATATTTTGGTTGTTTTCCTCAAATGTCCATATTTTTACTGATCATAAACATTTCAAAGGTAATAAATTGCTCTTCATTCTTATATCAGTCAGGCAGTGAGCTTGATATTACAGTACAAGAGGTAATACTAAATGCAGGTAAAGTTAAAGAATTTACCAATAAACGAAATTTTATCATCTTTTTCCACAACTGCGTGATTTTAGGGGGGACTGAGAGAGGGTCGCTGTTAGGTGAAGGTATTTGTAAATTACAAGGCTCAGTGTCTTACATGAAAGAAATAAGAGCAGTAACAGGATGGGAATAATGGCCTTTGAAAAACAGGCAGGATTGAGAAGCTGATATGTAATTGTCTGGGAAGATAATACTAAGAAAGCTGGCTGCTGTCTGTAGGAGTGATCGTCCTTTTATGGTAAGATAACCACTCTATGAGACCAATACAAATGAAATAGTGGAAACATGTTAGGGTAAGAGCAGAAAGGACCAGGTGCAAAAAGAACTCTTTCAACTGGCAGGGGGATTTAAGAGATGACAATAAAAGATAATGAAAATACACTGTAAATAAAGACAACAGCCGAGGCCCATGCATTCTGAGTGGCTCAAGCCTAATTCTTCCTTTAGTCTTCAAAAACCAGTTTATGTGAGCTGTTGCTTCACACAATTGCCATAGGGAGAGAGCAGCAAAGATTACTGTATTTGTAAAATGGTGTGGGAAAAATCAAATTTCTAGGCCACCCAACTTTACATCCCTGAACAGATAGTTAATAGAATAATTAGGGGAAAACACCCAAATATTAGAGAGATGAGTCAACTTTGAAATTACTTCCTTTACACCATTCCCTGTCCACCTAAACAACATCAGACCCCTCCCCAGCTAGTCAGCTTTGTTTAGTCAATAATCAGATGTGAAAAAACCCACAACAAACCAAACAAAAGAATCCCATCTGTGCTTTCATTAGCAGAACTTCCAGAGTAGGAATATTGAGAACAGAAGATGTGGTGCTGCTTTATTAAGTTTGTTTTGAAATCAAAGTATCTGACATTTTTTAATCAAAGTAAGGAAATAATTGAAATAATGTAAATGAAATAGCTGTTAAAAGGCCATTAAAATTTTATTTAGTTATGCTACCCAGGTCTACTACCAGCTTAAGTCTGTGCTGTATTGCTCTGGTTAGGTGCTTGTAGCTGGGGGAACTCAAGTTTTTTTTACAGTTGCTGAGGTAAATTGACTGAAATTGGAATTAGGATCATGACAGCTCTGTACAACTTTATAGAATAAATGTTCACTACCATACAAAAATTAAGTGCTGTTCATTTAGAAAGGTTAGGGGTTGCTTTTCTTTCTCTTGGTGATGTCTGAGCTCTTACAACTATTAAAAGTGCTTTAATCTGATAGTTTACTAGTGATAATTTTACTCTGATATTTTTCTATATTTTTCCTAACCTTTGCTGGTCCCCAGCTTGTCAGGGGTTGTGTGGAGCATCTGGCAAGGTGCCTCATGGTTTTATGGTTTTAGTTTGTGGTGGTTTTGGTTTTAGGGGGTTTCATGTGTTTGTTTGAGTTTGTGGAAGTGATTTGTTTTGTTTTCTTATTCCTTTTTTTTTTTTTTTTTGGTTTTTTCTTATTTTTTGTTTGTTTCTGTGATATTGTAATACTACCTAAACTGTGTTGCTTCCATCAAAAGAAATGTATTGCTCTTATTTTGAGCTGTTACTCTGAGGAAAATTTGCCTCTTGAAAGTGTTATGATTGGTTCCCCTGAGTAGAACTTGGAAAGCACTCTTGTGCTGTCACAGCTGCCTAGATGGGCACCAAGTCTGGTTTGCTCTTCAGCTACTAGAAAATACAAAGCAGACATTGACTGATAAATGCTGTCGGTCTTCTCTACAGAATTGTTTCTCTCAGATGTGGTGAGACACATGGTAATGGTCTCACGGAATTAATTGTCTTTTAGTCTCTGAGCTCTTGAATGCTGAAAAAAGCCTATGTTAATTTTTAGAATTTGTACCATCATTTTTCATAGTCAGGTAAATTCTTAATTTTTGATCTCATCTCTTTGACTACTGCAATCAGATGTCAGTGTCTGGTTTTGACATAGAACTGGGTTGAGTTGAAAAGATGGGGAAAAATAGAATGACATGGTAGTTGTTGATTCTTCTTTTTAATTAACTTCTTATCATTGATTTTTTTTATTCTTAATAGGCTTAAGTATATTGCTGTACACTGGTGTGATTTGAGGTCATGAAGCATTTTCACTAAGTCTTTAAATTTAATTCTTTTTTTTATATTGCTTCCCTGTAAAGTCTTGATATTTTAAAGCCACATAAAATACTTCTTCTTAACACCATCTAAGAGACTTTAAATGTCACTGAATGGATGATTTGCTGCATTTCCATGTAGACAAATTCTGTGCAACCGTGGACATAAAGAGTGTTAACTTTCAGAATATAAAGTGATGGAACACACATGTTGCTAATCTTGTTCCAAAAGAGCTACTGCAGGTTTTTATTCATTACTGTTAAAAAAAAAAATCCTGCTTTCCAGTGAAGAACCATCTGGGCATCAGACTTCTTGTAATGTTCCATTCACTCAACTTTTTTAAGGAGATGTGAGACTACAGGAGTTCCTCATTTATTAATTGGTTTTTTTTCTTTTTAGGTGGCTGGGGACATGGGAGCTTCATTTATTAGGTGTCCCATGCTGACAAACCAATGTTTTCATAGTGAAAACTGCATCTGGAGTCTTCTTCTGTGTAGCATACCTAGCCTGTAGCCTGCCACCAGCTGTAGCTTGCTCAAGGGGCAGGCTGTGGCTGTGCCAGCCATCCTGAGGCCTGCTGAATTATTTCACAGCCTGTGGATAGAAACAGAATAGTAGGATGGCCTCATATTCTATGGCCTATTAAGATGTCTATTATGTGAGAAAAGATACATATTTTATGACTGACCCTGCCTGAAAGGTTCCCTCTTCTTTTTCTTGAAAAAGCAACAAATCAACAACCACCATAAAAACACAACTTGCTTTAAACTCTCCTTAACTGTCCATTCTCAAACTGCTCACCGACAAACATCAAGAGTAGGATTCTGGGTTTATTTTTTTGTTTAATTTGTGGGTTTTGCTGTTTTTTTTAAAGCTGTTTTAGCTCTTATTTGCATTTCAGACTCCTTATTTTTCACAGATTTATGCAGTACTTTTTTCATTCATGAAAGAGCACATTTATGAGACTGGAGTACATAGGTAAGGGTGTTACATGACCTTCATGGTAAGGGCTGTCATTCTTGTATTTCTATTGAAGATTTTCAGAACCTCAGTAGAGTTCATGTGCTTTTTAGTCCAGGCAAAATACCTTGATGCTTTGGAAAGCAGCTCTTGGGCACAGTGTTGTGAGAGAATGTTTGGGGGAAAAAGCCCACCAGTAAAACAGTTTTGTCATGTCAGATGTTGTATATTTTCTGACATAAAATGCGTTTTAGCTGTTCCTCACTACACTCTATTTAGGATTTTCTAATATCTTTAAGCAAACTTGATAATCGTAATTTTGGAGCATGTATAACAGTTTGGCCTTTTCAACAGTCTGTAATTCAAGTATGTTGCTAACACTCTCCATTTATTTGTATTGCTATCTACTGGTGAAGCATCTGGTTTTTTATCCTCTTATATTAAGCCTCATTTATGAGACTAACAGTGTGATATTATCCCTGTAGTTTATGGATTCCATTGCCTTAAATCCTGCTCTCAAGTCAGCCTCACCAGTTCAGTGTAATCGTCTATTTGCAATTTTTCTCTAGTTGTAGTTATATATGTTATATATTTAAATAAACTAGTGCATATTTAAATGCCTTGGAAAAGCAACTGATGCTTTATCTATTAAAAAGACCAAACAGATTTGTGCTTTTCTGAAACCAGTTGATCATCAGGGTATAAAAATCTATCCACATTCTTCCTGTGTTCCTTACAATTTCCAGTCAGCTCAAGCACTATTCCTGTGGTCTCAGCATCAATGCCAGTAAAAATAATGTATAATCAAACAGATTTCAAGGATGAATTTAATCTCCAGCTGCTTGTGCTGCTGCTTCCTTTCTGCTGGCAGGAGTTTTAATGCTTAATATATACTTTGATCATCTACTCTGCCTCTGAGAATGTGAATTATGCAACTGCAGTGGTCACTGCTTGTATGGAAGCTGTTCTCATAGAAGGTGTTTTGCTGAATCTCAGAGAAAGAGCATTATAAATCAAATTTATTGTAGACTTTATGGTATAATCCAATATTATAAAAAAACCCCAATGAAACAGAAACCTCCAAAGGCTATATTGCCTCTTGTGTGCTTGTAAGAAGCATAGAGTGTGTTATTAAAACTTCAGTCTAGGGAATTACAAATTTTGTAGATAAAAAAGAACAGAAAAATGGAGTGGCTCAAAAAAGTAATTCATCAACATCATGCACTGGGAAAACACTTGGTTTTGAAGTTAAGTGAAAATGTGAAGGAAAAAAGAATATCTGACTTAAAGACTTCAAAGATGTAGAAAATAACCAGCACTCTCCACATAAGCAAAGCATTATTTAAAAACAAGAACAGTCTTTTGTGGTGTCTATACATTTTGTTTTCTGCAATAGAATATTTGGCTTTTCACATTAACATCCCATTTATTTTGGACAAAAAAAGAAGCTGTGTTTGGCAAGAATCCAGAAAAAATGGAGTTTCCCGATTTGTGTGTGATTTTCTCTCTGCACAGCTGTTTTTACTTGGAATTGTAAATGGCTGGTTTTCTCCTGGGGCCGTTCGAGTCCGATCCGACTAGCTCTGGACCCCAGCCCCTAGCAGCCTTCACAAGGACAAAAGCGAGAGACAGAGGCGCTCTCCTCTCGGGACCAAAGTCCTGTTTCTACTCCTACGTAGGACTCACCTCGGGATTCAGGCGACGTCCCAGGAAAAGAGAGCTGGGGGGCGAGGGGGACGTGCTCCCCTCCCGGGACATTGAAGCTCAGGGAAGGGGGGCGGGGGAACGGGCCACAGCCAATGGGATACAAGTGAGGAAGGGGCGAGGGGAGGAGTAAACCTGGGACAAACCATTACCACCGGGGCTTGGGGGGGGGAAGACCATGTGATCTGTGCGGATTATCAAACACCCAGTGCAAAACCAACAACTAAATAAAAAGTTTACTGCAATACAACATGGAATATTTCTTGTCCAAATAGGAGATTTTACTTTGCTAGAGGAAAGAATTTGTGGAAGATTTTTCTTTAGGTACTTGCTATGGGTGTGAGTTGAAAGGAAATAACCATTCGTATGTTAGAATTAACTTGCTTTATTTTTGGTGGAGTTAAGTCTGGAGGTCTGTTATTCAGATTGCACTCTGAATAAATTTTCATCTGCTACTAAGAGGGATAAGTATAATTAGTTTTATTGATGGATAATGAGATGATTTGCTCTCATAATTAAAAGATAACTATTGTGTGGATATTAAGAAAAGCTTCAAGTGATGTATACTTATGTTATTGTAGTTTAAATGTCCTCTGTTCTCCCCATAGTTCCCTTCCCCCCCCCTGTATTGTTGCTATCAGACAGGCTGGGTTGTCTAAGACAGGTAAAAAGAAGGCGTGCACGTGTCCCTTGCATGGGACAATTGGGAATGGAAAAGCTTGGTGCTTAGGGGGTACAGCATAGCAACACCTGACCTCCAATCAAGTTTAAAAAAAGCCATTTCCACCAATAAATAGCAAAGAGCTGACTGACAGACTTTGAAGGGGCCAGGGTTAGCTGATACAACCCCCAGGGGTATAAAAGATTGAGCATCCATCTTGAAGATGAACTAGCCACGTGGTGTGCATGAGAGGCAGTTCCCAGCACTGCAGCTTATTCCTTATGTAGTCCTTTGTTGTATTTTTGTTAAGGTTTAATGTTATGAACAAAAATTCGGTTAATTTTTTTTTATGAGAAAAAGTTATAAAGAGGCAGCCATATCACTGGCCCTGCTCAAGTTCTGTGTGTTTTGTTATTGTAATCACGGGTCGTTGTCGTTAATGGCTGTTTTTGTATTAGTAAAAGCCCTGGCTGGGGCGAGGTAATGGCCCTTCTCCTGAGACTGTAACGGGTGGGGACCTTCCCGAGGCTAAGTTGTACCTTTCCCAGAATAGTGAAGACACCTGAGAGGGTGGGGGGGGGGGAGGGGTATGCAAAGTGACTCCCAAGACCAGAATGCTTTGTGGGACCCCCGACTCCAAACCCACGGAGAAACCCCAAAAACAATGAGCCACCTAAGAGTTGAGAGACTGGAGTGATGTCTGGACGTGAGGAGCCGAGTGCTGAGCCTGCAGAGATGCAGAACACCTTCGGAGCCTCTCGCCCTGACCGAGGGAGTTGACCCCGGCGGTGAGACCAGGCCGACAGAGGAGGAGGGGCACCATCTGACGGGGACAACATGCCCTAAAGGCTCCCAGGGGGACTGGATTCCACCAGCCCTGCCCTTGGTGGACAAAGCTGTGCTTGTCCTCCTCCTCTAAGTCACCGTGGGAGAGACGACGGACGCTGCAGACCCGTCAAGCTGCCCACCCGTCAAGCTGCCCAGTCCTGAGCTGATCACTTTTAATAAAGGCATTAAAAAGGAGAAGAAGTCTCCTGGCCCTGTTTATTTCATTTAATAAACCCCTTTAAATTTTCAAAGGGAGCAGTTGTCTCTCACATTACCCCCTACAAGGCTGTAGGGGGTAGCCTTGGGAAGCCAAGGGCAGATTTGAGAGCAGTTACTCCAGGGCTTCATGCTTCATGCTGAGTTCTGAGCTCAGCAAGATCACAAATTTCTGCTCTTCAAACCCAGGTCACTGACTGCTGAATGAGTGGAGCCACAGGGTCTGCCAGCAACATCCAACCTTCATCTATCTCTGCTGAGCTGGATGGGGAGGAAAGTGATGGGTTACAAATTTGCTGGACTGAGTGCAGTCATGGGTAAGTTCTACTTCACAATTTGGAGACTCTTTTTAAAACTGCTTACCACACTTCTGCCTCAGCTTTTTATGAACTAAAAAAGCAGGTTCTCTTTCCCCTCCCATCCAACTTGGTCACCCAAACCATCTGTACCTGTGCCAGATGAACTTTCACTTTCCTGGAATGAGAGAGATTTGACTTGTAAATACACACAACTTCTGATGCATGTCACAAAAGTATTGTGTGAGGATATACTTTCCTCCTTGTGGATTTTTTCCTACATTAATTTTTGGGAGTTAGCTTTTAAAAAGAATTTTAGCAGTCACTTCCTTTCATTTCCTGATCATAGTGAAAAGCAAACTCTGACATTGTTTTGTTAGTAATGTTGGAGAATTCATGTACTGAGTTAATATGTCGGCCTTTCTTACAATAAATAATACAGAATTGTACCACATTAATGAGAATAATTAAACTGTAATATAATTAAATATGTATCTAAGCCCTGAAACTTCCCTGTGAATGATAGCTCTTACCGATTCAACTGTATGATGAAAAAGCTTGTACCAGTTTTGTCCCAGACGACAGTCAAATACAGTATGCAGGAAGTATCTCATGTTCCACCTGTGTCCAATGGCAATTTGAAATTTGGCTGAGAGAAACAGTTCTTTTCAGAGATCAGAGAAAGTCTCTCCGTGCATCAGAGCATTCCTAGAAGTCTTGGCTCTGGAAACAAATGTATCTTTTTGTAAAATATCTTGGTGCTAGGCATGTAAATTTCTGTGGTTACTTTGGCTTGCTGTATTTATTATGATATCACACATGTGTTTTACTTGTTGTGGTTTAAGAATGATATTCCTCAATTGGAAACACTGCAAACCACGAGTTGCTTGTTTGCTCCCCTCTCCTTTTCCCCACTTTGATGATTTGGAGAGCAGAACTAGAGGCACAAAAGGCAAAGATCATGGGTTGAGATAAGAACAATTTACTGGAAACAGCAATAAAAAGACAACCAACAGTAACAGCAACAATACTAATAAAAGAGTGTACAAGAAACAGTTTACACCCGAGTTCTCACCCCTGACAATACCCGACCATTCCCCCGCCATGCTAACTGAGCTGGCAGGCAGCCATTTCCCAAAAAATGAGGTGAGGTACTATAGAATAACCTCTGGGTCCTGGCCATGCCCCCTCCTGGCTCTTGCAGAAATTAAACCTATCTTGTCCAGAACCAGGACACTACATTCTATATATCATAACTTCCTTTCTGTATCAGTTTTATAATCTATGCAAATGGCACCCAGGTAGCCTTCCTTGAGTGGCACACTTGTCTCAAATAAGGCAAGGCTAAGATTTGAGGTAAATAGAAAAACATACTTTTAGTATAGGCTTCCTTACCATACCCTGTAATTTATGCATATATTTCTTTATATACAATTGGTGTCAGATAATTACAGTGCTAATTTTGTAAAGTCTGTGTATGTGTATTTTTGTTTTGAGGGGCTTTCTCCCTTCCCTTCCCCAAAGGCAGAGAGATCCATAATCAAAATTACACCTTTTTGCACCATAACAAAGCTACTTTTCTCAACAGATGAGTACACCATGAGAACATACTGTATTGGTGTAGGATATAAAGGGTGTGTCTGCCAGTGATGATGTATACGGATGTGGCACCAACTGATTTCAACCAGACAGAAGATTAGCACCCCATCTAAAACGTGGAAGAAGAGTTTAGTAGTAAATGTTAATTGTAGCTTTGTAAAGCAGCTGTACCTCCTAAAGCCCAGGAAAACAATAGAGAGTAACTAAGTTTGTGTGTTTATGAGGTTTTTTCAGGCATTCCTGGGAATCAGTTTTACATTTTGTCCTTGTGTAATGGATTGCCATCTATAGAGGTTGCTGTTCAATGTTTTTGAATGCCTGCCCTTGAATTGACACCTGTTAAATTAAGAGTCATAAATTGCCAATACAACAGGCAGAACAAATGTGTCTTAATATGTTCCAACAATCCTAACAATCTATGCTAGATATGTATTTTTTACTGCCAAGCAGAAAGAACAGAAACATACTGACTAATTTTTACCAGAACAATAATCAGACATCCACCAGTAAACATGAGTGTAGGCCAGAGGAAAGCAAAGAGGAGACCTTTTGCAGGATAAAGTCTGCTTAAAATGACGTTGGTCTGTGTTCCTCCTGGGTCATAGTAACACGGGAAAGTCTGGTATTTTTTGAAATTGCTTGCAATTGTTTCTATTCGTGCTTTAACTTCTTTAGAGTTCTCCAACTTGTCTGGGACATATGAGCACTGAAATAAGAAATCAAGGTGATTCACTATAACAAATACTCCAATAAAAAGTTTTTAGTTAAGTCAGATTGAGGGAAAAAAATCATGCTAGTACTGACAAAATCTTCTGTGATTTGGCATCCCTGGAGATTGTCTTGGTTTCATTATGTCCATTTGCCATGCCACTCTTCCCTCTTTCCATCAGCATGTCAATGACCCCAGTCTGCAGATTTACAGATTGGGGTTACATTGTTGGAAACCAATAACATACATGCTCAAAAAACCCCTGCAGTCTTTGACACTGTCACTTCCTTATTACAGTGCCAAACTCCAGTTCCTAACAGAGCTTCTAGACACTGTCACAGTGGGAAAGTGTTCATTGTGCAGAATTTTGCACTGCTTTGTCTGTGTGCACAAGAATGAAGTTGTTTCACTGCACACCTCTGGTTGTAAGTAGTCGAAAAATGCAAGCATGGCTGTTGGGGGCTCCCTCCTTGTCTTTGTTAAACAAAACTATTTTGACTTGTAGTAATAATTCAGAGTTATTTAGTTTTCATTGGAAATAGACTTTGAAGCAGTAAATTTTTTGTTGCTTTTTGTTGTTGTTGTTCATAAAATTTTTTTTCTGCAGTATTATTTTGTGTGTATAATAATGCTTGAATGTACTAAACTGGGACCTGGCCAAGACAAAAGCAGGGGTGGTTCCTGACCTGAAAATTTTACTTTCATTAGTGCAAGTAGATAGGACATCAAGAAGTTGCCTCCCTTTGCAGTGAACAAGGCTCTTGTTTCCATCTATGGTAGGTAGTTTCTGTTTGCTTCTTTATTGCCTGTAGCTTTCCCTGAGGCAATCATTATAAAGACAGGCATTAGCTAGAAAAATTCTCTTCAGCTGAAGCGTTTTATGCTATTAGGTTTGCACAGTGGGAAGCGCTAATCTATATAAATGCTCTGCATTTTTAATCTGAACATGTTTGTTCTAAATTTTAAAAGTACTTCAGTCTCAGGCATCCAAGAGTCTGAATTTTCACTGATTTGTTTCTCATTTCCTGTCTAAAATGTGCATCATGTTGCAATTTTCTCCTTCTTTATTCCCTGTTTAATAATATACACCTAAAAAACAAGTAAAATTGGAATTTGTGCTCTTACATTGGATGGTTCTAAACTTGAGGTCTCTCTTGCTAATTCAACAAGCAACTGAGCAAGCCACACCTTATAAACCGTTTGTTACAATGGGTCTTCAACTGGGAGACTTACATATATTAAAATGTTCATAGGTGTTGTATTTTCATGTTGGTGTAGTTCCTTTAAATGTATTAACTTAATATTTAAAAAAAATAAAAACTCTAGTTTCTGTAATGTTTTTTAATTGCCTTCGTTTAAGACATTGTTAACATGTAAAAGATGAGTGACTCCTACTGTTACTGAGATGCTTGGTTTAAAAACTATCAGCCCCTCTCCTCAAAGGTGGTAGATAGTAGCAAAGAAGGAGTTTGCAATCTGCGAGTACCTTAGGATTTCTTTCCAGTGTATCTTCAGTCTGGTAGAGCATAACCTCCTGTCCTGAGGCTGTCAGATTAACCCACACCTGTAGACAGGGATAAGGAAAGATTTCCTCATCCTCTGAGCCTTTGCTGTTTGGGCAGAAAACTTTGTCCTTGATGTTGGCTTTGAGTACCTTGCACACAGTTTCTGTTGTCCAAACACTACAAAAACAAAACAAAAGGTATTCCTTTTAAGCTTATCAGAGGCATCTGTTGCAAGTGGCATGTGAAAATACATCTGTGTGTGCTGACTTGGCTGGAGTTCATAGCTGCTTCTTCCTGCTGTAATGAACTGTGCCCATCCTGAATCAGTGGCTGCACCTGGAGAAGGGCTGCCATAGCAAGTTCAGGAAAACATTTTTGTTGTTTTTGCTGGTTTTGCTGATTTTTTAATGCATTCTTTGGTTTTCAGTTTGATTCTGACCTCCCTATCTGTAACCAGCTTCATATTATTCAAGAAAAAAATATTGCTATGGATTTTAAAATTTGGTAGTAAATACCTGGAATGCAGTGCACTTCATATCTCAGAAATATTTTTACTGATTTCTTTCAATAAGCCTCAGAACTCAGATCTGTTTTCCCCACTTCTCTTTTTCTTTATTACATGGGCCTCTTGCATAAATAAGTAGCAGGATTTTTTTGGGGAAAAGTTAATTTTTACTGTTGCTTATCTGTTTTTCTCAAGACCTACTTTTCTGTTATTGTTAACACATTACATTTTGCTCACAGAAGTACACTTTGGTGTCAAAGAAAGTTGAGTCTCACTCCAGTTCTTATGAAACTACTCTTGATACATGTATCCATCTTTTGTAATGTAATCTGGAGGCAGAAAAATAAATATGTGAATAACTCTATTTTAAAGAGAATGTATTTCAAATAGTTTTGAGATTAAAGGTGCTCTAGCAAGAAGAATGAGGCTGCTGTCCTTGCTTTCTCTGTCATAATCTTGAAACATGAACATGTGAGATGCACTCCTTGTTACTTTGATATTTTGCAAATTGATTTTGTGTGTGTAGGCAGAACTCACAAAATTAAATAAGAGGGTGGGCATTCATAACTCCTTCAGTGTTCATTATGTTCTGTAATATTTGGTGTGGCTGCCTGGGTTGTTGAAGGTGCTCGTTTCTTATGATGGTTAATTTGGAAGTAAGATAGAGATTGTTGAGTGAACAATTTTACCATGACTTCTGTTGATCAAGTTCTATTAAACAAGACTCTCTCCTGCCCATAAAAGAGCTTTTTTTAACTGTTTCTATTTATGTAAGACTTGGCTTTTCATTGTCAAGCTTTGATAAGCATGGTTGGCTTTTTGATTCTACAGCAAATGTTTTGATTTAGTCTGTTTTGTTTAGCCATGAGGAGAATAATTTCCTCTTTTTTATTCTCACTGTGCCTGATGAATTCTTGCCACACTTTTTTCCTCTTCTGTTTTAAATTCTTATGAGCTCTCTGAGAGCACTTTGTCTATTGTACAATGTACTTATGTATACTTTATCACTGTTTTAATTACTGTATATGATGCTAACAGGAAAAAGAATAGCTTTGTTTCATAAACAAATGACTCTTATTACCTCTTAGTGTAAAATGGCACAATGGTGATCCCAATAAAAAAGTACATCATCATGGAGCATGCAACCATTCCCAGTCCCAGGCAGAGGGCTCTTGTCTCCCCTCGCTTTTGTGCAGTCACCAACTTCTTTCCCAGCATGATTTAGAGTTGTGAAACTTGAACAGCCTCTTTTTGGTGTAAAATAAAATACAGAAAAGAAAGGGAAAATATGACAGTTATTGTACTTATGTAACAAATTTCTGAAATATAATTGGTGGCAGAACAGCCCCATTTTTGCAAAAACTAGAACTAAAAAAAATCCAACCAAACTTGCTGTGTTTTTTGTTCTCATTAGACTCTTCTTTTACTTTTTAAATTTATCGTGTAGTACCTTAAGAAGTGTGTGTGTGTGTGTGTGTGTGTGTGTGTGTGTGTGTGTCTGTGTGTGAAAGCCAAGAGACTAGGTAGAAAAATCTGGTAACTTCTGGGGAGAATTCTGTTAACATTCCAATTGTCCTCAGAATTAATTCAGTCTGTTTTATGTCGCTGCTTCTCTGAAGTTAGAGTTGTTTTGCTGTATATTGGTAAAGGCTGCATGAAGGGAAAACCTTCCCAGAGTAGAAACCTTTTTACATTATGCCTTTTCTTCTGGAGTAGTTTGAAATGGTGTTGTCTTATTTCAAAAAAACTGAAATTAAAAATTTAACATTTGAGATTTCTGACTTCTGCATGTTTGCTTGGCCTTGTCAATTCAGAGGTGCTCCAAAACTCCTGTCTGAGCAGTGTTGGTGTAACTGGGGAACTAACTCTTGGTCAGAGCATTCTGAACCTGAGCTCAAAACTGACTGGCATTAGCCCCTCCACTCCTTTCACAAAAAGCCTTTTAAATGATCCACAATAAATGATCCATAATGTTTTGTTGAAGAGAATCTGAAAATTATTGCCATGACTCCATATGCCATTGAATCATTATGAGTGGCATACAGGTTTCTGTAGAAATAGTCCAGAACTTTCACTGCAAGTTCAACCAGTCTCCAGTATCTGCTGCACTGTCAGCTGTGATTGCTTGTATATAGGGTTTTGTTTTTTCATGAAAATATGGCAAAAGCTGTTTTTATGGAAATGAAAAGACTGGAAAGATTTGAGTGGGCTTTTTGGAGATAAGAGAAGAAAGCAGAGGAAAAAGGAGGGAAAAAAAAGGCATTAATGCCAAATTGGATTTCCTTTCTGTTCTGCACAAGGCAGTGGTGCACAGCTTTAGGCAGTGCTTTTTCAGGATTTTAGTTTCAGGTGTGTGCAACTTTTCAGTGTATGTCCTTACTAGCTGGCCTTTAGGATGGCATACCTCCTCCCTAAATCCTCCTATGTTCAGACTTAGATTTATATAAAGTGTAAGATAAGCACAAACCAAAGTTGGCAAATAGCCTCTTCAGGTTATCTGTGAGCAGTTGTTTTCCAGCTGCTGCAGGCTGGCAGAGCTGCAGTGTGACTGCAAGTAGGGGACTATGCTGAATTTGGTGAAAGATGAGATAGCCCTCAAAGCTATGAGCATCAGCTCTTAAAGGAATGAATGGAAATATATTCTGAATGTTCTTTCCTTTCCTGCTGTTTCTGGTTTTCCCTTGTAAAAGTGCCTCACTTTGACTGTTTAATGATCGAAGGAAAAAGGTATTTGAAAATTAACATCCTGCTGTTTTTAGACTGTTATAACACCTGAATGTTAGTTCTCTTAGCAATAAAAATATAGATGTCTGTGGTCAGTAAAACACCTTTGGTCATTTAGCAGAACTTGTGGTTAGTTGCAGATTTTAAGAATATATTTTGAAGTTGGTAGTATTTGATATCAAAGTGGAAGGCTGTTTTTAGGTGTCCCTAGAAACTAAATGTATTATTTTTAGAATACTAAATTTTGTCCACTTTCATATTTAAGTCCACTTTAAATAAAACATCCACATCCAATGTGAATTTTACATACAGCATTTTGAGAGGAACTGTTTTTCTGATGATCACATATAATTCACTGGCACTGTAAGAAGCATCTCAATTTGAAAATTGCCATAGATTAACTTTCCTTGTTTACTGCCATTTGCATTTAATACAGAAGGTGAGCTAATGCCCTTAAGAAAGGTTGTACTCTGTTTTGCTTGGTCAGTGGGGCTATAGGTAGAATATGTAACAAATGCTCCCAGCACACTTATGCTGCACCTGCATATTCACATGTAACTATGTGGAGAGGTGTGTGCAGCAAGGAAGCTTGCACAGTGTCACCGACTGTTCCTTGAAACCCTCTGTCATTTCTTTTAGTTTGGAAAATGGGAATAAAAAAACTTAAAGAATTCCAAAGTACTTAAAATATCAGAATACTGTGCAACACAGTACCTTAATACCAATTGTTATTAAACTGGCTCTCCACTACATAATGTGCAGCTTGGGCAGAGAGGGAAGTGAAATAAAGGAATATTATCAGGCCTGGAGCACAGGCCCAAAGACCAAATGGTACTGGAGTAGCAGGTCCTTATAGCATCATGGGGAGATAATGATACATGAGTGAAAATCTGTGTAGTTAATAAGAAACTAACATACAGTAACAATGATTAATCTTTATTTTCTGTGAGAAATTGAAAAAATGAAAGGCTGGTACTGCCACTGTGACTTGTGGAAAACTTCTAGTGTCCTAGAGCTGTTAACAAATCAAATTTTGATGAACCAGAATATTTACGATCTGTCCCATTTACACTGAGAAACAGTGGATTAATCAACCCCCTTGTTACATGGAAAACAAGAACTGTAGGACTATTAACCAAGGGATTAATAAGAAATCTAATTGCTTCAAAAGTCTGCTTGAATGCCAGCCACACATGCAGTGGATGCACCACTAAACTCATCCTCCTAATAATCTAAAACTAGCAGACCATCTCTTTAAGACACAAAAGGAACTTGTATGTGTTAATAGGAAATGTTTTTTAAGTGGCCCAGAGGTTAAATGCAGTGTTGTTCCCCATCCTCACACCAGACAGACTGCCTGACCCTGGCTCTCTGCAAGGGCTGCTCAGTGATGCTGTTTGCTTGTGCTCCCCCAGTTCAGATAACTGCTTCACCCCAAAGAGAACGAAGACATGTAAATTTTGCAGGGAATGTTGAAAAGAAAGATTCATCTAAAAATATCACCCTAAGGGCTTCTATAGACATAAAAATAACCAGCTAGGTCTTTAGGCAACGTAAAACAAGGATGCTTACATCATTGTTGTGTTGCTGTAGCAAATTAGCTGTAAATGTGGTCCCTAAAACTGAAATACACATTTTCTGGTGCATTTTTTTTTGCTTTCAAATATAGAGGACCAAAAAACCCTGTAACACTATTTCATGCATGTACAGAAGAATTTGAGAGGAAACACAGGACTGCAAAGTTGCATACACATAGAAAACCATATTTACTTGGAATTTCTTCATTGTTTTAAAGGTTAATTTTTTTCTGATTAAAAGTATCTTCTGTCTCCTTGCTCTGTCTATGTATATTAGAAGGAGCATTGAAATAGCTGGTTTAGTGTTTCTTCTGACAAAACTATTAAATCTTTTAAAATTAAACACTGCAGAAGACTTGATTGGCCCAGGAAGTCTGAGTAAAATTGAACTGGAAGATGTTGAAGTGTACAAAGCAAGGCTTAGTCCAGCCTTCAAGAAAAAATGTAAATGTATTTTTGTACTGCAGATTTTATATGGTGGTTCCATATCTATTAGGAATGTATAAACTGCGAATGTTTTGATAATGTTCCCTCTGCCTAATCTTCTTCAATCCAGTTAAATTATACAGTACATTACCTGTGCATTTTCAATGTATAATAATTGCAGTCACAGCTGCTAGTGATAATCTTAGGGATGCCATCCGCTCAGGTTTTGAATAGTCCCCTATTTTAATTAGAGAGATATTTGATACTTGGCAGGAAGTCTCTACCTTCTCCTACTCTCTCAACTTTCAAGGAGTTTCCAGTGGTGTGACCTCAGATGGGACTTCTCTCTCAAGCTATTCCAGTGCTCTTAATTTGCACTGATTAATTTACCTCACTTGCAGAAGAAACGCTGCTAAGTCCTCTATTGAATTTAAGTTGGGAATAAATACTAACAGTGAGATAGTGTTGTCGTTCTTTTATTTGGCTTTTCTTTGAGCCGATTCATCCCACATTATGGTGAACCTTCAGTCAATATTTATGTATTGCTTTCAGATTAACATTATGTTCTAAAATAGCATCATACCAAGAAGAGAGATGCAAGTCATCTACATTCTAAAGTGATGAAGACTTTTTAAGCAGGTCTGTATACCTGTTGGCCTCTATTGCTTCTGCATGCAAAACAGCCATTTGTTTTCCCTGTCAAATGCCAACTTAAGCCATGTTTTATTCTCAAAACACCTTTTATAGACAAAATAAAAATTGCCAGCTTTGCTGGATTTGTAAGAGGAGCACAGTACTTGGTGATAGTTTATTGGTCGAATGCTTTTTGTGAGAACCAGTAGGTAAAAGTTTTAGATTTATAAATATGAGCTCTCTACTGGTTATGTTACTGGAACAGCACTTATTTTTTAAGTATATTTACATACTTAGAACTCTCTCTAGGAAGAGTTAGTTGGATCATTTGCACTTGCTTATCTGTTTTCCATAGGTACTTCAACACTGCTTAGATTCTTCCTTTCTGTTTCAATCCTATGCTCATCATTTTCTCATCTGCTGCCCTACCACTTGCAACAGGCTGTAGTCAAAAATGTATTCTGTTAGCACTTTCTTTCTCTTTCCCCAGTCTCTAGCAGTTACAGGCATTTTTTGCTGGTGCTAGGGAAGTGCTGCAGACAGGGAACACCAGTTTTTTCATTAAATAATAAGCTTTCTGTGTGTCTGCAACCACAAATACTTTATGTTACAGAATGAGGTGATGCTGAGCCTCGATGGAAAAGTGCACAGAAAAATTTCTCATGTAGTTGTGTTGGAAACCTAAAGCAGCAATATTTTGACTGTGTAACATAATACAACTGTTTATTTTTTGAAACATGCTGTATAATTTTGCTTTATTACTGAACTGTTTACCAGAGGTGCCACTAGAGTGAATTAAAGAAGTTAGATTTTTAATTGTCTAAAAACATATGCAGTTGTTTAAGACTAATTCTATTAGCTTTTAAACATGGTGGGTCTTAGAAAAAGAAAAAATGGGGGGAAAAAAGAAGTTACTTGCTTAGTTCAGCTGTTCTGAAATATTTCTGGGGTACTTTTTCCTTTGATTCTGTGCTGTAGAGGGCTGCACAGAAGGAATCAGATTAAGACTAGATTTTTGGGAAGCCTTCAAGAGTTCATGTGCCTTGCTCCTCTCTAACTTAGGGGTAGGTAAGCACATCCTCTAAAGTAATGCTGAAAACCCAAAGCCATGAGACTTCTAAAAGCAGAAGTGCATTTACCATTAAAATGAACAAGAACTATGGTCTTATTTGAGCTACAGGCTCCCAATTTATGAAAATATTATTGTTACCTTTGCTAACAGTTGTGAAGAAATATCAGATTGCATCCAGTTACAAAAGAGAGAACTCAGTCTGCATGCTACAGAAAAGTTATCTACCCTGTCTTCCATACTGATGCAGATATAAAAAACCTTTTACTTACCCAAAAGTAGTTTTTTTGCTTCCCCCACTGTACTTTTCAAAACACAAAGCTATCATATGCTCTCAAGTAAAAAGAGTTGTTTAGAAATAAACTTACAATTTTTGATGAAATGCTGCTTTCTCTGATGAAAAAAGTCTGTTACATGACAGACTTGGGATAGTAGTGGAGCTCAGAGCTGAAAGGGATTTTTTATTAATTTTTTTCCTTTCCTGTACGTTGCTGGGTTTGCTTTGCAGTGGCTGAAGTCCTAACTTAATTCCCCTATTACAAAGCCTTTTGTAACCATAAATGGTAAGGTATGAAAGAGCACTGTCCTTTTGGAAATTAATTGCTGGAAACCAGGAAGTCAGAATACTGAGACTGAGCTTTCTCATACACTAGAGCTCCTTTACCATGCATTCTGGTGGATTTGTCTTAAACTATGGACCCACTCCATTTGTACAAGCCTTTTAGTTTAGAAATCTGACAGATGTTTTGAGTAAGATTTATGAAATTTAACTGTATTGATGACCAGTGGTATTCTTTCTTAATAACCTGAGCCCTTACCAGCTGTGTGGGAATGCTTTATTGCCTCTATTTTCAGTGAGTTTGGATGCAACAGGTGCTACAATTCTGACTGTACATCAGAGCCTTGTGGATAAGAACATCCATCATACCATAGGTGCATTAGTGTCTAGCATGTTCCTCTAGCCAAAAAGCCAAGCCTATTTCTGGGACATATAAACAGATAACTCCTAGCACAGAGCTTCAGGAAAGAGAACTTTTTTTTTTTTTTTTTTTTTAAACTCTTTTATTGGGAGTCTAAAGGAATTTAAATGAGTTAATCCAGTAGAATCATTAGGAGAGAACATAAGCAAGGGTAGAGTATTTGCCCCTCCCTCCTTGCTTTAGGTATCTCATAATTAGCTGTTAAAGCTGTTCTTCTAAACTTGCTTTGATAAAAGATTTGAAGTTGACAAGCTCAGAATGTTCATGCTGTCTAAAGATAACTGATTAATCTCCTTCAGTAGGACCCTTCTGTACTATTACAGATGCAGAAGAGAGCACACAAAGCTAACCTGGATTTAGATAACTGGTAGACATTTACAGCTTAGTAAAAGTAAGTTTGCTACTGTCATCTAGATTGGAAATACTTATGATCATAGTAGTTTCATAATACTTGCGAAGTAATGTAGAGAAAATTTTAAAATTGCATTTGAAGTTTGGAAAAAGAGTCTTATGAATAAAAGTTATTTCTGGATAAAAGAGGATCTGGTTGAGTGGAGTTTTTACCGTTTTTAATGCTTAGTAATCAAGACTGGATATTTCACAGAGGCAGTCTCTGTTGGCTCAAGGAACAGTCAGGCTTTTAATGAGGAATTCATTGTAAGTGATTTTTTGGTTCTGTGATTCAGGGTTCAAAGTAGAATACAAGGTAAGCCGTGCTGAATGAAATTCATGAGTCTTCAAAGTGAAGGTTTGTCCTCTGTCTCCTCTCTGTGTATGACTTAACCCCAGTGGCCAAAATAGATTTCATTTCAGCCATAATTTCCCATAATTCTTTTAAAAAAGAGCAATGCCTCAACTTGGAAAATCTTGACATATCTGTAAATTACTGAAGTAGCTGCACTCAAAATTGCCAGCCTACAGAACTGCAAGTAGCTATCTGAAAAATTAAAATAAATAAGATATATTTCTGGGGATTTATTTTCTTATTTTCCCTGTAGAGTGACTACAGAAGAAAATTCATGTGAGAGAAGGTGTGTGGCTCTGAAAGAGACATTGTGTAAACATAAGCATACAAGGATTGTAGCTTTTGCTCTGCAAATAAAAGTATAGGGAGACTGTAAACATTTTGGCAATGGCAGGGAACAGAAGCTTCTGGTGTTTTTTTGCTGTACTGCTCTGCAGTGAGTACTCGCTGTTGTCCTTTGGACACCATCTTTATCGCAGAGTGCTTTGTTCCAGCCCCTTCTGCTCCTCGTGGCTGGCTGTTGCAGGGGCATATTCGTCCAGAGAGTGTTTAACCCTCCCAAGGAATCCATCTGACTTTGCTGGGATGCTGAAATTTCAAGAAAGTCTGGTTTGACCCCCCAATGCTACTGAACAGTTTGTTCTTGTGATGTCACATGAATCAAACTTAGTGTTTGCAGGTGACCTGTTACACATTAGGCTGCCCTGTGTGACAGGGGGTTCTTGCTGGAAATCTGAGTCAGATTATATAAATAATGTCTGCAGTCAAACAGAAGTTATGTGAATTTGCAAACTCTGAACTCCTTTTTGACTCTAATGTCAAAAGCAGTTCAGATGTTAAAAGTGGGGAAAGGGAAAATAAAAAAAGAAGCCGTATCTTTCAGTTGCTCAAACTCCTTATTCAGTTCTTTTAAGCTGATCATCCATAAGGGTTGTTTTCACATTAGGGCATAAGAAAAATTCACTGGCTATGAGATAAAGACAATTTAATAAATATTGTAATTTTATTTCCAGGACTCTCTAATGCTTCTAAAGAATCACTGAGCTGTGAAATAAGCAGGTTTTTGTGTCTTCAGAGAACCCTGCAAAGTGATTAGCTCCCCCTTCCTAGCTGAAACATATTCATAGTGTAGTACATTGTCATATTTAATGGCCTTCATAAAAAGAAACTGTGGCTCTTGAACAAGGAACAGTCACATATTGAAAATTATATGAGTCAGGAGCACAAGGTGCTAAATGTTGGCATGCCTACAACAAACACAGGCAAACTTGAGGACTGGCTGCTTCCTTTAAAGTAGCTACATTAACAAACTGTCTGCTGGATTTGCTGTTAACTAACCAATTTCGTGACGGTTTCGTGAGGAGAGTGTCCTCAGAATGTTTTTACACAGATACTTTACCATGAATTTTGAATGGTTTGTTTAGCTTCCAACTTCACAGTGTGGTGGTTGTGAAGTTCTGATGACTCCCCGAGTGGAAGACAGTGGAAGGCTGTTCTGTGGTGAGCCTCCCCTAGACACATCATACCCGCAGTAAAGCAAAATTGCTGTTATTCCTCTTCAAAGTCTCTGAGAACTCTCAAATTACCGTGTCTTGAAAGTGAAGTTAGAGAGGATTCTTATCTCTTTGCTGCATCCAACTGCCTGTGGGGACACACTGCTTTCAGAGAAAAGGGGCATGGTTTTCAGTCAGAGAGTAAGTGCATATGTGCTTTGTCAGTCTGGATGTTGTATGCGTAATCAGTTCTTAATAATGTTATTCCAGATAGAGGAGCCCTTTAAAAAAAAATAAAAATCTAACCACTATCACAAAAAAACCCAACCCACAAAACTCATAAAACCAAACAAACTCACAACACAAAGTGAACTTAGAACTGTGGATTTAGAAGTATTATTCTTTATCCTTTCTTTATTAGATGGGCACAAGGTGATAACTCCTTTGCCTAGCAAGGAACAGGTGATCAGTTGTGGGAAATGACACTCACTTTAAAAATTTCAAAGGTTTATTAAACCTTAACAAAATACAACAAAAGACTGAATAAGGAAAAATTTACAGCACGGAGACCATGGAATTAAACCACCATGTGCTCGTCTACAAAATCAGTGCTCCACATTTTGTACCCTGGCCCCTCCTGTCAGTCAACTCCTTCTGTGCCGCCCATTGGTGGAGATCCCTTTCTTGCAGCTTCATTGGAGCGCAGGCGTTGCCATGCGGCGCCTCCTGGTAACAAGCCCGCCCTCGCCCCAAGTGCCCCGGCTACCGAGGGCATCCAGCGACAGCAGTGCGAGGAGAAGGGAAATGGGGCTATGGGGAGAGCATATCACAGGAACATAACTACACATCTGTAAACCTTCTCTGAACATACACATAATATTCATCCCTAAACTGTGAGAGCCAATCGCATTGCCCATCTATAACCCAGTCGACTGGCTTTGGAGAGTTTCTGCCCTGTTCTCTGGCCAGACTGGAGTCAGAAGTACAAGAGAGGCATGGGGGTTGCTCCAAGACCCTGTCCTCTTCCACCTTACTCCTTTTATCTGCCACTGTGACTTGTGCTATCTCACCATTACATGCTGAGCTGTATCAAAACTAGCGGGCAAACCTGAATATCAAATTTTCTGCATAGCCAGAAATTAGGGTTGTCTGATTTTGTCTGAGGGTATATATGTATTATTGGAAACAATATAACTTTTAAATTTTTGTCTCTCCAGTTAGGCTTGAGTTGACTTTGCCTTGGGGAAAGGAATTTTCTTTAGTTTTTTCAAGAGATGTAGAATCACTCTAAGGAGATGGGCTTAACATACCAACAGACTGGGAATAGCCCAAAGATACCCAGAAAGATAAAAGGCCATAAATGGAACATCAATGGAACATCAGAGTCTATCTACAAATATCTACTCACAGATGCTGCCTCTGGAAGAGTTGGAGACATTTGGTCTGGAAAAGACTGATATGAAAATCGAAGAATGAAGATCTAATTTTTCATTCAGAGGCAAGGAGATTTGAATCCAATGGGAAACTGAATATGGAGGGTTGCTCAACTCTGGACCAATGAACTTTGAAACAGCACATCTCTATGGGTTTTGACTATATAAAGTTTGGGGGGAAATCCTGCCAAAAAAAAAAGTGTGCTTGAAATATTTTCCTTCGCATGCCCTGGCCAGAAAATAAACTAATGCCTGATTCTCTATCATTTCAAATACAGCTAGAGGGTTTTATTTTTTCCCCGATTTTTGGTGACAGTAGTGTTCAACAGTTCAGGAATTAGGATTTGTGTCTATAACACTGGTTCATTGATCCAAATCCTCTCAAAATGTAGCACTGAGTTCACTCTTTCAAAATGGTTTTGACTTCTCAGCTCATCAGAGAGGTAACAATCTTGTGATTCCCTCCCAGATCTGCTGCTGCTGCAGTTCCTAGATGTGTTCTGGCTCTTAATAGAGTTGTCAAGGAATAAAAGTAGCTCTGAGCATTTTTCCCCTATCAGGTTTTAATTGAGAAGTTCAAGTCTGGTAGAATACATACCACTCCTCTTTCATGCTCTACATTAGGATCAAAATTTAATATGAGAAATGTAGATTAATTTGTCATTAGCTGTCACCTACATATGTTGGTCTAGGGCCAGTGACATTCAGCTTCTAATTGCAGCTTGTTTTGTTGTTCAGCTCAATTGTGTCTGCTGTTTTCAATAAAACAAATCTGCTGAAAGCAAATTGTATCCTCATTAGGACTAATTAACAATTGCTTTCTTTTAAAATAACTTTTATGTGAGGCTTTGCATAGAACAATAAGCTGAAATTTTATTCAGCTGCAGACTTCATGTCAAACATTTTGCAAAGAGAGGTAGATGCCATATAGAAATAGTTCTGCAAACCTCTCACTTTCTTTGTGTTTTAGCTTTTCCAAATGTTACATTTGTTCTTTATTCAGACTAGTAAAACTTGTGAAGTCTGGTATGTTGCATCCTGCTGCCCTGGAAATCAGGGGAAGTAGAGGCTGAAAACAATCATGTCTTAATACTGATTCTTATAACTTATTTGCTGAGAAAATTCTGTTCTAGTATTCCTTTGGTGATAAGACAGAGCAGAGACAGTGAGGGATCCGTTCGCTTTGCTCTGTTCTTTCACGTCACACAAGACTTTTGGCTTTTCATCACTATATCTTTTTTAAACATTTAGTTAAAGTCTGTAAGACAAAAATAGATTGTGATCCAAATATGGTACTTGCAGGTCCCATCTTGTAACAGTCAAGGCACAGTAGCTGTTGGAGGCCTGCATGAGTGAGACTGGAAGGGACGCAGCTGTCAAATGATGCTGTGTATCTGCAGTTCAGGCAATTTTGCAGTGGCAAGTTTTCCTGAGGAACACTGTAATTCCCACAGCTTCCCCAGCCACAGGTCATTTGTTTTGCTTTGTCTCATCTCCTTGTCATTCCTTGGGGCAGCAGCAGGGATGCAAGATCCCACAATCAATTCTATTGACTGCTGTTTCGAGAGCAGTGGCAAATGCTACCCTGTGCAAAAAGGAGTTCTCTCCTGTTTGTAAAACAAAATACTGGTTTGCCTTCATTTAGAATTTTTTCTCTTGATCCAAAGTTTTATCTAATTTGAGATCAAATAAAGGTGTACCCACTCTATCAGAAAGTGCATTAATTGCATAGGACTAAGTGATACACAGAGTAGAAACTCCACAACCAGCAAGGTTGTTAAGTAGGTATGTTCATTCAGCACTGGGTACACAAGGGATCTCTCCACCACAAACGGGTGCACCTGCCGTGGTGATTTACTTGGTCTTTATAAATAAAGATGTTACACATTCAAGATAATTGTGAAAGAGCCTATACATACTCATAACCTTTCCCCGAAAAGGCAGGTTTTATTATAATGAGTTCTGGGAAATAATTTCCATAGTCCCCACCTTTGGCTTCTCCTGATTGTGCTGCAGAGTGCCTTCTGGTGGTCGTGGTCTGGGGGTTTAGGGTGAAGTTAGTTCCTCTTCTTTGCGCTGAATTTTTCACCTCTGTTCTCACACGTGCTCCTTGGACCCATGGCATTTCTTCAGACCACAAAGCCAGTTTCAGCTGGTTTAAGATGCTCCAGGCAGCAGTCCTTGCTATTTTCAGGAACCGTCCACAACAGACCCTCCTTGTCCCCTTTTTGATAAGAGAGCTGTGTTTGTTTGTTTGTTTGTGCTGAGATTCATAAAGTTAGAGGGTTTTGAGAAAATGGTTAAAAAGGACAGGTCTTTGAGAGAAGTTTTGTTAACATTGCTAATACAGCAAAAAGTTTTCTAAGCAGTAGAGCAGACGTGACAAATAGCACAATAGACCTCTGTAGAATTTGCCTTATAGATTGCAACAAGGTTATTTAATGTATATTTTTAGAAAGTTAGTATGAATAGATCTTTGCTTTGTCTCTTATGAACAAGCCATTGTTTTAGCTACCATTATGTGTGTTTCATATGATTGGATAGAATTCTTGTCAATATGTTTTGCTCTATGTGTGATTGGCTGAAATCTAGGCCGAGATGGTTTTATGCTATGCTGTAATGTCACACCCCCTTGGCATTTCCCTTGAATCAGAGAGCTGTTAACATCCTGTCTCCATTGTCCTAACAATGTACTGAGACTGATGTGCTGAATAAATAGCTCATGTCACTAGTTCAGATCTACCCCCTCTCCGTTCGTTTGTAAATACTGGCCAGCAGCAGTTTGTTTGTTTGTTTGTTTGTGTGGGTTTTTTGTTTTGTTTTGTATCTAGACAAATATAGTTGTTTATTCATTCCTGTTTAGTATCAGCTGTGGACCCAGCACTCAAAGTCCCAGGGCAGGATGTAGAACTTCTAGGGGAATTTGAACTTGTCCTGGTGGTTGTTTTTGATCTGATTTCACAATTGGATCATATATCTGAATAAAAGAGAAATAACAGCAATGAGAAATTTTGTTTGCTGTGTCCTTTTTCCTGGCACCAAGTAAAACATTCATCTGCATACACATCCTTGGAAAGCCTTAACAGTGGAGGAGTAAGACACTGCCAGCTGCTTTGTTCTTCCAGATATTTCTTGCAGTGCCTGGTGAAAAAGGAGTCTTTTTGAGCATGAAGACAGCTTGGCAATGGGGACAAAAGAAATGCCCAGATGAGCAGTCCTGCACTTTAAAATCTAGAAAGTAGCTGTGTTTACTTTTCTCTTTGTCGTTCCCAGGGACTAAGGGATTTGGTATTAAGTTGGGATTGCAGTCTTGGCATGGGGCATTCGTGTTTCATCTGCATCTAGGAAGGACTGCCTGCTAAGGAAAATTTAAGCAAGTCAGGCATGGTTTACTTGCATAGATCAGTCAAGGGTATCATTCATGTCTTAAAAATGTGTGCGAAATTTTGTGTGCCCTTGGAAAGAGGGAGAAATCCTGTAGACACTTCTGCATGGAATCCCTGCCCTGTGGCTTTGTCCATGCACACAATCATGCAGTCATCACTTTGAATCTGCACTGTTACAGAGAGCAAAACAATAACAGATTTTGGGCTTGTGGCTTCTTCTTTTAACTCCTGAAGCAAATGGGTACTCAATTTTTAAGTTGGTAGTTTGCAGCTTAAGAGAAAACCTGGTTTGTAAAACTAATGACTCAGGGAAATGTCAGTTTAAGAAGTGGGTGGGATGAAGAAAAATGGCAAAGTCGAGTTTTTACTTCTTATTTTGGTATCTTTTCTAACTGAAGTGTCTGTTCCAAACATTGCTGAAGGGTGCTTAGGCCAAATTTCCAACCTCCCTATATCTTATTTTACTGTCTCTCAGAAACACGAGTCACCCTGAATGAGAGAAAAAGATATTGCATCAAGCTTGTGGGTTACCAAAATTACTGTGCTCATATGGAGGAATAGGATTTAGGCAAACAAAATTATTTCTGTGGTTGTTCCTCTCTATGCTAATTCCCAGACATGCTTTTGGCTTTGGTCCCAACTCCACAGTGATTTTGGAGATGCTATGATTAGGGCTATGAAAAGGCTTTTTCAGTTTCACAGCTGTACCTAGGTTTGTCAAATGGGGAATAATGTTTTGACTGGAATAAACATGTAATTTTTGTATTTTATCTGCCAAATATAATGCTGGAAAGAAATTTCGTCTTTTAAAATGAGATGTCCCTTTGTTTCAGCATAGAGGTTTTTACTGTGGACTTGTATAGAATAAATGATAGCAATAAAGTGAACCATTTCAAAAGGGAGATTGCCAAATATTTCAGGGGTTTGACAGCATACATTCTATTGGCTGAAAAGATCCAAGTGCCATGGGCGATACTTCCTGAGTGTCTGAACCCTCCTCTCATATGTTTTGGAAAAGCCAAGAGGCAAAGTTTGTTAAACAGGCAGATAGGAAGCTGTGTTCTCTGTATGTCCTTAGTTACTGAATGTGCTTTTGTATGAAGAAGTCAGTCTTTGTCAGAACAGGGACTGGAATTCAGGAATTTCTTTTCCCAGGCTGGTGCTGCGAATGGATGTATTAGTGCAAAATAGAACTGAGTCAGGGTGAGGTACCTCCAACTACTTGACATGTCTCTTCAGGTTGGTCTGAATGCTCAATGGTGTGTTCCAGACAGAATTTTGTACTGAATTCGACTTAAATGTGATTTTAGAAAACCTAAATTATATTCTTTGGAGGAGCTAGTAGTTCCAGGAAAAAAAATGTTTTTGGTGTGACATAGCTGAATGTGGGAAAACGACTGGGGTCCCTGTGGACATGTAATGCAATACAGTTAGAGAAAACTGAAGAGTTATATTAGCATCTTAACATGAGTTATAGCAGTACAGAAATTACAGGGTAAATCACATTTGCTGCTCCCTGGATGCAATGCAGTTGGCATGACTTGAAACCTATTCCAGGATGATTCCCCATCCACACACACCTCCTGAGGGGGATGGAATGTAGGGTAGGGCAGAGCAGAGACACCCTGGCCAGGCTCTGTGGGAATCCTTGCAGGGAAGGGAACTTGATGGTACTTTGCAGCTGATAAACCTAATACCAGGGAAGATAAGGGAATATATCCTACCACTGAGCCAACAACTGTGGTGAAATCCCTCTCCTTAGATCAATTTGCTTCGTTAAAGCCTAATAATAACATTAAAGTGCCCCTCCATCCCAAAGTTCCCTGCCCCCAAGGTACAGCCACACTGGGCATGTGTGCTGTGTTCTTTTTGACTGTATCTGTAAAAGCAAGAGAACTTTATACCCATCAATGAAAAAGATGTGTCTGTCTGACTCGAGTCAATTGAAGGTCCACCTAAACACAAAGAAATAATATAAAAATCATACAAGAATAGGGAGAAAATTAAGGAATACTCTATCATAACTGTTGGGATCAGTCAAGGGGCTGCTGCTGTCTTCGCCCTCATAGAGACCCCTGTTGGGTAAGAATCATACTTTATGCTTGCTGAACATTTTATCTGGTATTAGAGCTTGTCTGTACATTCCTAAAAAAAAGCATATTTTTACAGTCACACTATCACTGACAACCTTCCAACCTTAACCTGTCACAATTTTATATGAATAATGAATGTTATTCCTTAAAATGTCAGTGTGAATCCTTCCTGAGTGCTGGCAGTCACTGGCAGTGGGGAACACACTCCAATAAAGATGAGATTTTGGCTGTGCTTTTGGAAGTAAGAATGGCTTTTATTTTGTCAGCTACCATTATTTTTATTTACTTATTTTAACTAATCTGCAGGGAGATTAATCTATGGAGAGGACTAGAACTAGTAAATAAAATATACAAAAAAAATCTCTCTTACTACATTCTGTTTGGCTTAACTCTGCTGTTACATGCATTTGATGTCCATATATCTACTCTGGGCTTGGAGAAAATCATAACTGCAGTTGAGTCAAGATTATAGTTAAGAAGGCACTTCCCATATCCCAGCTTCTCACTGCTTGATCTGCACAAAGCTAAAACGACTTTGCAAAAGGTTGTTTTCTCAACAGCTGACTTTACAAGAAGCTGTACTTTCTCCTTGGACTAAGACTGGATAGGAAAAAAAATTATATTTTCAGAGGCTGAAAGAGATTATGCTTCATGCTTAGAGAGTCAGTGAAGCTCCTGGTCAGTAACCTGTGGGTTACTGTCAGCACACTGTGACCTCTTTGCGTGCTAAATGATACAATTCCCTTTTCACATATGTCAGGAAGGCCTTGGCAGGTGAGTGTGACACTGTGCTCTTTTAGGATGATGCTGGACTGTCAGTCTAAGAACCAGGAAGGTTTTGCTGGCCTCGGCCATTGGACAGATGGCTGCAGGAATTATCCATCATAGTCATGCAATTAGCTGTGTGAAACAATGATGGCACAGGCCTTGCCTTTCATGTTTCAGAGCAGTGTGTGACTTGAGAATTGTAGGTGAGCCATTCCCAATTCTTAGGCTGGTCTGCTGAGTCAGGGAAGGTTCACCCTGAGGATTAATAAATCACTGAATGCTGGGTAATCTCCTGTGTGGGTGAGCCTGACTCCTCACTGTCACAGGGATGTCAGGGGCAGGTTGAGTGGTGCTGTTGATTTTTTTAACATTCATCAGTGTTAAACAGTATTTTAACATCAGTAGTCTCTTGGGGTACATGGGTTCTTTTCAAAAGCTTTAACATCCTGAGGAATGCAAAAACTCATTCTTCAGGGACTGTTCCATAGACATGGGAGTGCGGAAAAGATGCATATCAGTAGAAATGTTCATCTGCTGTGGCCTAATAAGGCAGTAACTCTGGTTTGGCTACACAGTGACCAACCTGGACTGCCCTTGCTCAGAGGGTGGGCCGTGCAAAGTCAGCTCTGCATGTGATTGATACATCAGCGCTTTTCTAAAGCAACATCTCCTTTGTCAATGTTCAAGGCATAGAAACTGATCTGTTCTAGAGGATTACAGTTACCCTCATATCTCAGCACATCTCTGCTCTTTCAGTTGTATGTAAATCAGAATGCATAGACCCAAATGATAGTTTGCAACAGCAGTATGGAAGAGATGCTTCTTCATCTGCTCTGGGAGTACAGCACAGCAGTAAAAAGGCTTGTACCTTTCTGCTGCATGTAGGGATCATGGGAGGTATGTGTGCCTAGCGCAGGGCCTATGCCATTTGTCCTGGCATGAAAATTCAAATTCTGTATGTGTCCCTACATATTGGGGACCTCCTCCTGACCTCATCCATCCAAGTGTTCAGTGAGGAATATATGGTGATGTAAGCAAGAAACACATTTTCCTTACAATGCTCCAGGCTCTTAAACAGGTCATTTAGACACTTCTGCTTGTAGTTACAGTCGCTTTTGGCATGGTGCTGTACTTAATGCCCTTTTTAATGTTTTATTGGAAGGTAGCATTAGTGCACAGTGAGGCATCAAGATTGTTTCAGGGAATAGAGGCATAAAAATAAGGAAGTGCTATCATTATGACAGTAGCAGCAGCAGTTGCTGCCAGCCATTATTAGCTAGCAAACTTAATTTTGGAAACAAATTGTCCCCTACTCTGGGCTAGGGCAGTAGGGTGTGTTTTCATAATGTATGCACTATATACAATTTAGTAAAACCTGATGGTAGACAATTTGTTTAGTGGCCACATGGCATGTGACTGCATAATTTTAAGGAAGAAGCTAAAGTCTTGTCAGCTTTATTTGAACTTGTTCAATTAAGACTTAATGTGTCTTCCCTTTCACATAGGCTGTGATCTTTATCACTGCCTATAGAGGAGAGGGTGTGTGTTTGTCCTCTCCTGGAAGGACTGGGGCTCCCTTTTTGTCCTGTCCTCTTGTGAAGCAGAAATGCCTTAGACTTGCAAGAAGCTCCCTTCTTGCCTGATGGTGGTGGTGGCAGGATGCTGTTGGTTTCTGAGTGCCAGCACACATTGCCAGCTCATGTCCAGCTTGTCATTCACCAGCCCCCTTAAGTCCTCCTCAGCAGGGCTGCTGTCTGTCTATTCATGCCCCAGCCTGGATGGATTCCAGGGATTGTCCTGAACAACTGAAAATAAATGAAGAGGAAATCTAATTTTAAAAAAGAGTAAATCTTTCTACCCTAGAGTGTGAGGTCTTTTTGAATCTCTCTTTTTATGTAGTAATTTACTGGTGGAAATCTGAAATTTCATTATCTCTGTCCTTGCTTTACTTTAGTGTCCTTATGGCAGCAGCATCTGTTGAAGTTTGAACCCAAATCACAGATAGTTGGCCAGTTAATCACCATGGTCCCTTTTCATTCCTGATGAGTTCATACCATGAATAGATGAAAGGAGGCGTGTTGGTTATAGGATTTCTCCCTAGCTAAAAGGTGCTTCCTTAAGTTCCCTGCTGCTATGCAGAGCTGCATGAGTGGACACAGGCAGGCACCCAGGACAACCACAAACTTGGAGCTAGAAAGCAAAGAGTAAATTTATTTCCATTACCTTGGGGTATCCTAATTGGGGTATCCCTGAAGCAACTCCTCAGCAGAGGCACACAGGTGCAGATGCAGGCACCATTAAAAACACAAAGACTGTAGTGGTATAAACCAGGGTTGACTTCATTGAATCAAGACCATTGATTCTATTGGAGGCTTGGAAGGCAGAATTATTAAAACACTCAGTGTTTGCAACAGCATGGATTTTTTTTTTTCTTTTTTCTTCACTCTGGAAGGATGAAAACTGAAGACTTTTTGCAGTCCTCAATCAAGTTATAGACTTCCACTGCTGGTTTTGCTTACTATTTTAATTACCCTGCTCTCCTCAAAGAGTTGGCAGATGTCATTCCAAAATGTCTCTCAGTGATTTTTTTTCATCAGTCTTGGAACCTGGAGAGATCCCAGCTGACTGGAAGCTGGTGAACATTGTCTCAGTTTTCAAGAAGGGCAAGAAGGAGGACCCTGGAAATGACAGGCCTCTCAGTCTCACTTCAGTGCTGGGTAAAGTTATGGAGAAGATTATTCTGAGAGATGTTGAAAAACACCCGAAAGACTATGTGGTCATTGGTCATGCTTGACAGAAAAGTCCTGCTTGTCAAACATGATTTCCTTTTATGACTTGGTAGCCCACTTGCTTGATCAAGGGAAGCCAGTTGATGTAACATTTTTAGATTTCAGTAAAGCTTTCAATACTGTCTCTCACAGTTTCTTTCTGGACAAAATGTCTAGCGCTTAACTGGATAAACATATCATGGGATGAGTGAACAGTTGGATCACAATTTGGGTGCAAAGGGTGACAGTGACTGGAGTGACATCAGACCTGTCACTAATGGGGTTCTGCAGGGCTCCATCTTCAGCCCTGGGCTCTTCAGCATCCTCATAAATGGCTTGGATGCAGGACTGGAAGGGATCCTGGGCATGTTCACAGATGATACAAAACTGGGAGGAGCTGTTACCTCTCTCAAAGCCAGGGAGGCCCTTCAGAGAGACCTTGACAAATCAGAGGGCTGGGCCAGCACAACTCTATAAAGTTCAACAAAGGTAAGTGCCAGATTCTGCATCTGTTATTGGGCAGCCCTGGATCTACAGACTGACTGGTGAATGAGAGGCTGGAAAGAAGTGCTGTGGAAAAAGTCCTGGGGCCCCTGGTCAGTGGGAAGTTGAACATGAGTCAGGAGTGCCCTGGGAGCCAGGAGGGACATCCATGTCTGGGGGGCATCCGGGACAGCATCACCTGCCAGGCTAGAGAAGGGTTGTCCCACACTGCTCTGCACTGGGTCAGCTTCACCTCAAGTACTGCGTGCAGGTTTGGTAAGCACAATATAAAAAAGACATTAAGCTATTATAGAGTGTCCAAAGGAGGACAACAAGGATAGGGAAAGACATTGAGGGGGAGCCCTATGAGAAACAGCTGAGGGCACTTGGTCTGTTCATCTGGAGGAGACTGAGGGGAGACTCATTACAGTTACAACTTCCTTGTGAGGGGAAGTGGAGGGGCAGGCACTGATCATCTGTGGTGACCAGTGACAGGACCTGAAGGAACAGCCTGGAGTTGTGTCAGGGGAGGTTCAGGCTGGATACAGGAAAGGGCTTTTCACCCATTAGGTTGTTGGGCAATGGAACAGGCTCTCCAGGGCAGTGGTCGCAGCACCAAACCTGGTAGAATTCAAGAAGAGTTTTGACAGTACTCTCAGGCAGAGAATGTGACTCTTGGGGACGGTTCTGTGCATGGCAAGGAGTTGAACTCGATCTTTTTGGCTGTCTTCTAACTCAGCATATTCTGTGCATAGGACTATTGAGTATGCAAGCAAAAAGCAAGGTCTGCACTGGCAGCAATGTCCCAGCATTCACCAGCTCTGTTAGCCTCAAGGCTGTGGTGTCCAGAGAAAGGGCATCTTCCCAGGATAAGGTTATGGGGAAGATTGTATTGAGTTGAGAAGCACAGGTGATTTAAGGGCTCTCTAAACAGAGACACAGGGTCTAGTTCAGAAAGGAGATGTTTATTCTGTGCAGAGGGTGCAAAGTAAAAGCTTTTCACAAATCAAGCACACCAATTCTGAAAACTTTATACTAATATATAGATTTTAGCAAACAAATCACAGTTCATTTGCCACAAATTACCTAATTCTCTTATTAATTAGTACTCGACTTCTTTTGGTTAATGGTTCTCTTGCTTCTTATCTAATTAGTCCACATGTTCAATCTTTCCCTTTTTTTGATTTAGTGGGTTTCTTGAGACAGTGGTCTCAGTCTTCAACTGCTGGACTCGAGAGGCTGTGAACTGGTACCAATCCCTTGCATTACAAAGGGCCCAGGGGCACCTGTGGCAAGAGACAGCCAGGTAACAAGAGACATAGCAGAAGATGATGTCACAACAGGAAGACCCCAGACTATGCAGTAAAAGTTCAGGTGGTCTTTTGTTCAGGGTCAACAAAAGGTCTGTTTCACTGAAAAGGCAAGACCCTATTTCACAACCGCATTCTCATGCTCTGTAACTCGCTGTGTGACTTGTTAACTGTTTCTGACTCCTGAAATGTCAGCATCAGCATAGCTGCCTTTTTGTTGCCGCTGGCAGGCCCTGCCAGCAGCTGATTGAATCCTGTCATTTTGTGTCCCGCGGAGTGCCATTGGGGCTGCTGTGGCTCCACACCCTGCGCCTGAGCGCTGGTGTTCCTATTGCGAACCAAGAGCACCCTCCCGTGGACCTGGGCTATACTGTCCAGGCTGTGGCTGCCTTGGAGCACTGGCACCCGCCAAAAGTCCAGGTTGATTTTTTTGGTGCCTTTTGGGGTGTTTTTTACTATGTCTCTCAACCTGTTCGTGGCTTAAAAAAAAAAAAAAAAAAAAAAAAAAAAAAAAAGTTCCTTCTGTTCAGTGCCACTTTTTTTACTTTTTTTACTTTTTTTTTGGTCTGAGTTGGTAGAGTTGCACATATTCGTGTTTGTGTTGTTGTTTGTTTACTCTGTAAACAGAAAATAAAAGACAGGGCCATGAAAGAGGATATTTCCTCCAAATTAAGGCCATTACTCTTTTTTTTTTACTGTTGAGCACAGTGAAATACAGAGTTTCTGTACTTCCATTTGGTCTTGCACACGTTTTATTTGTTTTATTATTATTTATGTTTTATTTTTGTATGTTGATAAAATAATAGGCATGAGAGTGCTCTGCTATACCCATCCTCAATGGATGATTTGGGGCCTCTTAATCTGTTTCAGAGCAGAAGTACTAGAAAAGAGTTACAGACCCTCGTATAACCATGAGGTCTCCTGTTTGATACTGCTATTTGGATAAGTGACTTAAAGTAATGAAGTCTGGTCTTGAGATCTGCTAATCCAAAGGGATAAATAAAATTTATTAAATAAAATGTAACCTCCCAAAGGAAAAAAAAAAAAAAAAGATGCATCATGATGCAGGAAAATCAGCAGGAAATATGCATTTGCAGCATAATGGAGTTTAGTCCAGTTAGTTTAGTCCTTAGTAATGTGCAAAATTATTGTAGTTGTAAGTGGAACACACAGAATAATAAAATGCAAGTAGAAAAGAGAAATAATATTCTTCTGGTTTAGGTGAAATCTAGATGTGCTAATAACTTGTCTGTGAGATGGGAATTTTACTGTCTTCTCTCTGAATCTGTAGTTTGGCTTTTGGAAGTTATCTGTTACCTCTGGGCAAAGTCAAATTCTTATTCATACATGATCTTTTCCCCAATGTGAATACAGTTGCCTGTGTCATGCTGTGCTAAGATATATACTCGTTATATTGCTGGACTAGAAATGTCGTGTTCAGTGGCTCTGAATAAGGTTAAGCTTCCATGAAAGGTGCTGACTGTCAAACTGACAGTTTTTGCTTCTGTGAGAAGCCCAATAAAGACCATTTAAATCAAGCTCTCTGCAGTATACAGCCACTTAAATGTTTCATGTTGTCTGTGGGATGTTTTTAAAATATAGCAGATGACTTTGTAACCACTGCACAGAAAATAGATAATTGATGACATTTATGGCAATCAAAGTGTCATTTCTGCTTGCATTTTCATGATGGAACATTTCATACAAATAATTTATTTCCCATATTTCTGCATAGAAAAGATCTCTGGAGCACTGTGGAGTGAAAAATTCTACTGTTAAGAATTAGTGTGTGTGAACTTTGTTCCCAGAAATGGATGCTTGTGAATACTTAATGAATCATTGGGAATTATATTTTTGGATGTTGAGTGTTTATTTGCCCAGGCACTGTTCACTTCTGTTCTGTATTTGTTGTTTGGTTGTAGCATACCTTAACAAAGCAAATTTACTAATACTAGTCAAGGATTTAAAAAATGTTTTTATGTGCAGACCATTTGGCCATGTTGCAGCACCTGCGTCAGTGTTATCTTAGTGAACTAGCAAACTGCCCTAATAGGAAAAGAATGATCAGATATGGACAAAAATACATTTCACCATAACTGATGATATGGATTTGGATGCTGCATAGGTCCTACTTGTATGTGATCAAAATTTAATTTGATTAGGAAACAGCCTAAGAACTGTACCAGGCTGCCTGTTGATCCATCAGTAGCTACTGATGCCATAACACTTGTGCCACACAACAGTGTCACAGCCAGGTGGGGTCAGCCTTAATACATGTCTTCTTGCTCCAGAGGCATGCTGCTGCCTCCATGATCCTTTTGGTTCCTTATGTATTTTGGCTTTCAGACTGTCAATGGATTGTAGTGCTTCAAAATTTGCAAACACAAAGTAGTATGCAGAATTAGCAGATTTTCTGATGTGCTAGTGTCCTTGCTCTAATTTCCTCTAAAAAGAAATAGAGAGAATGATTTTTTGATTATTGATAAAGCCATCAAAATAATTTCTTCTTCATCTGAAGAGAAATCCAGAGTTGAAGTTTGCATAACATTTTTTTTTTTGTTTGAAGAGCCCCATTCAAATCTTGCAGTCCTTAACCAGGTATGTTTGCTGATCAATGGACTGCAGAGGACTGTGAAGCCGTATCTATGCCTTCATGACAAAATCCAAAAGGATTCCTTGCATTTTGACTTTTGACATCATTATTCTTGGTAGCAAGCTCACTGTTCCTGTGTAGCATAAAAAGAGGGATAGCTTAGCATTTAGGTTCCAGCTTGTCTCTAGTATGTAAGCAATTCTGCGCCTTAAAATGAGAGGGTACCAAGGAAGTAATGGAAAAGAGAGGCTGTGCGAGGTGACAGGTAAACCTTTTGCAGAGAACAGTGCCTGGTGGGTCACACGAGAAATAGCTTCTCTCTTTTCATTGCCCTCATTCCACAAGCCCTGAACTACATGCAAGGGAGAGATGTCACACTCAGCCTCTTTCTGTAATAAAACAGCAGAAAGTAACAGCTGTAGCTCAATTAGATATGAAGCTGCTGGGAGCTTTGGGATGAAACATGTTTATCTGATACTTTTGGAACTCTAATCCCGCAGTAACTGTTTTTCCATGTCCTCTTGAGGGACAGAGGGAGCTCAGCCAACAAGAGGCATTTCCAAAACTACCATTTGCGCACATCTCCCACTGCTGTGGGAAATTCAACTTTAGCAATGTTATCAAGGGTGTTTCATATTGCTCCACTCATCTTAAAACTGCAGGGGTTCATCCTCAGCTCTTATTCCTCAACCCTTTGGAGGTTGTACTTCCAAATATGCACAGTGCTGGTATCACCTGAGACAAACAAATGTTGGGGATTGAAGTCAGAAAGAAGGTTTAAAGCTGTGCAAGCTGGCAGGGTCTTTGTATCGCAGGAACCCTCCTCTCTTGTTGCACTGTAGTGAAAGTGGAGGTTGTGACAAATGCTGTAAAAAACCCTTTCATACATAGTCTGGCAAAGCCCTAACCCTTACCAGGCTGTCCTAACAGTGCTGTGCTTTCACCCACCAGATTAAATAATCAGCAGCTTCTGTAAATTTTTGTGAATATTTATGGAATGAGAGGAATGAAGCTGCTGCTACAAGATAACAGGGTGAGACGGGGTGATGGTGGAAATAACTGCTTGTGATTCTGCAGGAATATATTTTCCAGTCAGCAAGCAGAATTTCCTCCTCAGTAAATAACAAGGTTTTAGCACGCTTTCTTATCCAAAAAGTGCTCTGCAAGAGCAAGCCCAGTAGAGTTTTGGAGAGGAGTATTATCTTGAAAACAGTGTCATCTTTTGGGGTTTAATTCTGTTTATGTTCAGACTTGGTAGGGTGAAAGCATGACAGAACTATAGCCATGGCACAGCTGAAATAGTTAATGGTCTCTCATCTCAGCTCTGTGATGCTTGAGGTGTTACTTCAGAAAAGCCCATCCTCAGGTCTGTACCATTGATGCAGTAGGTTTATTTCTGAAGGGGGCTTTGCCTTGTACTCTTATTTCATAGATGTAGAAGCAGAGGTACAAAGCAAAGAAAATGAACCTTTGGCCAGAAAGCATATCTTCAGCAAAGCTGGATGTAAACCTCTAATGAAAAGTTCTAGATCTTGCAGCGAGGCTTAAGAGTATTGTTACCCTTTGTTTGGCTTTTGCTGGGTTTGGGTGGACATGAGAACAGCATGCTGCACTTTGGTGTATTTGTTATAATGAATATTATGTATTATAGTAATTGTTTCATTACATTCAAGGACTAAGCTTTCAATAGAATACACCACTCAGAAAACTGCCTGATTTTACTCTTATCTAACTGCCTGAAGCAATAGATCAAGTGAGCATGGGCGATTCTTTAGCTACACAGGTTTTGTTTATTATCTTTTCCCATCAATTGCTTTTCTTTCCCTTCTGTCTTCAATAATGAAATTAGAATGAAAAATAATAGAATTTAAAAGCACTCCCACAGTCAGATACAGCAATCCTTTGAAGATGCTGTAAGTTTATGCCTCACACATAAACAAAAGAGTTGTATTAATGTCTGTGGCGTGCCATGTCTTTAAATGCATTTTCAGGCTTGGCAACAGGGAGCTCAGATTTGCCCTCTTGGAGCCGAGCTGGATAAACATCATTCTATCATTTTCAGGCCATGAATGAAATTCTGTATATATGTAAGATTATAATTTATTCAGTGGTGTTGTCTTAAGGGTCTTTAGAAACAATTGAGCCATGTACAGTCTGGTCTGGGAGTTTTGGGAGTTTAGTTTCTTGCTAAAAGTCTAGAGAAGCCTAGGGAGTTTTGGGAGTTGCTGTAAGAGGCATGCTCCAGTACCAGTTATTATGAACAGAATTGCTCTTTCCTTCCTGGTGCTGGAACTGCCTGTCTGAAGAGCTCTTGCCTAAGTTTAAATTATATCCTTCAGAGTCTTTCAGCTAGGGTGTTATTCATCTGGTTGCTAAAAAAAAATTGCAGAAATCCCCTGCTGCAATTCAGTAGATCTCCCTCAGCTGTTTTTGATATTTGTAGCCATAGTTTTTGGGCATCTGAGTCTTTAGCTAGCTCATCTGTGTGTGGGTGTTGTGACAAAAAGAAATGCTGCCATTTCTGCATTATGGGTGAAAAATAAAAATCATCACACAGCGTTTGTGTTCCTGAGGAGGGCAGCTTTGGTGTTCCTAAGTTATGAGTTCTGTCCCCTGCAAGATGCTCTGTTCCTTTGACCATAATTCTGCTGTCCAGGCCCCGAAGCAGCTGTTTTCTATCTCAGGTTAACTCCATGGCACACTGACCTACTGTGTAAAGTCAGCTGTATTTTTTACAGGGTGTTAAATCCTAGAGCCGCTGGTACTCTTTCTCAGGATTCAAATACTCATAATTCTCCTTCTTTTACTTCCATTTTGAATAAAATAAACTGAATTCAACAAAGGATGCTTCAATTTTCACTGAAGACCACCAGAATTAGGAACAAGTGGGTGTGATGCATAATAACTACAGAAATCCAAATGTCATTTACTAACTGTTATATAAAACATAGGTAAACTTGAGACTGGGGACTTACAAAAACCCTTGCCTATTTTTGCAGAAGCTTTGCAGCTGAGTAATTTTCTTCAATTCTTTCTAACTGTGCAATCCCTAAAATGTTTTTTCTTGGCCATAAGTGCTGCTGCTCTACTGGGTTAGCTCAGATGCCCTTTAGACTCAGTAGCCTGTTTTGGGTGATGTGGATATCAGATGCCATAGAAAGGCTGTTAGAGCATGGCAATCGTGTCCAGGTACTTCTTTCAATAAACTCCTAATCTCTAGAGGTCAGTAATCTAGAAATGTATTGAATTCTAGAAGTAAGAATTTAACTGGACTTCATGCACTGTTTTTTTTTTTTCTAAGAGGATTTTTTGGTCATCTTTGACCCAGTGTGTATTTATTACCTGCAACAGCTGTGGGAAGGATTTCCCAGCTTAACTACATATTACCCAGTGAAATACCTTCCCTGTGCTCCATCTTCTGTTTCAATAGGTTTCTTTGATGGCTTATCCCAGCTTTAAATATTTGGGTAACTTTTGTAGTCTAAGGCTTTCTTGTCTGCACTGAACATAAGAGAGTCAACACTGTGGCCAGGGGTTGTGATAAAAAGGGACATACAGGAAGGGACAAGCCACTCTTGGGTGGCAGTTGGACTGATCTATATGTAAAACAATTGTTGCAGGCTTTTGTAGCAGTTTGAAAGCAGAGCAGTGATGGATACTTCTGTATGGAGAGGGTTTTGGAAGATCGGTAGATGAGCAAATGTGATTTTTGTGAAAGGATTGCTAGGCTATATGTGTTTTCTCCATCTCATTCACACTCAGAAAGATTTGGTGCCATCTCCTTTTGACCTGACCCATGCAAAGGTGTGTGGTTTCACATGCCTTCAAGCTGCCAGAGAAACTGACTGTTAGATAACATGACATTTCCCAGCAGAGAAGCTCCAGGTACTAGGAGTATGACTGACCTTTTTATTTAAATTTCTCCTTGCTTACCCCATGAGCACATACCTACACTGCTGCAGCTAGTCCCTCTTGCATGTCCTCAGCCTGGGAGCTGGGAATTCCTAGATGTTTGGAAGGCAGAAGGCAGTGCTCTCTGCTGTCTGCATGCTATAGGTACCCTGGAAGAGGCTGTGCTTCAGCAGTCCTGGCCTATGCTCTATAGGGCACAGGCTGAGCTTAGACCTGGATTTTAGGCTGTTGATTGCAACAGAGCAACTGTATTTCTTATTCAGCCTTCTAGAGAGTAAATATTTGGTTCGGATCACTTTACAATTTGAACAGGGAACAGAATAAGGCATGAGGAAAGGGTAATAAAAGACTAAACTTCATTTTAAAATAATTAATATGTAACATAAGTTAATAGAAACAAGAGCAAAGGACTGAATGTAATGCAGTACAGATGCATTTTAAGCTATGCAAGCCAATGCACTTTGCATTGAGGTGCCAGAACCATGGGAACCTGGAAATCCCTGTTGCCCTCACACACTGCACAGCACCTTCAGGGCAGCACCTGGGATGGGCCAGGTGTGGCTCACCAGGGAAAGCAGTGATTTGCCACTGGGGTGAGAAGGACATGGTGTCCAAAGACTTCCCTGGGGCTGGTGGCTGTGCTGGCTGCAGTGCCAGCTGGCCAGGCACTTTGTGGTGTCCTACAGCAGAGGGTAGTGTTACCTGTGTATGGAAATAGAGACTGCTTTAAAATGATGGCTCTATTCAGACTGCTTACTTCAAGCTGACACAGAGTTGTTAAACATTTATGGCAGATGTATATAGGCATCTTTACTGCTTTACTGAAAAGATTTTTTTCTGTGAAGGAGATACACAACCCATTAGTTCTTTAACTCTGTACCACTGTGTCGATATTTAGCTTGTAAAGCTTCTCGGCCTGCTATTTTCTGAGAGCATTCCTGTATAGTAGCTTCCTCTGGTAGCATTTTGTCTTACTGCTTTATTTTTGGGTAGAATTTTATTTTCCTCAACTGCCACCCACGTGCAGGAGAACAAATTTGCAGTATGACCTAATTAAGGACAACTGTGTAATTATTGTTCCCAGCTGCTCAGCACTCTTGGTAGGTGGTTCTGGTATCTCAATCCTGGCATGAAGCTGTGGGCAGGAGCCCCCCATCCCACATGTGCCCCTGGTTCTGCAGCCTCTGGGCAGTGCTGCACACACAGAGGCCAGCTGATGCTGCGGTGCTCCAGATGATGCGTTGTTTGACTTGGCAGAGGAGCCTCTGTTGGTAGCTGGTTTTTGAGGAAACAAAAACTTCAGCCACCTAAAGGCTGAAGTTCTTGAGCCAAGGTGTGTGCCATATCCCTTAGGCCTCCTGTATGCCTCTAGCATCAGCCATATCTTTACTGGGCTAACAGGGTGTTGTGGTTTGACCCTGGCTGGAGGTCAGGCACCCACAAAAGCTGCTCTCTTAACCCCCTCTGCAGCTGGACAGAGGGGAATATACAGAATTAAAGATTCATGAATTAAGAATGGGGAGAGATTGCTCACTTAATTTCATCAAGGGCAAAACAGCCTCAATTTAGAGATCTAAAGTAAATTGATTTTACTAACAAAATCAGAGCAGGATAATGAGAAGCAAAACAAGCCACTAAAAACACCTTCCTTCCATCCTTCTCTCCTTCCAGCTGTAACTTCTAACCCAGCAGCAGATGGAGGCAGGAAATGGGGGTCATGGTAAGCCCATTGCCCGCAGCTTCTCCCACTGCTCAGGGACAGAAGTTGTTCCCCTGCTGTCCCTCCCACAGGAGACAGTTCTCTGATGTGGCTTCATCTCATAATGAGTAATAGTTCCCTCCGACCTGCTACAACTTGAGTCCCTCCCATGGGTAGCAGTCCTCCCAAAACTTCTGTGGTGTGGGTCACTCTTCCACAGGGTGCAGTCCTCTAAGGACAGGCTGCTCCAGCCTGGGACCAGGGGCCTCTCCTCATGGGTCTCCCACTGGATCACAGCCTCCTCCAGGCATCCACCCACTTTGGCATAGGTACCTCTCCATGGGCTGTGGGTTGATCTCTGCTTCTGTGGATCTCCATGGGCTGCAGGGGCACAGCTGCTTCACCATGCTCTTCACCACGGCCTGCAGAGGAGTCTCAGCTCTAGCGCCTGGAGAACTTTCTCCTCCTCCTTCTCCACTGGCCTTCGTGTCCCCATGTTGTTCTCCTCTGTTCTCCCATGTTGCACTCTTCTGTGACTGTAAATTTACAACTGTGCCACAAACTTGGTTTTTCTTTCTTCTTAAATATATTATCACAGAGGTGTTACCACCATTTCTAATTGTCACAGCCTTGGCCAGCAGCATGTCCATCTTTGGAGCTGCCAGAGATTGGCTCTACCAGACATGGTGAAAGCTTCTAGTAACTTCTCACAGAAGCCACCGCTGTGCCCCACCCCACTACCAAAAAGAAAAGCCATGGAAAACAAATGCACAGGGAAAAGTGGCATTGTCAAGCAAGGAATAAATAGTAAAACTGAAAGCCAGCTGTTTTAAAGTAATGTAAGAAGAAAGTCAAACCAACTTCATAGGCAGCTTTGAGAAAAGTAGTTCCACATGTTGAAATTCCCTAGATTTTTAAGGGTCTATTTATATTTGAAAGATGGATCTGTTGTGTCTTGTTCTGTGATTTTGAGCAGATGTTGTGACTTGGCCTGTGCTGAAGGACATGCAGACATAGGGCATGACTAGATTTCTCTTCCTGCTTTTGGTGTCTGAATATCACATAGTGGTAGTTAACTTGGGAACAGCTGGACTCAAACATCTGGAAGGTATGTTCCAACTGAAACTATTCTATGATGCTGTGAAAGATGACAGACTGAGTTCTTGATGTGATTGAGTGTGGCAAACCATTGTTTGGCAATTATTTGCCTTGATTTGTAATTTATTTTGAAAATTCTAAGTCATCCCTAAATGTGATTTTTCTGTATCCAACAGTGTGCTTGGAAGAAATATTGTCTAAGGGCTAAGAGAAAAAAAGAGTTTGTACAAATCCACTAATGATTTCAATGGGATGTTTTAATGCCACAAGACAGGCATCATATTGGGAAAGGTGGAATATAAACTGAGAGTATCCCCCACTGTCATCTATAGGTTGCTTCAAAGTTGTATGAGCACCTCTTTACACACATTTACATTGCCCAGTTTAGAGATGGCACTGATTTTTGTATTCAGAAATCAAGAACCGAATAAGAAGTTCCAGGTTAAAAACAAAAAAATTCTGTTGGCAACTTCATGATCCTTCACCAAGGTTTCACCTAGCAAGCACTTGTAGTACTGAAAATCCTGTAGCCATTTGGGGTTTTTCTCTTCATACAAGTTGCAAGAGTGAGATTTTCAAATTGTATGTCAAAAGGCAGGACTGAAGAAATGAAGACATATGGTTTCAATTTTTGCATTTAAATGGTTTCATTATTTATGGTTATAGTTTCATTATTCAGCATTTAAGATTTGAAAGATATTTTAACTCTTCCTTTTCATGTTGTTAGCTTTGAAACTGCAACATCACTTTTAAAACATTTTTTTTGCATGCAGTCTTGCATATTTTCTTCATATATTTTTATCTTGATAATGTCCCTCTTTTGCTCCATGTCTTATTTTAGATTTTGATTTTTTAATTTAAAAATGGAAACTAGCTTGATGCCAAATTTGGTGAGAATCATGTTCTGAACTCCTTCTTTAAATATATTGTGTATCAACTTTAATTATACAATTGCATATTTTTGTCTCTGTTTATGTGATTATTTAGTTTTAAATCTGAATTTAAACACTGCCACTCAAAGAATAAGAGAAATTGAGTAAAAACAAAACCAAAATGCAGATGAACTTGTAAACATTGTTGAAGTAATTTTCTGTTTTGCAAGAGAGGTGCTTGGACTCTGCATACATGGTGTCAGTCTGCTCATGACACTGAGTAAAGGTGCAGATGGGCTTATATGGTGCAGATGGGCTCATATGACGCTGTTGTCACGTGGCTGTAAGCTCCCGGGGGCTGCCAGTGATATGTCCCAGTGAGCTGCTGTACATCTCTGCCCGGCTGTCTTGTCCCATTCTACCTCACTATAATGATGCCTTTATGCTAAAATACAGTTGCTGGTTCTGTGGCCAGTTCTATGGAGTTTGGTTTAGTTTTCTGAAGAGTACTTGGAAAAATTCATGACCATGCAAGTAATACCTGTAAAAAGTCTGTACCCATCATGTAATCTTTCAAAGCTAAACGTTTGTTTTCCTAGAACAAATACTACCTTGTGGTATTGACATTTTACCATGGGGAGCAGCTGAGCCTTCTCTGCATAAACCTTGGTTCCTCAGGCAATGAGCTATTCTGTTACAGCTGGAAACAGTGGTAGCTCTGGACCCCTTGGTAAGCATAAGCATCCAGGGGAGTATTGCAACCACAATCTCTCTGTGTGTTTCTAGAGCATAAAAAATTGTCTGAACAACAAAGTCTGTGTAAGATTGCTGGTGGATAATCTTCAAAGTTCTCTTCTGCCAGAGCAACAGGGAGAAGACTGTCCTACTTGTGAAAGAAAGCAGAAAATGCTGAACTGGATTCAGATTTCTGTTGATTTGTGCCTGTACTTTGCTCCTTAGATGATTTGCTTATCATTTTCTGCATTTGTTTTACTTTTCATTCAGTTCTGAACAGTTTAGGCATGGTGCAAAAGAGGAATTTGTTGACTGAAAAATGAGAAAACAGAATTCTCATCTGCAAAGTTTTGAGCAAAGTTGGTAATTTTTGCCAGGAGAGATCAAAAGGTTCCTTTGAGAGGCTAAACAACCCAGCTGCCCAGAGAAGGTCCTAGAAAAACATGCTTCTTCCCTAGGATGTCCCTGTCTGCTGTCCTAGATTACTTTCATCTCTTCTTAATTGCACCTGCCTGTGTTCTGTCATGTAGCTGCCAAGCAGGATATTGTTTTCTAATTAATTTCACACTTTACACTTCATGAATATATAATTTCTTCCATTTGGCTCTGTCATGATCCGCTCATATGAGCGGGAAGTCATGATGGTTCGTTTTACTGATCTCAGAGTGCAAAACACAATACAGAAAGGGGATTGCAGTATCAATCAAAATAAATGCACTTTTAATTGAATGATCACAGCAAATGCAATAGAAGGATTAAGAGAGAGAAAAAGATAGAGAAAGAGGGGGGGGGATATAGCTACCAAACGTAGAAATTAATTCCTTTGGTCCAGTCGATGGAGTTCATCTAGTCACGTCAGGGAGATCTCAAAATCTCTGGTTAACTCTGGGGTTTTTATTATGATAAACCATCGCTGGGGGAACAGGTTAAGTCTATTGAAAATTGCCAAGGGGAGAAACAGATACAATAAAGAAGAGATGTAACAGGTAGTCCATGTTCTCAGCAGTAGGTGAGAACCATTGTCTTTTGGTCCAGTGGTCGTGCCTGTAGGCAAACATCTCGCTTTGGTCAGGTTGGCTCCCCCACACACCTCCCCCATGTTAGAGGTTTCAGTCTCAGTCCTTGGGAGGGGCAGCTTCTCTGTATGGGGGACTCATGTCTCCTTGAGAGAGAGGCTTCTTCCATCTCCGTCCGTCACAGTGGTTGAAAAGCAGATGGGAGGTCTTCCGTGGGGGGACCACCAAAGGTTACTCCAGAAAAGTCCACCCAGGCCAAGAGGTAGGGAAATTCACATGCTATTGGAGCAGGAACCATGAAGCAGGTGCAAGCATTCAGGGCAAGTTGCCCCCCTTTACCAGGCTCAGTGTTCCTTGGCAGCAAACACACCTGCAAACAATAGCTTGGCAAACCACCAGGGTTCTCAGGATCTTGGCGAGCAAACATCTCAAGCAAGACCAGAATTCCAACCAGAGTCTTTTTGGTGGTCCCAGTTTCCTTCCTTTCACGACGCTCATGAGGCAGATGAGAGAAACTTCGGACAGAGACTTAAAGGCTCTAGCAGTTACCCTCTGTGGTTCTGCTGACCATAGTTGTGCTCCTTTCATGATGAAGAATAAAGAAATAAACTCAAGGATGGGGAGGAGGAGTTATGCATTGCACAGTGAGAAGGCACAGTTGTGCCATCATTTATACATCATTTCCACAGCTTTCTCCAGTCTCACATTCTTTCTAAGAGGTTCTGCTTGTGATTCTGTTTGGCCAGGATACTGATGAAACACAGAATCTGTGTCAATAACTGGGTTCATTGAAATTCATTAACTTTTCAACTGACCTTCAGAGTAATTTCTACCAATTTTTCCTGACTTTTATGTTAGGTCAGCAAATCCTTTTTTTGTCATGCAGAACTCATTAATTTCAGTGAAATTTTGTTTTGAAGTTTTGTATTCATTCACACCCATAAGACGAAGCAGAAAGTACAAAGTTGACACCAATTAAAGCCACTACAAGTTTCTTTCTACATAAAGTGTGTATGGTGATGTCCTCAGGCAGGCTGTGTCTTGGCAGCAAGGACAAATGTATGCTCTTCCTGCAGTAACTCAGCTGTTTTTGAAAAGGTCACATCAATGTCCTCTTTGTGTAAACTTGATTATTCATATCCAAGTTTCTGGTTTATGTACATTTGAACCTAAATATATGACCTGAGTTTTCCAAAATTCATGTGTACAAGTGTAGTCTTCAAATTACAAACAAGACAGTGATGTGACTGCTGCCATGAGCCTGGAGAGCTGGACAGTGTGAGCTGTGTTGTCTGCTTGGTAAGTTTGAAACACGCTGAGGAAATCATTACCTGAGATGTTTAGAACTGCATGAAGGGTTTTGAGGCCACATTCTATGGGCTTAGAAGCCCACTGTGATCCTCCTGCTCGGCTTAGCCAGGAGGAGCTGGCTAATAAAGAGGGACAGGAATGATAGAACTAGCCTGGAAAATGAAACCTTTAATAATGAAAATAACAAATGTGGTGCAGGTACAGAGGCTAGATTCCAAAGACCCCTGGGCGGGGCAAACACAGCCAGATATAGGGACACAAGGTCCAATCAGAAAAGTGAACTCAGAACATGACCTTTTAAGAAAAAGGTCTTGACTAACGGTGAAGGAAAACTGGAAACTTGATCAAATATAGGAAGGTTCTAATAGCATATTGGCTCCCAAGTACCCACCGTTCCCACTGTGACCCGACTTGTATACTGTCTGCCATTGTCTGTGGCCAGAGCCCTCTGTAAAAGCATCTGCAGTAAAGATCTCAGCAGGATGAGACTCCACAATTCCCTGTCTTTAGAAAAATATTTTGCAAAGATTTCTGAAAAACCCTTAACAGGCAACTTACAAAACAAGGAAACAACATAAATACAAATACAACTAGAAAAATTAGTAAACCCACTTTGAGCAAAGATAAAGCCCAAGCTGATACATTCTATTATTTTAACAGTCCTTTCAGCCAGTCTTCATCACTTTCCACTTGTAGTTCTCTGACTCCCCTCTTTTAGAATTTGGATGCTCTTGTGTATGGAATTGCTGTGATCTGAGAGCTCATGCAACATATGCCCTCGAAATCTTCTTGTGCTAGCAGCAGGAAGTCAATTGCAACTGTATTTTACAGGGTAGCATGTCTGATACTGTCCACATCTGTCAGTAGCTCACTCAGTGCCTGAGATATGGCATTGGTTTGCTTACTTAGCCAGCATCCTAGATTGCCTAATATTTTCAAAGCTTTTGCTGTAGCAGTCCAAGGTGCCAGTATTGAGGCTGCCATTCTTTTTCCTTTACTCCAAAAGTTAACTTTGTCTTAGCAATCTGATTTGAATTGATGGATAAATCTCTTACATCTGGCCTTTTTTTCACAAACTGGGGCAATCTCAGGTTGCATAGGGCTGGGGGGGGGGGGGGGGTGGGGGGGTGGGGATTGTGAGGGGCAAGGAGACAAAGACACAAATCATTCCCGGATGGATGTTCGTGTGGCAACAGACATTTATTTTCCATGCCCCCCCTCCCCTTCCCCCTTATAAAGGGCATTTTGAAAGAGCTGGTCTGGATATTCTCAATGGTCTTAACTCCACCTCACTTCGGGATCAGGCCAGTGCAATGCTTGCAGCTTCATATGAGATTTGATTGGGAGAAGCCCCTGTCAGTCAATCCTGGGGCTTGGTATGTGATATCCAGTAACATATCACCCTTCTTTGTTTAATAAAATTTGTAATTTGTTTTCTGTTACCCATCTGAAAGGGCCCTTTACAAATGGGACAACAAAAGACAGCACGGCTATATTTGCACAGAAGCTGCAGCATTTCTGTTCAGTATCTGCTGGGGGAGAACTCAGGCCCAGGCCACAGGCACAATGCTTATATGTTATAACTTACAAAAAACAAAAAACATTCAACCTTTAATGCATTTAACCCTTATAGAAAAGCCCATTTATTAAAAACAACCTGTAACCCATTTATCTCTTGAAGAACCCAACACCCAGAAAACAATCTGTAAACAGAAAAACAGTTTGTAAACTGGAAAACAGTTTGTAAACATGAGAAATAATTTGTAAATGAACCAAGTCCTTATATTGATTGTCCATGAGGTAGGTGGTCATTTGTGATCCATTGTTCTGTTGAAAAGATTTCAGAATGCTGTCCAGTGTCCTTTACCTTGGATTTCATAGGAACATTGTACTATTATATGACTTAGTATGAAACATGAGAACGATACCACCCAAAACTCCAGAAGAGGGGATGTACCTTACCCCAACCTTTTTTCCCCTTTTTCTATGGATAATAAGTAGAAATAGATATAAAGCATGCATTTCTTAACAGTATTAATAGGGTAAGGGGTTGCTCAAAGGTCTCTTTTTCATTATGAGCAAACCTGGAGGGCTTCTTCTGGACGAAACCTTTATGCCCGTCTCAAAAGAAAAAGGGTTAACTTTTTTTTTTTTTTCACAGACTCTTTACCAGCCAGGTTCATAGGTTGATCAGGCCAATGACTTGGTTGGGAGAGATTCCCTGTATAAAAAAGAAGTTTGTATTAATATCTAGTGCAAAACAAAATGAAAAATTTTTAGTATGAATCACAGTGTAAGCAATACTCCCTTCCTGCCTTATTAGAAGCTAGAAATTTTGTTAGTGATTTGATAATTAACTTTTTTATTATTATTATTATGACAAGTGGCAAAACTTGAAGAAATTTGCAACTGAAATTTGCCTATGATAAATTAATTTTAGTATGTGTATCTTAATGGATCTTACCAATCCTTCTTGAAACAATGCAGCAATAATTAGTAGGAGTATGAAAAAAATACCTAATAATACACACACTAATGCTTCCCTGATACACAGCATTAATAGTCTGAGGTAGAAATATAACACCTTACTCATCATGGGCTTGTTAATTTTGGTTCTAACAAATGCAAACATCCAGAATGAATATTGTACCATGCGTTCTAATGCATATTTTACAAACAGTTGTACATTATCATAACTTTTATATGGCAACCTTTCAGTGTCTTTATTAGAGTTTTTGTACTGTTATATATGGTAGAGATAATTTATGCTATAAGTATATAAAATATTGTAGGATTTAATGTATGTTTAATCACTCTGGCTGGGGGCAGAGTCTTATTTCTATTCAAACTAGTTCCCGGACAGCGTTAAGATGATATCAACTGTCACAGACATCTTTTGTGAAAAATCCTTTCTTTAAGATTTTTCTCCCTTCTGAGAAGCTGTAGCCTCAGCAACAAAATGTAAACAATGGTTTTCTGCTGCTGTGGAATGCAACAGGTGGATCCGTGATTGGTCTTAGGTGAATGTTTGGATTTACTGACCACTCATGGCAGAGCTGGGTCTCATTCTGTGCTGAGACACAGCCCTTTGTTTATTCATTCCTTTTCTATTCTTAGCTTAGCTAGCATTCTGAGAACTTTTTCTCTATTTCTTTTTAGTATAGTAATAATGTAATATATGTCATAAAATAATAAATCAAGCCTTCTGAACATGAAGTCAACATTCTCGTCTCTCTCTTCACCCTGAAAAACCCTTGCAAGCCCTATCATAATCAACCTTGTTACCGTATGAATGGGACTGGCCGGAGCAATGAGTGCCGACATCCCTGGTATCGGCACCCGGGAAGACAGTATCTAAGGCTTCCTGGACCATTATTGTCGGGATATCTTGGCTATTCACGGGACCTGAACAGTGCACCTGGAATGATTTACTACCTGTGAACACAGCTTCTGCCTGGACACTCAGACACCCGCCTGGATATGTGGACTCTCTTTTGTCTCTCCCTGCACATGTATGAATCTTGTTATACATGAGAAGAGACACAAAGAAATATTCGGTCATCTCTGCCCCAGGCAGAATAAACTGTATATAAACCGGCTGTTCGAAGCACTCGGGTTGAACCTTTGGGGAGATGCCGTCACTCTCTCGGTCGAACCCCTGGTTTCACCCAGCGCCTGCACCCGGGGCAGAGGCTGTCTTGGCCGTGGTGGTTTTTTTTTTCTAAATTCCTTTTTTTTTGTTATTGATCTAATAAATCCTTGTTAAATTTTTATAAATTTGGCTACCGATTTGATCCTTTACAATAGTATCACGAAAACTTCAATTTATCAGGAAGTAACGTGGTTGAAATGCTTTGTAAGGAAGGCAAGTTGGTGTCTCTCTGCTTTTTTTGCCTTCTATTTACAAGCAGTTGCTGGGTTCTCGCTGGCCTGGGTGACAGCGTGTCCTGACCTCAGCTGCGGCGACACACGCAACCCGTGCTCCCGACTCCGTGTCTTTGGGACGACTCGGCTCCTCCCCTGCGGTACCACACCGCCGGCGCTGCCTTTTCCCGAGCGGGATCCCGGCACAGGCTTCTCCGCGCTCCGCCGGTGAGCGCCGCGGCCTTGCCCGGGGGTAGCCTCGAGGCGGGGCCCCCCGTGACGTCACTGCCGGGGGTGCCGCCGGCCGCGGGAGGGGCGTGGGGCGGAGCCCAGCGATCACGTGGGAGGGAGGGGCGGGGCTTCTCCGGTGCCGGGAGGCGTCAGAGCGGCTGCGCGGCACGGCAGCCCCGGGGCAGGGGGAGCAGCCGCCATGGTGCGCCCGCCTGGGTAAGCCACATGGCAGCCCGCAGCGGCTGCACAGCGATTACCGCAGCCTGCGGAGGGCGCAGGGCAGCTCGGAAAAGCCGGGGCTGTTGGGGCCGCCAGCTCTCCAGGTGGTTGGATTTCGCAGTCCATCCCGCCGGCTCCCTGGAAAACGCCGGCATCTGCTGGGGGTCCCTGTCTCCCAGGTGAAACAATCCCTCTTTTTAGAAAGAAGAACATCAGTAGCTTTATCATGGTGTTTTCTGGTTTTGATATCCCAGCTCCCATGGTCTCGGTTGTAATTTTAGTCCATAAAACAGGTTTTTAAACCCTCGCAGTCCTTTCTGCTGTCTGCTGAGGGCGGTTTTACCTCTGTCTAGCCAGTGAGTCCCAGTTTTTCACCAGAAGTCCAGTTTTTACACCGTTCCTGCTTTAACGCTGTTCCCAGCTCTCAGGCTGTCTCTGGTTCCATGCACTGATCCAGGCTCCGATGTCCTGTACCGTGGGTCTTACCCCGATTCCCAGCTCTCAGGGTGTTTATTATTTTGGTTCTAGACGGAAAACCAGCTGTTATGCCATGTCTCCTTTGCTCTGTGCCAGGCTATGGCTGAGTCCCAATCACTTTGCAGGTCACCACGTGTTAGGTTGCTCGTGGAAGGGGTGAGGGGCAAGGAGACAAAGACACAACTCACCCCCAGATGTTGGTGGGGCAACAGACAGGTTTACTTTCCACGCCCCTCCCCTTCCCCCGTATAAAGGGCATCATGAAAGACCTGGTCTGGATATTCTCATTGGTCTTAATTACTTGTTATAGTTTTACCAGGCTGGTGGGGTAGGAAAAACCAGGATTTTCCTAAAGGATCAGATGCCTTGGGGTCCCACTGAAAAATTAAGGCATAGGGTTGGAGTCCTTTTCCCAAAATAGCTAGCAGGAATGGTAAGTTTGGATTTATTCTGTGTGCCTGACAAGTTTGAATGGCATGGGATACCTTATTTAAGGGATCCCTTGCCTTGTCAGTTAACTGCTTAGGTGAGTTAAACCCAGAATCCCCCTTTAACAAAACAAACAATGGAACCAAGTCCTCGTTGGATTGGTTTCCCAGCAGAGATCTGAGCCAGTTAAATGTTCCCAATAGTTTTTATAAATCAGAGAGTTGTGAGAAATGTTACTCACTTCCAAAATTTGAAAAAGTTTATTAAAACCTTATCAAAAAAATACAACAGAAGACTGAACAGAGAAAACATTACAGTGCTGGCATAAAAGGATTTTTTCCACCATGCGCTCATCCACACAGTGGATGTTCCGCCTTTTAACACTTTAGCCCCTCCCAAAGTTCTGTCCATTGATCACTTTCTTATACCTTGCTTGGAGGTCAGGTGTTGCCATAGTAACAAGCCAGCCCTCCCAAACGTCCTGACTGCCCAGGCCATCCCGAGAGAGCAATGCAAGGAGGTGAAACATAACTACAAATCTATAAAACTTCTCTTACCATATACATAATATTTGCCTTTTAATTGTGAGAGTCAACCATTGCATTCCTCATGTATCACAGAGTGTTTCTTGTTTCTCATTTAGTTGCAATGGGTGATGCTGTACATCTGAGAGTGAATTTTGAGTCCCAAACATTTCTAGGGTGATATTTGTTGTATTTTTAATTCTGCAGTGGTCACTCCTGCTTGTTGGATAGCTGTGACGGTGGCTTTTAAAGTTGCATCTAAAGATGAATTATTTCCAGGTGCAATAAATATACTATCTATATGATGAACAATTGCCTGTGAATAATTCTGGTGAAGGGAAGCCAAGACTTCAGCTTTATGCATGGTTTGCTAGGCCTTTGCTTTAAAATTACAGAGTCTAGAACAGGTGTGTTACTATCAGGCACTTGCACGAATGCTCTCCTTGCTGCATTTTTAGTATCATCAAGCACTGCATTCAAGAGGTTTGCAGCCTGCTCACTGGGATGGGAATATGGCTCTTCTCCAGCTAGGTGTTGTAGTGTTTACACCGACCCTGCTTGGTCCTCAGCAGAGACAAACAACAGTTAAATTGACAGTCTCTTTGATTCCCTCTCCCACAGAGTGTATTCTAGTTGGGACAGCAGCACAGTCACCACGTGTTTTAAATCATGAGGGGTTAAAGGACACACAGAGAAAGTAGCTTGCATTAGATTGTTAAAGAAAGAAGAATTTCTTCCATGGCTTTTGGCAGCCTTACTCCGTCCCTTTATATCCCTGTACGCTAAAGGTTTCCATGTACGGCCAGTCCTCCCCTGTCGCAGACATCTTTATCTGAAAAATCCTTTCCTTAGGATTTTTCCTCCTGAGAAGCCAAGAGACCTCAGGAACAAAATGTAAACAATGGTTAGCTGCTGCTGTGGAATGCAACAGGTGCATCTGTGATTGGTCTCATAGAGTTGTTTGTAATTAATGGCCAATCACAGCCCAGCTGGCTCGGGCTCTCTGTCGGAGCCATAAACCTTTGTTATCATTCCTTTCTGTTCTTAGCTTAGCCAGCCTTCTGATGAGAACCTTTTCTTCTATTCTTTTAGTATAGTTTTAATGTAATATATATCATAAAATAACAAATCAAGCCTTCTGAAACGTGGAGTCAGATGCTCGTCTCTTCCCTCATCCAAGAACCCCTGTGAACACCGTCACACTCCCCCTTCTGTTTTTTACCGTGGTCAGCCGGGACTTCTGGCATGGATCAACAGAATCATGGATCCAGGAGGAGTGGGTACAGGCACAATGTTGTTTTTGTTCTCCGATACCTCTGCTCATGTAGCCATTTTCGGGATCAGCGGCTTCCAGGACAGTGGTGGGCGTGGTTCTGGGTCCCCAGGAGGGGCGTGCCCTACGGCATGCTGGGAGTTGTAGTCCAGAGTAGGAGCATCAGGACTCTGGGAGCGGTGAAACCTGAAGTGACATATCATCTCACAAGGAGTACACATTAGCAGAGTCATTAGTAGGCAATGCAACAGGGTATTCAGATGAATTGGAGGTGACTTGCGGTAGCTAAGGCACAAGGAAGGTGAAGGGGGAGGGGTCCAAGATGGCGTGGCCACCGCCATCTCACATCCTGAGTGGAGGAGGCAGAAGGGGATACAGGGTAGCAGAGTAACCCGTTGTGAAAAACGGGGTTCACGCTCCTGTAAAAATTTAAAAGTTTAATAAAGGACAATAGGATACAAAAATAAAGCAGAGTTTAATGGCTGAGTACGTGGCATTCAGTCAAAAGCACACCTGCTATTTTGGAGACACCCTTTACACACCTTTTCTATTGCATTAGCCTATTGCATACTCATAAACAATAATGCATATTTAAACTTTTGCCTAAACTAGTTTACATGTTCCAAGAACTGTGCAGCATTGCTCCTTCTCGGGTCCGCCTTTTTAGAGCATGCGCATTTCTTGCCTGTGGTTTTACTCTGGTATCGCCTCCAGCTTGGCCTTTGGTCCCTACTTTCTTCAGATAGCAGGCGCTGATAGTTTGGCATGTCAGTAGCAGGGGTCTTCATCATACGTTCATTGGAAGTTATTCCAACCACGCAGGCAGTTCGAACCACAAGCATAACTGTATCAGCTATTTCACTACTATGTCTAAGTTTAGTTAATAGCAGAAATAAAAACGGTATCTTTATACCAAAGTTTCCTTAACATTAGATGTATAGCATCCATTTTAATATTTGCGAAAAGCCAATAGTATAATATGCATTTATAACACCATGTCTAGGTTTTGTCTACAAATGGGCGTTCTGTACCCTGTATCCCGTTACAGAGCAGTCTGAGGGGTGACAAGGTGACGAGAGAGCAGGAGTAGTTAAAGCTTTTGTATACAACAAGATCTGGTCCCGAATTCTGTCCCCAGGGTTAGAACGGTTGGAAGCAGTCCCGGTTTGGGAAGGGGTTGCCTGCGGCGGGATGGTCTCAGATCCCCCAGTCCTGCCACACTGGCAAGGCAGGGGAGGGGTCAGGTGCTGGGAGTCGGAGCTTTTCAGCCTTAAGTGTTTCGAAAACCGTGTGGAAAGCAGGGAGCAGACGAACCACGACAGACTCTGCCTTGATTGCTAGGTCGTAAAGGGAATCCCCAGGGAATGGCAGAATCCCAGAGAGAACACTCCACCGTCTGTGCCACTTTCCGCTGTGCCGAGCGGGGCCGGATCGGCAGCCAGCGGTGCTGTGGTGGAAGCAGGCGGGCTTTCTCCGTGGACAGCGGCTTTTGCAACACCCACTTTAAGAGGTTTTTAACTCACGTTTTTGGATTTTCTTGCCGTGGACTGCTAAAAGTGTTTAAAATCGTTCGTAAACATTCCTCTGAGGTCTAGACAGTCTTACTCCCCTTTTAAACGGGTTTAGGTGGGCATGTAGGCATTCCCACCCAGGAAAGGGAGGATCAGGCGGGAATAAGCGTATCCTTTTCTCTGCTTACCTGCTTTTTTCGGGCAGGCGTCTGAGAGAACCAGGTCCAAGAGGTGGCTTCCAACAACGTCAACTGGCAATTTAATCCACAGCAGAGAAAAAAGTCCTACCGGTTTGCCAAGACCGGGCCAAACAGAAACTGAGGAGGTGCCTCAGTGTGAGGTCCTTGTTCTTGGGGTGTCAGATACGGGCTTAGAAACCCCACTGTGATTCCCCTGCTCAGTTTAGCTGGGAGGAGCTGGCTAATAAAGAGGGATGGGAACGATGGAACTAGCCCGGAAAATTAAAAAATTAATGTAATAAATGAGTAATGAAATGGTTGACTCTCATAATTGAAGGACAAATATCATGTATATGCTAAGAGAAGTTTTATAGATTTATAGTTATGTTCCTTCCCTTCTGCATTGTTCTCTGAGGATGGCCCGGATAGTCGGGGCATTTCGGAGGGCTGGCTTGTTACCATGGAGAGCCAGTGAGAGATTAGGTCTATCCCTGCCTTGGTCTTATCTCTCGCGCTGGCCCCTCTCCCTCTTTTCACAGCAGCGCTTTCAACGCTGTCCCTCGCCCCTCTCCCGCTGCCGCCACGGCACCGCAGCGGCCCTGGCAAGGGCAGAGCCTGCCCTGGCGGGAGCACCTGCGCGGGGACCCTGGGGTTATGCCTTCCCTCTGTCTTGTTATCTTTTCTCTTTTCTCTTTTCTCTTTTCTCTTTTCTCTTTTCTCTTTTCTCTTTTTCTCTTTTCTCTTTCTCTTCTCTCTCTCTCTCTCGACCCGCTTGCCAGGGCCGAGGCTGCCATCGTGTACTCGGGACCTCAGCAGGCTGGAGCCGCCCCCGGTAGCTCCACCACTGAGCCAGCCGGCTCCTCAGTGTCACACTCCCGCAATCCGCGCCCAGCACGGGCGCCGGGCCCGCGAGTGCATCCGCAACCCCTTCCCTTCAGGCCCCTGGCACAACCAAGCCAGCTCCCCAGCGGTGCCCCACGCAAACCACACCCTGCGCCGCCTCCACTGCGTGGGCAAACACTGGAGCTGCTGAGCCGGGTCGCCCCCATAGATCAGCCCCTGCCGCAGCTCCCGAGACCTTGCCACTCGCTCGAGAGCAGCCAAGCACCTCCTAAACTTGACAACCCCCAACCTGGCGTCCCCAGATGCTCTTATCATTCTTTTTTCTTTTGTAGACATCTAGACAAGCCATCAACTTTTTTGTTTTCCCCCCCTCTAGAAGGGCTTGTTCTGCTAGATCTTCCTGAACTCCAGTTCGGCACTGAACAACCTTTAAATAAGGCTCCTCCCTGCCCTTCATACAGAAGTTGTATTAAAACTATTCAAACTCCTGTCCTCCTCCAGTACCAAGTTATCATTATTCCACATTCCAACACCTTCGAGTCTGCTAACCTCCCTTCTTCTTTTTCAACCTCTCTTTTTCTTATTTTTTCTCTTTTTTTCTCCTATTTTTTCTTATTTTTTTCTGTCTGATTTAACACATTTTGGACTGCACGAGATGTATACACAACTAGTCTATCTCTAAAAGACAGTCCACGACTGTTTTTTCTTCTGGTACAACCCCCATTTCCAGTTGCATCTGCAACAAGCTGATGCCTGCCCCAGAAACCAACAAGACATCTCCTAACCCCATGCCAGTCTCTCTCCTAATTACTCCATCTTCAATGACAGAAATTTTAAACCTTTTTCCTTCTGCCTCTGCCACCTCCACGGTGTCACCACCCACATCACATCTCCACGGAATCTCCACCACATAAGTTCTTTCTGTCCCAGCATCAACCACAAATTCCAGTACTTCCTCCTGAGGGCCTGTTTCCCAAGTTATCAAAGGCTCCAGATGTCATTTATCCCCCAGAACAATGAGCCCATGATCTTCCCACTCCTTCACAGCACACTTCCCCTGAAGCAGCACCTCCAAGTCACCCCAAGTGGGGGTGCCTTGCCTTGCTGCAGCAGACACAGGCACCCCTGGTCCTCTCCTGGGACCCTGACCATACCAGGGCTCTGCCCCCCTCCTCAACCCCTCCCACAGATACAGCGGGAGCTGAAATGACAGACACAAGAGCGGGGGTCAGCAGTGAGGCTGGAACCAGTAAGAAGACAGAATTAGGAGTGGAAGTCAGGAAAGCCGGGAAAGCCGGAATCAACAAAGAAACAGAGGTGGGAGCGGGCGGCTCCAGAGTCACGGCAGGGACGGGAGTGATCACAGTCAGTACGGGTAGGGAGGACTGAAACTCCTGACACAGGCAGAGAAGCTGGTACAGGTAGGGAGACTGGAGCTCCTAGCAGAAAAACTGGAGACAGGGAGAGGGAACATTTCCAGGGGGTCCCAGCCCCCCGTCTGGCTGCCCATCTCATTTTCCCAGGTTCCAATCCATTCCCCTAACATCCAGTTCATTCTCCTGATAACTTGAACACCTTCCATTCTTCACAGCACAGAGAAATACAATCCGCCTTCTTCCAGAAAAATTAAACTTTAAATTAACAATCCATATCTCATATACTTTCATTCATTCACAGTCACTCACTTTTATTTCTTTAATATGTCTCATTCACTCCCATTCACAACAGGACAACACAAAAATAAGGTACCTTAGTTCTCAAATTATTTGTTAATATCCACCCAGGGGTATTATAAAATCTCAAAATGTTATTGGCCAACCCTGGATTTTCTTGGGCATATCCTCAGTCCAGCTGTGTTATTCAACTCCGGATGCTCTTGTGTATGTTCTCAATATGGCAGAATTTTGTTCAACCCTGGATGCTCTTGTTCATATTAGTCCCTCAACCCAGCAGGTTCAATCCTGGATGCTCTTGGGCATATTTAGCCCCAACCCAGCAGAATTTGGGGGCCCCCTCCATTTTTTATCTGGCTTTCCCAGTGGACTGTGCCAGGAAAACACTCAGCTTCCTGCCTCCAAGGGGTCCAACCCCTCCCTGAGACCCAGTCCCAGTTACCCTGGGAGATTCTCTCACTCCTTTTATCTCTCCCTTCATCTCTTTACTGGCTGTTTTTCTCGCAAAAGAACGGAACTGCAGCGTGGGAGACTCCTCACTCACTCAGCAGGTCTGGAATAACCAGCCCGCCTCTCATTCACACACACATTCATCCCACCTGCCCCGTATTTCACCCCCCCCCCCCCCCAAAGAATTCCAATCCTCTTTTCTTCTTAGAGTCATCGTACACAAGAATTTATGGGGCTACCATGGTTTTAGGGAACCTTTTTTACACCCCTTTTCCTTTGCTTTATGTGTCTCCTCTTGTCCACTGGGTATTCTGCCTGCAACTGCTGATGATGCCAGGAGAGACAGGGCGAGGCTGCCTAAACCGGGCAGGGCGCGCCTCCCCTGCTTGGGATCTCCTGGTGGTCTCAGGAGCGAGGTGTTACATCTAGAACAAGCACCCATTTGTGAAAAACGTGTTCACTCTCCTGTGAAAATTTAAAAGTTTAATAAAGGACAATAGGAGACAAGGACCATAAAGCAAAGGTTATTGTCGGGTGCATCTTGGCACTCAGCCAGACCACCCTGTTACCTTTGGGGATACCCCTTAAATACCTTTTCCTTTACACCAGCCTGTTGCATATTCATAGACCCTTATGCCTATCCATAAATAGTTTACATATTCCAGGAACTATTTTACATGGTCCCTTCTTGGGTCGGCCTTTTTAGAGCGTGCATGTTTCTTGGCTGTGGTTTTGGCTCCTTTATCACTTCCAGTTTGGGCCTTGGTCCACACTTTCTTCAGATGATGAGTGCTGATAGTTGGCAGATCTGCAACAGGTGTCCTCATCCTGTGTTCATTGGATGATATCCCATCCAAGCAGGCATTTTAACACAAGCATACTTCTATCAGCTATTTCACTACTATGTCCAAGCTTAATTAACAACAGAAATAAAAATGATATCTTTATAGAAAAATTACTTTAACATCACACATATAAAATCAATTTTAATATTTGCAAAAAGCCAATATTATAATGTATCTATAACATGGTGAAAGAAAACTGGAAACTTGATCAAATGTAGGAAGGTTCTATTAGCATACTGGCTCCAAAGCACCCACAGTTCCCACTGTGACCCCACTAGGTGCCCCCCTCAGTACACTGTCTGCCACTGTCTGTGGCCAAAGCCCTCTGTTAAAAGATCTGCAGTAAAGATCTCAGCAGGACGACTCCACAACATTCCTCTTTAAATAAACAGTATAAACTCTTTTAACCTGAAGAAACTCTATAGCACATAAGCATTCACTGCCCTGTGGTCATGTGCATAGCTCCAGATGGAGTAAATGTGGGTTGGCCTTGTCCTGCTGCTGTAATCCTACTGACCTTCAGGGCCTTCTGTGGGGTTTTGTGTTTTCTTGGGACTTTGTACTTGTGTCTCACATTGGTTTGGGGACATTTGGTTTTCTTCTTATACTATCTGTTCACTGAACCAAGCCAAAAGCTACACATGCTTTTAGTCTTAATATTCTCACTCTTTCTAACAAGCCTAGCTGCTCATCTTTACCTTCCCACTGTAGCTTGTATTTGACTCAGTCTTTCAGTGGGAACTGTCCTTATGTTTTATGTTTTATTTCATCTGTTATTTTTTATTTCATCTGTTTTATTTTTGATTTCATCTGTTTTTATTCAGATGTCAACAAGATTTTCAAGTTGAACTACAAGCACTAATAGTTAATTTGTAGAGTTCTGTCAAATAATGTTGTATTTTGGCTGCTGAGAGTACCAAGGCATCATCTCAGCTCTTGTTTTCTCAGACTGTTCACAGCCAAAACTCCTGGCTGTCCCTGTGCACCTGTGTGCTGGTCTCCTCTGCATGTGCTACTAGTGAACTCAATTTTTTAAAATGGTTATTTCTGTAGCTTTGGTACAGAGTTTTTGAATGCTGGGAATTATTTGGGGCTTTACTTTTGCTATGTCATTTACAATACTTCCTTTTGCATTTCTCTTGCATTTTGACATGTGAAATCCCTTCTGAATTCTTACAGTTATGGTCTTCTGGTTTTCAATTTCCTCTTAAAATTGTGAGACTAACCTTGTTTCATCTTACTTTCACTATAGCATTTCATTCAACTCAATGGTTTTTTTCTGGAAGCAAAACCAGCCTTCCCTGTAAATCTGTATTTGACAGCATCTCCTCTCTCAGCACAGTCTGTCTCATAAGAAAAGCTGACAAAGTATAATGGTTTCTTTTTGTCTTGTTAATTTAAGAGCAGCCAAAAATGCTTCAGCAGACTCTCCTTCCTCCTGCAGGAATCTTTTAATATTCCAATCCCCCAAGAAGGATATTCTGAATTGCAATGTTCTTAAGACTTGCAAACATGAGGCTAATAGCTTGCCCTCTCATCCTGGTTTACTTGAATGATATTTAAGAGATCAATTATCTCCAGGGCTCCAGGGCAACATTTAAGCAAAATCACTGTTCTATCTGGGTTTCCATTGTGCTTGAGTTCATCTTCTTTCTTGTGGATGAGAGGGTTCTATTTAAAGGTTCCATTTTTTTTTTTCCCCAGGAAATTTCACCAGTGATTTTTACTTATTTCTGAGCTTTATTTGCTCTACTTGTTTCTTTTTATTCAGAGTTAACTGTTAGGGGTTTTTCTTACCCTCCCTCTGATATTCACTTTTCAAAGTTTTGTTGTGAGGTCCCATCATTTCTTAATGCAGAGTCTGTTCCAATTTCAGACAGTAACAGAGGGGGCGTGGTACCTCAGTGCAAGGAGTGGTCTGTGTTCCTGGGGTCTCATATCCTTTTAACTAGATCTAGTAGTTGTAAGCATCTCTGTCATGCATAATTAAGTTGTCATATGTCAAGAAAGATGTGTTTGAAGGGAATGTTACAAAAAGAAGTTAAATTACCAGTGCCTTTTCCTTAGCAGAAGGGTGTAACTCCTTTTAAAAGAAGGGAGTTTTTATCTGCCACAAAGCTCAAATTATTTTTGAGGTGAAGCTGGAAGGCTGGAGATTAAAGGTTTTTATGCAAGACTATAGTTTTCTGAAATTTAGTCAGGTGATAGTTCATTGAGGCTGCAAAGGCTGACACTTGCTGTTCACCAGGAAAATACTATTTTCTTCAGAATTCAGCTTAGAACAAAATTCAGCTCTTCTCTGGAAAGGTGAAATGCTGTTCTGGCTCTGTGTGTGTTTGTGCCTTGTAAGGAAGCTGCTTTGTCCTAGTGCAGAACTGCCTTTCTCGGTACTGGCAAACCAGTTACTTCTGTTGTGCTCATCCAAGCCCTCTGTAGATGCCAGCCATCCCCTTGCCATGCCCTTCATGAGCACTGCTGGTCTGAGACGTCCTTGCTCACACCCCAGGCAGCTCTGAAGGCCTCAGTGCCAGCTGCGCAGCCTAAAGGAAGTTTGAGCCTCCACCTTTCTCACCTTTCTCCAGGTGATCCTTATGGAATAACTGCATACTTAACAGTCCAGCAGGGTTTCAGTAGCACAGCAGGAGCTATCTTCTCTACTTTGGATATTACAGCAAGAGCTGAAGTGTCATTGCTCTTCTCAGCAGATGGCTAGCTGGGAGCACAGTGTCCTCCTGATCTATGTACTTTTAGTTTGGAGATTATAGCCATATCCTGAAAACAGTTAATGTTAAATACCAGCAAGAGTTAGGGTTTATATGTTCTATCATTTGTTGTTCCTGCTTTATCTTCTGCTGTTTTTTGAATATGTTGTGCTACATCCAAAAAACTAGTTATGAAAAAGCAATTTGTTAACCATTAAGAGAAGCCTGTTTAGTTTGCTGCAGGGGGCTGTTGTTGGAGGTGCTCTTATTTGAAGGAATGGGTTTCATATTGTTATGCTTGCCCAATTATCCCATCATAAAAAGGCCAAACAATATTAAAAGTAGTAACAATTTTAATTAAATAGTTTAGAAAATATATAAACAAGGGATAATTTGTTTCAAATAATAGCGCATAAGCAAAAACAACCGCGGGGTACGGAGGGCAGGGTTCAATGACCCTTGCCACTTCACGTACAAGCTTGCCAAGCGAAAATCACCCCTTATATGCCATGTGTCAATGCCATCTCCTCCCATTTTTGGTTCGTCATTTTTCTGTCTCTGCCTTCATTACCACCTTTACCACGCATGCGCCACCACTCGGTTTGGTGGTCGCACAAGTCTTTGGGGGTCGTCGCTGATGAAGGCTCTGTAGTTTTCTTCGTTGCCCTTTAATTCACCTTTGGGTTACACGTGCGCACCAAGCCAGCACAATGTAAGCCAAGACTAACGTATCACTGCATCTACATATCAAGGCAATAAGTCCCTTATAATAAGCATTTTCTTGGACCCAACCAGGTTCTTGGTCATTTTTAGCAACTGTATCTTCAGCTTCTTTCCTGTGGTCCTTGAGAACATCTGCTGGGAAGGGGGTGTGGGTGGAGCCCCTCCTTTCCCTCTCTTCTTTGGCATTACAACTTTTAACTATTAACTGTTTTATTATTCTCAAATATTAATTACTGTATCAATATTGATTACTGTTTCAGTTTTTATCAGCACGAATCATACCTATTTATCACAATATAGAAGCCCCTTTCACAGATGTTTAGAAATCAGCTGGGACAGACTTATGCTCATGTTCAATGAAGGCCAGATCTAATCTGAGTTAGATTTAATGGAGGTCAATCAAACTTTTTTTTCTTTTTTTAACACTACTTCCTCCTACTGATGTGCAAAGAAACTGGGAAGACAATTTACCATCTTCCTTGTGGCCTCTGCTGAATGTAAAGCAGTGTATAGAACTCTGGCAGAGGACTGGAAATAAGTAGATGTTCTGAGTTTAAAGATTAAAAGAAAAACATCTAAGAGGAGACTGCTAGTAGAGGCATACGTGGAAGCTGCAGATCCAATGGCTTTGTTGAAATGAATTCCTCTCTTTTTAATAATTCCTGACTATTGTCAACATCTATTTGCACAAATAGTCCTTTTTTTCCCCCAACATAAATTTGACTTTTCTGCAGAAAATTATAGAACACCTACTTTTTGACAATTCAGTCTTCAGCCCTGTTTTAGCTTTATGTGCTCTTTGAGTTTAGCTGTTAGCCACCTTTACCAATAACGTTTTAAATATAAATCTTGGTATGGGCCATTTAATCTGTGAAATGGATGCCTCATTTTTCCTGTGGAACATACAGGGGACACAGATGCCAAAGTGATTCCTCATTTTGAGTTGTAGTTGGATCTAAAGTCAGAGTATTCATTTGCAATGTAGTCTTGCTGGAATTCCATGGAAATTACTTCTCTGGAGTTAAGCTCCAAAGAGGTTCTGAAGTTATGGATAAATATTGGAACTTGGATCTGCATTTTTATTATGGTCACTGTGTTGGCTTACCAAGGTAGAAGTATGTTTCCTGGGATAGAGAAACTGCTGAACCTGTCAGTGATATTTGTTCATTGTTCATAGTGAAGCTGCTGCCAAACTGCCAGTGGTATCAGTCTCTCTAAGGAACTTGCCAGAAAATGTCCTCTAAAATGTCCTCTTGGGAAGTACTGGAATAGCTCACCAAGCCATCTAGTATGTAAGAACACAAAAATGCAGGAGTTAATTAACAGTAACTAGCTCTATTGAGCAGGTACAAGATGAGGTTTTTGGGGGGTTTTTTTGAATGTTTATAACTTGGATGAAAACTACCTGGTTGCATGTGCCTTGTTACAGTCTAACTCATCCAAGATGAAAATATTGATTAACCAGCTGGTTAAACTATTAGTGGTACATTTTTATTGTATTGAAAAGGTCTGTTGGTACTAATGGCACATCTTTGCTTTTATTTTGTCCTCCTGACAGAAATGGGAAATCTGTCTTTGGAATGATCTCTGGAATGATCACTGGGGTACTTCTGTAGTTTGTAGTGATCTTCTGTCTTCCATGAAATGCAGCATAAACTTTCATAGTGGCAAGAGCAAGGTCTATGTCTGAGATAATACAGTGTAAACCATTCTTGACATACGGTAAATGAGGAGCCTGAGAATGGGCTTTTGTCTGTGTTGTGGAGCATATTTACCTGCTGGGAGTTCTCTGCAGCTTTTGTTCTCCTTGAGGTCATGGCATCTCTTGAATGCAACTAATTACTGTGAAAGTCTTGTTTCCTCTCACTAACACAGGTATCATCATTGTAAAGAAAAGAGACAGCTAAAAGGCTCTAGTGAACAGTGAAGACAATTCTGGAGATGCTTCTAGATTGTATCTTTTCTCCTTTTGTAGTCCAGGGGCTCTTGATAGCTCACAACACTATTTGTATGCCCAAGTATTCATTATACTGAGCATATTTAGCAAACTCAAATTCAAAATCTTCCAAAATTCTTGGTTTGAGATGAATAGTTTGAGTCCTTTGATCACTCAGCAAAGAAAGATAATTGCTGAAAAATGTTTAATTTTTTGCTGAGGGCTCTGCTTGCAACCTGAAATGGAGTTTAAGAATTGGACAATTTTAATGCACAAGGTTGTGGCGGGCATTTGTATGTCACAATTTAAGGCAGGTGCCCACAGAGTGAGTGCAGTTTCACTAGCAGAACTATCTGCTATGCAGTAATTTATTTTTGCCTTCCCAGTGGAACACACCAAAACTGGAGACATGTTGGGATTTTTCAAGGACTAGAGCATGTTGTTAAGGGAAGCAGCTTATGCAAACCTGAGGCATAAATCTTCTCAGAGCTCTTGAACTAAATCAAACAATATATTATTACAAATTACCAGTAGAAAGTACTCTGAGAACAGTTCAGTGAACAGGCTGGGGAAACACAGTAACATATGCTCCTTATACTTCTGCAAATGTTTTTAACACAAAATTGTTCATCCTCTCTTTCATATGGGGAAAACGGATATGCCCAAAGTCTTATTTCAAACATTCTCTTGCCTTAATAATATTTGCTATGTACTTTAATGTAACCTTGAGCTATGGCAACTGTGGTGCATGGAGGGAAAGGCTGTAGTGACTCAGGTGCTGCCATAGATAACTGTAGGTTTCAAGTGCAGACATTCCTTTTTCCGTATTGCATAGTATGTAATAACTATGAATAGTTTTACAGTTATTCTCATAACATTTTTACAAATTACTTTTTTGGGGGTGCAAAAAAAAGATTGATAGAAACAATTCTTAAGGGAAGGGTTTTGCACAGAGGAAAACAATCTAACTAGAATTGTCCAGGGTGGCTTTTTACAACCAGGTTTCTATGCCAAGATTTTATGAGCAGTATAATTCAACTGTATAATTCTCATTTGCTAAAAATTTTTTTAGAATTGCATAGTATCACAGGAGTGGTAGAGGACAGGGAATTAGAACAGAAGGCATTAAGAAAGAGATATGGAAGATATGAAGGCATATGCTTATTTATGAGACACGGTAGAAAAATTTGGGAAGGCAAATAGCTTTAAGTGCATGCTGTAAAAGCGAGGCTGAAGATGAAAACAATCAGGAATAATTCAGAGTCAGCGCAGTAGTAAATCTCCAGGACAATTTGGAACATTTTTGGCTTTGCTTATTGGTGCCCTGAATTTCCACACTGACAGTGAGTTAAGGAAGAAAGAGCCATGCCAAAGTAGAAATTAAGGGGATATAGGTTAATCCCCTACCTCATTCCAATAAGCTACTCTCGAAGTAGACTTTTATTGGGAGAAAATATTGTTCCATGTTCAAATGATTTGTTATTCTCTTTCTTTCTGCAGCTTCAGAGTCTAAACTTTCCTGCCTGGGAATCAGATTTCCCCGGGGTTCCCATTCTGCGTTGCAGTGTTCACTGTGTGGGACCTGTAGACCTGTTAGAGCAATTTAATGTGTAATCTGCTATTAGCAGTATTTGGGGCTTAAAAGACAAATTGGTAATTTTAAATAATAACTTTGAAATCTGGGTGGAACTACAGAAATGACAGTGAAATGGTCTGACTCTGCTCTTACATTCTTTGTATTTAGGCCCCTAAAGCAGGTATACTGAATCAGGGAACTCAAGGGGGTTTTAAACATATTCAGTGGTTTACAGGCTTTCTGCATGTCTGTACTTGCATCTTTGTGCACAAAGTCTTGCACAAGACTTTTGCTACTGCAAAAATTCACATCAATTCAGGCTGTCATGGTGAGTTTGTGATCTTCCAATGAAACTTCTTTAATTTACAATTGGGCAAAAAAGGGCATTTTTCACATAAGTCATGGTCCACGTAAGAAAACAGCTCCTCTTTTTGCAGGTTCTCTTATGATCAATTCAGTTTTGAAAACGACCTTTTCTATTAGATATTTTTACTGATGTTTCAGACGAAGAAGCCAATGAGTTATGTTTTTGTACTTGCTATCAGGTATAGAATATCTACCTTTTTTAAATATAAGGACACTTTAGGATAATACCTGACTGGATACTTATGCATGTGAAAACAACTACATTTGTGTTAGAATCCTCATTTTGGTACCTTAATATCAGATTTAGTATTGCATTTGAAAATAGATCTATGTGATCTATTCAAAATGAATCCTTACATATCTGGAAGTCTGCTGGTGAGATATCTCAGTGAGCAGGTAATATTTAAATTGTTACTCACATCTGACCTCTTCTGAATGCTTATTCCCTGAGAAAGAAAGATGGGCAGTTATTATCAGATTTAATGAGAAAATTTCTCTTTCAATCAAGTCCGTCTCAGCACCAACATGGAGTCAGGATCTGGTACAGCATTGCCACAGGAGAAAAGAATGGGAAGGGGGTGATGAGAAATCTAATTTTAATTATGCAAGTTAATCTTGGACAAAGTGCCATTTCATAAACCCCATATGCATAAGCAGACATCAGGGTATTTTTCTCTGACTTGTGCACATTTATTCCCTTCTGATTTTGGAGTGACATTCCTTGTCTCCAACTAATTATCCAGTCAGTACACTTTGGGATTAGAGTAATTGTTCCTTATTTCTTGGTCTTTCCTGTGAACTTGCTCATAAGTGGATACTGGTGATCTTCAGCAGTGACTGGAAACACAGAGGTCTGAGCTGCTGCCACTGGCATTAAGGACCATGGGGATCCAGCCCTTTCAGAAACAGCTGCATTTATAAAAAGCTGAGTAACATCTCAAAGTTACTGAGATGTATTATAATGGCACTGTGATGTTTTCCTCAAACATTGCAATGGCAAGGCATTTAAATTTGTCCAGGGGTTAGGCTACTAGGCTGGCAGTCCCATTGGAAGTTTTGAAGAGGGGGTGATAGGACCAAACCTGAAGTCACTGCTGCCATGCAGCTCCTACTGTACTTTAGTAAATTTTAATATACTTTTGCCATCAATGTGAAGCCCATTAGGCAGTGAGCCTGGCTTTCCCAGATCTTTCCTTCTCCTTTTTAAATTTTGCCAGCTTGACTTCTGCTTGGAAATTCATGTATCATCATCCATTTTCTCAGTAGGAACTGGAATGTTTAAAAGGCTTACTTATAAATCTAAGAGTTTTGTGCAAAAGTCTCACAATATTTAGTTTATAGCTTTGAATATTTGTTCTGTGTAAAGCTGCACAAATTAAGGGTGTAGATGAGTTTGTAGCATGAGAAACTGGACAGCATTCATAGATTCAGCACAGAGCAGTGTCTAGTGCTTTCCTCCTGGCATTAGTGGTGCAGTCAGACCCTACAGAGCTCAATGCCAAAGCCACAGGAAAAATGAAAGCAAATTAGTATTCATTAATGACTGTTATCCCAGTGCACATATAATACCCAAGTACCTGTGCATATATTTAAAAGACTGCCACTGTCTCTTAGGAGAAGAACTAAATTCACTTGTTCTTGACTTTAATTGCTTCTACAAAATTAAATTTGGGGTGATGGCTTTGCAAGAGGAACATTGCCTCACCTTTCATAAATGAAATTCTTGGATTGCTATAGAACCTTTTATATAATTATACCAACGTGTGTAAGGTCTTTTCCCCTTCTAACAGGAGGAGAATTCTCTGAAATTTAGACTGGTGGGATTTTACACTGTTTCCCTAAAAAAGAAATAATTAAGTGAGAGAGAGAGGGATGACATTTACAAGGCATGTCTTCCAACAAAACTGACATAAGTATGGGTCAAAATTACTATTCCTTGGGTGAAAATCCAGGCTAACTCCTTTGGTGTGAGTGGATTTATGAGAGCAATGGTAAGATCAAGCTCAAATGGCCAAATTTTCAAGTAGTGCCTGTGGTATTCATGTGCCCTCTGAACAGAGACAAGCTGTGAGACAAGCAGAGAAGAGGGAAAACACAATTCTTATCTCACTTGCTGTGGCTGTGTTGTGCTAAAGTAGAATTCAATATGGAGATTGTTTACCCAAAGTGAGGATGTTTTGTTCCCTTGGCCTATCAGGGCCAAGAAGTGTGTGTGTGTTGGACTGCCACAGGACAGTCACCCGAGAATCAGAGACGAGTGCAGTTCTGTGCAGTTGTGAGCAAGAGTGAGTGCATGGCAGATTCAATTTAGATGAAATGTATATAGTATAGTATAATAAAGTAATTCATTAGCCTTCTGATGATGGAGTCAGATGCATCATTCTGTCTCCCCTTCGTCAGAGTTGCCTCTGATTTACAATAGTGCCAATGTAAGAACTGAGTATTAGCATTCAATTTATTACAGTGGTTGTAGTTCATATAGGGATTCTTTTTAATGTGATAATCTTTGTAAGATCCCTTTGTATTTAAAGCTAGTTGCATTATAAAATATTTATTCCTGATGACTCTTTACTTGCCTAGAGATATATAATTTTCCCTTTAGTGTGTCAATTTTCTGAAGCTAGAAAATTGTAACTAATATGCACAAACTGCATTTGTGTGCCCTGTTCACATGGAATAACATATGTTTGCCCAGTTTTTATAGGCAAGTTACTTTTGGGGATGTAGACTGGATACTCAAATTATGAATATGGACTGATTGAAATTGAAAATTATCTCAAAGGAAGAACAGGTCTTGAAGAACCAGTTTGTCTTATTTAATCTTTTGATACAATTGAGGAAGTTTGCTCTATGGCATTTGCTTGTGCTCTAGAGCCAGGCTCTTCCCCCTCAAACCTTTGACAGGCTTTAGAGGTTCTGAGTCTGTGCAGCCCATCTTTTGAGAGATTTGCTTTCGGATGGGCCAGGGGGCTGGATCACTCTCACTCCTGAAAGTCCCTGGGATACTAGAAATGCTTAGAAATTGAGGCTTGCAGAGAGTCTTTTGGAGTGTGCGGTAGAAGGTGAACTTCTATCTTGGGACACAAGTTGTGGGACATGCTTTGAACAGCACAGGTTCATAGGGAGGATCAAATATCAAGCAGGAATGTGTCCTTCAAGACAAAGTTTCTAGGTTCAGTCCAATTTCATTACTGTTCTCATCATAGGGGAAAAAAAGCCTATACAAGTGTTTCCTTCTGTACAGATACTAAGAAATTACTTTCAAACTGATTCTTCAGCCAATACCAAGGCTCTGCAGCCACATGTATCTGGCTGATGGACTTGCTGGTTCATGCAGCAGGTCTGTGTCCAGGGATTGGATTCCCCTCACTGTGGAGTATATTGCTAGCCACGATCAAGCCTTAAATGGGAATAATAACACCCTTCTGCAATCCCAATCTCATCCAATCTTGTGAGTCTTTCATAACGACCCCTTTGGTCTTACCCCAGTTGGGAAGCTTGCTTTTGTGCATAGTGTAGCATCATGTGACAGAAAAAAACATGTAGATCTTCAGTGCTATTTCTTCTTTCCTCTGAGGACAAGAGAGCTTTGTCTGCAAACCACCTCTCTTTTTATATGGTAACTTATAATGATTTATTATTTTTGCTCTCTTTATCAGGAAGTGCAATGACTATGATTCTTTCAGTTCTTTATGTAATTTTTTGTGAAGAAATTGTAAATATGATTTAAATTTTTGGGCATCCATGTATTCAAATGAGGCACTAGTAAGTAACAGGGTGGTTAAGGAACTGAGACTCATTTGTTGTATATCATTACAGCAAAAGCTTTGTTGTTGTTCCTTGCAGATGAAGTCACGTAACTATGATTATATTGCAGAAAATGACACGTGACAAAAATAAAAAAAAGCAATAAAACAAATTTTTAGATGTCTAGAGGGATGCAATTAGTATTGACTGTGTTTTATAGTCAATAAATGTTCCCAAAATCTGACAATTTAAATTATACATCCATGAAGACAAAACTCCTATTGGTATCAAGGCCTTTATCTCATTGCTGTTGTTCTACTCTTTTTGAAGTTCCAAAATAACAAGAAAAAAACCCAAATTGTCTTTAATGATGTTTCAAAAAGATAGAGTAAAACTATTTAAATACCAGCTCTGAAAAAATGAAAGTTGCCTGGGCATTTAATTTTTTTTTTGCAGTAACATTACTGGTGTTTTATACAATAACCAACATGGTCATACTCTATGCCCATGGAAATAGTGAGGGATGCAATCCTGGATTGGTTCTGTTTTCTTTGAAGTTCTAGTGTTCTAAATATTTTTTCCTATTAAAAATTAAAATACAAGGAAATATGGAAACAGTAGTTGCAGGGATAAAAGTGTGTCTATTTAACTAGAATACACAGAAGCAATCTTTATGTCCTGTTTTTCATTTAGAGTATCCCAGCAACCTAAGAGGTCTTAGTCGTCTTATTTTTTTTGCATTTTCATTTTTCTCTCCAAATGTTCTTTCTGGCTGTGGCATTTGTCACAGCTCTTTCAGACTTGGAGGGCTGATGTCTCTCTGTGGATATGTAAGCAGTAACATTCTCTCGTCTCTCTGCTTGTTGATGGATGTATTTTAAGGGATTGCATTCTGTTCTCTTCTGTAGCTGTGGTGAGTAATTTTTGAAGCTTTGATTTAAATTCATGGACCCCACAAAAGTGAAGTTGTACCATTTCACATCAGTGCCATTGCTGGTTTAAGTTATTCTTTTTCTGACTCTCAGAGATCTATCCCACTGTGTATTCCTGAAAAAAAAAAAAAAAGAAGAAGAAAAGAAAGGGAGATGTGCAAATAGCAGAGAGTGCCAGGCTTGCCTGGTTAGGGCTGGATGAATAGTGAAAACTGGCTCCTGTCTGGTGTACAAGGCAGCCCACAGTGCGAACCAGCAGGGCTGTTGGGCTGGCACGGCTGTCCACTGCATCTCCTGAGCATGTGGAAGCTGTCAGCAATTTCCCTGCGAGTTTACTGGGTGTGGCATTAAGGAAAGGCTGCAATAGCCACGTGTTTCTTCATTGTTCTTCATTGCTCCTCACACCAGCAAGTAAGTGGGGGTGGATGTGCAAAAGTTGGTGTGAGAGAGGTGGTGATATTAACGTGCTGCAATAAAATGCGGGGAATGACGCTTGAGGGCAAGGTGTAGGGAATTAAAAGCAGGTTTTGTCCTGTTTGAGCCACTTTGTGCACTGAATGTCAAGACTTCTAGGCAAAAGTGCCAGAAGGTCTGAAAGACCTTTAAATGAGCATGCCTGGGAGTGCATAAACAATGGCAGTAGAAGGGGCTGGAACTCCTGCTTTAGGGCATGATAGTAGATTCTGTTTCATATGCCAGAAATCAACGCAGCAGAGATTAATGAAAGAAAAAAAAAAAAAAAGGTACACTTTCTAGTTTGCTTTAAAGGTGGATCCTGCATGTCTTGCTGCACTGTGCTAGGGACTTGGCAAAAAATCTGCACTGGTCAGTAAGTGCCGGGAGGCAACCTGAGAAAATGAAATTGAATTGCAGGTAAGGCAGTGTTACTGGTATCGTGTCATGCAGCCAAACTGTTTTTCAGTCTATTTGTGCAACTTATGTAAAGTTTAGTAAAACTGTTAATGTTGTGTGAGCATTTGCTTATAAATATTCGTTAGTTCCATTTTGGTTTTGTAAATCAAGTGAAGAAAAAAAATATTTTTTTAAGAGATGGCTGTGTTTCAGCCACAGATTATCCATTTATGTATTTTAGTATTCATTTATTTAAAAGCTCATACTCCAGACAAAAGATCTGGCCATAGTGGATCAGATTTTTCTGAAGAAAAATTCTAATTAATTTACTTGCATCACAAATTGTATAAAGTGTTTTTGTCTAGTTATTCCACAATTTATTGCCTGAAACAAGTAGCAGAACTGCTATTGTTGACTCAAGAGTTGCAGAGATGCTCAAACCTTTGCATGAACATTTTGGTATGTTCTGGAATTATTTTCCTGACCTTGTAAAGTCACTTTGGATATTAAAAGGATTATATAAATCTGAACTTTCATTATTCCAACCCTTTGTTCACAGCTCCAACAGAACTTTGGAATAGTTTCTCAGAAGTAACTTATATGAGAGCCATTGTAATTGAGGTCAGAGGAGCCATATGTTTGATGAACAGCATGCTAGGAGCTGAATTAAGTGGTCAGCATCCATCTGGAGATGAGGTTTTATCACTGAATAATTAACTGTGCACTTGCCTCTGATGGTCACTGTTTTTGACAAGAGGCTTCTGCCTTCTGAGTGGACTTCAGCAGTGTTTCCTTCTAGAAAGGTTTTGAAGAGCTCCTTTTATGTTTCCTGAAGCTTTTTTTCCCCCTGCTCTTTGGTAGCTATAGCTAGTTTGGGGGCGGGGAGAAGTTTGGATTTAAAACTTGGTGAACGCACATTGGAGAATTACTTCTGTCTTCCTGCGAGCTGGTGCAGCTGAGAGCGGATAAACTACCCTATTCTTTATCATCATATTGTTCTTGTATAAGGGAAACAGGTTGATGGTTTGTAGGTAAGTCAAGATTCATGCATTCTTTTGCATGCAGCTGGCCAATGGAGACATACAAAGGCACATGCCTGCCTTTGTGGTTATCTACATGTGTGCTCTCAACACAGTCCATTTGAAGCCTTCCTGTAACTAAAGATGATTTTTTTTCCTTTTAGTTTGTCTGTCTCTTGTGCCAAACATCAGACTTAGATTTATCTGTCATACCATTCTTCATATAAAGACTTGGTAATATATTGCTTGCCTGTCCTGACTGAAATGGAGGTGTGGGCATATATGTGTGCATGTGAAGTCAGACAAAATTTATAAATTTTTTCTGCTTCCTTGTTGCTGTTGGAATTGCAAGGGGAGAAACAAGAGAAAATGTGTTGCACTGCAATACATGTACACTGGTACTGCAATGCTAGAAATTTTTCATTTGGCAGTAATCATGAGCTTCTTTAACTACTCTTGATGCCAAAAGATTTTTGCTTTTTATGTATTTTTCATATAGGTGTAGCTCTGTAGAATATTATTGTAAAATGTCTTAGTTAACTGCAGTACTTCTCCTACCCTATCAGACAAACACATGAATCCTGTTCTAATCTTGCTTCTTCAGTGAATCAAGGCCATTTTAGTTTCCCATATATTGAGATAGAAACAATGCTGGGCAATAAGCAAGGCGGAGGCTTCAGCAGGGGCTGAACTAAGAAGGGGAATTGCTTCCTAAACCATACTTTTAATCGGGTATTCTTGACATTTATGCTTATTTGCTAAACTTATAAAAGTGTCAAAGCTATGTATCATATATGCATTCTGCCCTAAGTGCACCTGGTGGACCTTCAGTAAGTGGTAACTGCATTTTATCATCTTATAATTTTATCAATTTTTTATCATTTTGGTCTTGTTTGGCTTGTCATTTTAGGGCTGATAAGGCATCAGTCTGATGAAAAAGGTATAGTTGAGTATTGTACAGCTTTGTGTTCAAGCATGCTTTGTATCCTGTTAGCCTGCTGTTCACTGCCTGTTTTTCTCTTGGTCTTCTTTATAGATTTTCTGAAGTTTTCTCAATAATAGGATGCTGGACTTTCAGCTTATGTAATGTTCTTCATGTTCCAACTTCAATTCCTGCTAACTTATTTTATCCTTGGTAAGCACATAATGTGCCTGTTTTGCCTGTAAGGAAATCTTGATCTCAGAAAATTCTGATCTTGAAAATTACCTTCTGAATGAAGGAGCTGGGCAGCTGTTGAGGTGAAATTGAGGTGAATGAGATAATGAGATAACATACTCTTGAACAGTTGCTGCTTGTAACACTCATAGAGTGAGTGAACAATGTGAGCTTCAGGACAGATATCTCTTTCTTAGAGTGACAGAATAAATTGTGCTACACATTTCCAAAAGTTAATTTTTACATCAGTTATTTATTCCTGTAGTAGCAGTGACAGGTGCAAAGCAAAAGCAAATCCAATCTCCTTCCTTCCTTCCTTCCTTCCTTCCTTCCTTCCTTCCTTCCTTCCGCCACTTCCGCCACTTCCGCCACTTCCGCCACTTCCGCCACTTCCGCCACTTCCGCCACTTCCTTCCGCCACTTCCTTCCGCCACTTCCTTCCTTCCTTCCTTCCTTCCTTCCTTCCTTCCTTCCTTCCTTCCTTCCTTCCTTCCTTCCTTCCTTCCTTCCGCCACTTCCTTCCGCCACTTCCTTCCGCCACTTCCTTCCGCCACTTCCTTCCGCCACTTCCTTCCTTCCGCCACTTCCTTCCGCCACTTCCTTCCTTCCGCCACTTCCTTCCGCCACTTCCTTCCTTCCGCCACTTCCTTCCGCCACTTCCTTCCTTCCTTCCTTCCTTCCTTCCGCCACTTCCTTCCGCCACTTCCTTCCGCCACTTCCTTCCGCCACTTCCTTCCGCCACTTCCTTCCGCCACTTCCTTCCGCCACTTCCTTCCGCCACTTCCTTCCTTCCTTCCGCCACTTCCTTCCGCCACTTCCTTCCTTCCTTCCTTCCTTCCTTCCTTCCTTCCTTCCTTCCTTCCTTCCTTCCGCCACTTCCTTCCTTCCGCCACTTCCTTCCTTCCGCCACTTCCTTCCTTCCGCCACTTCCTTCCTTCCGCCACTTCCTTCCTTCCGCCACTTCCTTCCTTCCGCCACTTCCTTCCTTTCGCCACTTCCTTCCTTCCGCCACTTCCTTCCTTCCGCCACTTCCTTCCTTCCTTCCGCCACTTCCTTCCGCCACTTCCTTCCGCCACTTCCTTCCTTCCGCCACTTCCTTCCTTCCGCCACTTCCTTCCGCCACTTCCTTCCTTCCTTCCTTCCGCCACTTCCTTCCTTCCTTCCTTCCGCCACTTCCTTCCTTCCTTCCTTCCTTCCTTCCTTCCTTCCTTCCTTCCTTCCTTCCTTCCTTCCTTCCTTCCTTCCTTCCGCCACTTCCTTCCTTCCTTCCGCCACTTCCTTCCTTCCTTCCGCCACTTCCTTCCGCCACTTCCTTCCGCCACTTCCTTCCGCCACTTCCTTCCTTCCGCCACTTCCTTCCTTCCGCCACTTCCTTCCGCCACTTCCTTCCGCCACTTCCTTCCTTCCGCCACTTCCTTCCTTCCGCCACTTCCTTCCGCCACTTCCTTCCGCCACTTCCTTCCTTCCTTCCTTCCTTCCTTCCTTCCTTCCTTCCTTCCTTCCTTCCTTCCGCCACTTCCGCCACTTCCGCCACTTCCGCCACTTCCGCCACTTCCGCCACTTCCTTCCTTCCGCCACTTCCTTCCTTCCGCCACTTCCTTCCTTCCGCCACTTCCTTCCTTCCGCCACTTCCGCCACTTCCTTCCGCCACTTCCTTCCGCCACTTCCTTCCTTCCGCCACTTCCTTCCTTCTGCCACTTCCTTCCGCCACTTCCTTCCGCCACTTCCTTCCTTCCTTCCTTCCGCCACTTCCTTCCGCCACTTCCTTCCTTCCTTCCGCCACTTCCTTCCTTCCTTCCGCCACTTCCTTCCGCCACTTCCTTCCGCCACTTCCTTCCTTCCGCCACTTCCTTCCTTCCGCCACTTCCTTCCGCCACTTCCTTCCGCCACTTCCTTCCGCCACTTCCTTCCGCCACTTCCTTCCTTCCGCCACTTCCTTCCGCCACTTCCTTCCTTCCGCCACTTCCTTCCTTCCGCCACTTCCTTCCGCCACTTCCTTCCACCACTTCCTTCCGCCACTTCCTTCCTTCCTTCCTTCCGCCACTTCCTTCCGCCACTTCCTTCTGCCACTGCCTTCCGCCACCTCCTTCCGCCACTTCCTTCCTTCCTTCCTTCCGCCACTTCCTTCCTTCCGCCACTTCCTTCCGCCACTTCCTTCCGCCACTTCCTTCCTTCCTTCCGCCACTTCCTTCTTTCCACCACTTCCTTCCTTCCACCACTTCCTTCTGCCACTTCCTTCCTTCCGCCACTTCCTTCCGCCACTTCCTTCCTTCCGCCACTTCCTTCCTTCCGACACTTCCTTCCTTCCCTCCCTCCCTCCCTCCCTCCCCCCCAAGGATCTTTGAGGGGCTGTTAATAATCTCCTCCAGTACCTTATGGTAGTGAAATGTGAACAGGCATTCCTAGAGCTGTCTCTATGCAAATGAAGTCTTCTTACATCCAGTCATTTGCCATAAACTTTTCAAAGCTGTAACACATTAGATTTCCTTGTGTTAATCCAAATAGAATTCTTAAATAAGACAATGAAATAAAGTAAAGATAAATGTAGTGGTTTGTGTTTATAATTCTTTTTAGAGTCCTTACAAATCAGGCAGAAATGTTAGGAAAAATTGATTAAGCATATCCCTGTTGACACCCAACCAAACCACGATTGGTGAATAGACTAGAAAGAACAATTCAGTCAGCAAAATTCAAAAGAGAAGCGTTGACGATTTGGATCCAAATTGTGAATCAGAAATTTTTCATTGGGCAAAGTCTAAGCAAATCGCTGTATCCCTGTTATATCCATGGGTCGCAGCCACCAAAGCTTTAGGTGAATTGGGTCACCTAGAGTGCTGGGTAATCAAACAAGCAAACTTGACATGCATGGCCATCAGCTCCCTCCTAGAGGATGAGAAGATTACCAGGCAGGCCACAGGCCAAAATCGTGCTGCCATAAACTTCCTCCTGCTGCTGCATGGACATGAGTGCCAGGAATTTGAAGGACTTTGTTGCTTGAACTTAACATTGAAAGCACCCAACGTCCATGTGGCTTTCCGAGAAGTGAAAAGCCTGATCAGACAATTCAAGCAGGAATCCGAGGACTGGTTCAGCGGACTGTTCAAGGACAGGGAACAGTTGGGGTGGTGGACTTCCATAATTAGGACAATTCTGTTGTTTTTTGTTGTTCTTTTTCTAGTTAGTGTTAGGATGTTAGTGTTCGGAATTCTGCTTTGCATACTTTTAAAAGCTATCAACAGTTTAGTCTCCACTACCTCAGAGCTTGTGGAGCTAAAGCAAACTGACAGGCCCACAAATCAGGAGTGGTGGACAAATTCATAATTTGTATCAGAAATAAGCCAATGCTTTTTCCTTTATTTTTTTAACATTAAAGGAGGAGGTGTTGTATTGCACTAAATAGTTATTTAGTTGTCTGCACTGGGTGTTTGGTAATTTGCGCTGTTCACATGATTTGTATACTACTGTCACATGGTCTTCCCTTTCCCCCACCCCAAGTGTCAGTGTTGGTGGTCTCTCCCTGGTTTACCCGTCCCCTTGCCCCTCCTCACTTGTATCCCATTGGCTGTAGTCCCTCTCCTCCAGCCCCTTTTCCCAGCTCTTAAAACCTCCTAGAGGCATCTGGCCTGGCTCTTTTTTCCATGTGGGTTATTTCCATCTGGTGGTTCTCCTGGAAATAAACTGAGAACAATTGTCCCCACGTAGAGGAGAACACTTCTCATCTTCTGCCTTTGTCCATGTAAGATCGTGTGGGTTGGAGTCCATAGCTAGCCGGATTGGACCCAAACTGCCCGTCCAGCCATGGATTCTTACAAGCATATATTAGTAGCTAATAATGGAAGCCTGGATTACATCCAAGTCAGTGCTCAATATGAGCAAGTCATTAATATGAGCAGCTGGCTATATGTCTTCCCTGAATTCTGATGGCTTTAAGACTTTGCTTGTACCAGTGTAGGATGCATCCTGATGTATTTCAAAACCAAAGTCAAGCTTCTGTGGAAATTGATGCAAAATATTTGCTATTTATCTCCAGAATTTTATGCTGAGCTACTACATCAACAGCCTGGATACTACTTATCTTTAGATATTGTTTGATGTTTAATATTCAGTACTGCTAGCACTTTGCTAGCTCTAAGTGAAAACAGAACACATTAGAGCAAAATGTGCTTTCTTAAGTCTTCAAAATAAGCAGGGATAATTGTAAAATAAAATTTATTAAACACTTGTTGCACAATAGGGAAATGCAGAACTTGAAGGAGTTCAGAGTTAGTAAAGGTTTCTGTATGGGGCAAAAGGAAGTTTCCCATTGCAGTGTCTTTGAGCTTGGATCCTCACAGTACTGCTGTTTTGGTGATTTGAGATCATATTACGGGAATTCCCACGTTTTGGAAATTTTCTGTTAAACAATTTAGATTGTTTGTGAAATGTGGATCATCATAACGAACTGCTGTGAGTCTCTTAACACTTGTGGTAATGGTGCATTTGTTGGAAATCTAGTGCAGCATCATGAGAATAGGTGAAGCCCACTCTCAAAGAAGAGCTCTTCTTCTCAAAGCTGCTCTCTCAAAGAGTGATGGGAGCTTGGGCTTCCTGGGGCCATACTGCTGCTGGCCATCACTTCTGGGCTGTGCTCTGCCATCAGTGCAGCTCAGGTAAGAGATCTCAAGGCTCCAAATTTCTAGCAGAAATGGTGCTTGGTGCATGGTGTGCAAATGCAGCTGAATTGTCAGACCTCAGTTTGGTGCGTTTGTGCTGGGCCAGGCCTGAGCTGGCTTTACTCACTGCGTGTATCCCTCGTTTGCCTGATGTACTCAGAGTCTGTGTGTTGCACACAATGAGGCATGATTAAGTATCACAGCCTGTGACATGCAAAACAGCTGGGATACAAATGAGCCCCAAAGATATTAAATGGGGTGTTTGGGGTCAACCAGTGATTTTTCTAGACAATGACAAGAAGTTCCAGATACTGGGTTTGTGTACAAGTAATCAATTGGGAGGTTACTTGCTCTGGACTTTCCATCACCAAAGCCTGTTCAGTAGCCTCTGCAATGGCTGCCATGCCCACTGCTTGAACTACAGGAATAGTTTCCCCAGATCCACCCTGAATCTTCACATAGTGACTGACTAACAACATTTGTTTCCCTCTTATTTCTTTATTTTAAATAATAATTAGTCTAGCATAGCTGATTATGTGATTGCTGTTGAAGTAGTTTAGCTGGGTTGCACTGCAGTTTTAAAAAATACTTCCTTTCTTCAGACACCTCTTTAACATTCTCTCCAGTGCTCTGTCTCAAGGTTTTATCTAAAAATGGTCTTGACCAATTGACTTTTACTCAATTATTATTGTAAATGCTTCAGTGGATTAAGAGAATGCATCTGATGTGATACATTTTTATTGTAATAATTCAGTTGATATTTCCTCATTCAGATTTCCATGAAAAGTCATACTTAGTCTAAAGTAGGACTGTGGCGGTGTGGCTGGGTGGCTGAAAGATGTGACAAAATGGGAGCCCAATGACATGGGAAGATGAGGTGGCATGGTGGAGAGCTGCCAGAATCAATTGCAGGGCTTAATTCAAGTTTGTTCCTGATTGGGAAGATGTGTTACACAAGACATTAATGAAATTTTCAGGTGGTATTAAATTGGAACCCCGCTGAAGAGAGAGAAATTTGAGTTTTCAGTGACCACAAGAAAAACAAGAGGAATATCTACTAAAAACTGTTTCATTCTAGGAAAAAAGAAACCATTTCTGAAGGAAGGTTATCACATGTAACACTGAAGAGAGAGGATAAAGCTTGGAGATAGAAATGCTGTCACTGGGTGTCTCACTGGAGTTTAAGTACTCTATTTCTGTGTCTTACAACCATGAGAAAGCTACTGTAATTCTGGGAGCTGTTCCTGAAAATACTCTTTTCTGAACAAGTCATTAAGTAAAACTGCAAGGCAGTACTAATGCTCTACAAGCTCACATAAAATCAGGAGGGGGGGGGAATGAAACCTGTCTTTTATAATGGTTGGGTTGTACAGTCTGACATGCTTCGTTCATGTACTGCACATGGAGCTTGTTTTTTGTCTACTGAAGCCTACATGGTGCAATGACTGCTCCTATTTTCCTTTCTTTTTTTTACAAATGGAAAAACATATAAAATGTTTTATTTCTGTTTTTATTGAGCTACTACTTTATTAGAAATGTTTCTACATAACTTGAAAACAATGAGGCCCGTACAGTCACTTTTCAATCTTTATTACTAAAGAGGAGCTAGAGAGATACGGCATGCCTGTGTAACATGTAAGTCTGTTGCTGGCTGGTTGCAAACCTGTCTGGAGCAGCATCAGTTATGGTAATTTCTATACAAGTTGAAAACTTTGTTTTGAGCAGAAACACCTGATGAGGAATTCTCTAGAAATACATAAATAAGTGTTAAAAGTTAGACATAGTTTGTTTCTTGTGCTTTTGGGCAGCTGGTGATATCTCCACGTGCTTATAGCCATAATAAGTAACTTGTACAATTGCAGACATTATCAAACCTGGGGCCAGCTCTATGTGCCAGGAGCAGCTGAGTTGTTTCTCTGATGGCAGTGAAGGTGTTATTTGCAGCTTCCTTCACTTGCTGCTGGTGATTAAACTTCTAATAACCACAAGAAGATTTTAATTATGTTTGATCTTTCTAGGCTGTTTTGATATCAAATGAACTTTTAAAAAGCCACAAATCTTCTGCAGAACTAAAAATGAATTGAAATTCTGCCATGCAATTTTGAGCTGACACATTGGTAATTACGGAGAAGAAGGTGCATAAAAATAATATTCCAGCTGTACCAGGGCCCAAGGCCATCCTCGCGCAGGGCACTCAGACCACTGCAACTGCGCAGTGCCTTGCAGAGCCTTGCTGCAGCAATACCCATGGCCAGAAAGGAGAGGGGAATTTGGGGTGAAGGGACGAAGGACAGAAATGTCTTTAGCAAAACTGTGGCTACGATTTGCAGCTGGGCTATGGGCTAAGTAGTGTGAATTCTCCAGAATTTTATGCTAAGCTACTACATCAAATACAAATGCTGTAGCTTTTTTCATTGTCATTCTGGTTCTAAAGTGTGTTGATTTCAAGAGTTATTCTGAGATAAATATATCAGACTCAGCACTATCCTGTGCTGTTTCTGTATGTGCACGCCACTTACCTTGTACAAGCATGGACTAAATTTAAGAAATGAAAGAAAGTAACTATGTCAGGATATTTATTAATGGGACATTAGTGACATATTGCAGTATCTTGGGTGAAATTTTTTGTAATGCTAGCTAAATCCACAAACTGTTTGCAAATATGACTGACCTTGAGAAATGTCCCAGCATTAGCTGGGACAAAGTTGTATGTTTTACCAATGAATTCTGCTCTCCTGAGAAAAATGAGACGCAGTAATTTCAGCACGAAGACACAGCACATTTCAGTGTCCTTTTCTAAGACTGCAAGGTGGTTTCTGTTGATATTTCACCCACAAAGTCTGCCCTACACTCAAGCCAATTGTACTGTCGAAAGTCTCTAATGTAAATAAGGGATAAAATTTGCATTGCCCACTTTTTTTTTAGCTACCAGCATTCTCAGAACTGATGAGTTTCCAGATTTCTTTGTTTAGGCTTTGCTCTGAGATGTGATTAGTTAGTTGTTAGTCATAGCCTGTTTGCTTTGCAGTTTGTTTCTACCTTGTTTTGCAAGCCCTGAAGATGATCTGTTAGCAGTTACTCAGGGAGACAAAATTTTCTGTAGGTCTGATTTTATTTTTTTTAAGAGATAATTCAGTGATTACTGGATGGATGGATGGATGGATGGATGGATGGATGGATGGATGGATGGATGGATGGATGGATGGATATGCAGCCTTCCTTGTTTTGGAGGTTGATAATGTGCCAAAGCTGCACTGTACCAGTGTTAGGCTTTGTTATTCTTCAACTCCTACTAGTTTGAAATATTTGTTACTGTTTTATGTGAGTAAACACCTTCAGATTTGCTTTCCAGGAGCTTTCAACTGGATTCTGTAACCAAGACTCTTGATGAATGTTGGGTTCATGATGCATCAGTTGAAAATGTAGGTCTAGGCTCCTTGCTGCCTAATCATGCCTGAGAATATGCAAGTGGGATCCAGCAACCCCAGGAAGGCTGGCTGGTACAGTTTCAGCGTGCATGCTTGTGTTGTATCCTTATGCCACCTGCACAAGGGTTTCTGTCAGCATTTGCCATATGCAGTGGCTGCTTCTCTCTTCCTTTTTGTAGGTCTTTTACTATGAAAGTGACGGATCTTGGGCCTGTCTTTATCCTCTGAAAATAGATTAAAAGGTTAGGATATTAAGATAAAATGGTTAAAAGCAAACTGATGTCCAGAGTCCTAAGCATCCCACCTTAATAGGAGTTTTGTACAAAATGCTCCCACAGAACTGAACCTAAAATAGAGCATGATCCATGGGTCTCAGAAAGTCAAGGGCCTGTTGGCTGTGTGCTTCTGATGATGGCTGCTCCACCACCCTCACCTCTACTTCTGGTACAGCTGGGTCCCCAAGAAGCTGATCTGGTTTTTTACATCTGTTAAAATTTAATCAGCTAAAGGGAATGTTACCTGGCTGAAAGCTGATGCCATAAAGACAAAAGCATAGAAGAGACGACCTGTCTAGTCTAGCAGAATAGTATCATGAGGTTAGACGAAGTGTTTGTTACTTTACGATTATCACAGAGATAAATGCAAGCTTGGTTTCTGTAAACATGGCAGGCTTTGTTGTTGTCATTTGTGCAGTGAAGAAAGCAAGGTCATGTCTGTGATTTGCTTGTTCAGACTTTCAGCTTGGGCTGGATAAGTGAGATGAGTAGTAACCCAAAAGAGGGCTGCTTTACTGAAAGGCAAGTTGAAGAGAAAGCAAGTAACAACTTTAAAACATGTAAGCAAAGTTAATTGTGCAGTAGCAATGTCGCTCTGTGGGATGTGTTAATCCCAGCATTCCTGGACCTGGAAAAGCCATTTGTTTATTAACTCATAATAAACAAATACAAATACTTTGGAATTCAGCAGTAAGTTCTAATGCTGTAAAAAAGACATGTTATTTCTGCTGTAGTGTTTTTTTAAATAACTCATCATCAGTGATAGAATAAATACAGGCTACAGCACTTAAATAGGCTGTGGGAAAGTTATATTAATAGCAGAAAAAATGAAAAGGAAGTATTAATTACAGTGAACAACTGTGGTACATCTGAGGCTGCATATTATCTATCTCAAAATAGTGAAGCTGTGGTAGAACATCTAGTTCAAGTCTTTTTCTACCTCCCAAGAGAATCAATTAGAAAATATTAGAACGAAAATAACTCTTTGAATTCTTTGGAGTCACCATCATTAAACAGAAAGTGAGAGTAAATATTTAATTACATATGCAATCAGGCTGGAAAATATGGGCTGTTACAGCTTTACTGCTGGTCAAGACTGTATTCACTGGAAAGTGATGTGTTTCTGCCTGGCAATCTTTCAAATTCAGCCTTCCAAAAGACCTTTGGGAAGGTTTGGATGAGTGAAGGCATATCAGATGCAATTACAAAAAGAATAAAAAGATCAAAAAGCAAGACTGAGAGCAGTATAGGAGAAAGCTGCAAAGCAAAACTGTGAGAAAGGGAGAAAATACTGCAGAAAAAGTTTAAAAGCTTGAAATTTTTTCAGGCACTGAAGAACAAGAGATCACTGAAAAATTCAGCAAGACTTCAAGAAATGATTTATTGACAAAACCGACAGACATTTCTCAGATTTGATGAGTTCTCAGCCTCAGTGCTCACGCTCACCTAGCAAGGTGGAGGTCAGACACCACCTTGATGGAAACCTGCCACAAGGAGGAGAGGAAATGCTGGATGAAATTTTGCTCACTTGAGGTCAACCAAAATGTAATGAGCCTGTGATGCCTCCCAATGTTCCAGGAAGACAGCTGTGGTGAAGTGAAGCTTTATTACTTTAAGCGGGCCAAGAATCAATTAATTTAGGAAAAAAGTAAGATTTGTCTTTGACTGTGTGTATGCTTACCCTCTGCACCCTAATTCAGTATTTTGCATGTTTTTACATTTGTGGGCAAAGCTGATTGTGAGACTGAAGGCAAAGCCTGGCTGTAACAAACCTCTCAGTTATTTTATTTATATCGCACATCATCCCATGTGATGCCCTACAGCTCAGCTCGGTGTTCCTTCCTCCAGCTCCTTTGGAACCTGTTGAATTCCAGTTCCATTGCTGTCTGAGCCTGGACATGGTGCAACTGAGTCACAGGAAGCACTGGCAATAGACTTCATCCTCTAGATTAAAGCCAAGATAAAGCTAGTGTCAGGTATTTGGATGCTTATTAGAGAAGAAGGAAAGATTTGGTATGGGTGCATGTGAAATACAGAGTATTTATCCATAAGTAGAATTTATCTAAAATTGTTTCAAGTTTGCTGCTTGTAATGGTTTGCTTGCTTATAGAGTTTGTTTTCTAGAGCTGGACCCCTTCCATTTCCAGCTTCTGAGCTGTGTTGAGCACCTTGCAGGGTCAGGGCATATAAGCTCTTTGTGGAAAACAGCTTTTCTCAGCAGTAGTTAGTCCTCTATTCTTGTAGGCCATGAATCTCTGTAACTTCATTTAGTTATCCAGTGGAGGGATATGTTGCTCACCACCAGAGCAGTGAGTGCCTTCTCAGGTTTATCTATGACATGGCACAGTATATTTTATATATGACATTCCTTTAAAAATGTTACTACTGTTGGATTTGGTATACTGGTGGAACAATTTCTAATGTATATGCTGCCACTGATCTCATTTGCTGCTGTCTGGACCAGTCATTTTTATGTGTGAATGCTTATGCTTATGCTTATGCTTATGCTAATCCGTTCCTTGTTCATATATTAAGTATCAATTTAATAAACAAAGTTGTTGAATGCTCCAATTTAAATGCTAGGCACAGCTTTTTTTTTCTGTGACAGGAAGGTATTAAAAATAATTGTAATAAATATTTATAATAAAGAAACAACATACAAATTGCTTTTGAATGGCTCTACAACAACCAGAACATGAGTCCTGGTGTTGTAGATTTAGAGGGCATCAGTTCTCTAAGAAGCATGGATTTACTACTAGCAGAAAGGTTTGTGTATTTGCCAAGGTAAAAAGAAATGAAATTATTTGGAATACTTTTCATTTTATTAATTTTTTCCTGCTGCTGCAAAAATTAATCAAGTCGTACCTTGATAATATCTATCCCATGAAGCTGACTTGTGAGATGAGTGGCAAAGCCCCTCTCAACTTGGCTCTTACTTCAAATGGAGAATTCCAGCATAAGTCAGGCTTAGCCCTGGCACAAGCTCTTCCTTGGTATCAGCTCAGTGCTGGAAAAAGTGACTCTGGGATCTGTTCATTGTTCAGACCCTGGCTAGCCAGATTAAACCTCAACTTGAGCTTGAAGACAGCTCCTTCTGGCATTTTGGGCTGGGAGCTGACTTGCTGCGTGGATGTTGGTCAGCACTGGGAACACGCAGCCACGTGAGCTGAGCTGTGCTCGCTGTCTGCAGCTGTGAGCAGTTGTGCCAGAGCTCTGCTTACGAGGGTGACCATGCAGCTGGATGTATACCTGTGTTTCTCGATATCCAGTTTCTAGAACAATGGTTCTACATGTGTTTCAGTGCATCTTAAGTATGTGACAAAGCAGAATCTAAATTTCAATTTGGAATCTGAGTCTTCAGGTAAATGGCAGCAAGGAGAAAAACAATCAGGAGGCTCAGGAAATAACTTTGTTCCCCAGTAAATATGCTGTAACATATATTTAGAGTGAATTTCAAATATTTTGGCCTAAAAATAGAGAATATGTTCAATTTTTGTGTAACACTTTTCCAAATTTATGAAATTGTCATTGTGACTTCCCTCAGAATTTAGCCTGGTAGAGTAGGGCTGATCCTGGTGCAATAGGGATTTCTTTTCTTTTTACTCCTATTTTTTTTTCATCTCTTCCCAAGTCATTGGCAACAATTCCTAGTTATTGGAGGACACTTTGTTTAGATTGCCAGGCCCATATTAGAAGGCTGAGGAAGGTCAGTGCACTCCTGTAGATGACTTATTGTAAGAGGTCAGGTAAGTCTTAGATTTAAAATATCTACAGCAGAGAGAAATAACTTTATTTGTGTGTTTTCACTTCTGTATCTTGCAGAAGTGAAGCCAGTAACTCCACAAAGATCAGAAGCAGTGAATCTTCATTCATATTTTTTCTCTCTGGTGTTTTCAGTGCATTTGGAGGGTTTTTATTTTTTCATGTGAAAGGTCAGGGCATTATTCTTTCTAATTTAGACTCGTTACAGAGAAAATAGTATGTATTTTAGGTTTTGAAATGGTACCATAGTCTGAATGTCATAGGGGAAAATGGCTTCATTGATAATGCCATTCAGTGTTTGTCAAGTTAGGGTTTGCAGCTTTAGCTGAAACCTGACATCTGCCTGTCTCTCAATGCCTCCGTTCATACACAGACTTGCTTGCAATTTGTGGCTGTGTTGTGGGTTGCTGCATCCAGGGGCTTCTGTGAATTGGAGAGGGTAAAAGCACTGGTAGGTGCTTCTCTACCCTGGAGCCCTGCAGAGCCCTCTGCCCACTTCTGAGCCAACCTGAATCCTCTAAGTTCCTCAGGGCTGCTGTATTCCAGGGTTTTTCCCAGTGGATTAATGAAATCTTGTTAACAATCTTCATGAGAGAGGATTGCAGAAGATTTGTTTCATATAAATTTGCTATTAATTTTTTTGCTGTTGTTGCTTTGGCAAGAATGAAATCTAAACCAAGGAATAAGTCTGCTGAAGAAGCCAACTGGAGGGAATCTGATAAAAACCAAGAGCCGACTGGAATTTACTGATCTGCATGTAACTTCTCAGAAGTTATTAGCTTCATGCAGAAACTTCCAGTCTGTAATTTCCTAGGTGGTTAATGTGGGCTCCATAGTATGGCAGTGGTTTGTGTAGCTTTTCTTTCACTGAGAGGCACTCCAGTGACACTCTGCCTCTCTTCAAAGATGAAAAAATTCCCACTCAGTGCAGGTTAGCAGCAGGGTTTTACCGAGGAGGGATCCATGGAATGTTAATCAAGCACCCATTTTCCAGTACACAAGTAAAACACTGACTCCCCTGCAAGAAATCCAAACAGGTCAGACAGCAGCTGGGAACCCTGGGATTGATGTAGCAGATATCTGGTTTGCCCAAAGAAGATAAATGCCCTGTCTTGGTGTCCATGCAGTCTGTGGGTCAAAATGAGTCTCCTGTAACAAGTAACAGAACTTGTATACTACTTACACTAATCTAAGTATGCCTCAACTTCTTGGACTCCTGAAAATACATTCTGGATGCCAATAGAGGAGAGGGGCACAGCAAAAAACCAATAAATTTTCTGCATATGTGAAAAGTGCTCAATAAACAAGAGACAAATTTTGTTCCTTTTATCCGTATATATCTGTCTGGGGACTGTGCACAAATTGTGGGAACATTTGGCTGACCTCTGTGTGTATGTGAAATTGGCAGGGCTCCCTGAAGCTTGTGGTGAGCTGCTGCTGCCTGCAGCTGAGGGTTTGGCCCTGGTAGCACAGCAGGGAGGCAGCTTCCCTGTCAGTACTTCCGTGCCTGAGAGATAAGCATGGCTTGTTCAACTCACAGAATCATATTCTGTGGAAGGTTTGGATTGGAAGGGACCTTAGAGACCATCTTGCTCCTACCTCCTGTCAGGGGCTGGGACACCTTTCACTAGACAGGTTGCTCCACGCCCCGTCCAACCTGGTCTGGAACTCGCACTTTAAAGGTGATGTATTACAAATTGTTGAAGCTCAGTCTTGAAGCACTTACCCTCAAATGAGTAAATGAAAAGTAGTGCAGACATTCTGATCTGAATATATGCAGTTGAGTTTGCTTTAGTTGGGGTTATTTCACACATTAGTGCATTGCCAGAAGTGGAAGTAGTGCGACAGTGTGTCTCAGAGCTTTCTCCACCCTTCCATTGCTACATGGAGTGTACTTGAAATGGAGTATTTTTAATTAGCTATTAACTCCAGAGGATTGGTGTATTGAACAGAATTTGAAAATATCTGCCACCAATAATGTGATTTGGGGAGCACTTCAGCAGCAAGATAAGAGTTGCTATATAATTGTAACAGTAGTAATTCAGTCCACCAGCTAGCAGGACAGGAATAGCATATATTCCTTTTATTGGAAGCATTCTTCATCTGCTGTAATCTTAATGTGAATTCTCTCATAAAAATGAAGTTAAGATGGAGCTACAGATGGAAATACTCACTTATACTGCTGAGAGACTCGTGTTACAGAGACACTGCAGTTATTCTCCAAAAGAGGTGATTCTCTGCAATATGCAGAAATCTCTAGATTTGTCAAGATTTTTGAGTGTCTTAACAGTATATTTTTCACATCATATCTTTGAAGCTCTACATAGTTCTGCCATGTAGGAATGAATCTAGATAAAAACTGGCTTAAGAAACAAATTCTTCCCCCACCCCAAAAAAAAAAATTCCTTTAGTCAGAGTAAGGTTGAATCTGGCTCCCATTAAGATTTCAGGATTTCAGAAGTCCTGAAAACATTTAGTGGAAATGTGATTTTAACAGTTTGGGAAATACCTAAAATTATTTCTTTTTGTGAAACTCAGTGTAGAACAAATCTTATTTTGTCCCCTGGGTCTCATGGGAAGGAAGTTTCAGTTTTATAGATCACACTATTATACTACTTTCTCAGTTGTTCCCAATCCCACTTAATTTACATTACTTGTGTATGTATGCTATAGTGGTGAGCTTTATGCTACAATTTAGTCTTTGTTTTAATTTGGTGAATGACTTTAGTGTACTGACTGCTGGCAGAAGTGTCACAGACCTTGTGGTTTCCACGGGGATGATGGAATTTCCCATGATTGTTTGCATAGATACTAATAAACAACTGCCCTTCCTAAGCTTGCTTTTGTGTGGAATTGCTGTGGCTATAGTGAGGTACAGGTACAATCTGGTTTTGGTTGGCTATTTAGGGCAGGTGCCACATCTGAACTTCAAAGCCTATTTATGTCCACTCTGCAGCAAAGTCTGCTCCATCCTGCACAGATGTAGTGTAGTTCAATGCACAGTAACAACAAAGCAAAATACTCCCAGGCAATTTGCTAGACTGATGGTAGTGTGCTGAGATGCTGTCATAAGTTGCAAATGCAAGATGTGGCCAGGGTGTGTATTATATTGCCATCTGTTACAAGTGGGCAGCAGTTGTCTGCTGTTAATGGGCCAGTGGTTAAACCAGGTGGGGCAGTTTTCTGTATCTCCTCCACAGCCAACCCTCCCTTCAGGAGATCTCTGCTGTCCATGGCCACTGAGTGTCCCTGCAGGGCTGATCCAATCCCAGCATCCCATGGGGAGATGCTCCGCCCAGGGGAGGAGCCAAGCATTCCTGCCTGGATCCAATCTGAGCCTGGCACAGCACAGCAGCCTTTGCCCCCTGCATTGCCACAGAAGCAGCTTTCTGCTGCCCTGCATGGCCAGAGGGAGCCCAGGCCCATCTGCAGCAGCCCTGGAGCTGCAGAGGAAAACTCCCCCCTTGTGCAGGATCCCTGCTGCAGCAGAGCCACAGCTGGCACTGCAGGAGGGCTGAGCCCCCATGGGATGGGGCTGGGACACCTCCCTGACACACAAAGTGTGAGGTTCTATTCTGACTCTGTCAGTGTTGTTTTGTATTACTGCTGTTTTTTAATTATTATTATTTTTATTTTTTCCTACTAAAGAACTGTTATTCATACTCCCATATTTTTGCCTGAGAGCCCCTTAATTTCAACATTAAAATAATTTGGAGGCAGGGGGCTTACATTTTCCATTTCAAGAGATGCTCCTGCCTTCCTTAGCAGACACCTGTCTTTTCAAACCAAGACAGGTGCACCTTTGTGTCAGAACCAAACTCTGAATTTACTGCAGGCAGGTTTACAGACAGAGCCTCAGTACATCCCTGATGTACTGAGTGAGGCAGTACCCTGCCCTATAAACCCCACCCTGGCAGTGGCTGCCAATCCTGGCACACTGGATGCAATGCCCCACACCCAACCCCTGGAGCCCCTAGCACAGCTCCTGAGGGGCCAAATGACTCGAAGCCCCACCTGGAGGAAGCGCCAGGGGGAATTTTAAGGTCACAGGGCATGAAGCACTCATATGTCTTGATCCTACCTCCTCTTGGAATTTCTGTTGGAACATCACTGGAACCCAGGAGCTGGTGGCTATATATGTCTTTTTCTGTACCTCTTCTGTCTTTCTTTCTCCTAATTTCTTGTTCTTTGAATTTTTAATTTAATTCTTAATTTAGAATTTAGAATCAAATGGGCTCAAAGTTTGCTAAGTTGAATTGGCCCAGTTAATTCTTTGAGAAGTGTTTTGTATTGATTGAATGTTGCACTAAGCCTTTTACCAAAGTTCCTCAATTTTCTCAAGTTGCCAGTAAAGTTCTTTTTGTTGTTTTGATCTCTTGAGAATATCTTGTCAGCACTTCTGCTGTGTGTCTAAGTCAGCATATATAAACAACCATAAACCCTTTTAAAAACCTCATCAGTGGAGTTGTTTGAGGCCTTACACCTTGGCAACACTTGACTTCTACTAGTGACAGTTTGCCTAGATTGAATATTCCAGTTTTGACATCTTGGAGACATTGGCTGTAGCCTCTGGTCTCCCTCCAGCCTTTGCTGAATGCACAAGTCCCAAGAACAGTGATTTTCCACATATACACTGTAGTCTATGTAATATTTTGTTCTGTAAATGCAAATAAAATATTATTTAAATAAATATAAATATTTGAATTTTAAAAAAGCTTAAGGATCTCACACAGCTGTTCAGTGCCTGGTGCAGATCAACATAGTCTGAGGGACCCCCACTGGGAACTGGATGAGTGGAGAAGCAAGGGCAGTAGGGCCTCAGCTGTGGCCAGCTGGGGGGAAGGAGTAGGGGCTGGATGGAAGGCAGGAAAAGTTGCACAAACTAGGACAGGGTCCTCCCACTATGACAAAGACCCCTGTGTGCCTCCATTCTTGGGCAATTCCCTGCAAACTGATGTGTTTCCTTTCAGAACTTGGGTATTTAAACAGTACCTTCCCCCAGGAATTTCTCACAAAAAGTTCAATTTTGTGTTTTGAGTTATGAAACAATAAAAATTAAATTATTTTGTGCAATGCCTTCTGCAACTAGAAACTAAGGGGAAGCTCTTTGCTTGTATACACTAAGGATGCAAATATACCTGTGCATTCAAAAACAGATGCTGGCAGCAGGTGAACAGCAGGTGAGGCAGGGTTGTACCTCCAGGGACATCAGCATTTGGGGAGCTGGGATCTGCATCTGAGGGAATCTACTGCAAAGTTAGAGGAAAGCTAAGAAAACTTGTTGAGATGAGGTGGTTTGTTCTGTGCTGAATTTCCTCAGAAAAATACTGTATTTGCACAGATGCTGTCCTAATCTCAGTCACCACGTGCAAGTAGCAAAATAATTTGGGTTTTGAGACCTGCCTCAGTGTATTTAACACTTTCTGTACCTAAGCACTTGCTATTTCACTTTCTGAGAAAACAACCAGATGTCTAGCTGATTTTTTGAAATATGACAGAACTGAAAAAAATGCTGGGAATTGCTCTGCCTCCTCCTTGTAACTCATTGTTTGTAGAGTTTTGTTTCAACAGCTTTTTGTTTAAATATCCTTGAAAAGGATGTGCACATATATACTTGGCAGAAAAAAAGGTCAATTTTCTTGCATGGCTTTCTGGTGTTTGAGAAAAGATATGAAAAATAAGGATTGTGGTGAAATTTTCTGTTTCCCCCCTTTGCACTTAGTCATTTTTCTCTGACTTTTCTGCTAGAGAAGGCTGTTGGAGATTTCTGCTTTCTACCTTTCTGTCAGACTTTTAATTAGCAGGAGCACACAGCCTGTGCAGCTGGGGTTTTGATGCCTTCCTCACTATTGCTTCCCACTCAGAAGATTTCTATTCATTCCGAGTTGGTATCCAGCCCAAAGCCCCAGCTTCCCCTGAGACCCTCAGCGTGTCTACAGGACTCCAGTTTAGTATTCACTGGAAGAGCTGCACTCCTATGCTAGACCTACAGGCTGCTGGTTGAAGCCATAAGGGAACGGGAGGAAGAATTAGCCTGTGTGTTTATGTGGCTGTGCTCCAGTAAATATTTTGATGCATCTGCTGCCAGCTCTGGTCTGAGGGAATCTACCTAGCATTTAAATTTTGATGGGGAGCTGTTTTGAATAATAACAGTGCAGCTGGCTGTGAGTCAGTGCATGTGTGTTGACTTAAAAAAAACCCTCAAAGCTTAACGCTTGCTGAATGCCGAGCTGCAGTGCTTTGCTTTTTCCCTCCTCCTTCCTTCTTTTCTTTCTTGTCTGGTCTTTCTCTGTTTTGTTTTGTTCTTGGGGGCATTTCACATAGATTTTGTTCACTGTCAGTGGAGGGGTGGGGTAATAGGAATAAAAAAAAATCCTAGCCAAAATAAATTCTCAAAAACTCACGAGTAGCTTTTGCAATGGGTGCTGTCATGGGTACATTCTCTTCTCTACAAACGAAACAAAGAAGACCATCAAAAGGTAAGACCTCCTGCTATGCTTTTCCTATCCCTTTGGTTTATTTGCTGTGGGAGATATTTGCATGGGGAAGGGAGGAGAAAATGAACATGTGCCACTTGCAAGTAACCTGGCAATGTTTTTGTGAGAGATAATTTGCAGAGGAGAGTGGGATGCTAGGTGGTGGAGAAAACGTGGGCATAAGGAAATTGCTGTGGAGGGGCTTGGGGGTTGAAAAGAATCTGAAATACTGTAATCCTTAATGCAGGCATATATGAGGAGGGGAAACTCAGTGGCATCATATGCAGAGCACTTGCAGAAGAGACCTGTTTATTTCCAAATCCCATGTTGTATAAACCCTTTGAAGAAGGAATAAAATGTAGATACACAGCAAATTCTTCCCAATACCTTCAGGTTTCTGTCTCAGGAAGTATTGTTAGTGTTGCATATTCAGTAATCCAGCACCAAGCATGCAATACTAATGATGTGTGTTTTATAAAGATTAGCAAGAGGGGAAAAAATTAGCATGTTTTTGTAAAAGAGAGAAGCAGGAGCTCATAAAAATGAGAAATTAAACAGCAGTTCCAGGGATTTTAATCCTTAAATCCATAAATATTGCCTATAAATGCTGATTTTTCAGGAGGTCTAGTTTGTATAGTATTTGCTTGAGCTTTGCTCTATTTTCTTCAGGGTTAATTTGAAGATTCCAGGGTGTTGCTGAGCAGAAAGTTGAAAGCACTGTCAGTGGCACAACTGTACCTTACAGAATGAGTATTTTTAGAAAACAAAAGGAAAAACTCTATACCTTTATCAATATTTGTGCTATTTAGAAATATTCCCTGCCCAAACCTCTGCATTTTAGAGTCTTTTTCTAGGGAGGTCTCTATTTCCCCTGAATCTGTTGCTCAGTTCATATATATGCTTTTGAACTGCAGGTTGGTATGGATTTTCTTGCAATTTAAGTTGGAAACTGTCTTAGGAAATATCAAACACCAATTAATGATGCAAAAGGGAAGTGGGCAAGGGCTGTGAGATTTGTTTGTGGCAAGTTTGTGAGCAAAAGTCTGTGTTCCTGATACCTGTAGAGCAACGTTTTACGTTGGAGTGTGTGTACATACTTTACAGTTCAGCTTTCTGTGTTACTGTAATGCCCTCATAATTGTGTGATTGTTTGGGACATGTATGATATTACTTAAAATGTAAGACGAGCTATCTAACTGTCTAATGAGTTGCACCTGAAGCTGGGAAACTTGTGCTTAGGCACTGCAGTACACAAGAACTGAACAGGATGTGCTGGGCATGGTGGTTGCTGTGACACCAAGGGGTGTCTTGTCCACTTGCCAGGAACCTGGGAGCTGATTTCCACTAAATGTAGATAATTTGTGGCTGAACATATCCATTCTCTGTGACTTTGTTGTCTTGTGATTGGCTCTGTGCTCTAGTGGATGGAACCACTGCTTTTTGTTGGAGGTCACCTGCAGTAAAAATCCAGGATATGGTTACACATTTTAACCTTTACAATGGAATTCACTCTTGCTGATGCCTGCTGACAGTGGTTGTTCAGCTATATTTATCAAAACCTGTGTTCCCAGAGTTATATCCTCTTGGCTCTGATGTGTTATCTGGGTGGTTTGCTGTTGTGTTTTACAATGACTGTTAGCACTTCACCTTGTGAGCAGTGAAACACTAATGCTGGGTTTGAATACAATCTGAAATTGTTCTTTGGCTGTCCGTTAAATAGTAAATCAGCCCTACATGATGGACTTGACTCCTTGGTGCTGCCCATGTGTTCCCTTGGCATCTCCTCCAACCCTCAACCATCCTGGTGGCCTCTGCCAGACCGTGCTATATCATATTCAAGTCTGTTTTGGTCTGGGGAGTCCAAAACTGGCCCCAGCACTCTGGCTGGGCTTGCTGAAGTGTTGAGCAGAGAGAAAGGATCATCTGTCCCAGTGTTTGCTGTGCAGCTGTTGATGCAGCTTGATGTGGGGGCTTCTCTGCCAGAGGGCAGCTGGCTAGTGGTGCCTGGGTGCTACTGTTCCATTGGCTATTGCTAAGTTTATCTTTGATCAAGTAAAGTGTTTATAAAATCTAATCTAAGTGTTAATAAAGTCAAATTTTATTATTAGATTATCACATTATTATTTATTAATTATTATATTTATCTATGTGTTTATCTAAATATTTCAGGACTTCTTGTAGTAGATAAGGGCCTGGAGAAATAGTTGTAACAGGGCTAGATCCACAGCTCTACAAATGCTCTCTTGTGCTGGCAAGTATGTGCTCCTCCAAGTAGAGCAGTTCACACCAGTGTCTGAAGCTCTGATTCTCTGGTGTAAGGAAGTAAAAGCAGAAAACAGGCATTGTTTCAAGAAAATAAACAGGTCATGTCTAAAGTGAGGCAGTTCTGAATATATACCAGGAAGCCCATGGTGGGTCAGGGCAGAGTGGGTGCAAGTGGTCCATGCCCTTCCAGCTTCAGCACATGACACAGCTCTGCCTGTGCTGCTCGCCCTCATGTCCTGCTTGTGTCTAGGTCTGGGGTGTTGGCAGTGGGACTGGGGGCTGGTTTGGTTATTCCAAGTGTGAGCAGAAAGGCTGGAAAGGACATACTAGCATTGTTCAAGAATACAAGATTAAATTTCTTGTTCTGATGAAAATGGGGAGCCTGAATCAATAAAGGCAGGAGTGACACAGAAATTGTCAAGTGGAGAGCAGTGGTCCATCAAGCATGAGACCTTGTCTCTGGGAGAGGACAGCATTGTGCAGTGGTACAGGAGGGTATAATTTGCTTGGCTCAAATGTAAAAACTTAATCCAATATAATTGGGCATTTTGTGTTTGTAGGTTGGGACTCACATGCCCTATCCTGCAAGATAAAGATTTTTGCTTCTTCGACTTGAAATCCTATCAGTAAAGCTGCAGAAACTTTCCCTGTTCACTGAAGTGTCCCCAGACAGTCTGTGAGATTGTGCTGTTCACTTTGGGAGTGGCTCAGGACAGTTCCACTGATTATGTGTACATTTCATTAAGAATTCTTTCCTGTTGGGATTCTTGTCTGCCTTTTCCAGCATTGAGTTGACCTACTAAAAGATAATACCTCTTTCTAACATGTTCACTTCACTTGTATGTCAGATCAGCATTCCTGGGATGCTGATGGAGCCTGGCTGAGGTCCTAGGGACAAACTGACAGTGAGCCAGTGTCTTGGTTTGGAAAGACAGGAATCTGCTAAAGAAGGCAGGAGCCTCCCCTGAAATGGAGAATGTAAACCCTCCCTCGCACCCTGTTCCAAATTGCTATAAATTTTAAATTAGGAGGCTCTCAGGCAAAAAATATGGGAGCAGGAAATAACAGTTCTTTAATAGGGATGAAAATAAAAAGGATAAAATAAACAATGCAGTACACTAGAACAACACTGACAGAGTCAGAACCCAACCTGACACCCTGTGGGTCAGGGTGTTGGTGGCAGTCCCATTGGAAATGTGGCTCAGCCCTCCTGCAGTGTCAGGGGTGGCTCTGCTGGAGCAGGGATCCTGTAGAAAGGTGCAGTCTCTTCCTCTGAAGATCCAGTGGAAGGAGAGGCAGCTGCTGTTCCTCTGGGGAATCCAGTGCAGAAGCCGTGCTGGTGCATCAAAACCTCTGGATTATATCTGGGTAGCAATGCTCGGTTCCTCCCTCTGGGCTCACATCTCCCAGTACGATGCTGTAGTTCTTATCAGTCATGCAGTGACATTCAATAGCTGTTATCAGCAATGTCCCCTCCCGAGGGAGGTGTGAATGTGGTCACTCAAAGAGAGAGATAAGGCAAAGTGCCCACTTGGCAAAAGACAACTGCCATACAGATGGCAATAGAATACGTCTTGCCTTGCAGTCTGGAACAGCCAGCAGCAAGGGTGGTTGGTGGTCTGCTGGGCTGTGCTTGGCAGAGCTTCTCCAGTAGACTGAGGGAGGTGTGCTCTTCCACTGGTGAGACATTTGCAGTGCTGTGTCTGGTGCTGGACTCCCCATGATGGAAGAGATGAGAACCTACTAAGCTGAGTCTACTGAGGGACCATGACAAATATGAAGTAATTGGAGCATTTGACGTACAGGGGAGAGATTGAGAGAGCTGGGATTGTCCAGCCTGCAGCAGAGGAGACTCAGGGAAGTCTTAATCAGGGTGTATGAATACCTGAGAGAGCGGGGAGTAGAGGTGATGGAGCCAGATTCTTCTCCCTGGTGCCCAGAGGCTGGCCAAGGGCCAAGGGGCACAAACTGAAATAAATTCCACTTAAGCATTACAGGGGGGAAAAAAAAATTACTATGAGGTTGACTGAACACTGGAAGAGACCCTACAGGGAGACTGTGGAGTCCCCAAGCTTGAAGGTACTCAAAGTCCAAGTGAACACAGTCCTGAGCTGTAGTTAACCCTGCCTTAAAGAAGGAACTGGAGGCCCTATCCAACCTTATCTACCCTCTGGTTCTGGGATTACTGTCTCTTTAAAACCCTAAAGATACAAGAACTTGAGGTGTTGGGATCAGGAAATAAATTCAAAGCTCATTGTGACCCAAATGCCAACAAAGCTGACTATTTGGTCCTCTCTTTAGTACATTGGTAGTTAGTGCTTAGACAAATGGGTGAGATGGACTTCAGACTATCTAGCTGCTTGTATGTTCTCCTGCAAACATAAGCAATAAATCAATAAATGAGCAGAAAAAAAACCCATCAAAACCACAGCACTAAAAAGCAGAGGGCCAGCAGAATAGATAATGCACACACAAATGCATTTATGATTTCAATTAGATGCAGAAATAGAGATTTTTTATGTTTTTCCAGCCTGCATCCAATCATGACCAAATTTGTGGCTACATTCAGACATTTCCGTATTTGCCATGGAAACGTTTGAATTAGCAGATTGCTAAAGCAGGGGGAATTTCTAGTTTTGACTGCTTTCTGCACCTCTGAGTTCTTTTGTTTGTTCTGTAAATATGCACTCACCCCTACCTCCCCCAGTGAAAGTGAAATATAACTTGAATATTTCTCAATACCTGAATCTTGTTTGGATTAGACCTACAGGCTTTGATCCTAACAGCAGCAGCAAGCAGCACCATTTTCAGCTAGTAATCTGGCTCTCTTAAATGTGAGCAACCATGTTTTGATCAAAGACCACCCAAACCTAAACTAGCAAGAGGAGTCTGGCACAGTTGTTTAATTTTCCTAGAGCAAACATCAGAAATTCACTTTGCTTAAAATGTCAGATGTGTGATTTTTATAGTAAGTAATTTTTAAGCTTTATTTTGAAATGGCTTATTGTCCAAAATTATCAGATTTTGTGCCTGACCAGCTGTATTTTCAAGTGGTTTACTTACCAGGTAACCAACTCTGCTTCCCTTTGCAATCATCACAAGAACATCAGATTGCCCTGAGCTCCTAAAGTTTTTGGGTCGTGACAGTGCTCTTTCAGTTCCCTGTGCTAGACAACCTGCTTCTCTGCTCAAAAGGTGAAAAAGTGATTCAGTAGTGTTTCAAGGAGCAAGCCCTTTTCAGCCTTAGTACAGCCATGGAATGGAGATGATAGATTTGAGGAGGGAAGCTGCCTTGTTATTTTCTTTGCCCAGTACACCCTGTTGCAAAAGAAAAGCTTTGAAAGCTCCCCTTCTCTACTTTCTTTCTGTTCCTCAGAGAAATTTGACAGCTTGCCACAATTGTGAACAAATACATGTGTTTTAAAGATTCAGACTGTGCTCTTGGTATTTTCCGAACAGAGAGCAGATTAGCGCTCACCTGTTTTCTTTCTAGAACAAGGACACAATTGTTCCCCCTGATTGGAGATCTGAGCAGGTGCTTGAGAGAATGGAAGAAATGGCTGACTTGGTTTCTCCTGGCTCTGCCTAAGAGCCAGTATTTGGCACTGACACTTCACTTTCTCTCCCTAGTCTTGTCTGATTGTTATCTGTTACAGCCTGGCAGGTCAAGTCCAGGGTTGTCTGCCTGCACTGAAAACTGAGGATTTGACAGGCGGATTTTTTGAGAAAATTACCTTTGTTGAGAGTGTACAGAACAGCACCCGGCAACAAAACTGTTTGGTTTGATGTAAGCATTCAAATCAGAAACAATTTGGAAAAATTGTGGCAACCAGTAAGTGTTGTCAGAACATGCCTCTTTGCATAAAGCAGTTTGGTTTCTCTGAAGCGCAGAGAGGTGTGTGGGAGGCTGCTCAGTGTCACAGCAGCCAAACGTCCCCCTTGTGGCTGATGCACCTCTGAAGGGTGTCTCAGAGGTGAGGGAGCTGTTTGCAGCCAGCTTCACTGTGTCCTACCAACCACAGTTCACCTGAGTGTGGGGTTAGAGGTCTCATGGACTTGTGACTGCTTCCATTCTCCACTTCTCCATCTCTCAGCCAAAATTTCTTTAGCTTCCATGCAGTGGCTAGCTCTAAATTTCTTCCTTTGCCTTCAAGTGATTCCTGGCAATGTGGCAGAGTGATCTCAAATAGCTGGTCTTAGAAGTGGATAGCAATGATAAAATTAAAATAAGCTATGTGTGCCCCTGATTGCTTCCCACAGGCATAAAGCTCCTGCCTGAAATGCTGCAGTCAGACACAGCTTGGAGGTTTGGAATAAAATAAAATGGATGGAGGAAAGTTCACTACAGAGTGTTCTATGTTACATTAGCAAATATGTGTGCTGATTTCCTGCCCATGGGTATGGGTACTGTGTGCCTCTGTGCATGCAGCATGTTCATGCGGAGCCATGAAATCCCACCACAAGGAAAAGAGGGGATCAGAGACTTCAGCTCTGCAGGCCAGTGCTTTGAAGTTTCATTTTTTTCCACAGTAATACAAAAGAGTAAGTCAGGAAAACTTTTAACTTTCAGCCTTGGCAATATTCCAGCCTTTGTCAATACTACCTCTTCTAGTGTGCATTACTGGATATTTGATGTTTGGAATGGGTGCTAGGAAGCAGTTGGGTTTTTTGCAACTGAAAATATTTAATGCTGTAGATGTCAAAAGTTTAAAACTTAATACATTGCAGAAGTTTTGAGTAATTTCTAGCTTTACAGTTGTTAATGCCACCACATATATAAAAGAGAGTCAGTACGGGTTGTACAAATTTTTTGAAGAAAAAATTGAAGTAAAAAACAGGGTAAGGTGAACAAAGGCAAGTTATCAAGTCATTCTGATTTTAGTCAAATGTGAGAGGAAAATAAAAATCTTTTATTTCTCCACTTACAAACCCCTGTTCAAATACTTTATTTTCATATTTATTTAAGCTTTGTTAAAAAGACTGAAGATTTACAAATTTTTAAAAAATGAACTTTTTTTTAGCTAAAATGTTTCATTAATCAAAACTGGTATTAGTTATAATTATTCCCTGAAACTTTCCAAACTAAATAAATTGGCTTGTGATTTGTTGTAGTTTTAGATGTGAATGTGTAAGTGTGACTGTGACTTCCTTGCAGTGGGTGACAGACCTGTGTGATTATGTTAAGTGTTTTGTTTCTTATTCAAAAGTATTACCCAGAGAATGTCATGGCACAGAGACGCAGAAAGTTTGAGTATCTGCTCAGGGTCTCTGTGTCCTGTCGCTGCTCATACCGTGGCTATTTATAAGGTAAGAAGCTTTTGCATTTCTCTGAGAGGCATTTTCCAGCAGGTCTAGAGTGCTCTAGGCACCTCCTACCATTCCTGCAGGAAGGGGCCCAGTGGCCTTGCATACCAACTAGGAAATGCAGGTAACAGCTGTATGGTAGCACAGCAGAATTTTTAACCAAAATATATTTGGGATTCCAGGCAAGGTATTTAATTTTTCTCCTTTTATTTGTTTGAGATGCCAGAGGGAGGTGGAGTAACTGTTATTATAAAATGGATTGTACTTAACAAAAAAAAATTTAAAGTGTAAACTGCATCCATGTTTTCAAAATAGGCAAGTCAAAACTGAAGGCAGCTGTGTCCAGATGTCGCCAGTCTGTGGTTGTGGCTGTGGTGATGTCCGTCCAGACTGAAAAGGATACAGATAGCGGTCAGTTCGTCTCTACCTTACTTCTGCCAGCACTGCTCAGCGCAGAGAGGCTCTGAAGAGTTTGAACAAAGCACAGCACAACTGATTACTGTTCATGGGCAGGATGTGGGTCTGGAGGAGGCAAGGGAGGACTGTGTGCTAGCAGGCAGGCGTGGGGCAGCAGAGTTGCCTGGGGGGCTGAGCTGGTACTTGCGGGTGGGCCGAGGGAGAGCAGGCAGGAGGGGAACTGGCCTGGCTCTGGTACCAGGATATTTTAAGGAAGACACAAAAAGGGTAACAGAGTCATCCTTTCCTGGCACAGCTCTACTACATCTGTTTGGCTTTCCTCAATCCAAACATTACTTTCTTGACATATTTAACAACCACAGCTCTTCACACACACCAGTGTTTGCTTTTCTTTTGCTCCACAAAAACCCTTCTCTCCCAAACTTGTTCTGTGGGTGGGCGGTTGGGAAGTGCCCAAAATTTCTGTAGATGGCCACAGCTACAGTCTGTAGGCATAGGACATTTTATACTGTGGCTGAGAACAGCTAAGGGAGAACAAGGCTGTGAGGATACATGTTGTGCTGCTAGAGGCAGGTTTCTAGGAAACCCATGAGACTATGGCATTGTTTTACTGAGGGCTCCTTAGTGGAACAGGAGAGTGTTACTGGGAGGGGGGAACCAAATTACAGCCTGCCAGAGATCAGTGCTGAACATCAAGGGCTTTTAGTGCTCTGACACAATACATGCTTCAGCCTGTCAAATTTATATGCAGAAAAATATGGATGAAACAAGCCACATTCACAAAATTTACCTAGCTACAGCATGGTTTCAGAAGCACAGCTCAAATGTTTTGACAACTGTTGTAACTTTGCTGCCTGCAGCTCAGGGCCAAGCTCCAGGTATGTTTTCCCAGGCTGCTGTTGCTCTATTCTAGTGAGTGATTCTGCACATCAACCCCATAGATTTTTTGATAATCAGCTGAAACCTCAGGCAAGGCCTCTGTTTAGCACATCAAACTGCATGAACTGAGGGTTGCTCCCTGTGGGGTACCCACAGCCATGTAAAGGATGATGCTGTTAGCTCTCCAGCTGCAAAATGTTGGGAGCCAGCAAACATCCATGGGAAAGCACAATTTCCCTCAGGGAAACTGTTTCATCCCATGCAGATGAACATTGTGGTGCAGTGGGGAGCATCAGCACCCTTTTGCATTCCTAATCCACACAATTCAAAGACCTTGTTGACCATGTTGCCATTTGAACTGGGAGCAGTAAATGGAAATTAGAACTGGGAAGCAGGAAACTTTTGTGTCAGTGCAGAGAGGATTGTTGCCTGCTAATCCTAATAAGCCAGTGTAATTGAATTGGCACACTGGTTTACATGCTTCGCTGGGAGTGTCAAACACGACCCTGAACTGTGATGCTGGCACCCCAGGAACTGAAGGCATGTCCTTGTGTGGAGCTGAATCCCTGTAACATGGCTTTTGTTTTTAACCAATATTTTAACATGGGAGCTGACAGAAGGTCTCATTTGCAGTATTGTGCACACAGAATTAGCCAGGCTGCAGACAGCTGGGGAGACAGCTACAGTAGGGCATGAGGAAAATTCTGCCAGGGTGGTCATTTGTATATGGGTAAAGGCAAGCATGGGCAGTTCTGCAAAGGAAATCTGATCCCAAAAGATCCTGTCCTGATTGTGTAGGTAGCAGCTGGACCTGCATCCAGGTTTGGTACTGGGACAGAAAGTCAACCAGAGACTGGGCTTTCAGGAAAATGCCTTTCATTTCCAGGCTTTGAGTCATCAGAAGGGGCTATTTACATTAGCAATTTGGCATCCTCTGCTTGGCAGGAGTTAAGAACATTACAGCTGAACTGCATAATTTCTAATCACCTCTTTGATTGAGCACTGGGCTGCCCTGGCTCACTGCAGCCCTCTAGAAAAGTATGAAGTAAAAAGCAGGGAATTTTCTAATCAGGTATTTTCTGGGCAATGCCATCAGCTATAGCACTTTATATGACTACATTTGCATTTCTTGTAGATGATACTGTCTTTTCTGTTTCCTCTGTCCTTATTATTGATGGAGAGGAGCATGCTGTGTGCACTTTCCTCAAGTGCCGGTTGCTGTGGCTGCTCAGCAATGCAAGGAGAGACCACTGTGTCATCCTGAGTGTCACTCACAGCCCAATCACATCCAGGTGGATGCTGTGCAGGGTAAATATGGGGCTGCATCTGTTCAAGAAACTGCATTCTCATATTGTGCATACTACTGGTTTGTAAAACCTATAAAGCCTATCAGTTGTTAGACTAAAAGTCTGGTTCAAACCTGAAACTTTTCTTTGCCCCATGGAATTTGTGAGATATTTTGGAAACTCTGGAAATGCTTAGACTTGGAATGAATTTTGTTATGGCTTTTTCCATTGTGTTTGGCAAAACTGTCCCCTTATGAGTTGTTGCCTAGAAATTATTGATGGGGGAATGACCTGCTAAGAGTTCTTAACCTCCAGCTGGATCAAAACCAAGCTGCCAGTTGTTGGAAGCTGCTGGGGTGTGGCAGAGCCAAGGCCAAGCTCATGGGCTGCCGGGCTGCAAAGCACAGGCACAGCTTTGCTGCTCCCCTTTGTCAGCATCTGTCCCCTTTTGGAGGAACATGCTCCCGTTTGGAGATCAGTGCCCTAAATATCAGTATAGTTTAGGATCAGACCCTGTATTTTCAGTTAACATGCCTGAATTCTGTGTGGAAACAATAGTTTAAAATAGTTTTAAAAATATAAATAAATGCAAGGGACATGTATGTCTGGTAGTGTTTTCCACCTGCAAGAAAGTTTCAAACCCTACTGAATTCCTAAATAAACAGAAACAATTGAGTGCACCTTTGATCCTCTCCCTGTTCCCTTGAAGAGAGGCTTCCTTGCAGATGCCCACACAAATCACATTCGTTTACTTAATATTTCTGTCCTGTCAGCCATGAATATAGAGCAATCTGTTTTAGGAGCTTAATTTCCTTTTAAATTGAACTGCTGAGGCAAGATGAGGTGGGAATGATGCTGCAGGAGATCGGATTCATCTGTGCTTTTCCTGTGACCTGGTGCAAGTGCCGGGTCTGCATCTTCACAGCACCTGCTGCTGTGTATTTGCCAGTCTGCAGGTCGAGGACATGATGCTGCCAAGCTGCTTTAGTGCCTTTGGACATCCTCAACAGCTTGCTGTCCTTTTCTGTGTGACAGCTGTTAAGAGATGTACAGTTTTGTCTAAGTTAGTTGCTTGTCACTGGCCTGCTTGTTGTGATTCAGTTTTGTTGTATTTTGTAAGCACTATGAGTTGGTTCCCAATCGTGTGAGATTTAGGAGAGTGGGAAGGCATAGCTAAGGCACCACTGTTCATATTGTGAGTGCTGCTTTGCAGTGTCAGACAGCACAGAGACCACAATATAGGGGTGTTTTGAGATCAGGATTGGTTGTAGACAGTGGTTGTAGGGCTCCAATGAGAACATTTGTAATCATCCACAAATGGAAATGTTTGAGTGTGTCCACTCTGGTGCCAGAGTGGGCAGAGAAAGCTGGAACCCTGCAGAGCTAGGCTGGGCTGTGTGTGCATGGAAATAAGCATCACCTTCCTGAGGAGTCTGTGCAGCGTTTACAATAAGAGTTTGTACAGAGTGAACAGATGTCAGCAGCAACTGCTCAAATCTTTATGTTTTAAATCCTGTGTGTGCTTTGAAAAGTGTCCTTTATTCTGGTTGAGGGCAAGGTGCCCTTCCTTGATCGTGTTGAGGTTACATCAAACAAAGTGACGATTGTTAAGGGCAAAGTAAGGTAAATTATCTATTTTGCTCCTGTTTCCCTGATTTTGAGTCTGATCTTTCAGTAAATAACAGTTTGTACTTTAATCCGTTCTCTCCTGTGAAGGGTGGTGTTGAAGGTACCTGCAGTGGGGAGAGAGCAACTCGGAGAGACAGAGGTGTTAGTTTCTATGCTGGAAAAGACAGCAGAATGTGACTTAAATTTGAACAAAGATAATATTAGGGTGGTTTCTAAGCCTGGTTCCCAGAGAACTACACATTTGTTAACTGAATGTTTCTTGTTTCTCTAGTAAGAGAGCCTTGACCTGATTTACATTTCATGGTCCACATAAATGTGGAGACACTGCCAAAATGATCTCTTTCCTACTTCTATTTTCTAATATTCTCTTTCCTTCCTATAATTACAGATATTCCAGAAAATGGAGTGAAATGTTTTTCCTACTGTTTGATTATTTGTTTCATGCATATGCATTTCTGGGACACACAGTTCTGGAGCATGCAGCTGAGTGCACAGGCCTGGAGTCTCTGCAGACTTGTATAGCTTTGAAGCAAAGAATCTAAAGCATAAGTAAGATATTTGCAGAATTAAAGAGAATTTAGAGGAACAGGAGTAGAGATTTAAATTCCTGTAAATAAAATCCAGTCTCAAAACCAGGGATAAGTTTTCACCTTCCTTCTGCTACCATCTTAGAGATGTTTATTGGATGCTGAATGGAGATATTTACAGAATGAAACTGCTCACAATTATAAGGAAAATCACTTGAGTTACTGGCTCCTGTTGATGTTCACTCTAATGATCACAATTCAGAAGGGATTTATTAGTTAACAGTCTTGAGTGCTAAACTTGCAGACACATGGCAGTGCAAGAAAACACTGTACATAAGTTGGATAGCTTTATTTTTGCAGCACTCTAATTAGGCACCTTCATAAAATAGACATGTGAATTTTCAAATCCAGTTCCCAAAATCTCCTTGCTCACCAGCTGGAACATATCTAGGATTCTCAATTCAAACATCTCAATCTGCCACATGTCTTATTTTAGCTAAGCCTCAGCTTTTAAACTTCAGCAGCTATTAGAAAAACGTTACCCTGCATCCTACAGCATCCTCTGAGTCCAGGAGGAAAGTTTGAAGCCATGAACTAATTGTGCAGGAATTTAACAAATCTTGTCGAGATGAATTCAGCCAGGAAAGTTTGGGGCTGGCTTTGCTACCAACGCTGCTCTCTCCAGAGAGTCCCTCCCCATTTATTCTGGAGTTGCACACTTCGGTAAGGCAGGAGGGCAGGTTAACGTAGGTTAATTCTCAGGCTCTCGCCTCCCCTGGTGCCAGTAACCTACTTAGAGGAGCGGCAGCGCAGGCTCAGCGCGCTGGGAGGATTGGATTGTCTCGCCCAGCAGTGTGGCTGTGGCTCCTCTCTGGCAGCCAGCTCGGGTAGGGATTGACGCTGTGAGCCACAAAAAAACCTCTGGTGTGAGGGATTGACATTGTGAGCCACAGAAAAACCTCTGGTGCCCAAGGACGGTCAGGGGGCCCCACGCACCTGATTTTTCCGAGCTGTTGAAACAACAGGCATTGGAAGCAAGGGAGAGGCTTGTGTAACAACGGGTGGTGTGTGCCTTGGGCTCTGAGTAGAAGCGCACTTTGCTTAAAAGCTTCCTCTCAAGCAGCCTCCACAGGTTCCTTTAAAGCCAAATAGGACATGTTTTTCTCTGCAAGGGTGGCAGGCAGAAGTAGGACAGGGTTTTGTCCTTTTGAAGCATTAATACAGTTCACAAAAAAATGAAGTGCCAGAAGATACAGAAACTTTAAAAAATACGTTGAAACTTTTGAGATAATTTATTTTTTATTACAGCTAATATTGTATTTGGTGTAAAACACAAAACATGTTTTGATATATCCTTTCCCTGGTGAAAAAGAGAACAAAAAGGAGAATCCATATTTACTTTTAATTGAAACCTTCTGAACCCTAAATATCTTTTTTCCATGAATGGTAGTGTTAAGAAAGACATTTCATTCCTAAAGCCCAACAAAAAAAATAAAGTGTAGCCAGCACAAACTGCTACTGTCTTCTGAAAGAGCTTTAGCAAGTGTGTGGGACAATAAATCACCCAACATCAGTCTTGGCACCTGTGCAAATTTGAAGAGGAATACAGCATCACTGTGGTGAATCCATTTTCTCCCGCATGAAATAGAAATCATCAGCTGTGTTAAAAGAGCTACTGCATGTGCAGTGTCTATATGATTTGCACAGTGATTTAAATATCTGCAGATCTCAGCTCTCCAAGGAATTTTGTCTGTTGTGACTCACATCTTATGTTGTAAATTTATCTGTAAATGTCATCTTTTACTGAGGTATTTACAAACTTAAAATATTTTTCATAATTATTTGTAAATATTAGCTCTATTGTCAGCAGCAACACATTGGATTGTTTTGTCATAGAAAAGCGGGAGGGAACCACTGTTTTGGCAAGTGAGAAGCAAATAATTCAAAGTCAAGTGTTGGATTGGAGTAATTAAGTCCAACAGCAGTAGATAGTCAGAGTGAAGTTCAGCAGTGATATTGTGGCTGCTGAAGGCAGCTGTGCTGCATGCATGTGTGAAGTGCAGTTTGGTGTTCCTCAGAGAAACCTTCCAACTGCACCTCTTGCATTTACCAGGTCCCGTGGAAGCCGGAGGAGTTTGGTGTGCAGCTGCTTTTCCAAAGTGTCTGGCAAGTGCTTCTAGAGGGTGAGTGTTTAGTAGATTACCTGCATGAGCCTGTAGAAATTTAGCCATTGACTGGGTAAATTGCATTAAAAAGAAGCCATTAAATCACTAAGCAAAATCTCTTTTGAACTTGCCTAGTATCTAACCATCTTCTGCAAGAGGACATTGGCAGGGCTCCTGCTCTGCTTCTTTGAACTCATGCACATGTCCTTGTGCAGCTCTCAGTCCTGCTCTGTTCTCCCTTGCCCTCTACATGGTCTGGGCTTTTGTGTTGCCAGCTGTGCTCCTCATCCCATTGTTGCAGGCTTGGGCATAGCTGGGCTGCAGTTTGCTCTATGGGCAAGTACACTGAAAGCCATTGGGTTTTTGCACTGCTTTTGCCTGTGTGGAGGTATTGTACCTACAGCTGTTCTTTCGTGCTCATGTGTGGTTTGTGCCAAATGCAGTCATTGCTGATGATTAATGAATAGTTTTGGTTTACACTGTAGACTGTGTCCTAGATTATAACTCAGCTCTCCTATATACAAGTCCGTAGCAGCACTGTGAGCAGCATGATGTAGAAAGCATCCCAAAGGACAGGATGTATGGGCACACAGCTTCTCTTGTTCCTTGCCAAACTACCAATGCACACATAGTTTCATCTTAAGCAGAGCAACAGCATTGCCTGAGGCTGTAACTACCATCCTTGCTCATAATGGCCTTGGGATCCTGAGGTGAGCTGAGTGCCCTGGTACCATTGTGAATTTGGTGAAATCATTGCATCCAGTTCAGAAAATCATTCACGTGCTGCTTAGAACCTGCACCACTTATTTTATAGAGAAGTGTTATTGAATTAAGGTCATAAATTTGTGAAGTGAACAGCAAGTTTTTTGTTTGTTTCAAAAACCTTTATTGCCTTCATCCAAGGATATTGTCTATCTGTAGTATAGCCTTTGTGGTGACAAATGGTTTTAATATTTGTCCCAGTTTGTAGCTTTTTTTTTCTTAAGTCAAGCATGGCAGAAATAGGAGTGATTAATACTGAGAAAAGTTTGCAGCTACCCAGGCTCAGAAGTATTCATCCTGTCTTGGAGTATTCCACTTTCTCTTTTCACCTTTTCAAATAAGCAGATTAGATTTTGCCTGAACTAAAGACATTAAGACTTCAAAAGATGAAGGTTTACTTTATTGAGCTCTCTTGAGAAGAAGCCCAAGGTCTAGGCCCAGTCTTACTTTTTATGATGGTCTGTCCCCACTGTTTCACCACTTTCTAACCTTCAGGGAGAAGCTAAAAAAAGAAGAGAAAGCGAATGATATTTTTGCCCTTGGCAAAATGCTTTTTTTCACTTCCTCACTGTCCTGCCCAGCACAAACCTGTCTGAGGAAGCCACTGGTGGGGACTGAGACTGAGATGACTTCAGATGACTGACAAGGTGGTCAGGAAGTTCCAGCCTAAATTACAGCCCTGTGTGTCCTCAAAGTGCACTGGTGTAATCTTAGGGAGCACAGTAAGAGGTTAGGACAGAATGAGGAAGGGGTCATGAACATGCATTACAAAGGAACTGCGTTTGTGAATATGAATATAGAAGCTAGAATAAACGTTTCAGGAGCCCACATGTTTATTTTTTTAGGTATGATAATAATCTCTTTCTAGGACTCTCAAGATTACCTCACCAGGGTTTATATGTGTTTGTAAGTTTAAACATAGTATAAGAAACAAATGCCACACAAGCCAGCTCAGAATTTTTTCTGTGGATACACTCAAAATTACTTCATGGAAGAAGCAAATTTTTTTTCTATTAAAAATGGCATGAATTTCTAATATCAGCATGTGTCTGCTTGTTTCTGCATGTTCCCCAATCTTAGTCAAGGGAAGAGTTATTTGGTATCAATATGCAAAAAGAAAATGCAGAAAGAAAAATAAAAAATAGAGGAAAGCAGATGATGTTATCAGGATAGCAAAGGGAATCCAAAGGTCTGTCAGCTTGGTCAAGAAAAGCTGGGAGAAAAATTTTCTTCTGTCAAAGGAGGCTGTAAAAGCATGCAAGCAGGTGGGACAGGTGCCAGAGCAGGCAGTGTGAACTTTTGGATCAACACTAATAAACTAAGTATTGTACAGGTGCTCTGAGGTTTGATTTCACTTGGAGGAGAAAGTGACCCATTTGGTAAGCCTTTCTCTTTTCTTATTATTCACACTGCCTTGTTCTTAGTGCTTTGTCTCACGAACCAGAGGTGAGGAACTCTGGGGCGGCAATGCCTGATGAAGCCTGGACTCTTGTATTGCCCCTATATAAAGAGAGATTTTGGGTCTTGGAAACCTTGATGTCTATTATTGTCACAAGTCATGTGAGACAGGTCACGTGGAGGCAGTGACTGATCACAGCAGGAGCTCCATAGCATCAGCTGTCTGGACACAGAAATGATCTGTGCTCCTCCTCCCTGCTGATCTGTTTTCCGTTGCTTGATAGTTAAGTGTGGCTATAATACATAGGGAAAGAAAAACAAACTCATGCTATACAGCCCATTGTTAGGCTACCAAAAAGACTCACTGTCATCCAATTCCTTCAGCTTTGGACTGCTAGTAGACTGTGGAGCATGGCTGCTATATCTTATTTTCAGTTGTTAAATTGCATCAACAAATTGCTACCAAAACTAGGACCTGAGGATGGCAGGGGGTGGTCTCTGAAAGCAGGAAGAGGATAAGGGGGATAGGCTTTGCCATCAGAGTGTTACTGAAGGCTTTGTGCAGTTTGGCTGAAACGGCTCAAGAAGCAGCTGGCACCAGAGTTTCCCTTGTAGCCAGGTTAGAACGGGTTGGGTGGGAGCTTTAGAGGCTGATGCTTCCCATCTCATCCATGTGCTAGCATATGCAGGAGAACAGTTCTTAGATGCTGTGTGACTGGCAGCACCAAAGTGTGAACACTAACTATTCCTCCTCAGTTCAACCACCTCCATGTATCCTCCAGACACATCTCTTTTAATCTTACTTTTTTCTTGTCCAAAATCTCAAAGGTGACTTGAGTCCGTGAGGATGTGCTGGGCTAGTGGGGCAGAGCTCCCTCCTCTACTGTGCTGCTAGTTTATTCCCTTCCTGTGCACCATGCTCAGGATGAGCACGGTTGTTTGTCAACAATGAAGCTTCAAAGATGTACAACTCAAAAGTTGTGCCTTGCTTAGCTTGATGTACAGTGTGTGCTGCACCATCCCCTTACCCAGCTGGAAAACCAGCAAAGTACAGGGAACTGAGGAAACCTTGGTGACAGCTCAAACTGAGACAAATACTTCAGCTGTCCGGTGTCCATTCCTCGCCATATGCTTCAGTATTTAACAGTCTTATTAAATCTAAAATAAGTTTCCATGGCTTTATAAAGCTTATTGTGTTTTTGTTGCCTCTGGAAGCTGCTTGGATTATAATTTGACCAGTTCGTGCCCAGGTATTAAGGTCAAAAGCAGCTTCTTTAGTTGTGTCTAATCTGTGGTTCTTAGCCCACATTATTAATGCTAATAATGCTTTTTCATCATAGTCTAGGTCCCATTCCTCAAGAAGAAGTTTCCATATCTTTAGTACTGGGTGGTTCTGCGCGGAAATAAAGTTTCCCCTATCTTCAGTGGGGTTTTTCCTCTATTTTCAGCATCTCTCGTTTCTTCTTTCACACAGCCCTTTGGCTGTGACTCTTGCAGCCTTTGCTGCAAATTGGGCTCTCCCCACCTCTTTCTTTCCAGCTTTTCACTGTGGGGACAGGCTTTGCAGGCTCTGCCCTGTGTCCCTCTCTGCTCTACTTGTGGGCAAACCTTGGACTGTTCGTCCTTGCAGTGGGGGCACCATGAGACACAGGGGGCCGTGTTTGAGACAGAACACACACCAGGCCTCTGGCGTACATCAGCCAAACAGCCTGTTTTATTGCGCGGAGCATACTTTTATAGGCAATTTAAAGCTCTCGCTCTAAACAGTCATTGGTCTAATCTCCACACCCTCTGAACCAGTCAAATGCGTGTATTTTAGGAGAGTTGTTATTGGTTGAAACATCTGTCAGTCAACCTAGAGGCTGGTTTATGGAACTGGGCTGGGTTTCTTTTTATATAACCAGATTAATGTTAAGTACAAGTCAGCTTGTACTGCAACATCAAAGCTCACACATTTTCTCATAAAGCAATAAATAACCAAAGTAAATGTGTCTGGATGCTGTGGAGGATGACAGTGCTATGCCACTGTCCATGTAGACATGGGCTGTGGGCTGATAAAGCAGCATTTTGAGTAGTGGGATGTTTCTTGTGGTGTGGCAAATGCTCAGTCACCCTGCACGTGAGGCTTTGAAGTTTTCCTGTAGGATTAGTAGGCTTTGAAATTTTTGCTTAGTATTAGTGAGCTTCTATCTGCATAGGACATCTCTGGAGGCCATTAATAAAGCTCTCAAACACATTCTGCTCATCCAGCTTTAAAACTGCTGTATTATGAGCAATAAAGAGGTCCTGGTGAATAAGTTATTCCTGATGCAGATTCTGATGGGGTGCTGTCCTGCTGCCAAAACTTCTGGGCTGGTCTCCAGGTGTTTTAGCACTGTTCTAATTGCTTCTTGATTTCAATTCCTGCTGTTTTCTAAACTTTTTTTTTTCAAATATCTGCTTTTCATGCTGTATTATTCTTCTCCTTTTCTTCTCTTTTTGTATTCCTGATCCTCTTTTCTTTCTCGGAGTGTTTTGCTCTTTCTTTTTTGCATCTTTCTACATCTCTATTCTTTCTATGGGGAGGTAACTTGTGACTCTTTCCATTGCAGCTGCTCAATAGAGCAGGGATTTCTTTCACAGGTAGGTGGTTTGAAGGGAAAATGGGTGGACTACACCTGAGAGAACGTGATCCCTAGGCTCCCACTCAGCTACCACTGCTCTTCTGGCTTTGGCATTTCAGCTTTCCTCAAAGCCCAGCAATAATCAAAAATGATGCAAAGTCCTTCTGACCCTGGTTAGGGTAACCCTCTGAGGTTACCTCCGTGTGCCAGTATTGAGGCTTATTCCTCCTGAAAGCCCCCACTGTGATGACCTCCTGAAAAGTATTTTCTGCACTGCTTAAGTTTTAAGCACTGGAACATTCAGAAGGGAGAGAGCTGGGTCCCAGTGCAAAGCCTTTGGAGCACATAAACCTCACAAAGGGACTATGTGTTTTGTGTTTGCTACACAAGTTCTGTACTCTGTCTTTTTTGGTGAGGGATTTTTTCCTTAATGATTTTCCCACACCACTGGTTGTCTTGCAGGAGCCAAGAATTATGCTCATTGCTTTTGATTAAGAATCACACTTTTCCAGTTCTTTCCATACACTTCTTCTAAAGATTATAAAGAGATTTGCCAGAAGCTATTAATTCTTCTTAGACCATCCTCCATGTTTTACAGAATTCCTGAGAGATGAATGTGCTTCAGTAAGTGCTGATTCACTCTTTTACTGATTTCTGTGCTGAAATATATACCAATGTAAAAGATAATGGTAGCAGTTCCAGTAGTGTTACTTCTGATTAGGTAGGGCCTTGCTCTACAGATGCTAATTGCCTACGCTGCGTTAAAACTAGAAAATAAGTTACATTAATCACTAAAAATTGATTTTAAATAGTTTCAAAGTTATAAACAATTGATCAATAAAGGTGAGAGAAAATGTTGGGGCCTTTGGGGATTTAGCAATACATTCATTACATTGAACAAATTCAATACAAGGAGTAAATCAATGTCTTAACTTGCCAGCAATTTAATGTAATATTTAATAAAAATTGTCCCACATAATAGTCCAGGCCACACTGATATTTCTTTCATGTGGTATATGAAAAATTACTGTCCTTCTCCCAGTGAATTGCTGTTTGATATTTTCTGCAGAAGAAAATATGAAATAATAATGAGAGTGTCAAACACTGCCCTTCCCCTAGGCATGTGTCCAGCTTGCTTTGGTCTGCAGCCTACTTGCCAATACTTCTCTGCATGCCAAAACCCTGGACTGGTGAGAGAGAGTCCTACAGAGTGCAATACAGAATGGCAGCCCTGAGCCACCAAGACCAACAGCGAGATAGGTGCATTGTATGTCACAGAAAAGGATTGGATAAAATAATTTAAAAGTTAAAATATATGGCAATTTTTCAGAAAGGAAAAAGTCTGTACTGGGTGATACCTACTAGAATGCACAAGAATGCGTAAGGTTTATGGCAGTGGATCCCTGACCAGGGAATAATGTACACTGACTCCAGGATTGCAGAAGGTTGATCAAGTGCTTTATTGTGCTATACTACATTACCCTATACTACTATTTGAAAAATCCCTTTGCCCTTGCCAAACAATCCGCTTCAGCTTTGACCTAATTGGTCAATCAATCAAAACACCATCACCAGTGTCCAATTAAGAAACTATCTTTTGGTAAACGATCTCCATAACACATTCCACATGCGTACAACAACAGGTGCGGCAAGTGGAGATAAAAATTGTTTATCATACTTTTTTCTGAGCTTTCTCACAGCCTTCCCCAGAAAAATCCTGAGAAAGTCTATGACTCTCTCTGTTCAGAGGATATGTGAATACCACATTTATGTGCTCCAAAGGCTTTGCACTGGCACCCAGCTCTCTCCCTTCTGAATGTTCCGGTGCTTAAAACTCTTAGTGTGCAGTATCAGTCTCTCAAATTCTTCAGAACAAAGACCTCAGTTAATCTCAGTTATCTTTTCCCGGATTGGTTTTTCCATGCCCGTTTTGCCCTGCATCACCCACACTGCTCACAGGGAGAGCCAAGCCATCCTCACCGGTCAGAGGTGGGAGCCTCTCTGGTCTGGCCTATCTGGGATCCTTTTGTGAGTTTTCTTGCTGTTTTCTCTCTCTGATAAACATAGGTTAGTGCACAGTAGTGTGGTTTCACCATGAGAAAAGCAATGGCTTCTATCTCTTGAATTCTATTCAAAAACACTGAATAATGACTGAAGTGGATTTCCTATCCCTTGCTGAAACCCTTTGCCAACTATGTTAGTAGTGACAAGCACCATGTTCCATCTGTCAGCACTGTTGCCCAAGTTGGCAGGACATGCTTCTGATCACAACTGGTCCAGGAGAATGTCCTCCCTCTGCCCCCCAGCACAGGGCATGGTGTCCAGGATGTCTGATATATAATAATTTGCTACTCTGCAAAGATAGCTTTAGACATATTCTCTTCATGGTCTTTAATTTCTTCACATTTGTTCTCCTTGAAAGAACAGCAATGTTATTTAGCTGCTGTTCTCTGTTTATAAGGTACTGCTATGTTATTAGGTCAGGGAATTCAATCAGGAACAGAAAAATTAAATTAGAACAAATGAAAAGTGTACTTTGGAGGAGAGAAGTTCTAACTGCAAGGAGATGTCAGAACATACAGAACAGCTTAACACTTAGGTGTGAGATAAGGCCTAAGTGTCTGATTTTATCAGCATGTCTGCAGAGCACACAGAGGTTATTGAGGTGGATGCAGGCACACTTGTTAGCGTGACTCCAGCAGGAGCAGACAGAAGGGGAGCGTTTTGCAAGGTTTTGCAGTCATGACACCATTACTGTTACCCTCCTCTGTGCTGCTAAACAAAAGCCAGGGCACGAGTGGCTCCTCTGACAGTGAACACTTTCTCCTGCTATGCTGCCATCCCTGCAGTGCCCTCCATCCACCTCCTACTCTTCTCCTGAACCAGAATGTTTACTGCACGTGTGCCAAGGAGACCCTGCCAGCCACGCTGCTGTGAGGCCTGGATTCGGTCTTACGAGGTTGTGGCCAGTGAAAACACAGTGCCACTGTGTCTCTCTGACCTGGCTGGGCCTTCTCTGTTCTTTGTTGTTCCCCAGGCATGTGATCTTTGCGACACTAAGTTGTTGGATTGAGAGCCTCATGGGGGTCTGGTTTGGCTAGCTCTGGACCCCAGCTGCAAAAGACTAGAGGCACTCTTTCTTCTTGGGACTACAAGTCCTATAGTTTATTGTGGAACCACTCCAAGGATGCCTGGGAAGGAGCTGTTCAGGAAAAGAAAGAGGCTGGGATGGAGCCATCCAGGAGAAGAAAGAGTTTCTCATGGCAGGAGATTTTAAACCTGGGGGAAGGGGGGGCGGAGGGAAGGGACTACAGCCAGTGGGATACAACTGATGGGAGAGGTGACGGGAGGAACCAGCCCGGAGCAACACCACCATCAAGGGCTTTGGAGGAGAGGGGAGAATGGAACAAACCATGTGATACAAACAAACCACTTAGTGCAATGTAAAACTACTAAGTGCAAAATTCCAATCACCTGGTGCAAAATAATAACTAAATAAACTACTTAGTGCAAAAAAACACCTAGTGACACCAGTGGAGAATGTGTCCTCAGAGAAGCAGCAATCCCTACATTGTGTGAGTTTAACAACCCTCTGCTCCCTTTCTCTTCTAACTGTTCCTGTTATTACAAACCAAAAAGGGGAATTTATACATCAGGCAAAGAGCACTGACTGCTCTATCTCTGTACTTCGGGTCTGGACTGTGGAACCACAGAAGCTCCCTATCCCTCATTTAACAATGGGCAGTGGTTTCTGGAAGGACTAGACCTCCATGTCCAGTTTGAGCTCTGTTGAACATTTATCACTAACCTCTAATGGCCATACACCCGGCACAGCCACTTGGATGTTATTTTTATGTTGGTTGCTGCACTGCAGTTGGGGTTTCAATATTAAGACCAGAGGCTGAGAAGGAAAGAGCAATCAGTCCTGCTGGCACATGTTCCCTGAATGACATGCTGAAGTGATGAATTTAAGCTTTTGACATGTTCTTCAATGTAATAATAATACCAGTGATTACTTCAGATGACAGCAAATTACATAGGACAGGGTCCCCCAATGCTTACTCCCTGCTACTGAATTAGTTTTGGTGGTAATATTTCACTTGATTGAAAAGTAGCGATTAAAACCTGTATGGTGTCCCATATTTTCAACCTCTTCCAAGAAACAGAAAATCAAGCTTGGGCTGAAAGTGGGACATTGACATTCAGGTCTGTGTGATGACTGCCTTGGGAAGAACTGGTGAAGTTGCACTGGTTAGGAGTTGCAACCTCAGCTAATTGTGTGGAAATCAGAGGCAGGGAGAAATCACAATTTTTCTTTCAACTTAAAGACCAAAGCCTTATTTGTAAATGTGTATTCCAACAGTGCTCAACTGCAGGAGATCAGCAAAAAGGTGATTTAATAATATTTCTTTCCATAAAATTTCATATATCGTACTTGATAGTGGGGTAGAGCTTGAGGTTTTCTTGAGGGTTTTTTTCCTTGCTTGGTTTGGCAGGGAGAAGCAAGGGAGAGCATTTTGTTTTCTGAAGTTGATTCAGTGCAAGCTTTAGTTGATCAAAAAGCCCAAGTTGCAAGAAAGTCCTCATCCTCTAAAGCTAGGCTGATGAAAGGCATATAATGAGGACTTCAAAGTGCTTAATGAGAAGCCACAGGCAAAAAGAAAACTTAAAGAATGTTCTTCTGCACTGGGTCAGCTGTCATGTGATATTTGTGCCATGCCATGATGCAATGTCAGAACCGGGCTGAATGCAATCCCTTGGGCTTTGGTATATGGAAGAATTGCTCTGTATGGCTGGGAAGACATTCCCTTGCAGTCACTGTCTTGAGTTAAACTGTCCCTCCTAAATCTATTGGGAACTAGAGTGTTTCATGGAACCGGTGTGAAGGTGTCCAAAGCAGTTGTAAGAGGGCAGGGATGGCAGAACACTGTGCTTGAGCAACGGAACATTAACTTTCTTTATGGTTAGCAGCTGTGGCAGCAGTTTCCATGTTTGTGTGACTATTTGGCTTCAGAATTCAGAGCTCATTTTGTTATGCTTGCATTTCTCCCATGGTCTGTGTGTTGTGTCCTGTTTAGGTTTCCCTATGATCTGATCTGCTCGTGTGAAGGTGAGCTGAGTTGGGTCAATTGCAGGGCCCACGAGTGAGATCAGTGCTGCTTCCCTAAAAAGTTTCAGCTGTTTTTTCTTGACTGCTGCTGATGGGTTGAAAGTGGTGAATCCCCTCATGCCAGTTACCATTAATTCCCAGAGAAACAACCATTTCCTAGAGTACCCATTAATTTGATGAAAATTTGATTTCAAGACTTGTTCTCACAACACGACCAGGGATGATTAACGGGTGTTGGCACAGGGCTTGCACCACTTATTTGACTCTTATGAGTCCTTGCAGCAGGAAGAGATGAGTGCAGTGGCACAGAGTCCTTAGTTTTTTTGAGATGTTGACCTAAGTGAAAACTTTTATACTTTTTTTGCCTTCTTTGTTTTTTGGGGGTTTTCTGTGGTTTTTTGTTTGTTTGTTTGTGTTTTTGTTTGGTTGGTTGTTGTTGTTTTGAGGGTTTTGCTTTGTTTTTTTGTTTGTTTGCTTGTTTTGCTGATGCTTTCTTTTGACAAAGAAAGCAGTAGCAACGAGGACCCTGCAAGTCCTTAGAGCCCCAGTTGATTATTGTTTGAATGTGGAGAAGTTAGCATTGTTTTACCCAAGAAAGGCATCACACACTACTGGAACAAAACTGACGCCAGCAACTTGTACATAAATTACACATTATTTCTGTGGGCCTAATCGCCACACATGCACTGGCCATTCTCCTTACTTGAGACACATAAATTGCAGAGAAGGGTCCAGGTGAAACCATGTATTAAGTTTCCTTGTGTTTTCTGCCCCAAAATCTGCTTCTGTTAAAGGTTTGCTAAAGTACTGAAAGTACAGATATTAGTAAGAAACACACCTTTGAATTATTATTGGGTTTTGGAGGGATTTTATCATTGCCCTCAGTTAACACATGATTACTACAAATTGTGGTGGTTCAGTACACACTCCCACAGTGTCAGAGGACCAATCATGAGTCACTCTGGTGCCCATGGCTTGCCATGGAACTGCAGTCACTGCTTTCATGGCTAATGCAGAAACAGGATTCTGCAAGTTTCTTGTACTTCCTATGTGACTGATAATGTAGGCAAGAGATGGGGATGCTATAAAGCCAGAGTTTTGTGAATGTTTATTTGCTTTACATGAGCTAGTCACAGACCTTGTAATGTTGTCTGAGGGGTGGCAGATGCATTTATAGATTGGGAGGATGTTGCTACCTAAAACTGCCAGTGAAGATCTTGAGGGAAAAGGAGAAGTCCAGAACTGAGCACACCAAACTTGTGTGCTTGGTCAGTGCCAGCAGCTGAGAAGGGAAACCCAAGGCTGGAGTTAAATATCAAGCTGAATTAGGATTTTGTGTTGTATTTGCACTCATTTGTTCCTTCTTCTAATAGAATCACTAAAACAATCTTTATCTGAAATATTAAGCCCTAAATATTTCCTGCCACTGTAAATTTGCTGTCACTTTTGAATTGATTAGGCACATTTTGGAAATCAAGTCACATTCTTAATAGGGGAGAGGTGCATATTTCCAATATTTATCATACTGTATTAGGTGTTTAATTAAAAATAGGTTCCCAGAGGATTAACCAGCTTTTGCCATGTTGATGGCAAAAGAATATCCATTAGCAATTTTTTGCAGGTAATTATAATGTGGAACTGGATGGCTTGAGGCTAATATTTTATGATAGCTCTAGTGGGAATGAAGAGAAATATAATCACTCTTCTTGCTAAGGGGAGAAGACAAATTAAACAAGTACATCTGTTTGCTTCTGCAAGTTTCCTAGCTTGGTAAATTAGGACAGAATTTGTGTGCATGTGACCCAAATTACTGGGCTGAGCTCTGTGTCAGGGAGTGTGGAGTTGGCTGGCGGCTCTCGCTGCATGCACTCCTACAGACACTGGCTCTCCTGCGCTCCTTGGGGAGCTGGGGGACTTGATTTCCATCATCTGGTCGTCCATTAGGTTAAGCCAGACCAGCAGGATGAGATGTTGCCCTGCTTGTGAGACATACAGCATGGCTGGCAAAGCAAAGTGTCTTCCTCTCCTTAGGTAACATGCTGCCTATCCAGGTGTGATTTTCAAGAAACAATTTTACCCAATACAGCCAGCAACCACTGATTGCTTTGATATCCCTGTGTCTGAGCAACCTTGTCAATGTTGGTTGATCTTAATACCACTTGTGGCGGCTGGTTTGAGAGCAGAAACAACGCCTTGAGAGATGGATGGGCATGGAACACACTTGTTTCAGACAGCCCCAGCCCAGACCTGGTCCCACCAAGCTGCTCCTGTATGAAATCTGCTTCCATGGTAGGTCTTTCGGACAGATTGGCACACATGCCACGTCTATTTGCTGCTACTCATGTTGCTGCAAAAGCTGCAGATGAATAGGTTTTACTGGATCAGATTGTGAGAAACGATCTCTCACTTTTAAATTTCATATATTTATTAAACCTTAATAAATACAACAAATGGCTGAATAAGGAGAAAGAGCGGCACTGTGAGCACAGAACTAAACCACCAAAGCTCACCCACAAATGGCTGCTCCACCTTTTATACTGGAGGTAGTGCATCAGGTAACTCTAACCCCTCCCAAAGTCTGTCAGTCAACTCCTTCTGTGCCGCCCATTGGTGGAGATCCCTTTCTTGCAGCTTCATTGGAGCGCAGGCGTTGCCATGCGGCGCCTCCTGGTAACAAGCCCGCCCTCGCCCCAAGTGCCCCGGCTACCGAGGGCATCCAGCGACAGCAGTGCGAGGAGAAGGGAAATGGGGCTATGGGGAGAGCATATCACAGGAACATAACTACACATCTGTAAACCTTCTCTGAACATACACATAATATTCATCCCTAAACTGTGAGAGCTAACCATTGCATTACCCATCCATAACAAGGTCCTCAATCTTCTAAGTCCTGCAGCAATCCTTTGCTGTGGCTAATGCCTGATGTCTCATGTGAGAGCAGAGGGACCTGCTTCAGCTGGAAATATTCTGTATGTTATCTGTCTGCAAATCCAAGAACTAAGTCTGATGACTCTCTGGGAGCAGACTTGTGAGAGACATTCATGAATGTGGATGTATCTAATCACTCAGTGAGTCCATGGAAATGGGAGACCTTAAGGTGGGAGAACTTGACGCTGTTCTGACAGGTATTTTATTAGGTGTCATATTCAGGGGAGATGGAGACACAACCTGACACTCCAAGGTTCATGCAGCAGAGAGAGCTTTTAATGCCTTACACAGCTTTTATATACCTGATTCAAAATAATCCACACTCAGACCTGATTAGCTCTGATTGGTTACCTCCCAATTCACTGACCAATAGCTGCCTGGTTACATTTTCATCAGGGATTGGGTCTCTGTAGCCAAACCCCTCCTTCTTTCAGGCTTCATATGCAAGCTGTTTCACTGTCATAATTAGGGGCTGAATTAACAATATATACATATTTTTTAAATTGTTAATATTTGGTACTGACCGCAGTGGTAGCTGTCTCTGCTCTCATCATGCCCTGTGTAGGGGGGTATGTTTACACAAGAGCCTGTCTTTACTAGAGCTACCAAATCCAGGGCAAGGTGGCTGAAGTCACTCATGAACACTGGCTGGGGAGTTTAGACATGCCCTGAAACACTTGGCTCAGCATTTTATAGGCATTAGGCTGAATGAGTTGATATGAGGAGAAGGAGAAAACAGATGGGAGAAAGCATTTATGAAGCAGCTGCCCGGTAACCAATAATTTGGTACATTTCCTTCAGTTATTCTCATTAAGCCACAACGTGTGGTTGTCTCATTTTATGTGAGATGCATTGAATGTTCAAAAGATTCAGCTATAATTACACAAACACTGAAAGAGCAGAGGCATGTGCTCTGTCAGGAATAGTTCTCTCTCTTTGTGTTGTGGAGTACAACAGCCTGATGCAGCATCCTTCCTCTATAGCCATCTCTTCTCTTTGAATTCTTCTCTGCAATTAACAGGGAAATGTGAGGATGATTTACAATGAGAGTTGTTTAAATCTGAGGGCTCTGTATGGAAGATTTGATTTCAGATTCGGACACATACGTGGCAGCTTAGTATGGTAATGCAGAATTTATCAATTAAACTTGCTTGATTGTCTGTAATCTCTGTTCCAGGAGAGAATTTAATCTTTCATTCTGATGACAGCCAGATATGTCACATCTTTCTTGCACTATTCTGAGACCCTTTACACCTCAGAAATATAAGGCTGAATTTTTCTAAGAATTCAGAATAAAACTTATTTTCCTGACTGTGTTGCACAGTTTGTTAATGATGACGAATGTTTATGATATTATATTAATGGTTCATTACCTATGAATGTTTATGATTTTATGTTAATGGTTCATTACCTGTGTACAGTAGTCCATTACTACCATCTTGCCTGCCCACCTCAAGTTCCTCACCAAAATGCAAGCTGGCTTTGCCAGGACTCTGCTGTGAGATTCGTAGGGAGAGGCCATGCCATGTGAAGCATGTCTCTCCTGGAGCAGGAAGATGACCACAGCTTTGCTATGCTTGCCTGGCCCAGGAGCAGAGTGGGAGATGCTGTGAAGCTCTGCTTCTCATTCCTGGTCCTCTAAATCCACCTGCAGAGAATTTGATTTACACCAGTCTCAGGCAGTAGATGTGAACACAATTCCCAGTGTATTGCATATAAGCAGTTTCCTTAGTGACTGTGTGCATTGAAGGGACGAGGTGCTTGATGAGGAGAAGTGCCTTGAATACACTATTATATGGGCTAGGAATTCTACGGGATTTCAGATGTAAAAGACTTTTCTATGACAAGACTTAATACATAATCTTCTATATACTGCCATGGTGAGCAAGCCTTTGTTAGGTCTGCAGTTCCCATGAGGTAAGTTAAGGCCTCAGATACCAGGTCTGCCTGTAGGAATCTTGCATCATTTTTAACCTTGGGTGAAGAGAAACCTGGAAACCTTGAATTTGTGCAACTTTTGCCCACTTGTTCTTTGGGCAGAATTTCCAGAGAGTTTCATTCCTTCTGTGATTTTGGATTTTGGAGTCAAGGGCAGAAATACTGGACTGTTGGCAATTAGACATTCATTAGGAAGAGCACAGTCCCACGGATCTGGGACAATTTCCACCATTTAAGTGGTACTCAAAGGAACTCTTTAAGCCACTAGCACAGTGAACTCAAAATGGATTTAAATTTTATTTCTGAAAACCTTAAAAATACTGATGTTAGAAAATAGTAACTTTCTAGCGAGCTTCAATTGGGGTAATATGCAGATATGGTAATGTGGAGATGTGCAGAAAGTCCCTTTACCAGTGTCCACTCCATGAGGGTGTCTGAGACTTTGGGGATGTGGCAGCCAAGTCTCACCTTTGTGTTGCACCCAGAGAAATGAGGATGTCCCCAGACCCTGAGAGAGCTCTGCTCTCCAGTGAGCAACACAGTGGTGGCTCTTACCTCTCGGGTTGTCTTTGGTCCTCAAACACGAAGTGTTTCAGCTCCTTTGTCCATGCCAACAGCCCAGCCAGCCCTGCTGGCTCACTGTGCTTTCCTCTCTCGAGCTGGAGGCTGGGCCTGCTCCATTCTGGCACTGGGTGCCGTGGGAGGTGTGTGTGTGCAAAGCCTCTGGCTCCTGCGGAATGCAATTACATTGATCAGGAAGAAGCAGAGCTGTGTGCTTTGAGTTTAGCTTTTCATGCCAGAATTGTTACCTGCCAAATCCATTAACTCTGCAGTGCAGCTCAGGGTGCTTTAAAGATTTAAATAAAATTGACTGAAAGCCAAAACTTAAGTACAGATGAGTGTTATTTACCTCCAGTTCTCCCTATAATTCTTATTTTGGAGCTAAAGCAGCAGCAGTAATTTTCTCCACCTTCTAGGGATACTAGTCTTCTATGTTAAAATTTAGATCAGTTGTGTGTCTGCATTGCCCTGAAGAAAAGCAGGATCCACCTGGACACAGGTGAGGCCAGCATCAAGGAGGAGTTCAGGGCAGCAGGAGCTGGCACTGAGGAGAGGTGGGATTGCAGTTTCTGTGATGGCCACACCAGCCTGTGGCAGGTCAAAAAGCTGCATGGGCTGTCCCTGCAGGGGCTCGTGTGAACAGAGCTTTGCTTTCAGCCACAACATTGTACTGAGTATTACACAAAGTCTCTAATGGTTTCTGAGAATGGAGCTCTTCCTCCACAGACGTATATATACAGCAAGTTCCTCCTCTGGCTATTACTCATACCTATTTTTTATGGCACCTATATGAGTTTTAACTTTCCTCAAGGAGTGCTCTTTTGTTTTCCTCAGCAGAAGATTACATTGGTTGTTCTGAGCATGGAACATGCAGCTGTTCTTATGGTGCAGGAGTGATAGGGAGGAAATCCAGCCCATTTCCCTTTTTTTCCCCTCATCCTTTGTAATATCCAAAGAATGAAAAGGTGGATTTCTCCAAGGGAGGGCATACAGCCAAAGAACAGGCTAAGCCTCAGTAGACTGATGTTGCCCACCCTGCTTGTTTTGCTGCAGGAAAACTGTAGCTGAGCAGCACCACATGGGCACTGGTGGCACTGGCAATGGAGTGTAAAAATCAGTTCTTCCCCTTTTTCAGTGGTGTCATACATAGACCTGATGGACCTCAGGCAGAGTGCAGTCATGTCTACCACTGGCAGCCTGATCTTTCCCAGGAAATTTAAAGATGTCTGAGCCAGTGACAGGGTGCCCACATAGCGAGGAGTTTTTCTGTCCCCTTGTGCCTGCTGTGCTTTGGGCTCATGTTACCAGAAAATTACTGATTGTGCAGAATATGGAGCAATGGATGCATAACTAGATTAACAGAGCCAGCACAATGTGCAAGCAATTCTTCCCATTTCTGGAGACAGAAATAAGCAAATGTCAACACAGGACAAGATATTGCAGCTACAAAACTAGTGCTGGACTTACCATGACTCCTTATATGTTTTCTGCTCTGATTACAAGTACATCTCAATGCTTGTTATCTTTACTGTATACATTGGCCAGAATATGTACAATTTGTTTCAATCGCTGTATTTTGTAAGTTTAGAAGGCAAAAAATCAGAAATTAAATTTGAGGAGACTATAAAATTTAAGCCACTTAGGGACAGATTTTAATGGCTGTAATTTCTGATGATAGTCCTCTGTCCTTGTTGAATTCAGCAGAAACTAAGTGCTCCCTGCATTGAAGTTTGAGGGCCTAAAGTGCTAGAGTTGCTCTTTAACTATTAATTAAAGTGTTCTGTTAAGATGGTGAAATCATAATAGATATTCTGCAGTTGGTATAATTAATTATCTGATTTATCTAAGTCAGAAATTGTGGCTTTGTGAGAGTAAAAAAAATTATTACTAGCTTATTGTTATGTCTCTACATCACAGCCTTATTACTTGGATACAGAAGGTTATTATTAAATCTATTTATCTGTAACCTAGTTACATGCCTGAAATATTAGTGCCAGGCACTGCATTTCAATAATTAAAGGTAGATTGTTTTTAAAAACTAAGGACATACACAGTCAATACTGACCCTAGTTTAAATCTTTATTTTTAAAAATATATATATGCTAATGTCAAGCAAACTAGTTTTCTTTTAGCTTTGTAATTTTTAGATCCTTTTCACTCTATCAAGTTATGCTAGTCCTCAGCTAATTGGTACTAATGTGTGCCTGAATAGATAGAGAGGAAAAATATTGGTTGTCTTTTCTTGAAAAGGCTGGTCTTCTTTTTCGTGTTTTGAACAGTACTTATTGATGCCATTCAAAGGCATTCCTTGCTGAAGGATGAGAAGTTTCCAATAGCCAGCAATGATTCAGCACCACATTTGTGTATAACAAGAGAATCATCATAAATACAGTAGCCAACAGCAAAGCATGTCTGTAGTGTCATGTTTTTGTGGAATAAAATAAGGAATGCTTCATGTATGAGACATCAGCATAGCCATGCTAGAGGCATTTTGGGGAAACTGCAGTCCCAAACTGCCATTTAAGAGCGAAGTAGTTTCTGTGAAAAGAATTAAGTGTTATAAGCATTAAGAAAGTTAGTGTTATGACAATCAAACTGATCAAAGGAAAAAGAAACTATTAACAGGAACATCTCTGAGTTTTACTGAATTTGTTTATCCATTCTGGCAAATGCCCATTTGCCACCTGGTTTATCTGTTCAGGAAGGTGCTTGGAGAAGAGATGCAGTACATTTCTGCCCCAAACAGCTTCACACTCTGTTCAGAGGGCCCATGCACAGATCTTGGGACTTGCAGGCAGCATCAGGACAAGAAATTTGTGTAGCCTCCTTTTAAATACATTTCTCCACTGAGATTTTAGAAGAAGGAGCATGAATTTTAGCAGAAACTGTAAAAAAGCATCCCGCAGGCAGGGAATTCTTTACTCCCACTGTGTTAGCTATTTCTGTGCTACATTGAGCAGAGATTTGAAATGCAATGTTGGTCTTTTAATAGAAAACTAACTACAAGCAAGAAAGTGGCAGTTGCCGTATCAAGGGCTTACATGCCCCATTGGCCCTAATCTGTAAAAAAATGAATCTGTAGTAGCTTGGTGGACACAAAGATCCTGCTCCTCTTGGTCCAGCTGCGGTAGCTCTTGGGGCTGAGCGCAGTGTCATCCTGCAGAGGCTATTTGTCCTGGGAACTTTGAATACAGAAAGCAGCAAATGCAGCTCCAGGATATTCTGTGGTACATGCAGAATGCACCTGTACATCCTCGTCTCGTCCTTTCTGTTTCTGCCTGGGGTAATGCCTGTCCTCTGCCAGCTCCTCCTGGGAGTGATGCTGGTCCAGAGCTGCCCAAGGGCTTGAAGGCTCAGTGCATCCCCCTGTCCGTTCATGTTTTATGGATGGAGGGGAGACCATGAGCATCCTTGGGTCTGGCACCCATGGCTGGAAGGAAGCAGGATGAATTTTTTCTACTGCCCAGGTTAAAACAAGCCAGGACACCAGCCAAATCTTAAGGCAAGTATGCAAGAGTGTAATGTGGGGATTTTGTAGGTTAGGTTCGTAGCAGAAACTCAAATGACCACATAGGGTATGTTCATAAGAAAGCCAGAACATAGAAAACTAGTGATGTGTATGCATAGACTACATTAATTTTCTGGGCATTTCTACTCCATAATATCAGCTGCAATCATTAAAAATTTAATTATCTGCTTTGGCACAGGTACAAAATAATAATCCTGTCTTGCTTGTCAAAACTGAGATGGTGGCTGATGGCAGCTGTGTGATTGTCTCTGCCCCAACCATGAATTTCATTAACTCCATCAATGTGACAACTGCGGAGTCCTGCTATTGACAGGAACTCCATGGTAAATTTGCTAAATTCCTTGGCTTGTGCTGCTGCTCAGCTCTGTTGTAATACAAAGATATTTTAATGAATCCTAGGAGCCAAATGATGTGTACCATAAAGACTACTCCACAGTTTTTCAATCTTATACAATACATAGAAATTAGTCATTTAGTTCTTGAAAGGGTAGAAAATGTGTAGAGTTCACATCCCCAGTGAAGCATGGTTCAGTGTTCATCATGATATAGTTATTTATCAGTGACTATACTGGAAGAAGTGTTTGAATTCAGCACCTCTGCCATTTCTAAGAAGAGCATTGCTGGGAGAACTGTCAGCTGCTTGATACCAAGTTATTTGTTACGTCTTTTTATAATTCATAATATCAGCTCAGCCTTTTTTCAAACAAGTCTGACTTGCTTCTTTAAACACTTAATAATCTTCACAGAGGCCCTCACCCAATAATGCAGGCATATATTCCTATTTGAAGGAGTTATGTTTACATAGCAGTGAAGATTAGGAAGATTAAATGTCTTAATTATTAGCCTATATGTTTTTAATGAAAAACTGCAGGTGTCAGTGTTGGGGGAAGCAGCAAAGCTCCTTGGTGTCACAGTCACTTCTCTCCAGGAATGGGGCGCTCGCTGTCTTTCCACATCATCAGTTGCTCCAGCTGTCAGGCCAAAGGGGCATCAGTGAAGAAGCCCAATTGTTTCTTGAACGATAATCCTGTCCACAGATGGTGTCAGAGGGTAATGAGAGAAGTGCACTCTTGCTGTGGCTGTCCCTGACTGCCCCTCTCCAAAGGGGGAGACTGCAGAGATCAATGCTGTACATCTCAGTCCTATCCAGAGCTGATTCCCCATCCCCACAGCAGTGTCTGTACAATGAAAGCCTGCTGTAGCCAGCATGGAGAGATGGAGTTCTAGGTGTGCTCAAGAAATTTGGGGTTTTGGCCAATAGTTACAGTAATCTGACTAATGAAAATTACAATTTGACACACTGCATGTGCTGCCAGAAATGACTGCAATATTAATAACTGCTAACAAATGCTATCAAATACCATGGCTATGACTTTTACTGTGATCCACTCTCTAACAGTCAAGGCAGGATCTCTGGAGATGGGCTTAGGAACACCAAATATTGATCTGAATCTTGCATTACTCCCTACGTCCCTTTGGTAGTTTGTGTGTTTTATCTACTCTTAACTTTATTTAAACTATTTTTGCAGCTTTGAAAGATGTGTTCTTGATTTTGCCAAGTGTGACCAATTAACTGTAAAGTCTTTTAAAATAATTTATTGGAATGCAGTATATTGCTTTAATTCAGAGAGATTAATGCTTAGTCTCCTTTATGAATTACATGTACAGGTCTAAGGGATCATTTCAAATAAATGTGGATTGTAAGTGGGGTAGCACTGCTGGCAGTCTTCTGGGCTGTGGACAATGGTTTACTACTGTCTTTTAAGATGAGTAGAGCAAGTTTTCACTTGGTAGGGTAGGATACCAGTAGGATAAGGACATGGATTGGATAGGATAGGATAGGATAGGATAGGATAGGATAGGATAGGATAGGATAGGATAGGATAGGATAGCAATAGGATGAAGGCAGGGTTAGAGTAAGTAAAGCGAAAAGAATCTGTATGACTCTGGGAACAGAACTTTTTCAGAAAGAATGAAGGTATTATCCATAAAGTAATTGTTTTGATAGACTCTCAGTGGCCCACTGAAGATGTATTTGGGTTTGTATTCATGCAGTAGAATCAGGTAGATAACCATCAGCCCAGTTAAACTTGTCATCTGTAGTTGTCTTTCCAGGTACCAAAGACCATAAACTTTTAATGAGATTGATTGCTAAGGACCATTTGATGTGTTCATATTTCAACTGGGCTGAGCAATGGAATGCCCATAACACTTAAAACAGTAGCTTGACTTTTTAATGTCAGTTAAAAGCCTTTTCTTGAGCTGGCATAATTTCCAGAGGTATGTGCGTTTCATTATTGGAATGGCCTCATAAATAGCTAGATAATGTGACTGTGATTCCAGGTCCTTGCCAGAGTTTTGTTCTACAAAAAGAGAATCTAAAATTAATTATTCCCAGGACCTACATAATTTACAGAGTTCATAATGACTGGTGGGGCAGCCACTGTGTGCAAGCAGGTGGGGACAGGCACGAGGAAGATTTGACTGACTGTGCTGGGGAACCACGATGCTCTTATGAAATTATGCCAGGAATAATTATGAAAATGACACATCTTCCAAACAATTAAATTGCTTCTGAGCAAAAATCTGCTTGGAAATAATAAATGACCACTGCAGTTTATGCTGTGACCATAGGATGAACCTCCTTAGTAAATATCTTGTATGCTGGTGGGTGTAAAAGGTTATTCCTGAAGCAAACACAGTGCAAAGTGAAAATGGTAGAGAATAGTAACAGGCAGCAGCTTGCAGAGCTGTTCTAAGCCCTAGAGCTTGAGCACAGGAGGCTGCACTGTGATGGGCACTTCCTTTACCCCTGTGGCTTCCCTTGGAGCAGTACCTAATCCAGAAGGGCTCTGCACAGTTTTCTGCTACACAGAGAAGCAATGCTCCTTATTTTCCTATCTCTTGTGCAATAAAAAGGTCATAGCTCTGCTGCAGAGGAATAGCAATAGAGCCAAGAGCAAAATTTGCCATTCTTCTTTGCCAACCAGCAGCATTCTCTTTAATTTTTAATGATTACAAAATACCCTATTCATGAGGCTTTGGAAAAATCAATAATGTATGTACATTTTTGGGTGGGGGGGAAGGCAAGTGATGTCATCTATCTTCAAGTGTGTGATTATGATGTGAGATGAGGTACTGGCAGTTCAAAATCCTTTATAAATGAATTAAATTGCTTTGTCTAAAAAGAATAGCGTGAACAAGATCAAAACTGTTATTTTCTGAGATAATAAATAAAGTAACAATGTGATTGTTAATTTCCCTGGTTGAGGTTTGGAATCAAATTTAGAAAGGAAAAACTGAACATAGGTGTGAACTCGTTTCTAACAATTGTTTTATCTCAAGAGGATCTTGGGTTCCCTTTCCATAGGAGAGCACTTGGGTTGTGTTGAGAAAAAGCCTGATATAAAACACAAACTAAAGCAGGCAAACCCAGGAAATTAACACAGGCCTTCCCAATCCTACTTTGATTGAAGTTCACTGAGTGAACTGCTTTGATAATGTCAGCTAGTCCAGCTTTACCTTTAGAGAGAGGCTGCACCCCTGTCAGTATGCTGGGAAAACAGTGCTGGTGTGCCATTATTGTACAGCAAGGTTTACTGTTAGCTGGGCAGGGATCACTTTTTACTGGGGCACTGTGCTAAACTGAGTTCACTGAGTTAATTAATGTTAAGTGTACATTTCTATTGGGAGAGTCTTTCTGCTTCCTTAAAGAATTTTCCTCAAAAAACAGAGCAGGTGGTTCCTTACAGTTTCCGTCTGTCCAGCCCTAAATAACCTGCTAGCACATAACTAAGAATCCTCCTCACACTGATTCTAAAATACCCATAAAAAATGCTTAAATTTATTTGCACCTTCCAGAGGCAAATATCTGTTCTTGTTTAAAACCTTCTGTAAGGAAATGTGTGCCACATCATTGTCACATGCTGTCAAATTAGAAGTGTTGGTCTGAGGAGATGTCCCCATCATTTTTATAGCACAAGCACACCTCACTTCACTCCCTGCTTACAGATAGGTACCAAACAAATCAAAGTAATTAGGAATTAAGAACAATCTATTTCAGACCACAACCATTTGAAATTTCAAAGTACATACCTTGCCTTGCAACTGCTGCTATTCTGGCTGGATTTTTCCTCTTCAACCGAGTTAGCATGACAAGGATGTGATAGCAAAGGATGAAACAGCTGGGTCCTTTTCAAACTATGTCAATTATTAACTTTTCTCTGTTTATCGAGGAAAGAATCCACAAGGGTTTATTTTTGGGGTTTTGGAGGAGTTTGTTGTTTTTCATTCCCTCAAGTTTTTTCAGTATCACGTCCAAATAGAATTCACTGCTTTATATTGGATCCTAAATCATGGTTGGGTTCTAAGAAGGCGAAGGGGATCTCTCCTTCCATTTGCAATTCCTTCCTTGTGTAAAACAGTACAAACTCAATGTTAAGCCAATATCTACTTAACAAAATTACCCTAAGAGATACTTTGTTGGCAAGAGGAAAGGAAAGGACAGTGGGGAGCCATCCCGCTGTTTCAATGTTTAAGCTTAAATCTGGAAAGGAAGAGCTTGGATTTGTCTTTTTGTTTTATTTATTTGTCGTTATTCACCCATGCAGTTGTTTTTAACACTTCCCCAGTTGCTGAAGCATGTTCTCACTGATAGTGCAAGTGAATAAGTCCTATGCACCTGTTTTTTCCCATATTTTGCATAAGCACTATTAAAATACAGCTCTTCACTCTGGGTGCCATGTATGCTAAGCAGAAATGTAAATTAGTCTCATGCAATTCAAAAGCAATTCAAAGGAACTCTGAGTACTGCATACTTTTTAATCATCTTCTTGTTACAATTAACAACAATAATTAGTGCTATTTGCAACAAATGTGTATCATTTTAATTTGGTAATATCTCCTGTTGTGAGGGAAATGGTCAGGTTGCAGTATTTAGAAAAACATGAATGCCTGTATGAAAAGAGAGAAAAGTTGTTTTAATATTCAAATTAATTTTGAGTTGGGATGAAATTGAGACATTGTCAATTGTGCAATGGTTGGATTTATGCATTTAAGGCAGAGCAGGCTTGTGAGCAGGGCCAGCAGCTGCACTGAGGAAGATGGGTATGAATCTGGCTCTGCATGACTTGCCCCAGGATTTTTGCCCCATTGTCACCTAGACCCTGGCCAAGGGCCTAGGGCAGCCATCAATCTAGCAAGGAATATCTTAAAGATGTAATTCAGGAGCAGGCTTAGTAATGCCAATCTGGGAGTTAATCCAGCTGTATTCCAATTCATGGGAGTAAAGCAAGGAGCAAGAAAGCTTTTTGCTGCACTCTGCAATATTAGTGGACATCAGAGTGGTGCACACAATTCCCACCCCTTGACCATGACTGAATTACCCTTGGTTCTGGGCCCTTTATTCCTCTTCCGATAGCTTTCTTTTCGCATTTCTCTACTGAAGCTTGAGGTAGGATCTCTTCCACCAAATCTAGCTCAAAAGCAGTCAAAATACCAGGTGCTTACAAAGTCGATGCTGTCAAAACCAAGACTTTTGCCTCCCTGCCTTCTGGCTCTACCCATCCTTCCAGGTGCAGAGAGGGGGTCTGCTAAACTTTTTACAGTTCCATTCCAGAACATAGGTGGATTTTTAGTTGCCTTGTTCTTTGTTAGTTTCATTACTGGTTTCCCTTGCCCTTCAATAACTATTTGCAAAGGCTAGGGTTAACTGTATTAATTCTACATAAATAGTCTTACATAAATTAGAAATGTGGAAGTTCTGAGCTGTGCCTGGGCTAGTGAGGCAGGAGCTCTTGGAGCTCCCTGGAAGACAAGTAGCTCCGTGCAAGTTTCCATCCCACCTCCATTGAGCACCTATTTTGGTAGGGGATGAATCACTGCTTTTTCACTCCTTTGTGCAGAAAGAACCTGGATGACTCACACACTCTAGCAAAGTACATAAATGTTAGATGTCCTGGCTAAGCTCATCCCTGAGAACTCTTTCAGGAACTGGTACTTTCAGAGACTGGCTCAACTGCCTTGTTTTAGAGGAGAACCAGGGTGGGAGGGAGGGTGATTTCTGGCTGCAGTGTCAGGGCATCGCTGGTCTGGCCCTCAGCTGTGCAGTACATTATGGTTGTGCACCATAGCACAAGCTGTGAGTCCTGGTTACAGTGGCCTCATGCCTGAATCTGGAACTGTTCCAGTCAAGCACAATCTGAGCAGCTGAAAAAAAACCCTCTCTAGTCCTAAGGAAGGCTTACACATGCCTCTGGGACGGCACGATCAGCAAGCTGCAAAAGGATGGCTCCAATCCCAAGTTTTGTTTTCATCATTGTGTTTTCATCCTGGGTATCTTAAACTTGCTGAATTTCCCCAAATCTCCCAGATGCAGCTGCTGCTATTGCTTGTGTCTTTTTAGGTGTGGGTATATTCTGCTAAAACTGCCTGTTCTTCATATGATTTCTACAGCAGTACATCTCATAACAATAAATTCCTTCCTCTTACAAATACAGTTAAGACAACTGCTTTTACAACCCACGCTTAACTAAACAATTTTAGTTAAGAGCTCTGAACAAGCATTTCCACATCCAAAGCAACAGGACTATCCAAGAGTGTTGCTGCCAAGCAATGCTGGAGCCCCCCTGGGGCAGGACCTGTGGAGGCTCTGTGCACTGAGGTGGTCTTAGAGCCAAGCTCCTCAGCTTCTTCTAAGAATTTCATCACAGATGAACATTTCCCAACAGCTGTGCAGCTTGATACACAGATCAATATTTGGCATAAAAGGTTGCACAGTCTGTCCTTTTCTACTTCACAGTCATCATTACTTTTCCACCATTTGGCATTGGAATAGCTGTCATTCTGCTTGATTGGCTCCCAGATGATGGAAAAGTTGGCAAACTGTTTCTAATGGAAACACAGCAGTCTGTGTCTAGAAGGGGGTTGTTGAAAGTGAATTTAAAATATAACAGATACATTTAGGAAATTATTTACATTTTACTGTGTGATGGTCCCCTGGCAGCTGTGCACGGAGTCTCACTGAGGTGTTGCTGTGTAACAACTCTTTGGGAGAGAGAGCTGGCTGAGAATTTCCCATCCAAGCAATTTTCTGAAGTGAGGACACAGTTCCCAGAAAATAAAGTATTTTCCCAGAAGCTCATTTTTATTATTAACAATAAAAAATTACATATTTTGCAGTAATTTTCATCTGTATATTAACACGTTTGTTAAAATGGCCTGAGGCATTTCATATTGTGTTAGTATTAGCTCGAATTCCCTTACTGCTGTTCATCAGTCCATGGAACCACAGCTCAGAACTCTCTGTGTTTACCTCCTTGAGGGCTGATCTATATATCCTTCAGTTCCAGGTTGGTTTCTGGCCAGCATCTCTCACTTGTTCTAGAGAGGGACTCATAGCAGGTCTGGGACCCAAAGGAGGGCAGGAACAGGGCTCTGGAGGTTTTCACACTGTCTCAAACGACACTATTGTGTGTTGAAAAGGAGTGGCTAACAGGTTGCACTCTCAGGTGGGTGGGAAATCAACAAAATCAGGCTCAAAGGTAGTTTAGTCAGTTAATTAGACTTTCCCAGTGAGTCAGATTACTAATACTTTTTTTTTTTTCCTGAGAACAATACCTTTGGAGGATATTCAGCACAAAATCTGTTGGACCAAATTAGAGGCATCATTTCAACAAAGAGAGCAGGCATGAGAAAGGATGTCTTCTCTGGAGGGGGGAACAAAAGATGCACAAAAGCAATCTGCATTCCCTCAAGAAAATGAAGTAAATTCATTTTAGCTTGTAAAAAATTAAAAGATTGAAATCCCAAGCTGTTTTGGTTATTTTGTCCTGATCACTGCACTCTGTGTGCCTCTGCACTGCAAGTTAGCATTTGCTGTCTGTAATCTCTGTCAAACCAATTGCATTGATTTATACCTCTGCTCTTATCCAGCTTATCTCCCTTGTGACCAAGGAGGCAGTTCTCTTCTGCTGTTGTGACTTTTTCATTATTGGAATTTAACTCAGGGCTGTGACTGTAGTGCAGAGTGTGCTCACTGCCTTTCTGAATGAAGAGCATGTTGCATTTTGACACAGCTCTGGAAGGAGCAGTGCTTCCCTCTCCCTGCCTCGGGAGCCTGGTACCATGCAAAGCATTAAGAATGACTCCAGAACTCCCTGGGAAACTGTTTCCACTGAATCAGAGTTTAAGAAGGCAAACATAAAGAAGAAAGCATTTTTCTTATCATGGCGGATCAATTCGAGTTGTACCCAACTGCATAATGCTCTAGATGCTATTTTTAATGAAAATATTTTTATCTCTGTGGCAGACTAAATGTTCCTGATAGACTGTATATGCTGTTTCTGACTTCTGTGGATAAAATAATTTTACTGTTACCATCAATAATTCTCTCTGTTTCCACTTAAAGTGCTTCAGTATTATTCCTGGTAATTGAAACACAGACCCACACACGGCACAGTGTCTGTGAATGGGAGCAGATGAAGGACATGGGAGCCGAGCTCTTGCTCTGGCTTCATGGGCACAACTTTGGGGTCCCAGGGGAGTGAGAGCCACCCTGAAGGGATGCTGTCTTGGAGGAGCTGTGTCCCATGTGCAAGGAGTTGTAAAGTGGGGGTTACCTTTTACTGCTCCCTGCTCTACAGGACTCAGTCTTTCATGGAGTCAGCTCAGCTGGTAGCAGAGATGGAGAAGGGAAAAGATACCCTGAATTGCTTGAAAAAGCTCCTGACACTTCCAAATGCTTCCATGTGACCCAGGTGTTACTATTCTTCTAGTCACTTTCACATCTGGATAGCAAGGAACAATTGGTAAGGTTTCTGAGTTTAAAAGGGTTCTAATTCTTGTGTTTCACCATGAAACAGGGAGAGTCAAGCCTGAAAATACACTCGTAAAATGATACTTGGGAGAGCAGAGCTGTGCTCCCAGGCCCGGATACAAACCCTTGGAAGGGATATGGGGTCATCTGACTGTGGCTTTAGGTAGTTAAATCCCTTCACTAACCTGCACAGTTTCCTCATCCATTTACTACAACACTGAAACTGAAGTTCAGGACCTGCTGCCAGATGGCACTGGCACTGCGTGGGCATGAAGTGGCAAAATTCAACGCTGTGCAGTGAACCAGCCAGTGCTGGTTGGCTGCAGGTGTAGGGCTGGGAGCCACTGGCAGACACCTGTATCCTGCTCCTGGTTCCTGAAGGTGTGCTGGCTGAGGCTGGGCCACCCTGTACTGTGGGTCTGTCTGTCTGTAATGGAAGCCAAATGTGCATTTTGGACACTGAAAAACACATCTGAGAAGCCCTCTGTTAATGATTATCACCATGTCACTTCTCCCCACCCAAAATCACATCAAAGGAGAACATCGGAGATAATGAATTGCACAAATCTTTTTTCTTCATTAACACATACCTATTTACCACTTGGGTTTATTACAGGTTTTGTTACTTTCTTTTGTCATAAGCTATTGATTTGACCAAATCTTTTGGTAGGCAGCAAAATGTAAACTTGTAGTCGTCTTGTTACCCTGAACAAAAAAACCAACCGGAGGCATGCAGTGGGAGCCAAGCATTTGCTGTGCTCATCTCTATTTGCTGGGGAGTGAGCTGGAATTTCACATGGTGTGTTCAGCAGCAGCTGCTCAGCATCACCTAGGAAATTGTAATTAGGGACATTCCTCCTGCACGATGTGCAGCCTGCTCTCACAACTGTGATTCTCTTTCAAAATCCTCACATCTGTCTATGGCTATAAGACTTTGTGTTCATAATTCCTGTATGGCTATTTTGGAACAGGGTTGTTTTTGGGGGTGTCTCCAAGAGCTGTGAGTGGACAAGTGTCTCCAGAGGAAGTGGCAGCCCAGTGTGGCCCTGGGGACTTGGGACAGATTCTGCAAGGCGTTGAGGAGGTTGATTTGGACTCCAGCAGCTCCAGGCCTGCTGCTTGCAAAGTAACAATGTGTGGGCACTGTCCCCTCTCACCCAGCCTGTGGCCACCATGGACTTGCAGAGCACCCGAGGGTACCAGGACACTGAATATCCCCTGCTGCAGGAGCAGGCACTGGGAGGGCAGCAGCTCAGGGTGCCTTCCTCCAGGGTCTCAGACATTTCTGTGCAGGAGAAGGTGGCCTGGGTGCAGCTGACATCCTTCTCCCTGCGGTCCCTGAGCTTTAAACAGAGCACAGAGGAGGAGGGAGGGGGCTGGGGGCTGGGCAGAGGTCGGGGCTGCAGCAGGGTTGGGAGGGGGCTTGCACAGGCTTCAGGGCAGGGGACAAGGGCACAGCAGGCTGAAGTCTGACTCAGGAAAAAATCCCATTATGTCAATCACTGGTGGCTTTTGTTTATTGATGAGAGAGGGCCAGAGGTGGTCTCTCTGAGCTTGGTCAACAGTTCTGGCATTGTCCAGTGCCTGGGCTGGTCAAGCTATTCCTTGCCATGGGCTTTTCTCGTGAGTAATCACCCACAAAGGAAAAAGCCTTGAGTGCTGCCCAGATGAGGTAACTGGAGTGTTACTAGCATGTTAGTAACAAGCAGTACCAGCAATGCAGTCTAAATTCTCTGCTTTCTACTAGAGCCCCCTGCTCTCACAGGGCATCCATGGCCTGCCCTCTGCTGCTTACAGGTTAATCCTCCAGCCTTGCCAACTTGGCAATGCCACTTCTCCCGTGATCAGGGACTCTGACAAAAACAATACCCTGATTGCAGACAGAAGCTTGATAAATTATAGCCCCTCAAGTCTGGAGTACAGTGAAATGTTATGCAATGAAAAAGAGTGAGAGACCATTTCAGTGTCTTTTATGGTGATTCATTTGGGAAATTATCTGGGAGCAGATAATTTAATGCTAATGCCTTTTTTTTCCCCCAGTGTCAGTGTCAGATGATATTCCAGCATACACTCTCCATGCAAAATGGGCAAGGATTTGCTTTGAAATTCATCAGCTACACAGCCAGTGAGTTGAGTAATGAGCAACAAAGATCAGGAAATATTCTGAGGAGGGTTATGGAGCCTCCCAGAAACTGATTTTTTTTCCTTACTGGATGTTGTAGGGCAAAATCATAGTCTGGGGACTAAATATTTGGTTGGTGTTATGTGTTGTAACTACAGTGAGCTCAAGAAATTGTACTTTATGGTAGCTCTAGATACAGCAAAGACCATGTGTGCAGAGAACAAGCAGGAAAAGTACTTGAAAGATGGGAGGCAGCGGATGGGCAAAGGAAGGGAATGGTTTATATAAATTAGTTTGCTGGAAATGCTGAAACTGTTAATTTGCCATGTAAACAGTGTTTAATTTTCTAGCCCTCATAAGTGTGGTGTAGAGACAGGTGCTTTATTAGCATATGGTGGCAGAAGCCCATTAGGCAAGTGATTAGAACACTTGGCAGGTTGAGGGAGCCTGATTCCACCTCATCTCTGCGACGCCAGCATCCCTTGCTGCTGACTCTCTGATTTTTATTTCCTCCTCTTGACACATCCAGCTTGCATGACCAGACATCCAACTGGCCCAGACTCCTGTTGGAGATATGGGAGAGCTTCATCCAATTCCTCACTCCAAACTGGGCTGGCAATAAGCAATTTTTCATCCAGGTGCAGAATGTACTTATTTTTTTCCTCACAGTTTCTAAAATGTTCCTAGACCATGTACCAACCTGAGACTGCTCTTCATGTTACCATTCCCTGCCACTGCTGAAGAGCCCACAATTTCTGACATTCATACTGAGGAAAAAAAATGCCTTTTTAGAGTTCAAACGAAGCATTTCCATGTTACTGTACAGTCTCCAACACGTGCTTTTGCCACATCCAGCTCCAGTTCTTTTTTGGACAAAAATTGAAAACAACTGTATTCCAAGACTTGGTATATAATAGAAAATAGCCTGAAACAAAGTGAAGGAAAATGCATTTGAGATCAAAATGACTTCAAGGTGTAATGTGTCCTTGTTGCTGCCATAGCTTATAATGAGTGGCCATACAGGCACACAGTTGAGATGTTGAGACACGCTGAAAAGAAGTTTTCTTCATGTCAAAAAGTAATGTTCAATCACAGCTGTTATTTTCATGCCAGATGGACCAAAACGCCCCAGGAGTGAAACGTCTATTTGCAGTGTAGAGGAAACATTAGATCGGGCTAAACACAGATTTTGCAAGATCATGATTTTTTTTTTCCTAATTTATTTCAATTTTTTGTACCTCTTAGAAAACTCTGCCTCTTTATCTTTTTTTAGGTATGCAAACCTCCTGATGGAGAGAATTGTAATTTTGTATCTCCACACATAGTTTTGTTGCATTATTTTGTGTTCTTAAATCCTTTGAAACCTTTTTTTCCATATTCTCATTCCCTTGTGTACAAAGCAAAAGTCAACATTATAATTTCATTGCAAAAAAATTAAATTCATAAATTCTTTGATAATGAAATTCAGGGACATACCTTTTTTTAACAATGTTTTAAAGTGTTTAAACAAGGTAACAAGAGAGAAATGGGAAAACGTATAACAGCTGTTTTTTAATCAACAGTCTGATACCTGACCTATCGTCAAAACAGGAATCCGTTTCATGCTAAAACTTTCCTAGATTTTTTATGGCTCTGGCAATCTTAACTAAATAAAATTTAAAATGACAGATGTGAAAGCCTGGAGAATAATTGCTGTGTAGGTAAAAAAGCATGTAATGGATTTGATGCTGATCCTGTGATTTTTTCTGGGGGCAGTTTTGCAAGCCTGACATCCTGTATCTATGTTTTCTGCTATTTTAGATGTACTTGTAGACATTGAAATGTGCTTTGAAAAGAATAGCATCCTGTGAATGTTTAACAAGAAAGCAGAATTTCAGTGCTGCTCAGGGAGCACCCCTAGGCCTCGTGCAGAGCTGTGGTGCAGGAGCAGGTGCAGGCTGTGGCCCCTCGCACTGGGGATGCTGTGGGCTCATGGGAGGGCCAGAAGCCATAAGGAGTGAATGTGGCAGAGCTTCAGACTTTCTGTCTTCAGTTTTTCTGCAAACACCATCAGTGCAGCAGCTGGTGTGCTTTTTTTGTTGATTTCATGCTCCAGGGGGAGATTTCCATCTTTCCCCCAGAGGGAATCCTGTGGGAAGGGCTGCCACCGTCTGTCCCACTCCTGGGCAGATGCTCTGCCAGGGGTTCTTATCCATTCTCTCAAATCTTCAAAACCTCAGCATTCAGAGACATTATGTATAAGAATAATATGGCACAAATATTACAGATATGAGCATTAAGCAGAGCAGTACTTTAAGGTAACATACAGCAGCTGAAATCCCAAACAAATATAAAAAATTATGGACCCCATGGCTGAGACAGGTTGCTGTCAGGTGCTGCATGCAGTTGCTGGGTGGTTCTTGGGATTTCTCATAGACAACTCCTCACAGAACTGACTACTTCTTCACAGCACAGCCAACAAATTCCAACTCTCTCCCTACCCAGCTAACCCACTCTTTTATAGCACTCATCCTTATTGGACACAGCTGTGGCCTATTAAGGGCAGGCCTGTTCCTAATCTTTGGTAATTAGTAGAGCTGCAATTCTTCAGGGGTGAGATTACCATCTGCACTGTCTTTATTTTCTTACATTCTATCCCCCCACAGCTGGGCTCCTCATCTTGATGTGATGTGGATGGGACGATTGCTCAGGGCCTGACAACCTGGAGTGACACTCAGAGGTTGTCTAAGCACTGGGTGTGACAAACATTTCTGCTCTGGTATTTCCTCAGAGAAGGAACCAGTGAAATGCCTGCTGCTTGCCTGAACCTGTTGGTCCTTTGAGGCATATACAACTTGTGTTGCACTCAAGTAATACATGTGTGTTATTGAATTTGGTGTAATTGAGAAGTTTGGCAGTATGTTCTGGCATGGTTTATGCAAAATTCCATGATAGCTCTCCTTAAGCTTTTGCCTTCATCTTGCACTACTCTTTGTTACAGTCATTTGGTGGAAGGCCTCAGTGAGCAAGAAGAATTAGCTGAGGTTTACATTAGCACCTGTAACAAAACTGGAGATGACTAAAGCAATTTTCAGTGAGTCACTGGCATACCAGTGCTGTGATGTGTGTGGGTGAGAGCTTGACTAGCACTGGAGTTCTCTGGAGACAGCTGCTGTCCACCAGGTGCTGGACTTCCCAGCCCAGCAAACTGATGTTTGAATCTAACACACTGAAAAAGACTGAGGCAGCTCTTCTGCAAAACCAGATCCCACAGATCTAGTCAATCACTGTTTAGGATACCCCATTGCTCCTGCAAAGGGACTGTGGACAGGTCAAGCAGTGAAACTTGCCCCTGGTTTCAGCACAGGCTTCAGACTTGCCTTGTGGGAGGGCATCAGGGATGCTGGAGGGCCTTCACTGCTTGGGATGGGATGGGATGGGATGGGATGGGATGGGATGGGATGGGATGGGATGGGATGGGATGGGATGGGATGGGATGGGATGGGATGGGACGGGACAGGAGCAGTTGGGAGCACTGTGGAGTGCAGGCATATGCCTGCTCTGAGAAAAAAGACTGCCTGTTTTTTTTGGCAGCTCCTTTGACCAGGTTTTTGGAGAGGAGTTCAAGCTGTAAAAGGGATACCCTGCACCTTCTAAATCGCACTTCATTACATGAGACTCTGTGTTAGGTTTAAAAATCTGTTTGGACAACTAGTTTGTTTGCCTGCTTCAAACAATAAATAATTCAGCATTCCTCCCAAATGTTTTTTACAATTAATAAAACTGTGTTTATGATACAGAAATAAAATATTGAAGACAGTAAAATGAGTGTAAGTAACACAGCTGTGAATCTCATTCACAGCTCTGTGATCTGCAGTTCAGCAATGCTGCTTTCACTGCCTCTTGTTAGTTATGTGTTTGCAAACTTCTTTGACAATATTGGGGAAGAGTTTTCTCTGAGCCAGGACCAGAGTGAGAGCCCTGGTGCTGCCCTTGACCAGTGCCAAGCTGTAACTGGCCTCAGCAGGGCCAGAGGGCAAGCTCTGGCTCCTGGGTGTGAAGCGCTATTCACTGCACTGTACCCTGGGCTGGAGGAGATATTCACCCCCAGCAGACCCTTTTCTCCCTCAGGCATGACTTCTGCTTGCTAGGAACTTGTGTGCTGCTGGATGGATTGCATTTAGGTGGTGTTGTAGAAAAGAAGAGTAGTTTGAAAATATTATTTTTACTGTGGTTTGTTTTTCCAAATGTAAGGAGTAACTAGGTTGTGTCTATTAGTGAACACAGATCTTTAGCATTACAGTTTGAATAGTTGCTAGTAAAATCCAGCGTAAGGAAGAAAAAAGGGCCTTTGCATGGTAGCCATAGATGCTTAATTCAGCCACACAGTGAGATGTTCAGAGTCCCAAAGTACACACAGGTGGCAGGTCCAGGTTCCTCTGCGCCGAGGGGCCTGGGGTGAACCCAGTCTTGGGGCAGTACAAAGATGAGGGCCAGGGAACAGAAAGAGAGTGGCTCAGGGATGTAGGAACAGGGGAATGGACTAAGGGAGTCTTAACAGCTTTTTGAGGGAAGCTTCTTATGTCTTATGTCTCCCTAAACCAGGGAATGCCCCCAGGGTCTCCACAACTCCCCCTTTTGATATTATTAAGAAAGCTTCTCTGAAGGATCAACTGAATCAACACAAAATGACAAAAACAATCAAAAGCGCCTGTAAGAGAGTTTTCAAAATGCAAACAATTCTGAGTACGCAATGTCCAAACAGATTTTCTTAGAGCTGGCAGGACGGGTGTGAGGTTTTCTTAGTATGGTTTATCAGGAAACTGAGTCAGGAGAAGGTTCCTTCAGCAGGGACTGGTTCTCTGCCACCTGTGGCAGTGTTGTTGTGCTTGGCTCTGTATGAGGTAGTGTCGGTGGTGGTGTGTCTGCTGGAAACTCCAAATAAAAATCATTAATTTTAAGAAAAAGATTGTTACTTTAGGGAAACTTTCCTCTCTTTCCCTCCCAATCACCATCCCTCTGGTATACTGCTGTGGTGCCAGATTTCTTCAGCCCGACTAGCTCCCAGCACTGTCAGCGAGAGTGCACTGCCCCCAGAGAGCTGTGGAATCCGGGGTGCAGCTGTAGGGCACAGCTGCTCTATGGCACAGGTGGATTGCATTGGGGATAGCACTGCGCTGAGGGCAGGGACAAGGAACATCTTCTGTATGTTTTCCAAAGGAGTTTATTCTCTGGAGGGTCAGGGACAGAAAGACACTGACTCAAAAGCATACATCAACTTAGAAATGGGGAGAGGTCCCAGGGGAGGATACAATCTTTAACCAACTGGGAGAAACTGGGGGTGGACCACAGGGTGGGGAATACAATGTTTAAAGCAATGGGGGACTACAGGGGAGGAGAAGAACTTAAACAAACCAGTGGGGTTTCAAAGGATACAAAATTGATAGGGAAGTTTCTAGAGAAAGAGACAGGCTTGGGGAGGGATTGACATTCAGTGAGAGGAGGAACAGGGTACAAAAGGGCAGATCTTTGGGGAGATGGACAACTAGGGGAAAAAGCAACAACATGGGAGGAAAGGAGCAATCTATTGATAGTAAAATATGCTATTACGGTACTAAATAGGGGGAGGGTTATAAAACTGACTATTAGCACTGAATTACAATCAAAACCACACACCGCAACACTTTAGAAAGTTTATTTATGTCGCTCACCTTGTAGCTTGGTTTATGTAGACTTTGCTTTACCCTGGCTCCCAGTGTGGTGTTCAGCTGGTTCCTCCTCCTTGCCCCAGGCAGCGCAAGGGAAGTGGCCACATCCCATGGCTGTATGCAGGTTCAGAAGAGCATTTCCCAGTGTCCAAAACTCAGTGCCTTTTTTAGGGGTGCCTTTGCAGAGGTGGATTTTGATTCCAGACACTTCTTCAAGGCTGTCCTCATAATGTGTCTCACAGATCACTCCTTGGGCTTGAACTCATGGGAATGGCTTCAAGGAAATCCCATGGCATTTGTCATAATAAGAAAATGGAAACAAGGGAGATTAAATTTATACCTTTTCTCTGACACCATACAGCTGTTGGTTTAGCTTCCTAGGGATGAAGTTATGCATATTTATATGTTCCCCATGCTATGATGGTTCCTTCTGTAAATGACAGGGTCTAGCAGATGGGGAAGCAGAGCCGCTGGGCTTACAAATGTAAAAGCCTGAATGCTGAAAGGAAGCATTCACAGCAGTTTTCCTGAGCAGCCCTTCTTTAAGGCTAGCAGTATCTATAGATTCCTGTGGCATTTCCACTGTGTTGGTCTGCAGCATGTGATGCTTGGTCTTGACAGACTGGATGCAGTTTATCTGAAGTAAGGAGCAGTCTGTGTTTGTGCTCTAAGGGCCTGACTCAACAATCTTTCAGCCCTCCCTTATCCTTGGTTTTATTGGGAAAGTGCTCTTCCTTTATCACTGTGAACTGTGCTTCAGCTGTATTATCTAAATAAGGGGTTTACACTTTCCCTTACCTGTCACTGGTTCTAGCAGAGATAGGTGGCTTTCTTGATCTTCCATCCTAGGCAGGCAGGTCCTTCCCATCAGCAGAGTACAAATGCGGCCAAGTTAAGCACTCAAAACACAGTGATGCTAGGGTGGAAGGTTTCTGTACAAACTGAACCTGCATCCTGGCTGTAAATGCTGAGAATTCAGGTCTAGCAGGGAGAAATACATCAGCAGCCAAGGGAAAGGAAAGCCCAGGTTCAGCAACCAAAGAGATTATCCAGTTATTGTAATAAAACAACAATAGCAACAAAGAAACAGGTGATTTTCAGTAGTTTCATCCACTAAACCAACTGAGTTGCTATGGCCAAATTTTCCAAAAGGAAAAAAACTCATTAGTCTGAAAATTTTTTCCCATTCTGTAAAGTTATAGCTTAGAATAGTGAGGAGAGGATGTTGCAGCAGGCAATGTCAGCCAGCAGTGCTAACAGACTATTCCTGCCCCTACCCATGCTTCCTAAATAAGTTCATTTCAAAGATTTAATCCATTATGTAGTTGAGTGTCTGTGTCATTTATATTTTCATGACACATGTAATCTGGTTTCTTCTGGGTTTGTCCTCAGTGCTCCAATGTTCATTTTCTGAGTGTGACTCTGAAGTTACCTTGGCCCAGGGATGAGCTGTCCCAGGCACTCTGCTCCACCAGCAGTAAAACATTCCAGAATGAACTGGCAGTGCACTACCCACTTTAAGAAAAGCCTCCCTTGTTTTCTCTGCCACAGTAGCTTCCATCGATGGATTCCACAAAGTTGATCATGTTTTAAAGAACAAGGCCATCAGTCATGTACTACAGGCTGTCCCAGGCATAATCTGCGACAAACATGTTGCCAAAACGTCCATCCCCACACACATGTGGTATACAGCAAGATAAGAGATAAAGAATATTATTTGTTCTATCTGGGATTATTTGTTCTAACTCAGATCTCTGGAGACATGTTGTCCGGAAGAAGACAACAGAGAAATTAAGGCACTATGAATTAAATTTAATATCAAAGTGTTAACTGATAGTTGCTACACATCAGAGAAATCTAATAATTTATCAGTCAACCACAGTGGTATCAGATGTCCACTGCAGTTTGCTGGGGAATTAAACATGAGGGGAATGCAAGTATAGCAGATCCTCCCTCCCTCCCTCTTTGGTGACGTTTTGTGTTCATTTGCCTGCACACAATGAATGGCTGTAACTGCTTTCTCTACAGCACCTTGTTACCTTCCATTCAAAAACATTCCCAACAAAAGGGAAAGCAAAAGATCAACAGTGAAACCCTGCAGAAAACCTTGTTTTCATTTCACAGACAAGACATTTAGAACAGGCGATAACTCAGGTATTTGTATTTAGAAGAATATGAAAGGAAACTCAGAGATGAACAAATCTGATTTATGCATGCTGTCACTGTTTTCTGTACATCTGTTCAACAAGAGAAATGGTGAAATAATGCAAGATTCCCCTCCAGCCTGTAAACATGCCCAGCACAGGGAATTCTGCTCAACCCCACCTAACATTGGCATCTCTTTTGGCAGAGTTATTGAAGTTTATTGCCGTGATGCCATTTTAGCTGCTGTTTAAGCCTAAAGTTTCACTAACAATGCAAAAACACTTCTGGAAATCAGCCACATGCCTGGGTGCCTGCTCCATCCCTGCAGTGGCTGGGACAGCATGTACCCCTGAGCCCTTGCCTGCCACAGGGCCATCCTGAGGAAAAAGAAAGAAACAGATTGATTCACTCTGTGTTATTTTTATTTCCCACTCTTAATGGGGAACAGATATTTTGTCCTGCTGTCCATCTGTCCTATAAGTCCTACATAAGTTTTCCACCTATTCTGAGTACATTAAATACTCCCCTCATAAAAGTAGAAGGAAAAAAGGGAGGGGAAAAAACCCACTGCTGATTGTGGGTGGGGGTAGCCAAATTCCATCCCCACAGTACTAAAAAAATCTTCCACGTTGTCTTCCCCATGCTTTGTTCCCTGAGAAGCTGTAGTGCTGATACTGGTGCAAGCCCTGGTGTTCGAGGTACCACACTGTTTGCCTGACTGGGGCTGTCAGGAGCTCCACGGTGTTATGGCAGAAGCTGGACTCACTGGCTTGTTCTGTGAGGAGCTCACTGGTTACAGGTGCTGAGCCCTCCAAACCAGCTTCTCTGATGGGTGTCTCAGTGCTTTATATTGCCCTGTGTTATACAGGATGAGTCGAGCTCCTGGCTGGCACATTATGTATTAATGGATTGCCCTTTAGGGATCTGTTGGTGAATAAACTGCCAACTTGCAATTACAGCAATTGGACTGCCCTCCTGTTCCCCAGAGCACAGCTTTCTGCTTTAACAGGTGAAACTTGGAAGGGACACGTGCCCAAGCCTCACCATGAAGCCATGGGCTATGAGCATTGTAAAAGGCCTTGAGCAGCACTGAGGTACCAGAGGAGCTCAGGTGCTGGCTGCAACCTGCAGCCTCCTCACACTGGCCACCCCACGAGGCTTGGAACGCTCAGGTACAGCTATGACTAATCAGAAAACACTTCTCAGCCAGTTAGGGCCCTGCAGTAGGGCAGGTTCTTCATCATCTATTTCTCTGGATTTACTCAGTTGTTCAGAAACTAATGCAATTTCAAAGTCTTTTGAGCTTAGGATTACACTTGCCAGTAGGATGGGACAGTATTGGGCAACGCAGGAATATGGTATAGTGTTATGGCTGTTTTTTTCTTGGGCAGAGGCTAAATATTAATGCTGTCCAATTTCTTTGAGAAAGGCAGCTGGCAGATGTTGTATCAGACTTTTTTCCCTAATTTGTTGTGTGTCAGGAGCCACCACCCCAGTGGGGTCATGCTGAGGAACAGGGGCTGAGCGGGGCAGCTCTGGCAGCACTGGCCCATGCACAGGCACAGCACTGCTGCACAGGACATTCCCTGTCTCCCTGCTGGTACAGAGGTTGTCTGGTTTTTTTCCAGTGGCTACCAAACTAATACACTGTGTGCAATGTAATAATGTGCTGGCCAGGTAGGATGTTCTGGCACTTACACTGCCAAATATCACAGATGTTCTAAATTCAGTATGCAGAGAGGATAAAACTGGGCTACTCCTGATGCACTGGCACAGCCAGGGCCTGTGGTGTTGTGTAGGATCTCTTTCAGTTGCTCACCAGCACTGCATTTGTTAAGATGGTTTGGTGGAGATAGTTCTGATCTCCTTCATCAAGGGTTTTATGAATAAATGGGCACCAGGACCAGTGTACACCTTCCACTTCCACCACGGCAGGATGTATACCTGCAAACAGAGTTTTTGGGAAACTCAAATACAAGCATTTACATATAAATTTGACTGACTTTTCAAAGGATTGCTCTCTTTGAAATGCAAGGTTTTTATCTAAATCTGACTTTCCCATGTGCAAAGGAAATCAGGGCAAGCATTTAGCACTAAATAAATTAGATGCACAATGAACTAACTGTGTTTCATCTGCGACAATTACTCATCACTAACATTTCATTCACATTAAATGCTTGTCAATAGGTTTACAAATTAAAGTGGTCTAACAACTTTCCAGTGATTCTAGGTAAGGCCCAAAGGCATGCAGAGCAGCTAGACAGCCTCTGTTGGGTGTCAGCATAGCAAACAGCAGTGACTGTGCCAGTCTGGCTGCTGACTCAGTGGGCTTGTCCATCAGCTACCCCGAGGGATGCTGGAGTTGTTTATCCTATGAAGTGAATCTGTTCATGCAGGTTTATTACTGTCTGTTTTTAAGGAAAACGCCAAATGAAGCTGTAAACCATATGTAATTGATATAATGCTTTTCCTTACTTCTGCCTGTATTGGGCTTGCATGGCCAAGCTTTGGTAGCAGGGGGGCTACAGGGGTGGCTTCTGTGATAAACTGCTGAAAGCTGTCTCCTGTCTGGCAGAGCCAGAGATGGACATGCTGCTGGCCAAGGCTGGGCCAATGACAAATGGTGGTAACACCTCCATAACAGATGTAAAATATTTTAAACAAAACTTTTCCTTTTCAAAGGTGTGACTGGAAAACATCTAGGCAGCATTTTTTTGCAGTTTAATGCTATTTGGATATGAATGTGCCCTAGCCTCAATATAATAGAAGATAGCTGGGGACTTCAGGACACGTGAAGAAAAATATGTCTTCACAAAAACAGGAGCTAATTGCAAGACCAGTGGGTTAGAACAACACTAAGCTTCCAAAAATCCCTGGATAGTTATTTATTCATGGTGAAATGAAATCTAGCAATTGAGTGGGGAAATGTGGCTGTAATAAAAAAATCATGCCTGGAATATTTATAGAGAAGTGTATTAAACAGAGTTCAATGAAAAATATAGTATTAACATTTATAGGCCTTTAAGACAATCTTCTAATTTCACTTTAAACTGTATAATTTTATGCAGCACCAAGTCCATTTCAGCATGCCGTGTTCATTAAAGAAAAACACAAATAGACTGCTTAAATGGAGACACATTTCATAGACTCCCAGGCTGGGGCAGGACAAATACCTACAGAATACTTACATTGTGTTTTCTCTTCTTTGGCTCATACACTTCTGACAGTAGGCAGGGCTGTTTAGAAGGCTTCACCTCTGATGTTTGCTACAGAGGATTGGAAATAGTTGACTCTTTTCCTAGACAAGAGTTAAACAAGAAATATTTGGGAAATGTTTCTGAATATATTTTTTCTTCCAAGAACATTTCTGTCTTGCATAGAAAGCAAAGAAGAATCCCCATCTTCTGTTCTGAAAACTGGTGATCTTGTGTTTAGCCTGTAGCTAAGAGGAGCTATAGAAGATGGAACATTCCACAAGTTCTTATTTCGTTCACAGAAACCTGTATTCCTGACAAGTTGAAGGACACTTTCACCACCTATTTTTGCATTGTGCATGTAGGTGGTTCAGCTCCCAAATGTGTCTGTGCTGCATCTGGAAAAGGTTTCAAATGTAAATATTTATCATCACCCACAGAACTTTGGTCTACCCTATTCATGCTTTCAGCATCACTGAGCTTTTGCCTCATAGTTATTGGAATACAATGCTCCATATTTGGTGGTGTGTGTGGCCCCCCCAGTCCTGGGATCAGGTCTTCCAGACGCTTCTCATTGATGTGAATCTGTTGGGGAGACCCACCGTGAAAGGCTGAAATGCTGCCTACCAGCCAGTCTGCCTGAAACTTCTCCTTTCTGACAAGTGCCATTCAGTTTTGTCCTGTTTAATGTCTGTGTTAGAGCAGAGGCTTCCTTTGCTTTTTGAGGTTTAATGAATGGTTCAGGGCAGGGTGGTTCTTTTGTCATGAAGGGAAAGCCATCACAGCTAACAGTGTAAAATGCTCCTTTGATGCCAGTTTGCAGGCAGAATCACCATTCTTTGCTTTCATCCATTCCTTTGTTCCTTTTCTTCATTCCCGTTCAGCCTCCTAATATCAGTGTCACAAGTCGTGCAGCCACAGTGTTTTTTATGGTCAAGTTCCTGTGGCTTTAAAGAATGTGTGAAACAGGGTTGTGTTGCACACAGGCTCACCCAGCACACCATCACCTAAACAGCAAATTCAGTTAATGAGCAGTAAAGATTGATGGTGGCTCACAAGGATCATTAAAGGCTGTGACTGAAGTCTGTTTTCTCCAGGTGATGTTTAATGTGATAATTCAAAAGGATCCATCTGTTTTCTGTGTTCTGCAGGAAGGCACTGCCGACCTCAGCACTGCCTGATGTGCTGTGCCTCACTGACCTTTGTTCATGTATCAGTACCTTCCCTGAGGGATGCAGGCAAGACTTTACGGTGCTTTGCATATGGCTTAAGGGGATTTTTTCTCCTGCCCTGAGTGAACCCAATGGCTGCCCTTCTGGCTCAGTTAGAGTTGCCCACCACTATTACCAACCTGGTACATGTGGAAGGGGAGAGAAAGCAATTCCAGCCAGTAAAACACTGTCTTTTGCTGTATGTATACTGTGACAACTGAAATCTAATGACAAATTGGACTTCTGTTCTAGACAGCAATCTATAGACTAAATAAACCCCTGTTATTACCCACGTTAAAACTAGAGAACATCCTGGACAATCAGAACACCAATAGTAATAAAGCAGCTTCTAGTGCCATTACCTAAGATGATCCAAGTGGGCAAGGTTTGAGCAGACAAGTCTCATGTTTTATTGGACCAGCCAATGTAACCAGCAAACAAGGCAGAGCCCGAGGCTGCAGCACTGGAGTCCCTGTGTGTGCAGCAGGTGTGCTCAGCTCCCAGGCTCATCCCATCCAGTCACTGCAGGCTGTGTCTTCCAGCAGCTTCTCACCATTTGTTTGGAGGCACAAACATTGCTGCCATGTTTTTCATTCTGTGGAAACAAAAATGCCTTCAGAACCTAGAATATCTCATAGCACTTAGTTGTTGTTGTTTCTTGTGCTTCTTTGAATATTTTTCATTACAGTTGCTGTTTCCTTAAATATTCCCTGCCAAATGGTTGTGAAAGGGAGCTGCTGCAATTATTAATTTCAGATTGAGACCCCCTTTTTTCTGTTTTGTTATTTTGTGAATCAGTTCTGATTTCAGCGAAATCGATTGTTTATTCCTAAGCATTCACAGGAGAGATTTTTAGACTGTGAATGCTTGCTTTGGAGTGTTTGCTGCAATTATGGGTCATTTAATTGTCTGGAAATGTTTGTTCTGTTGCATGGGGCTCTGGAATCTTAGGCTGCATCAGTGGACAGGTAACAGTTGAGCAGTTTTCAGTGTGAAATTGCGGGGGAGGGTGTTGTGGTCCACGGTGGTGGTGGATACAACCTTCCCCAAGAGTGCCTTCCACCAATGGGTAGGAGCCATGACAGCACCAGCACACAGATGGACGGACAGACAGACAGACACACAGACAGACACACACACACAGACAGACAGACACAGATACAGACAGACAGACACACACACACACATACAGACACACACAGACACACAGATAGACAGACACACACACACACTGACACAGATACAGACAGACACACATACAGACACACACACACAGACACACACACACAGACACACACACACAGACACACAGATACAGATAGACACACACACACACACACTGACACAGATACAGACAGACACACACACACACACAGACACACACACACAGACACACACAGAGACAGACACACAGATACAGATAGACACACACACACACTGACACAGATACAGACAGACACACATACAGACACACACGCACAGACACACACAGACACACACACACACTGACACAGATACAGACAGACACACACACATACACACAGACACAGACACACACACACAGATACAGATACAGACACACACACACACACACACACACACAGACACACAGATACAGACACACACACACACACAGACAGAGACACACACGGACACACAGATACAGATACAGACACACACACACAGACACACACACAGACACAGATACAGACACAGACACACACACACACAGATACAGATACAGATACAGATACACACACACACACAGCAGCTCAGCAGTGAAGACAGGAGAGGGTCCAGGCATGCAGCTTCAAGATGCTTTATTTCACACAACACTGAAAGGGTCCAGGGCCCAAAGAGAAAGAAGGGTCCAGGGAATAAATCCAGGGAAAGAAGGGTCAGAGGAGAGGATCAGGACCTGAGGGCTCAGGGCTGGTACCCAGGGAAGGGCCCAATAGGGAGTGCCAGGGTGGATGGGCAGGGTTACACAAACCAATGGGAAGACAGGGAAGGGAGAACTCACCGGAGCATGAACTTACAAAGGTAAAATGGGTAGGGGAGGCCAACGGGACTAATGTTCCAGTGAGTAAAAGTATTTCTGTAGTGGTTTAGCAACCCATGATTGTTTTATTTCACCAGCATAACAGTGATTCGAAAGAATTTCCCAAAATCTGAAATCTTGAACTTCTACCTTGAAAACCTGATCAAAATGTTTGGCCTTTTGTTTTTCATCACAAAACCCTCCTGTGAATTTGTCCCCCTCCAAACTCCATCAAGCAGTGGGATTTCTCCAGCTCCCTCTTCTGTGCCCCTTGTAACTGTCAGCTTCCAGGTATTTGTAGTTCCTTACTCAAAACCTCAACATTTCTCACTCCTTGGTGTTCAGACAATCCGTTTTGTATTTCCTAGTAGCTGGATTTTCTGTATGCACCAAAATGAAGGGAGGACTTTTTTCAGTGAGAATGACATGCTTATGTAGCCTTAATGCTAGGGAGCTGGGCATGGAAAAGTGCCTCCTGTAAGCAAGAGACACCAAAAATTAATTTTTTAAATGCAGAGCTTCTGGTAATAACTTCTCTGCTTCTTTGGGGTCGGAATGTAACCTTACATCTGCAGGCAGGTCTGTTGCTGATACCAGTTACAAATTTTGCTGGGGATACTGAGAATATAAATATCTAGCCTAAGCTAAGATCTTAATGAGACTGTCTTATATATTAAGCTTAATTTGCCTGGCAGAGACCAAATTAACATAGATAAGAATTTGCCTGGATAAGCCATGGAGCAAAATTCTATTAAAAAATGCATGAAAGACTCCTTGTCCTCCTATGTCTCAGCATGAGCTGCAACAGCTCTGTAGCGGTGCTTGCTGGGCAAGAGGCATTGTTGTGGTGGAGCCAAAAGACAGCCTGGGAATTCACAGGAACCCCAAATACTTCTCAGGAGAAGAGCCTCTTGCTGGTGAGGGCTTACTGCAAAACACACATATAAATGTCCTAGACTCAAGCAGAGAACAGGTTCTGGAGAACCTCTTTCAGCAACATCTTGGTGTGTGCAGGGCAGACAGGTTAAGCTGAACTTTCAGTAGCATTAGTGTCACCATTGGCTGTGCTGCAACCTCTGCATTTCAGTGAGATAGCAAGGTAGGAGAGTGAATATTCAAGATGAAACAATCTCAAAATTAGACAGTAATTGTGATGTTTGCAAAGCTGTAGCAGACTCTAAGCACTTCTGCTTTCTGTTGCTCTTGCTGTACAATTTGAAGCATAAATGATTTTAAAGAACCTTTATATTTTTGCATCTGGGATGAAATGCTGTTGTGTTAGATCATTCATCAACAATCCAGCAAATTCAGAATTACTGTTTGCTTGTGCAGGATTTGTCAGCAGAATTGGAATAAATAATTTTTGGTGCGTGTTAAAAGCCCCAGTACTGTTTTAGCGAGCTCTTTGTTTGCATTGGAACAGACTGCTGCTCCAGCCTGGCTGTGATTCCTTGCCCAGGTGAAGCAGGAGATGCAGTAAGGAGCTAGCCCTGGGATTTTCAGAGATACTGATGTTTCCTGGCACTTGCCTCATTCCGGGTCCGGGAGAGCCTACAGATCCCGTGCCTGTTGGGAGAATGTGGCTGGGGCTGCTCCAGATGGGCTGTCCTGAGGGCAGGCACGGCTGCTGTGGCTTTGGGGAGAGCACACACAGCCCTGGCCATCCTGTGCTGTTTTGAATTCTGTTTTGAAACTTAGCAAAATATTTCACTGTGTGACAGCACAGGCAGCTGGTCCCCACTCCATGATACCAGCACAAGGAACAACATCTCCAAAAAAGCAGATGAGAACAAAAAAGGCCTGAGCCACATTGAGAGAAAGTGTGCAGCTCCACTCCAGCTGCGGGAGGTCTAAACTGAAAGCCCTGAGATTGGGAAGCCCAAACAGAAAGTCAGAAACCCAAGAAAATCCTCCATGCCAGGCACTTACCCAGCACTACAGGCAGCAGGAAGGCTTTGGGTTGCTTTTGCAAATCTTTAGTCTGTCCCTCCTGCAGGGACATGTTAAAAAGGCAGCCAGATGTGAAGTGGCAGCAGAGAGATTTTTTAGCTCAGATGTAGCCTCTGGAAACAGAATATACTATATAAAGCTGTGAGTCTTACCATACCTGACCACACAGCTCTTGGTTTTTAAAGTACAGGCTTAACCAAACAGTTCTATCCACAACAAAACAGCATGATAGTAATCTAAAATGAGTAATTTTAGTTTTTTCTGCCTTTTGTTACCATTATTGCAAATTTTAATCAAGATTATTTCACATCAATGAAGTTTCCTTAAGATGTGTTATCTGCATATTGTATGGAAATCACAGAGCTCAAGTATGTAATGGTGTGAAAATAGTATGTGTTCATTTCTCTCCACTCCTAAAATATCAAACTAGATCTTTTTTACTGGGATGCTGACATTCTCTACTAAATCTCTACTCCCATTTGTCACTCCCTTTCTTGCATTTGTTCTGTAAAGATTTCACACAAGCGAGTTTGCAGTGGTAGCTGCTGGAATCAGACTCTCTCATCAGGGAAGCCCAGTTAAAGGCTGGGCTAATTCACCATATCTTTCAATTATTCTTATCACTATATCTTTCAATTATTCCATTTATTCAGATTTCTGTGAATTTTTCATGGAGGCTCTTTACAAGCTGTGGTTCTTCAGATTAGCCAGGCATTTGTCCTCCAGTAATGCTGACTGTGCTGAGATAAGCCTGACATTCAGGGTTGATGTTGAGTCTATGGCTCAGCAAGCCTAAGCCACACAAGCCAACTGCCCCTTTCATGTCCTGCATGATGTACATCTTTTATAAAGCTTTTCTGTCTTTAAGGAAAACTAATCAATGAAATAGCACTTCTGATAGCATTGCTGGCAGCATGGCACCAGCTGCAGGAACAAGAAACCCGAGCTACTGCTCCTGCTCTGGACCAGGACGTAAGTCCCTCCTGGAAAAGGTGAAAAAACTCATGTTAAATTAAAAATAATACCTGAAATCAGCACATAGGAAATACCGTTCTGGTGAGGCACAGCTGGACACAGCTGAAATGCCATCTTGCTCATTGCTCTGGTTACCAATACTCTAACAGGTGAAATTGTTCAGAAAAATGTGTCCTCTGTCCTTCAGGTATGTGTGTAACAAACAGGTCTGTAGTTTTGCTTGCTTGTTCTTTTCTGTGTTCTCACTTGTTCTGTACTTCCATGGCTTTTCCATTTTTGTACAATTCTTTATGTTTCGTGCAGACTGCTTTTTCTTCTTCATGTTTGTAACAGATATTAGACATCTTGCTGTTAAGAACGGTTTTCTTAATCCATTTTTAGTTTTCCCTTTGTTAAGTAAAGCAGTCTTGTACAGCAATTCAGGAGGGTCTTTGCTCCATTTCATATTAAATTCGAATTGAATGGCAGCACCTTGTAAAAGAAAATATGTGACCATATTTCAAATGACTTCAGTGTTTTAATCTAGCAGTGCTTGATGGAAGGCTGATTGCAGGAGGGCTGCAGTGAGAGGTGCTTGCTCTCTTTCTTGTCACACATGCTGCTGCTCCAGGGTGCAGGCTGCTCCCATTTCGGCAGAGCTTGCATTTGTCTTCTGCCTCAGGTGTTTTCCCAGATCGAACTCCATCACCTGAACTGCTCCAATAATTCATTTTTCTCCATGAGTTCTACCGCTGGGTGTTGCTGAGGATGCTGGTTGGTGAGGGACCTCCCAGATGCCCTCCCCATCCCACTCCTGAGGCCCTGTATTGCTCCTGCCCCCCTGCAGACCTCTGGCATTTCTCATTCTTGCTCTTGTTTGGGCTGTGTAACTTCCCAGGCCCTTGTGTGAGCTCACATGAAGAGTACAAAGACTCCAGGGCATTAAGGATATATACTTTCTTTACTATGAATCCCTAAGGGAAGCAAGAGCAGGTATTTAAATTCTGGCAGTGGCTGCTCTGTTTCAGCTCACAGCCACAATAACTGTCCCCATATTAGAATAAACCTCTTGAATGAGATCTGAGATTGGTATTAAACCTTGGTCTGAGAAGTCCTAAGGCTAGAAGAGTCACCTCATCCAGTCACGCGACTTACTGATTTTAGTCTTGAGCTGAATTCTCCCAACTGGACGAAGTCTGTGAGTAATGGAGCTCTGTGTGGGGCTGCACCAGGCTTGGCTGCTCCCCTGTCACTGGGCTCCAGGCTGTCACTGCTTAGGGTAAATGGGGTGCCTGGCTGGCTGTGTGCTCTTGGCAGCCTCTTCCTAGAGCTAAACCACCCCGTTTTAGCACTGCACTCAACAAATGAGCTCTGCAAAACTTAGAAATCCCTTAGTGCATGATGCAATTATCTCTATCTTTTCATTTTATTTTTCTGGCCTCAAAAGATGTGAACAATCCAGTTTAAACCTTCTCCAGCTCTGTAACCTCCTGGATTTTCTCCCTCAAGGGACAGATCATCATTTCACAGAGATTATCATGACATAGGGGACAGGTGCCTGAGATGAGAATATTTTAATATTTGTTTTTAAATTATTTTGGTCAAACGGATCTACATATCAATTGTTTAACTCATCAGCTCTTAAAAAGTATACTCTGTGGAAGGTAAAGTGAAATTTGGTTTAGCCTGAAGGATGGTAGAGAGGTGTGACTCATCCTTCAGAGATAAAATTTTTCTTTTCAGTCATGAATGGATGCACTGTAGGTCAGGCAGGAAAGTGAGGCAAAGCTGTACATGGCAAAAAGATTTAACTCAGAAGAATGTTCTTGTATTGACAGCACAAATTATATAAGCAATTTGTTTTAAATTACTACTTTCTTTAGAGGAATTAATGGCTCAGGAAAATCTCTTTGGTTAGAAGTTTCCTATTTTATGAACAGATCTGCTTCTCTTTGCCTGTGTGTCACGCAACTCCCTCCAGCTGAGACAGAAAGATTCTTGCAATTACAGGAGCTATCAGCTCCTTAATGATAAGGATTTTAATTTGGCTGTTTCTAAGACATGCCATGCATAGAAATCACAAGGTCCTCAACCCCTTCTGCACAAATTGTAATTGCAAGTGAAACTTCATCAGCTAGTTCACAAGCTAGGTCTTCGTTAGGGTCCTGAATGCGTTGAGTGGTGAGGCCTTGGGGAGATCTGCAAGGAGCTCTCTGGCAGGCTGAGGGTGCTGCTGGCAGAAAGCCATGGAAATGAAAATTGTGGAAATGAAACCCTCTGTGCCATGTTCAGCTGTGCCTCTGCAGCAGCTGCCCTGCACAGAGCCTGCGAAGAGGCCCAGCTCTGCTGTGCCCGGCTCTGCTCTGCAGGGATGGGGACAGGGACAGGGACAGGGACAGGGACGGGGACGGGGACAGGGACAGGGACAGCCCAGCTCTGCAGGGACAGGGACGGGACGGGGACGGGGACAGGGACAGGGACGGGGACGGGGACAGGGACAGGGACAGCCCAGCTCTGCAGGGACAGGGACGGGACGGGGACGGGGACAGGGACAGGGACGGGGACGGGGACAGGGACAGGGACAGGGGCAGGGACAGGGACAGCCCAGCTCTGCAGGGACAGGGACGGGGACAGGGGCAGGGACAGGGACAGCCCAGCTCTGCAGGGACAGGGACGGGGACAGGGGCAGGGGCAGGGACAGCCCAGCTCTGCAGGGACAGGGACGGGGACAGGGGCAGGGACAGGGACAGCCCAGCTCTGCAGGGACAGGGACGGGGACAGGGACAGGGACAGGGACAGGGACAGGGACAGCCCAGCTGTTGGTGCCGCCGGGTGCCACGCAGCCTGCCCGGGGTGCTGCCACAGCTTCCTGCCTGCAGGGAATCGTGGCAGGGTTACCTCGCTGCAAGACTTCTTTTGCTGGCTTTTAGTTACTTAGTTAAAATAAAAAGACACAGAATGTGAATTAGGATCGTCAAGCAAAAACAAAGAATGCAAATCGAGAATGGTCTATCCTTGTTATTTCTTTCACATTTGCCGTTACAGTTTGATTTAATTCTGCAGCTGTTTACCTAGAAATACAGACCTTTTTTTAAGGACCTCTGTTTTTTTGTTTTTCTTTCTTTTTTTTTTTTTTTTAATTCTACAATAGGACCAAAGATGCATCCCCTTACTGCTAGACTGCAAGAGACTTCTGTGCTGCTACATCTAATAAACATTTTTAATACAGTTCCATCTCTTCCAGCCTTTCTGAAACATTTAAGAGCCCTATTTGGATTCTTATCCATGCTTGCAAGCTGGCATTAATGCCCATGTCTTAAAGAAAATGGTTTGCCCATGTTAAGGGAGGAAATAAATTACATTTACCCTGATGGGGACTTCATTTTTAAATGTCTTTTAAAACAGCAAGAGCTGTTTCTTTTTGAAAACAGCAAGAGTTTAATTTTGTACATGACTCGAGGCTTCCCTGGGCTGCCAGCGTCGGTGGCTCCAGGAACAGCAGGGAAACAGTCTGGCCCAGCTGGCTGCCACAATTAGCACAGGCACATGCTGCCTCCCCCTAATTACTGTGCACTCACTGTGGGCCTGGAGTGATCCTTCAGCATGTGCTCCATGTGCTGCAGACACGGAACAGCCTTGCTCCACTGGTACTTCCTCCCACTCTCCTCTGGGTGCTGCAGACCAGTGAAATAGAAACAGATTTCAGTAAATAATTTAGATGACCAGGTTTTCAGCTTTCTGAATTTTCCATCCATTTTCACACTGGGTTTCATGCTGATTGTATCATCCTTTGGTTGCTGATTGCTAAGGGGTAGCAATTATTACTAAGAAGGTTTAAAGCAATCTCTCTTTGATTTTGGTGGGGGGGAGTTGACTGATTTTAGTTGAGACACGCTGAACCCAGATTTTCACAAGCCTGAAGGTCTCTGGGCATTCTTGGCATCAACATGAGTTTGAGTGAGAGTTGCAGAACCCTCCCCATGTCTGGGGCTGCATTTATATTGGCCAAAGATCTACCAGCTCTATGTCTAGGTGCAAGCTGATGCTCTGTATACAGTCCCATATGGTGTTCACTTTATCTTGAGAAAAGACAATACTTAAAGTCACCTACATGAGTGTTTAATACTATGTGCTCTCTGCCTGTGCTGCTGGAAGGTTCTTCTGTCTCATTATTCATTAGTGAGTTATGAAAAATAAGTTGGCAATGTAAATCCAATATCTGTTAGAAAATGGATATTGCACTCGTGCTTGGCATTCTTCTTGGCAGAGGCAGTAATAACAGCAGGTGGAAAATTCATCTCCTCCTGGTTATGGCCTCCACAAGCACAGAGGAGCACAAGGCTGGTACATTGGACAGCAGGAATTAGCTGACCAGATTGCAGTAGTGTGGCATTTATTTTTTTTAAGAGATAATAAACTGTACAGTTTAAGATATAAAATTGTCATTTGGATCATTCCTGAACTTAACAGCTTTTTTGCCAGAGGAGTTTTATCTGGAGAAGTGTCTATTTTGGAGCCCCAGTTTCTTGATTTTTCCTGATCTTTTATGTAGTGTGACTCTTTCCACAGCTGTGACTGCAAATATACTGATCTATGCAAGAGTTACACATAGAAGAGGACTTAATGTGGTGAACGAGAAAATCTTATGCTGATCTTTTATTTGAAGAATCCAGGTACTGCTTCATGAGGGAGCCATCTTGAACCACTATTCACACTTCACAGATGAGCTTTTAAAAACTTCTTCCTAGAAGAGCCATGTGCACTGCATGGTTTGCAGTTAAAACACCATGACCCCTTGTTTACTGCTGACTAGTTGCCATTGTCCTCCTTTAGCTGATAAAAATTCCATTGTTTACTACTTCCAGCAACTGATGCTCCTTCCTCTACTTGGCCTTTTGCTTTCCCATCCCCAGGTGTAGGAGGAAGAAAAGCAATATGCAATGGGAGTAAGAGAAGTTGAGTGTCAGAGAGTTTTAGTGTTTGAATGTGAAGTTTATGCATGCTACAGAGCATGGTTTTCTTGTCCCAAAACGTGGAGGAAATGGGGTGGCACTTCCTTCTCGGCACATTTTGTTATCCTAAGTGTTTTCTCCATCTCATGCTCCTGGGAGAGTTGTGTCCATGTCCAGACTTTCTGAGACACAGGATTTACAGTCAGCCAACCTTTTAATGACTGTGAGATATAGAAAAAGGTACCTGCCATAAAACTCGGGTAACCTGCCCACTGCTGCCTCTGGGCACAACAGAGTTGACCACAGAGGCTGCAGGTGGGTGACAAGGGAAGCTCCTGTCCCTGGTGGAACAGCTCTCGTGTGCTGCCTCGCACTGATAAAACTTGAGTTGGGGCAGGCTGCAAAGTTCCCCTGCCCAGGTGAAACCTGGCCATATTTTCTCAGCAGATCTTAGCTCAGCTTTTTCCCAACTCTTGCACACTCTGAAGGTGGTGTTGGCCTACTCCACCTCCTAGTCCACCTCCTGCTACTGGGAGTCCACCTAGTCTGGCACTGAGTTAACCCTGCTTCATGGAATATCCAGCAGAATAGTCAGCCACAGTGACAGCCTGTTGTGATTTGGTATTTGTTACTGCTTTGGTACAGCAAAAGCAACCATTAGGTGTCACATGAGAGGATTTCTGTTGGTGTGCAGGGAAAGAAAGTGCTCCAGGCAAGCATCTTCTAATTGGGGAAAATACCCACATGTAGGGCTGAAATTGGATCCCTTATGTTAAGCTAAATTGGGCTCCACCTGCCTTGAAATTCTCTTCAACTATGCTCTTTCCAAAAGAAAACAAACTAACAAAGCTCATAGCCCATCTGAAAATGAGCAGAACCTGTTCTCTATTCTAGGAGGAGAAAATTAGACAAAATTATTTGTTGTGATGAAAAATTAGCAGAAAAGCCTGTTATGCTATTAGCCTTGCTGTATGCAGGGGAAGTTGGATATTAAAAGAAAAAAAAAAAAAGAAAATGATAAATGGGAGAAACTAAACTGAGCTGTGAGACCATGATGCTCTACTGCCACATGGTGCAAACACATTCCTTGTTTACAACCCCCTTACACTTTACAAATTATGCTGTCTCATGAATCAGATAGTTAAACAGTGCTTTATTATCTCTAGTTTGGGGAGATGGTCTGCAGGGCAGCTTGCAAGGCAAGCTCTCCCCTCCTGTCCCTGGGCTCTGCCTGCAGCTGCAGCAGCCCCAGAGACTGCTCCTGGGTTACTGGGGTGTATAATCCTCCTTCCTCTGCCAGGAGAGCTGTGCTCCCTCAGCTTCAATCCCTTCTGAAAACCCATTTGTTGTGAGGCTGACAAATACTAATCTGCATACATCATGTCTTTATGGGGAATGTGATTTACATCTAGCTCTCAGATCTCCTACTGTGTGGGTGTCTTCTCCGATGGGTTTTTTTGCACTCTGTATTTGGTAAATGCAGGAAGGCAGAGCACCCTCTTCTCCCTCCTAAAGTGCCAGCCATATTGTCAGTAGGGAACTGTCAAACCCTTTCTGTTTTACTGTGCCATTCTGCAACCTGCCCACCAGATATTTTAGTTTTCCACTGACATTTGAATAACCCACTCTGCACTTTCTTGCTTAATTCTTTCACTAATGCTTCAAAAGAAAATCCTCAAGACTGTGCAGCAGCTTGGCATGCTGTACTTGGTGATAATACTATTGATATATCACATGTCACTTGGTCAGAGCTGCAGAAAGCAGTATCCTTCAAAAGCAGCTGCTTGCCTCTAAAAAGGTTACATCTATGACTTTGTGCTGTGGAAAAATAATATACAGCAAAAATATTTTTTATTATTGGCAGGGGCACAAACAAGAGTGAGCTTCAGGGAACAGAGAGGCACTTTGGGCTAATAACTAAAAATTTGTGTTCAGTGGCATCATGGAAGTCACCAAAGGATGGGAGTTAACATGGTGAACATAGTATGGGAAGGTGGAGAGATTCCCATTGTCCCTCTTGAATTTGTGTGACACCAGAGCAGGATGTGTTTTGTTATGCCAGATAGGCAGGATGGGAAGGTTTCTGCCTTGTGGGGGGAATTGTTTCTCCATGGAGTAAATCTCAGCTCTGAGATGATGCTTTACAGGCAGGATTTTAGTAAACATTTTGAAAAGCATTTGAAGGTGTCAGGAGCCTAAATTCTCATGGCAGATGTTACTTAGTCTTTGCAGTCAGTCTTGTGCCATTTCTGTCTGCAGCTCCGTGTAAAAGCTACACATCTTGGAGTATGTGCAGCAGTGGTCTGAGCTGCAAGGGCAGCCCAAGGCAGTGGCTGTGCTGGTGCACACAGGCACTCAGAGGCATTTGGCTTGGGTGGGTTTGCCTTGCCAGTGGGAAATTCAATCTGCTTTTGGAAGAGACAGACATCAGGTGGGCTGGAGCCATATCAAATCTGAGACCGTGTCTTCCTGTGTGGCTCATAATTCTCAGTCTCTGTTACATTTGCTAACAGGAGGAACAGTAGGTGCTAAATGGAAAAGGCTTTTAAGACTATACCTTATGGTGTAAAATAATCAGGTTTGTAAGCTCTTTACACAAACAAACAGCTCTTTAAGGCACTCAGCTGGTGAAATGCAAATACACATTGCAAAAAAGCACTATAACCTGCTCTACTCCTCAAACACTCCTGTCTTCCCCTCACCAGCAGCACCATGCTCTGGCAGGATCAAAATCACAGAGAATTGGAAGAAAATGAAGCATTTTAAGGTAGTTTAAGCGTGTGAGAATTACTGTCCTCGGACGTGGTCTGTGCCATGAGCTGCAGAGGTGTGCTTCCTGCAGCCCGAGTGTCGATGGGTCCAGATAATACAGCAGTGGTCCCGAAACATTTCAGATGAACTGGCAAAGGGGAGTTTCCCTTGTGTGGATGCCTTTGTGCCGCTCCTCATGGATGCAGTTGGAAGCTTGAGCGGCTCAGGGTGCTGCTGACCTCCTCTGGCAGCACACAGCAGACACTGAGGGCAGGTCTGGCTTCGGGAGGGAGACTGGGTTTACTTCACCGTGGGAGTTAACACTGAGATTCCCAGAGCTGTTGGCAATGTGAGCTCCCGGTGCTGAGAGGGTGCCCTGCCTTCTTCAGGAAAGGTGGTGTTTTAAAAAGGGTAAGGCTTTTCCACACAGAAATTTTAAATGGAATTTCAGGATTTATAGTTTCTTCTGAAGTTATCTCAATCAATTTTGCCCTTCCTGGGAAGGAACTGTGTTTCAACAACAGTCACGAAAGCAACTTACAGAAAGTAAAAGGCTAGATTACCAGAACAGCTTCATGAAATAGCATGTGTGCCAAAATATTTTTATACCTTTCTATTTTCTGTTTCACTTCTGTGTGAGAAAGATGTTTATGTGCTAATCACATGCATCTTTTTTTTTATGTGTCAAATGTCACTTATTAATCACTCTGAGCCCTCCCTTTCACCATAACTCAACTTCTGGCCTTGAAAATGAGCAAAATGTGGTTCTTCTAGTCTATGCCCAGTTTGGGTTAACTTATTGCACTGAAGTTCATATACATACAGCTCCCAGGGTCAGAAAATCTACAGTACACATTTTCTATCCCGTGAAAGAATAATCTCCATGGAAAGACACGCAGTTTTTAGTTGAACATGTTCTTTTATCTTTTTGGGAACATTCTGTCTTGGCTGCAGTTTTTGTCTATCTCTGACATTAGAATAATGGTGATTTGGACAGAGCCAATATTCTGCAGAAATGGGGTCTTAGGATGCAGAATCTTACCCCCTGTGGAAGGGGCGAGATCACTTGGCTTTATTCTCAAACTCTTGGGTTACCAGTGTCTGCAGGTGATTCTGCACTGAAGTTTACCATCAAGTTATCCACCTATCAGTACTCTCCTTGTGTATTTTTCACTGCAGTTAGCTAAGAGAGAAGAGACAGACGGATGATGAATGATTAATCTCTTGCATTTTTTAAAGTCTTCTAACTCAAAACTCAAAATACAGGCAATATAAGTAATTTATCACATAGAAAATTACTGCTTCACTTTTAGGCATCTCAGTGCTGGACCTTAAGCAAACAACTATATAAAAATATGTTTAAAATATAATTAAATTAAAATGTCATTATCTCACATCCTGAACAAGTAAGACTCATTGAAATTTCTGTTTCTTTAATGGAAATACATGCTAGTACATCATCAGTAAATCTGTAATTGTTTAATAGCTCAAATTCAATCAGCCCTGCCAGCCTCATTTTCCATAAGTTTCTGCTATAAGGGAGCTGTAATTTCACATTTAAATAAGCATTTTATTTAATGTGTAATGACTTTAAAATAACAGCAGAGCCATAACAGGATCAAAGAGCTTAAAGCACATGGAATACTCTGATACATTTTAAGTTGTAGTGCATTGGGAGAATCTTAACCTCTTAGCATTTGGAGATACTTTCTGTATTTTTCATGTGATGCTAGTCAATACTGCCTGGTCCTTCCTTCCAAAAGCCTGAGATGCTCTATGAAATCTGACCCCTGTATTTCAGGAATTTTTTTATTGTTGTGAAGGCTCTCAAGTGAAAGGGTGTAGGCTTGCTACAGCTGTGGCCTGTTATCTATAGGGTCAAAATAAGAGGTTTTGTTAGACATATACATTGCCTAGGGAGTATGATGTGCTACAAGTGAGAAAAGGAGGCAGTGTGAGACTGGCTCTCAGCCTACCAAGGTGTCCAAGGAGCAGTGCTGGTCTCAGGCCGTGCTGTTAGGATATCCTATGTTTTAAGGAGCACAGCTTCACACAGATTTAATGGTCCCATGCAGTCACAGGGATGAGAGCCAAGTCCTGTGAGTAATCCAACCAACGAGTTTTGTTCTCACTGCCCGGGCTGGGCCTCATTTTCTCCCTGCCACTGGAGTGAGACATCTCCAGTCTAAATAAGGCCTCTATTGGGCCTCGTGCTTCAGCTGCATGAGACCAGGAATCAGAGAGGAACCCCTTGTGCCAGCTCTAGGAGCACCTTCCCTGCCTCCTCCTTCCCAGCAACACTGCTGTTGTGTCCTGCTGCAGGAACATGGATCACCACCTGTTCCTATAATATCAGCTCCTGTTATAGGTGCATCTTGCCTTCCTTTCCAAAAGCCTGGCATTTGCTAAAAGTCACCCTGTGGTAGGGCCTCCTTCTGTCTGGAAACAGGGGACACATGTTTGGGAAGGAGTGTTTGGCTTCTGAACCAGCCCATTAGCTGTCAGCCACTGGCAGCACAATTAGAATTGTCTTGCTGTTACAGGGCACCTTTGTTTTTTTCCTTTGGGATTAAGCACATTTCTCTGCCTGACATTAATTGCTGTTGAAGCAATAATTCCACTTGCTCAAAACCCTTGTCAAATTCCTGACATGAAAATTTTAAATTATAATTAAGATGAAATTAAGAAGTCGCACGATGCCTCTCATAGCCTCATTATTTCATGCTGATTAATGTTGCTGCAAATGTCTTGTTGAAGCTGCTGAGCTGAGAGGAACCAAGGTTAGGTCTTAGCTTTTGTCCCTTCCTCCCTGCCCAGAAGCCTGCTGCCTTTTTCAGTGTAAGGAATTACATTTGATGTTACGTGAGATCATTGGTTGGAGACAGACAATGACATGAACTCTCTGAAGATCATGAGACAGACAGCAGTGGTTTATTATGGAAGACTCTTGGTACAGGGGATTGAAACTCCTGGCTTAAAACAGCTGACTGGTTGGGATCTCTCTCTGCCCAGACCTCTGGCCAGTGGTGTGCCTGCATCTAAGTTCAAACAGGGTTGGCTGAGGCTCCCCTGTATAGCTTTGAATACAACCTATCATACTGTGACAATTTGATATTTTGGAAAAAAATGTGGTTTAGTTTTAAACTTGTTTTACATTCTGCTCCAAACAAACCACTCACATTCTCTACTCCCCCAGCTTGGCTTTGCCAGAGAGTTGTCAGAGATGCCTCAATAGGGGGAAATGGTGTGAGATGTAAAAATCTGCACATCAGTGTTCTTGATGGCCAGTTCCTCACATCCCCATAAATGTTTACAATTCCATAGCGCAGCACAAGTGGAAATTGCTCTTGAATTTTCATCAGCTGACTAAGAGATGAAAACAAATTGTGGCTACTGAGGTTTGCTGTGTAAACCTGAGGAGCATTAAATGGGAGGTTAATGGGGTCTTGACTTTGGCTTATGCAGCCTCTGCTGAGAGTTATAAATCTAGAGCTTATGGAAAGGAACTGTTTGCTAATAGGTAGACTTGAAATAATGCAAACCTAGAAAAAGTTAAGTATAAAGAGTTCTGTCCAGTGTTATCCATGGCTGAAGCTAGGCATTTTTTGTTCTTGGAGGAAGGCTAAAGTTTAGCCTGGATTTTACAGCACTTTGCTGTCTGTTAAAGGAGGTGGCATATTATGACACACTTCAGTTTTTTAATTGCTGAGTTGAATTTACATTTGTTTACTGAGATATTAAAATGAAGTGAGGATAATAATTAAAAAAAATACTATACCAGATTTGGTCAAAGCAGTTGGGTAGTGGGAACAGGTTTTGTGGCATTTAGATGAAACAAAGATTTTTCTTCATGAAATGTTTTCTGCCTATAAAATGTTCCATTAAAATCCTTCCTTTTTATACAAGTAAGTGAAATTGCTTTTATATGTATTTCTCTACTGGGTTTATATTGCCTTAAGACATCAGCATCACATTAGTGGTATCATGATGTTATTTTAACTCCAGGGCACTTGCTGTTAATGTATAGCTTGTTTCATTACACCACACACAGAGAAAGCTTCAGCTTTAAGATAAATGGCAAAGAATTTTCATATATCAACACCTGAAGATCTGGAGGATTGGAAAATCACTGTAAATTTGCTGATTCTAAAAAAATCTGTAAATTGGTAAATAATCTTGTAAGGACAGATCTATAAAAAATCATTGTTATTGCTGCTCTTTGAACTCCACAGAACTGGCCAATACTGGTCATCAATGCAAGAAGATATAGCACCAACCAGACATAGTGAACCTGGGTTCATTTTGAGCCTCTGAGCCCTTGTGTAGTTTAGTGTTGATACTGTGATGTCTTGCTGAGGCAGTCAAATCCTGCAAATAACATTTTCTTAAATTGCTCTGGAAATTTAAAATTACTTTTGAGGTCTTGGAGGTTTTTGTGAAAGCTAAGCCATTCTTCATGGATTCTTGTTCTCCATAAATTAGGCTGCAGCTCAAGAGGGCACTTCATTAGTGTCTCAATCACACATTTTTCAAGTGGGATGTTTTCAGTGCAAATGTCATGGATTCAAAGAGTTGTGTTTGGTTAACTTAGAATAAAACTCTTCAGTGAGATTGCTAAAAATATGGAGTCTTAAAAACAGGCAGGCGCTGCTGGAAGGCTCTGTGCCTTCCATGTATGACAGGTGTTTCCCTCCTTTGTCCTTTCAGTCCTGGCACAATGAGGAACTGGACTCTCTCAGGTTCCCAGGCACTACCCAGAACCAAGCTGGTGGCTCCCACAGAGAACTTGAGCCGTGAGCACCAGCAGTTTCCATTTTCAGAGGTGTGAAGTGTTCTAGCATGTCAATCCTTTAAAACAGTAATTTCACATAGGGGTGTTCTGTGTGTGTATGTGTACACAGCTATAAAGCTGGACACATATGAGCTTCATCCCCTCCTAGCCATGTTCTGCAGCCCTGGTACTATACTGTTCCTCAATCTGAGAACCCTTGCTCTCCCCTGATAACTTATCAGGGAGTCTGTTCTCAGTATGGTTTTGATTGCCAGGAAAACAACCAATTTGATTCTCCCTTATGCTTCAGCTGCCTGTTAAATTCATCCTGGACAGATAACATCACAGTTTGTAAAGGTATATTAAATTTTTTGAGATATTTCCTACAAAAAAAATCAAACCATCAAATATCTTCTTGATTTAGATTTGAGACACTCATCGAAACCCCTCAGAGCTGGTTTGATGCTGCAGGCAGATTTGCACAGCTCTTGTGTTTGTTTCTGGTTTTGCATGCAGCATCAGAATCAAATCCCAGCAGCTGTGTCCTGCGACCTACCACCACACCAGGGCATGCACAGACAGTACTGGACACTGCTACATGGTGCTGACATCAAGAGCTTTCATCCCTTTTATTACCAAGGCATTGCAGCATTTGGCAAGATGTGAGTTATAGGTACTTTTACCAAACAAATCCATATTTCTCTTGGCTCTGGCACTGTATTGAGAGATAAAGCTTGGGAGGAGCATTCCAAGGCTTGGAAACAGAGCACAAGGTTTAGTAGTGTCTGACTTGTTACTGTTAAATGTAGCTACCGCTAAATGTAGCTATTGTTCCACCTCAGGGTTGAAGAAGAGTAAATAATATGTTCCCTTCAAGAGCAGGCTGCTGTGGCTGCAACCCTGGGCAGTAAGATGTGAATGTAGAAGCGCCATAATACAATTTCAAGAGAGATTGTTCACTATTTATGCGGTGAACAGAAGATTAACGTTGCACTGTTGCATGGGGAAAATTCCAGGTTTTACTAGCTACTTCTGATCTTTTGGTAGACCTGCCAGCTGAAGTCAGATGTAAAGGGGCAGACACCGATGGGAATTTAACATCAAACCAGGAACTTCTATGACCTCCTCTACTGCAGCAAGTTTAAGAGAGTGAATCCAGCATGCTGGTGCTGGAGATAGCTACTTTGCCCTGATGGTCTTTCCCTCCATATAAAGGAGAGCTCCTCTAAAAAGGAAAGCTGCTTTGCAGCAGAATATAGTAGCAAGTGTTTGAAGCATTCTGAAAATATACTCACTTTGAAATTTCAGACTGTGAGAAATTATACTCACTTTCAAAAAATTTAGGTTTATTAAAACCTTATCAAAAAATACAGCAGAAGACTGAATAGAGAAAATAATACTGCATGCCAGGAGCAAAGGATTCTATCACCATGTGCTCATCCACACAATGGATGTTCTTCCCCTTAACCCTTTAGCCCCTCCCAAAGTCTTGTCAGTCGGTCCTTCGCTGTCCGGTGGTGGTGAGCACTGTCTTACACCTTGCTTGGAGGTCAGGTGCTGCCATAGTAATGAGCTGACCCTCCCAAATACCCCCACCACCCAGGCCCTCCCACGATAACAATGCAAGGGGAGGAGAAACATGACTATACATCTACAAAACTTCTCTTAACATATACATAATACTTGCCCTTTAATTGTGAGCGTCAGACATTGCATTACTCATCTATAACAAAATCAAAATGACAAATGTAAAATACATTGCATCTTGAAGTGCAGACAATAATTTAACAACATTCTCTGTTCAAAAAATTGAAATCAGTGACATGTCAGGGAATAATGTCTTAGGACTGCAGACCGTTTTGGCGATTGTTACCACAGTGATGATTTCCTGTTTAAAGTCAAAGTGATCAATAACTCCAGTTAGAAAGAAAACCTTTTAGAGGAAAGAAAACTCAAGTCAGAGGAACTCACTGCACTGTTAATGTGACAACATTTTATAGATCTAATAAAAGCTATTCCCAATCCAGTAATCATAATTCCTCAACTATAGGTCAGGCACAGCAGAAATTAACTTAGTGTTATAAATTATCAAATTGGTAGCCAAATTTATAAAAAAAATTAACAAATATTTATTAGATCGATAACAAAAATTAGAATTTCGAAAAACCACCACAGCCAAGACAGCGTGTGCCCCAGACACAGGCGCTAGGTGAACTCAGGTCCACTGACAGAGTGCCAGCGTGTCCTCAGGAGTTCACACCAAGTGCTCCGAGCAGCCAGCTTACATACAGTTTATTCTGCCTGGGGCAGGGATGACCACATATTTCTTTGTGTGTCTTTACATGTAGAGTTGGATCCATACATGTGTTGATACAGACAAAGACGAGTTCAGACAGGACATCCAGTCTGAGTCCCCAGGCAGAAGATGTATTCACACTTAGTAGGGTGATGCCAGCTCCTGAGTACCACAGATTTAATCATGTCTAGGAGGAAGTCTTGTGAGCTTCTTTGAGACATTCCATTAATCATCGTCCAGGAAGGTCCAGATGTTATCTTCCAGGTGCAGGTGCCAGAGGAAATCCTCTCTGATGGCCCAGGACTGTCTCATTCATACAGTAACAGGTCTGATATTATCTTAACGCTGCCCGGGAACTGGTTATAATGTGAATAGAACTCTGTTCCTGGCCAGAGTGGCTACAGGCATAGTTTTGGATTTCACTAATATTTTATACATACATATATCTATTTCTATAGCATGAATTATCTCTACCATATATAACACTCGGTATGTGTGTAGCTTCGAGAATCATTCACAGCATTACAGAATTATTTTGGCAACACTCCTCAGTCCAGTCTGGCTCTCCACAGGGCAGTTCACAAAGGAGGATCACAGACTCACTGTCATTACATAGAGTGCTTTGGAAAACCCCAGGTAGGATTCATCCTGTGTGGTTAGATAGAATCATAAAGTCATTTAGATTGTAAAAGAACTTTAAGATCATCAAGTCCAGCCATTCTGCCAGCACTGCCAAGGCCATTAGTGAACCCAGTCCCCAAGTGCCACATTCACACCTCTTTTAAATCCCTCCAGGGACTGTGACTCCACCCCTGCCCTGCTCAGCTGGTTCTAATGCCTGACTATCCTTTAGTGGAGAAATTTTTCCCAATCTAAGCCTTCTCTGGTACAACTTGAAGCCATTTCCTCTTGTACAGTCACTTGTTATTTGGGACAGGAGACTGAGTGAGTCCAGACAGACAACATCCTCAGCCGTTCCCTCATTCATTGAGTGGGTCCCCATGTCACAGGAGGAGATAAGTTTGGTCTAGCAGGACCTGCCTTTCAGAATGTCATGCTGACAGGTGTTTCCCTTCTGCATCAGCTGCAATGGAAGGTTTTTATCCATCTCAGCTGATCAATATCTGTGCGAAATACAGTCATAAATGAGTATCATTTCTGCATGACTACAGCTAATGTGAAATGACCAAACAAATCTGGTAGGTCAACAAATGGTTAGAGCAATGGTGTCACAGTCAGGGTTGGTACTCAGACCATGGGACTCACTCTGCCAAGCCTGATCTGCTCAGGGCTGATGGAGTCTCTCTGACAAAGAAGGGAATAAGTATCTTTGGTCTGGGACTTGCCAGATGAGTGAAAGGGCTTTAAACTAGGTTTAAACTGGGTTTGAGAAGATTTCTACATGTGCTTCTGTGCACTAGCCTGCTCAAAGTAGAGAGCACTAGCCCTGAATTTCATTGACTGTCACTGGGAATGATTCTCCTGCATTCGCTTTAGCCAAGCATGTCTCTAATGCCTCAAAAATGGGTCATCTTGTTTTTCCCTCTGATCTCACAGGTTCTTTTCTCACCATGTAAATATCGATCTAGAATCAGCATAGGCCTAGCCCTGCTCCCACAGATCTTGCAGAATAATTTAGGAGAAGTGCATGTAATGGTTGTTTTGACTACCTCAGTCTTAATGTGAAATGACAGTTTTTCTTAATGCCAAATATCTTTTATGCTTTGCATAAAATGCGTTACTGATATGGAGGGGTATTAATCTATGCCTAGCACCTGAAAGAGGATTTAAGTTTAAAAACTGTTTCCAGATCTCTATATTTAGCTCTTCCTGTTTCAGAGATGTTCAATTTGCAAATACCTATGCTACTATTTGATATAAATCCTATTTCAGGTATTTGCATTTCAAATTTGATTGGAGTTATGCAAAAGGCTCTGTGTAGTGTAAGGCAGCTTGGTTTGGAGGCCTTCCACTGAAAAGCAGCAATGTAGCTCAATGCATGTTCCACAAATTGGGCAAGATACGATCACATCTTAGAGTGCTATTTTCCCACTGTGACTAATGCCCCACTCCAGCCCCCACAGCCATCCTTGACAATGCACAACACTGCAATTCAAGCATGAAGTTATACCCACAGATAGGAATGCCAAGAACACTTAGCAATCCATGATTCAGTCCAGCAGATTCAGATAATGTATTTGCTTCATAAAGAAAAATATGCCTTTAGAGTACTACTAACCATTTTTCTTTCTGAAAGGGAGGAGATTTTCTGCACAGGGTCCTCCCCTTCTCCAAGGGAAGTGGCTCTTTAGAGATGATAGCTCCAAGAGCCTGTGCCCAGCCCAGCCAGTCCTTAGGGTCCATGAACTCAGACAAAACCACTTCACTTCTTGCTCCTGCATGAGCCACGGAGACCCCAGCTTAGCTGAAGAGTGCTCACCCACTCTTGATCACATGCAGTGATCTTTCTTGCAGCAGGGCTGGTTTGTGTCTCTGGCAGAGGAGGAGCGCTTCTAATATTGCTGGGAAGCAGGGGGTGTCTGGGATGCTTCCTAATATCATTACAACAGGAGGAATCTGCAGAGACCCTGCAAAAGAAAGGGCATTTGCATGGAAATTACTGATCACTGTAACACCCTCCTTCTCTGGGGAAATAAATGGATAGAACTGCAGGTGAAACCCAAGGGGGCCTGAGGTACTTCATGGCAGAAGTATAGGGAAATCAGCACCCAAAGAACAGCTGTCAGGGAATCTGTCTCCTGGTTGCAAGGCCTTGTGACATGGCTGGGCATGCTGTGGGACACAAAAAGAGAGAAACAAGGCACCACTGCCCGCTGTCTTTCTAGCCCTAGAGAAGGAGGGAAGTCAGTCTCTGTTCTTTTCACCACCTGGAATAAGACAGGTGTAGGGACACTTTGGTTGGAGTGTAAAACACTCTGATGTTGACCTGACCTGCTCTGCTAGAGCAGCAGAGTCCCATCAGCTTGGATAGGAGCCATAAAACTTATTTTAGTGGAATATTTTTCCAATTTTTCCTCTTTGTGAGGATCTTTTAGAGCTGGACAAGGAGAGGATGAGTGGACTGTGTACACTGGGGGAACAAAAGCCTGTTAAGGAAATTTCTCAGTCTAAATAATGAGACTCTGGCTGTCGCACTTCCAATGTCAAGACTTTTACTGCTGGTACTGAGGCCCCTTCACAACCGAGGCTCCAGTGAGCCCACGGGTGCCTTGCTCCTACACACCCCTCACACACAGTCAGACCAGGTTTCCCATGACAGAGTCTCAGATGTGCTTTTCCATAAAGCCATTTCTTCCTGGTGCAGTCCTGTGGCTGTGGCAGGCACTGTGAGAGATGATTCTTATCATCTCTCAGCAGCCCATTGCCTGCTGTTACTTTTAAGGGCAGAAATTCAGTATTGCGAATAAGGTAGAATCCTTATGCCTATATTTGCAGGTTTTGACGTGCATTAACTTCATTTAAATGCAAGTTTCAAATGCTTAGACTTTAAGCCTGGCAAGGCTGTGATGTCAAACAAGCCTTAAGTGATGCTCTTGGCTGGCATCTCCCTGAGCCACAGGCCAGCCAGCCTTGGCTGCTCCTGCTTGGTGGCACCCAGAGCTGTGTGGGGCCAAACTCCAACTTTTAGCTCTTTCCTGCTGTTATCTGGCTTTACATTGGCTAGGTACTAGGAAAAGGAATAAAACAACAGCTAAAAGAGAGAGTCCTTGGATGCCCTTCCTCCTGATTCTTTGGCTCTGGCTTCCCTATCCCATTCTCTGGCTTCTGCCTGTTGTGACAATGCTCAGCCCATCTCACTTCTCTCTGTTGTCAGCCACTGAGGCACACTGCTGTATGAGTGTTGAGGGTTGGGCCACAAGTACAAGTTTCTGTAGGAAGAATGGCAAGGTTTTTCAAAGACCGCGCTTACAAAGACACAAGTTTATTTGTGCAGCAAAATAATGTTAATGTAGGGTTGCCCAAATAGTCCCTTTGAAATTTTGCATGTTAATGTGAAAACTCAGTAAAGCACAAATTGGGTTCATTTATGCAGCAGGAAAGGAGGAGAATTCCTCATAATCTAACCTAAACTCGTACAGTGATCGCCATTCTTTTCTTTATTCACGCAATTCTCATTCCCTGCAGTTGCGGGCTGCCAGAGCACAGCGTGTGGCGCTCGTGTGTGTGTGACACGGTGACAGCAGGTGGCAGCAGGATCCCACCGGCTCCCGGCATTGATCCATCCCCAGGGCCGGTGCGGGTGGAGCGGTGGGAGCTGCAGAGCGCGCTGAGCTCGTCCTTGGCCCGGCAGCCCGGGAACGTGCGGTGTTCCCGCTGGATGTGCCCGGGAACGTGCGCTGTTCCCGCTGGATGTGCCCGGGAACGTGCGGTGTGCCCGGGGAATGTGCCTGGGAACGTGCGGTGTGCCCGGGAACGTGCCCGGGAACGTGCGGTGTTCCCGGGAACGTGCGGTGTGCCTGTGGAATGTGCCCGGGAACGTGCGGTGTTCCCGGGAACGTGCGGTGTGCCCGGGGAACGTGCCCGGGAACGTGCGGTGTGCCCGGGAACGTGCGGTGTGCCCGGGGAATGTGCCCGGGAACGTGCGGTGTGCCCGGGAACGTGCGGTGTGCCCGGGAACGTGCGGTGTGCCCGGGGGATGTGCCCGGGAACGTGCGGTGTGCCCGGGAACGTGCGGTGTGCCTGTGGAATGTGCCCGGGAACGTGCGGTGTGCCCGGGAACGTGCGGTGTGCCTGTGGAATGTGCCCGGGAACGTGCGGTGTGCCCGGGAACGTGCGGTGTGCCCGGGGAATGTGCCCGGGAACGTGCGGTGTGCCCGGGGAACGTGCCCGGGAACGTGCGGTGTGCCCGGGGAATGTGCCCGGGAACGTGCGGTGTGCCCGGGGAATGTGCCCGGGAACGTGCGGTGTGCCCGGGAACGCGCGCTGTTCCCGCCGGACCTGGGCACGGCCGGGCCGCTGCTGGCCCCGCGCACGGACAGCCGGGCTGCGGCGCTCGGCTCCTGCCGCCTGCCGAGGCACCAGTGCCACTAGGTGGGGGTAGGAGCCTTTCAGGCTGAAGGTAGATAACGCTGGCACGAACAACGGCATCAAGTTGTGCCTTTATCGAGCCGCCTGTAGAGTAGAGAGGGGAGAGCCTGGAGTGGGACTGTCCCCTGGAGAGAGGGGAGGCTGTGTGTGGGACCATTTGCCACATTCCCACCCAGGGAATTGCCGCAGAATCATTCTGTGCTGTGGAATCTAAGTCACCTCAGCCACCGGGGTTAGAAATCTGGGAAAGCCGGGTATTTCCCAGAGGAGGAATATTTCAGTTGGAATTGCAGCCTGCCACCCAGCATGGAGAGGCTCTTCTTGTGATGATTATTAAACCACCATTAATAAATTTACTGTCTTTTGGCAAATGGAAAAAAAAAAATCATTCAAATATTTTCACCCAAATGTCATTCTGTAAAAAAAACTGCTGGGAGACTGATGTAGGACTTGGTTATAAAAGCTCACCTGACTCCAACTGGTAGTTGGGATCCAGGTACTTGCTTCCATGGTAGGAGCAGAAGTTCACCATGTGGATGTTGGATTTTGACCTTTCTTCTATTTAAAAGGTCAATGAAAAGTGTGCAAACCCCATCTTTTCCAGTCTGCTCAGCCTTGCTCTCAGTCATGCTGTTTTAAACAATGCTGAAATCTGTTGCATTGTAAAGTAGCTGTGCGAAGGAATGCTGGGCTTGGAGGGCAAGACTCAGTGAACAGACAAAACAGTACTTTGTAAAAAGAAAGACAACAGATATTTTTTCCCTTTGCCAGTGTAACCTTTTTAAATTAAATTATCAGGTTAAAATAAACATCTTTCAATTATTTAAGGAGTAGGAGAAAAGTACAGTTAAATAAATTATTCATCATGCTATAAATAGTTATTTTAATTCTAAGTACTGTAACATTTTTCAGGGAACCATTATTTATTTGCATTATTATTTATATGCCTCAGTGAGAGAGTTTTATTAAGTTTGAATTTGTAACCCCAGATTTGTGTGTTGTTTTCTTGCACGTAAGTCTGGATTGGTCTGTTTGAACTGTGCAGTTTGGGAATGTATGTGAATAAAAGTAAGCCTTCTTCAAGCTGTCCCAGCCTGTTGACAAACTCAGAGAATTTTTTTTGAGGTCTAATACTCTATGTAAATCAAAATGAAAATGGAATGGATACTGTAATTGTAGATTGCTATGGTTGTGAGACACAATGAGATCATGTCAGCTGTGAATGTTACAGAACAAATGTGTGCACTGGGAACTATTATGCAGGCTGCTGTTTCTCTGGTCTATCCTTTAACTAGAACTGTGTGGGGACAATATGAAATATTCATGTTACTGACATTTTAGAGGTAATAAGACTTTTTATACTATTTTTTCATTGATCATTTAAATAGGTTCTCTAGTTATTATAATTTTCAGATATAAAACTTATAATACCTTCACTTGAATAGGGCCAAGTTAACAGGTCATACTCTGAAAACTTTGCTTTGTGGATCATTCAGAGCTGGTTATCTTTTATTGATCAACTGACAGCAGGACCTTGCTAGAAGTCATTAAAATGCTGGACTGGCATGCTGTGCTTCCCACCTAACCCATGCTCTGTGGCACTGCTGCTAGCAGCAAGAGGGCTTCCCTTGCAAGCTCCAAGCACTGGAATGAGTGGGCTCCATTCAGACAGTGGCACGTTTATTGTATCAGAGTTGAAAATAATTTCCTTTGAAATTTTCTTTCTCTTTTTTCTTCTCCCATTATCTCCGGGAACAATTACATTCACATCCTGTCAAATGCTAGTGCTATCTCTGTAAATCAAACTGTGGCTTATTTAGAAATCCATACTATGAAGGATTCTCTTGTCCTCATCTATGATTCCTCTGTATGTACCAGTAACAAAAATCTTTCTGTGAGCAATATTTCTGTACACCCATGTTGTGGTATCTCTTCAGACCAGTGCTATTATAATGCAAATTGCAGATATTGAAGATCAGTATACAGAAAATGTATACTGTATACTGCAACATAACAAGGCATGTTATATTGCAGTCATTTGGGAATTTTAAAACTCTTCACTATCCAAATACAATTTTTTTCATATTTCAGGTGGACACAACAAAAGCTACTACCCATCCTCATAATATTGATTAGTTCTGCACTACTCTGGATTTTGTGCATTTGGTTTTGTTTCAATTAGTATTCAGATCTGCCAGCAAAATGTTATATGAATGCTGAGAAACTTCTTATGCTTGGCTTTTCCCATTTCCTTTTTTCCTTCCCATTTTCTCCTTTTCCCTTTCCCTTTCCTCTTCTATTTCCCCTTCTGTTCACTGATGTTAGGATGGTTTTCATCAACTAAGAATTCACGTATTCTTTACAGCTGTATCACCACTACCCTTTTGAGCATGGCATATCAAGGGACCATTTTCCCAGGCTAGTGAGTGCCTCCCTTCTGAAGTGAGTGAAGCTGATAGTTGAGGTCAGCAAAACGTGCAACTGGATTCACATGTGCTGCATGTCTGTCTCACTTTTTCCTCCTGAAAGATAGCAATGGCTTTGGTCATGCTCACCTGTCTGTTTGGACATCCTAGATATAATAACCTCAACATACATTTACATCCACCTTTGAACACCTTTTGGCTACCAGTTTTATAACTCAGCTTGCATCCAGCATTTGCTTCAGATCACAACATTCACCACAGAACTTTTACACTTTAGGGTTGTTCCTTTGAAGCCTTTTGATTCCATTTTTGGCTTTTGAAATCAGTTTGGTTTCCAAATAATGGTTGAGCAGATTCTTTTCCTCTGCAACAGTTACCAGCCTCTAACACATCTGTGTACCATTGACTCTGCCATGACATGTGATACTTCCGTGCCTTTTTAAATGTCATGTACTGAGCTCATGCCTTAGGTACCTGGCTGTGTTCCCCCTCCACATTCCTTAGATCCCTCATCAGCCTTGGCTTGAAGAGTTTTGCATAAGGACCAATTTCCACACTCCTTGAACAATTTATTCATTGCCTCCAAGGGCAGTAAGCATCATTTTGAACCAGGCATACTGCATTGTAACAAATATGCTGTAGTGTAACAAGGTTGTGTGGTGTATTTTAAGGAGCTCTGGAGCTACTAGTGACGGGTTGAATGTGAAAATACCGTCCATCACATCTCATTGCCATGAAAAGCAAACTTGTATTTCAGCATTTCTGTTTGAAATGCTCTCTCAAAGGTTTTTAAATGTAAGTATGAATACTGCCAAATAAAAATAAAGCCTTTAAAATACACATCTAAAGTAGCCAAAGTTATAAGCAGCATTATGGAAAGAAGCTCCAATATAAAAAACATACAAAAAATAACTTCCTGTAGATCTACTGAAGCTGAAACTGGTATTCAGTTCATATGATTCTTCCACTGGGTGCAGAAAAGATGATGATGATTTAGAAGAGAAGTTAAAAGGGAATGCTTTTGAAAATGCTGTCCATAAATAGTCAGCATCTGCCCCAGTATCTGCCTCAGAACTCTGCACCATGTAAGATTTCATCAGGGTTTAGAATTTAATTTTTAATTAAATTCTTACTGCATCATTTTGTATGACCCCATTAGAGAAGAATAATATTGTTTTTTGTGAATTTTATTCATGGAATAATTGGCCCAGAATTAATTCTTTATCAGCAATTGAGAAAATACTGAGAACATTAAAGAAAATATTCAAAGAAAACTCGAACTGACACATTTGGCTTAACAGAGCTGTATTTAAAAAGGATGTGCACATGAAGAATCCAAGGCATAATGAAGCCTCCTACACAAAACATAGAATAAAATATTTATACTGTAATCATGCTATTAATAAAATGATGTATCAGCTGGTGTCTGCTGCAACAAAACTCAGCTGAGAGCCTGGTTACTGTATAGATGGGGCAAAAGAAATCTAAGAACTGAAGACCAGAAGCACATGGACTAGCTTGGGAATCCCTATCCTGATTTAGGTGTTCAGTTGTGTAATACCCTGACTTTCAGGGGATTGCCAAGTCTCCCATGGCAGCTGGCACTGTCCTTTCACACCAAAGATGTGCAGTGAAGGGAGCAGAGGGAAGGTCCGGCTGTGCTGCTTCCATCCCTGGTATCCACCTGATCCCTGTGAGTGCTGGGGGTGTCTGCAGTGATTTCTTGTTTCCAGTTGTTGTTGAAGGTAGTTCTATCCTTAGGAATGGTTTGGCTTGATCAGGGCAGAGCAATCTCAGGGGCTTTGCTGTCAGTTGCTGCCCTTGTCAGAGTGCTGCTGTGGTACCCAATGGTCATCTTCTCTTCTTTGGGCTTGGTCCAGTTTCCAAGGTTTAAAGAAAAAGATTAAAACCCAGGAGGTTTGTGTAGGGGCAAAATGACAGATAGAAATGAGAGGAACAGTTAATCTGCACTATGAATGGACACTGCGGGGCCAAATCTTAGATGCAGTCTTAAGGGTAGCTGTACAGGAAAATTTAACCAACAAATAGATACTGCTTGGTGCTTTTCCTGTTGCTATCATGATTCCTTGTCCTGGATTGCCAAGCAAATTGTATTCTATTTGCCATCTGTATGGCAGCTGTCTTCTGTTAAGTGGGCAGTGTTCTTATCTCTCCCACAACCACTCCTCCCTCCGCAGGGACATCTGCTGATAACAGCTATTGAATGTCACTGCATAACTGATAGGAGCTACAGCATCTCACTGGAGATGTGAGCCCAGAGGGAGGAGCCAAGCATTGCTACCTGGATATAATCTGGAGATTCTGGAACACCAGCACAGCTTCTCCACTGGGTTTCCCAGAGGAACAGCGGCTGCTTCTTCCACTAGATCTTCAGAGGAAGAATACATCCTTCTCTACAGGCTCCCTGCTCCAGCAGAACCACCCCTGACACTGCAGGAGGGCTGAGCCACATTGCCAATGGGACTGCTGTCACCCTGTTCTTCTAAGTTCTTCTAAGCCTTCTGATGTTTACATTCTTGTAACAAACTTTCTCAGGTGCTTTTCTCTAAATAATTATTGGTTTACAGTCTTTTCTAAGGGAGGAGAAATTTGATGGACTGTTTGTCCAGTGTCATTGGAGAGGTGGCACTGTCACCCTCCAATCCACTGTTACTTTTGAAAATCTGTAAATGTTGGAGTCAGAAATTAAACTGCTTTCTTTTTACCTTGGAGATTCCAATGTCTGCATAGTTTTGTTTCATGTCCTATAGTGACAGACTGCTACCAGCACCCTGACCAACAAAGTGTCAGGTCATGTTCTGACTCTGTCAGTGTTGTTTTGGTTTACTGCAATGTTAATTTTATCTTTTTTTTTCTTCCCTAATAAAGAACTTTTACTCCTGCTCCCATATTTTTTTGCCTGAGAGTCCCTTAATTTAAAATTTATAGCAATTCAGAATGGAGGGGGTGGTGTGTGTTTACATTCTCCATTTCAGGGGAGGCTCCTGCCTTCCTTAGCAGACGCCTGTCTTTCCAAACAAAGACATCTACTTTTTGATGCATGTGTGAATTCACTTTGAGATCTCTCCTTGTTTGCTGGGAGCAGAAGGGAGGTGTTGCTCACAAGTGAGGTGATGGCCCTTGGCATGAGCCATTTATCTGTGTGGTCCCCAGAGTTCTGCCCAACACATTACCTGCCAGAAGCATCTTGGTGCCCAGTTCTGCAGCAGTTCAAACTTTATCCAGAGCCAGAGTATGCTGAGCTCCCAGCCTTCCTCCTTGTGCAGAGAGGAGGAACACAGGCAGCAGTACCCCTACTGCTCTGCATGTGCATGGCTGAATTTGATAGTGGTAGGCGGATATTCTCCTCCTAGAACACTCCTGCATTTCTTTGTTGACAGGAGTAGTTTTCTGCACAGTGGATTGCTCAGGCTCAAAAAAAGAACAACTGAAAATTATATTGAGAGTTTGTTATAAATATGATCTATTGCTGTGAGAAGGTTACGAGCAGGAAACACACAGCCTGCAGCTTTGTTCTGTCGGCTTGGCCAAGCTAAATAAATTTTGATTGGAGTTTATTGGAGTAGGTTCTCTTTTCTCTCTCTCTCCCTCTGTCTCTCCCCAAAGACACTGTTACTGGTGGATTAGGCTGTTCAGGGAACGGCTGGGAAGTGCTCTAGGTTTAAAAAACTGTTCTTTTTTGCCTGAAAAAAGAAGAGGAAACCTCATGCAGCCTCCAGGAATTAGGGTGCAGAGACACCAATAACTCAGTAACAGAAGTGTCATAAGGGGAAGGCAAAATCGGTGGAAGTCCCTCTCTGCTTTCCAGGGGTGGGAGAGGCCTCCTGACTGGAGCAGTGTGCAGAGCAAGGGCATTTCTCTGCTCCACTTGGGATAAAGCAAAACTTGGACTTTACCTCTTGAATCCAAGCAGGGAGAGTCACAGAATTATAGAATGGTTTGGGTTGGAAGGGAACTTTAAAGGGCATGTAGTTCCAGACTCCTTGCCCTGGCAGGGACACCTTCCACTGTCCCAGGCTGCTCCAAGCCCTGTCCAGCCTGGCCTTGGGCACTGCCAGGGATGCAGGGGCAGCCACAGCTGCTCTGGGCACCTGTGCCAGGGCCTGCCCACCCTCACAGGGAAGATTTTTTTTCCTAATATCGAATCTAAACCTACTCTCAATTTGACCCTATTCCCCCTTTGTCCTTGAACTCCAGGCTCTCATAAATAGTCTTACCCCATCTTTTGTGTAAATTCCCTTCAGGCACAACTAGGTGTCTGAAGCCTTCTCTTTTGTAGGATGGACAATCCTAATTATCTCAGCCTTTCCTCATAGGAAAGGTGCTTCATCCCTCTGAGGAAGGGAGGATGCCTGGGCATGTCAAAGAGCTGGGCTGCTCTGGAAATGCAGCTTTTTAAAAAAAAAAAAGAAAAAAAATTCCATTTCTCTGGAACATTTTTGTTTTCTACAAAATAGATCTTTTAATAAGAAAAAGAAATAATGTATTTACTAATTGGTTATGTTGGTAGATCAGCTCAGAGCAGCAGCAAACCAGAAAAGAGGTAAAAGTGTACTGTGAGAAATCCCCTTTCCCAAACAGAAATAAAAGTAAATTTCGATGCTTTTTGGCATCACCGAGCTAATTTCATTTTTTTTTGTAGGAGCAAAGATTTTAAACCTGACCAAAAATAAGATTAAATTGCTTTCTTCTTTTTACCCTCTGTCCCAGTCCATTTCCATCAGGTAGTGTTTCTTTCTTTTGTTTTCTGTACTCAACCATTGCTTATTGCTCTAAATTATAATAACTTATGTCTGGACTGTTCCAAAGGTGGTTTGATTTCCATGGTAATTGGATTTGATATTTCAGTAAATTCTTAACCTACTCTCAGAAGTGTTTATGCTCACTGAGAATTTCAGTAAGGGCTGTGAGATGCTCAAGTGAGGTTCAATAATTAGAAGTATAAGATTTATTTTGGATGAGAAAAGCTGTGGATGTCAGTGATGCTAATTACATTGCTAAGGAATTGATACTTCTAAAATATTAATAAATATTAGTATATTGGAATACTCATACAGAAAACAGCTTCATTCAGGCCTTTAGGGACACCTTGCTACACAGCAAAGCTTTAGTGAAGTCATTAAGAAAAGCATTTACAGCTTTCAAAAGAATCTGTGGGACTGATCCTGCTGTGAACAGCAACACAGGGTCCACTGTGCAGCTCAGGAGAGTCCCCTCTGGTCACACAGACAGCCTCAGACTCACAGCATATCAGTGCTTAATGTGGCTGGACAAGAGTGGCCTGGGAAACAGCAACATACAGCATCAGCTGAAGATGGAAGTACCCAAATGGTTAAAAACCAGTAACTGAAACAGCAAGCTGGATTTCAGGCTTCCAGAGGAGTATTATTAATGCAGTAGCTTAATAAGTACAATAGTAATGTAAGGTTTTACTTTTGCACACATCTATCTATCTATCTATCTATCTATCTATCTATCTATCATCTATCATCTATCTATCTATCTATCTATCTATCTATCTATCTATCTATCTATCTATCATCTATCTATCTATCTATCTATCTATCTATCTATCTATCTATCTATCTATCTATCTTCCCAGGTTAGATAGTCCCAAAATGAGCTAAAAGAATGATGAGTGTGGTACTTGATGCTGTGTGCAGAATTTTATTTTTTTTGTAATTATACGCACGCCTGGCTGCAAACCTGGAGAGCTAAGGGAAGGTAAGTAGGAAGGACAGACAAGTGCTTGCTAATGGCAGCTATTGGGTGGCTCCGAATAAGGTCCTTCAGAGAATCTGTTCCTAACTGTTGTTGCAAGGACTTGGAAGCAGTTTCAGTGTTTCTGGGTGCTCGTGGAAGTGTCTCCTGAGCCAGGGGAGTCAGCTGCCTGCAGTGCTGGTCATGGGCACGCTTGTTGGCTCTCCTCACCTGGGACAGCTGACCTGCACCACGGGCAGCTGTTAAACACCTGCACCAGCCCCCAGTGCTGTGCAGCATGAGGAAAAGGCTTTTGCTGCCCATACACCCCTCAGACTTAATCTGATTTCCTTCTAACAAGCTGCTTCTTATAATATTTCAGATTCTGCTAGGTTCCTGTTAATGTATTTGCAGTGTGGGAAAACAAGCTGCTTGAACGAATAGCTTACCTTTTCTAAGTGTATTCCAGTCAATAGTGAAATACACAAATAGGGCATCTTTTTAATGAAACAATTTTGCTTTGAGTTTTATAACTTCACTATCAGGCAAAGAAAGTGTTTTGGACTTTTTCCTCTGTGTCGTTAAAGTATAAGAGCCCTCTACAACTGTAATTCAGTGTGAAAAATTTACTAGGTACCAATCAGATCTGGTGGATTTCGGCTGTGACAGAGAGGAAATGCTAAACAAAGTGGTTACTGTATATTCTGTTGCCTTAGAGACTGAAACATCTGTATCCATGCAGGCAAGTGATGCAGACATGGTAAGATTTGACTCCTTACATTCCTCTGTTCCTCTGGCTGTCAATGGAAATGTTTTATGGTGTGAATATTCTGGGCTTCTTTAGCATTGTATTTATCTGGTTGTGTAGCATGACTTTGGACTAGGAGGGGTTTTTAATTAAAGTCTAACTCTGAAGTCAGGACTCTCCCTAAGAAAAGATGCTTTTACATAAATAATTTTTCAAGATGAACTTGGAGGGACTTGAAATGATTGTTGTACTGGTGATAATAGTTGGATTTGTGAAGGCACTTGAGCATATGGGTCTCCTAGAAGACAACTTTGAAGGTAGGATATTAAGAAATCGAAAATATTTTATTCTGAAAGCCAGAAGAGGCTTGCTGCAGAGGCTTTTACTTTAATCTGTATGTGCATGTGCAGCGTTTGAGTATCTGGGGAGCTGAAAGGTAGCTGAAATAATGTTATACACTCTCTTTAGGCAAATGATATGTATTTAAATGTCTATATAGTATTGTAGCTCTCATTGCAATGCTGAAAATAAATCTGACAATTTAAACCATTCTTTGTTTAAGATTGTTTCAAGAACTTCAATACAGATTTGTGTGCTTTAGTAAACTGCAGCTCACTTCCAAAGCTCTAAATGAAAAGTTTGCATTTTAGTAAGTTTATCATTATATCCTCTCAATTTGTTCTAATTTCTAGAAATGTCATGGCTTATGTTTAGCTATTGACTGCTATTAACAGAAAATCCAAAAACCTTACTGAACTTACTTGGCTGAATGTTTCTGTCATAATCAATTTAGCCCTCTCTCAGAATATTTGTCTTTAACAGAACTGCTTGGTCTTGCTCTCTATTCTCAAATATGTTTAGGGAAACATTGCCGATTGAAAGGTAAATATGCTTTGCAGAATATAGTTTGAAGGAGCTATGGGACTGCAAAAGATATCCTAATTCTTGTTACCTCTCTGATTTATAAACAATTCATGTAGAAACATGCAAATATTAAATTTAAGAAGGGATGAATTTTAGACAGTGAGATCCATAAATCAAAACATATCTGTACAGAGGGTGTCATTGTTTAATAGGGAGAGTAGATTTACAGTATGCCTGAATATTCCTGAATATTGAACAGCTGCTTTTTTTAGACACTTGAGAGTCATTTTTTATGGGGAGCAAGAAATACACAGTTGTTAAAGTAACCTTCAGCTACCACAGATAGAGAACCATTATTCCTTTCTGCTTCAGAGCTTATGACAGCCTAGAAGAGGTGAGCTTGCTGGCCTCATAGTAATTTACCTGATTACATTGGGTAGAAGGTTTGAAGAATCTTGAAGAACTATAAATGGAGGGAAAAAGTTACAAAACTTTTGGTTCTTTGACTGTGTGCTTTATTTTAGTTCTCATGCATGTGTTTGCTTTTCCTACTTCGTACTGCTTTGAGCATTTTTCCTAACTTTTGTGTTTGCATGAATTAAGAGGTACCTGGTGATGACTGATGGAAAGCATTTTGAAGCTGGGGCAGTAATGCAGTTTGCATAGCAACTGCTTTACCTACCAGCTCTGACTTTGCCAGGGCTATTGAAATTATCAAATTCTGCACGCAAGACAAAATGACAATAGAAAAATTCACTTATTCTGGCTTTTGTGAGTCCTCAGATGTCTATGTGCTCCTGTCACAGAAAGATGTTAGATAGTACCTGATGTACAGGAAATTTCATGTCTCCAGCTCTAACAAAGTCTGTTATGAATTGGTCCATCTGGGCACCTGGATTTTTGGAATCCTTTTATTGTCTGCCTGAATGCATCTAAGGGCAGATTCTATTGAACAACTTGGTTAAAAAAGAACGGAGCATTGAAGAAGGAAGTTTAGGAGAGAGTGGTTCATGGGTGTGGGTAGCTGCTCCTTCCCAGCACCCAGTCTCCAGTGTACCTGCAAGCTGTACTCATGTCATGAGTAAGGGGGGAATGGCACATTGCTGACTCCTAAGAAGATGGAAAGTTTGGGAATATTTGAATAATTCAGAGGAAATCATCATAATGTCTAGTTGTATTTCTGATTAAATTTACATTAAAATACTGTGAATTACGATGAAAAAGGGATGAGGTTAACTTCACATTAATATGTTAGAACTTCAGGTAAGCTGGTATTCAGACTCTGTACTTTGAACCTGTACACAATTATGGCTTCCTTACAGCTTCTCCTGCCATGTCCACCCTTTGTAAGAACATACAACATACACATTCTTTGTGAAGCTCTGGTCCTTGTGAGATCTGCTGCTTCCTTTGCTGTAATGGTGAGATGACTGAGGTTGTCTGTCAATAATTTCCAGCAGAGACTATTGACTATTTGTTACAATAGGTTCTTAATGCTCACATGTTGGTTGTTATACAAAAAAATTATGTTTATTATTTTAGTGAGAAAAAATTTGAGCTTGAACTTCCCTTATTTTTAATAGTACTGCGTAATGCTGTAGGATTTACAGAGCATGATGCTCCATAGGAATCTACACTGTCAGTACAGTGTAAATTCCACAAGAGTGTGTTATCCTAAGAAGAAACAAATTTCTGTTGCCAGGCTTCACTGAGCAAAGAGAAAACAGGTATCAAGTTGAACATGGAGCTGTAGAAAGGTGTGCTGAACCTTAAGCATTGCATATGGAGTGCTAGCCAGGAATAGCTGGAACAACTGGACCTTGCCTTGGGCCCAGATAACTCCTAGCTGTGCTTTCAGTTTCCCCAGACTGTTGTGGACTTTGTTTATACTGAACAGCTTACAAAAGTACACTGCTAGCAAACTCTGTGTTGAAACCATTGTCATTATAATTCAAACTCATCAATACTTTCTACAGAGAGACTTTCAAACTGACATACAAATATAGAATATAGAATCTATACATTTTTAAGTGGAGGAAGATAACTCAAATTACCATCAACAGAAATAGGCAAAACTTCTTGAAATTCTGCACCCTTCCAGCTAGCCATGACCATCCAGTAATACGTGTTCTCTCTGGAAGATCACAGTCACTAAAAGGAAATGCTGGTGCTGGAGTTGGAGTCCTTGACTCTTGCTGGCCTCTTGCTCTTACTCAAACATTGGGCACCTGGACAGGTGAGCCAGCTGAGTCTTTGTGCTGCTGAGAAAGGGCCTCTGTCTAAATGTCACATAGAGCACTCAAACTTATAAACTTATCTGCAACAGCATTAGCTCAATCCATCTGTCAGTAACGGAACAGAGTGGAGGACATCAGAGTTTTCCCAACTGTGCTTTTGTTTCTGTCAAAAACTGGTTTTGAAAAACATACCAATATTCACAATAAACCCCAAATACTCCTATGCAATTTCCTATCTCCTCCACATCTACTAAAATGCAGTGGAGAACAATGTTCAACACTAGATGTTCCTAGGGAAACCTGCTGTCCTTCAGCTTCAGCCTGTGGTGTACAGGGTGCAGGATAGAGGGAAAGAGTAGAGTTTCTCACAGAAGAAAAGCAGAATGATATGAAGATTCTCTTGACAACAACAATTCAAATGTTCATATACATCTCATAATCTTAGTTTGGTTAGAACACCTGCATATTAATTCCCATCTTTTTGAGATCTACTGCCATGTAATCTTGAAATTTAACTCTCTGTTCCTCAAATCTCTTATCTCCTTTTCCTTTTCCTCCTTTATTTTCTTGAAGTGTGTACCTTGTTAAGTCTCAGCCCTGGCTCACTTCCCATGCCTTGCTGTGCTGTGGCTTGGCTGTTTGGCAGTGTGTGGCTGTAGGACAGGGGTTCCTCAGCAGGGCTGGGGGCAGAGCAGCACCACGGTGCACTGACTGCCTGTGGCCAATGGGGCAGAGCATGTCAGCACCAGCAGGGCTTCTCAGACTGCAGGGCCACTTCACACAGAAAAACACAAGAGCACTGCTAGAAATATATAGTCACACAACAGACTGAAAGGCCTGAGTTTGTATTTTCTGGTGCCCATACTTGGGTTTCTCCCTTTGCTACTTCTCTTTCTGGACCATTTGTCACTGCTTTTTATCTTTAAAAAAATTAATCATGCCAGTGCCCTGGAATGAGCTCAGAGTGCTATCCTTGAGGATAAAAGACTGGCTCTGAGTAGACTGAGCCAAACCAGCAGCTTACAAACCAGACTAACAATGAAGACAGCTCTGTGTATGCATTGACCCTTGCGAGCTGAGAGACACCTGCTGTCCTCAAGAAGGTGACAGAGCTGACTGGCTGTCACACACTTGCTGGCTGAAAGGAAGTCATTATCAGAACTGCAATATTTTCTCTGTGTTCCCACAGCAGTCACGGCATGGCTATGTGCTGTTTCTCTGCTCATAGGTTTTGGTACTTGGTGCACACTGACATGTGTGCCCACAACACACCCCCAAGGTGCCCACAGGACAGCCTGAGCTCATGGTCAGCACTTCTGCTTTGGGCTGTGTGAAGTTACACAATTAATCTGGCACTGGGCAGTTTCAGCTGTCATTGATGGACATACTTTGGGGGTGTCTGCTTCAATGTGGACTCAGGATGAGCAAGCACTCATCTTCCTGTTCCAGCTTTGGAATTTTTACGGTCATGCACTTTCACTGGCTTTTTGAGTTGCTGATGAACTCAATAGGAAGCATTTATACCTACAGGTGAACTCTGGCCTACAAATCACTTCTGTGCACTCATGTGAGCCACTAGGACTGTACCCCTTTTGTGAGCACAGAATAACCGAAGGACAGGGACCTTCTGAACAGAAATAAACTTGTTTGCTATCATCTGGCATGGTTTTCTACATTCTAACAATTACAGGACTGTTCAAGAGATTTTCCTCTCACTTCTTCAAGATGGTGCTCAGACAGATTGAATGTCTTTTTCTTTAAATAATTTATGCATAAGTAAAATTGAGTTAAAAATAATTACTAGTTCCATTTTCCTCCATGCTTAACCTTGACCATAAAATACCTGTAACTTCTACATGGAAAGGTTCTAAATCAGCAGGCTGTAAACTGTAAGAATCTGCTAGCAGTGTGTGCTATTATGTACTGCTGTGCATGTAATAAACTTCTGTCTTCATTCTGCCACTTCTAACAGGCTCATCATAGTGATCATCTAATTCACACCTTAGAAGCTGGATAAGAGATCATCACAAGAGGCTTGGTGGGTGTAATGCAGAATCAGGATCCTAATTTTTTTCCACTGGTCTTACGTGACTCTTAGTTTGTAATATCAGCTGGATATTTTACATCTCTGCTTATCACCTACACTTGAAAAATCTTTCCACATTTCAGAAAAATCTGAAAGAGCTTGATGCTTTCCAGGTGAATACAGTGCTGCACTTTTCTTGCATTCAGTGCACTCCTCAGGCACACACACTTACTTCAAATGTGGAAAGTGACAAAGTAAGATTCTGTCTTAGTGTATAATTCCTAATAAGGTGTCAAGTTAAAAAAGGCAGGAAAGCGGGTTAGGGCAGAAGAATGCAACTGTTCTTTCAGGTGGGGAGGAGTATGCCCTAATTGTAGAATCATAGAATCGCAGAATGGTTTGAATTGGAAGGGACCTTAAATATCATCCAGTTCCAAGCCCCCTGCCCATCCACTAGATCAGGTTGCTTGAGGTGGCTCCACAACATTATGAGGCTTCTTTTCTCAGGCAGGAGCTGATAAGTGTTTGTGTCCCCAGGGATATTGTATCAGCACAAACAAGAGTGAGCCCCGAGTGCTGCTGTGTTAGTGGATGGAGCTGCTGTTCCTGTGTCAGCCATGGTGCGTGGCCCCTGGAGGGTGGTGCCACAAATGGTCTTACTGAAAATTCCTGCCAGGGGAATTGGATGCAAGACATGTTGACCCAATAGGAAAGTCATTCTATTTATAGTTTCATCATCTCAGGTATTTTTGAAGGGTTAGGGGATCTTCTGTGAACCCATGATTCCCACAGAGGCCACTGTCGTGGACTTAATCTCTCTGGGGCACTCCCTGGACTCTACTAACTAATCCTAAGTCCATATTGACAGAATGTAAATTTTATTTCTGTATCTCAAAACCATCTAGCTTTGGGCTTGTTATTTTAGCTAAGTTTGCTGTACTGCGGAGTGGAAAAAAACTTTTCCCTTTAATCTGTGGTTTTCCATTGAACACCTGACCCACTTTTGTTCTAACTGGAATGCTTCTGTGCTTAAAATTGCTTCCTAGTTCAGTTGTCTTGGATTCAAAGGATTGTAGCAGTTGTTAAAACTGTCCCTCTTTTTGGCTTTTGTCCCAACCTCTGAATTGTTAGCATTCTTACAAAAATTATTCTATTGTGTCATTTGAAAAATGGTACAAAAATATGAATTCAATAAACATCCCAACAATGTTGAGATGACCTAATTCTGATGTGCTCTGAAAGGTGGGTTTTTCTCCTAGTTCATTCTTGTGAAAATTCTACTGTAAAATATGCATATTTTCAGAGTGGAAAAAGAAGAGGTACTCCATAAAAATGTGATGACTCAATTTTCATTTATCATATAGTTCAAAATATTCTGCTTTCTATAGCACATTTTTCAATTCTTTGAGCACACACCAGCTCACATGCAGTCACTAATTTGCAATGCCTTGGTTAATATACTCTGAATTGAAGTATTTCATTGAAAAAGTAGGGAAAGAATGTTCTTATATGTACAACAGTGGTGACATACTGTGGTTCTGTTAGAGGTCAGTGTTATACACCAGAGGAGAATCTGAGTTCTCTTTTGAGGGTGGAAGATCATTGCTTTGTATGAACCAAAAAACACAGGATGAAGAGGTAGCCCAGAAAAGAACACAGGAGGAGGGCCTCGAGGATCCCACTTCAGTTGGTATCTTCCTGCATCAGAAAAAGGAAGAAAGAGGGCCGCAGAGTGAAACAGTCTGAATAAAAAGCACTTCTGTAGCATCTCAACAGGTTAAAGAAAGCCTTGTGAAATGGACAGGTCAAGGTTCAGTGGATCAAAGAGAAGGTATGACCAGAGGGCTCCTTCTGCATTCCTGTTCCTCCATGGCCTCTCAAGGGTCTCCCTGTGTGGGACCAGTGGCCATGCACAAGGCAGGCTGAGGCTTTCCTTTGGCAGAGGAGGATGCATTGCTACTCAAGGGGCATCCAGTCTGAGACAGCACATGAGCTGCTCTACCAGTCTAATATTACTTTAGAACATGCTAGGATGATAAAAGCAAATCATTATACAGTACTGGAATGGAGGAGACCCAAATCTCCCAGCCATGTGAACAATTAGCTACTTCCTTTACCACAGCCTAAGATGGGTTCACTTTTGTAAGCAAAAATAGCTCCAGTAATTGTTTTCTCTGGGTTTTTCTCCAAAAAATATCAATGTGTCATTGCTTCCAGTTGACCTAAATTTGTTTCCTAGCAGGACTATATGCTAGATTTTTTTCTCCATGTCAGGAGGAGCACTGGCCATGGTTGGCCATCTGCTCACTGTCCTCTACCAGCTGTCCAAAAATTGCTTTCCTCAAGTTTTCTGTTATTTATTAAACTTGAGAATCCTGTGTTGAGACCTGCAGACCAGAGGGTTTGAAGAACAGTGAGGTTCTTCAAGTTTCTAACGCTTGCTTGTCCCTGCAAAGATGTTTGGGAAAAACCTGTTGTCAGTCCTGCTCAGAACAAGCCACCCAGGTCCTGCCACATGCATCCTGTATGGACACACTGGGAACCAGCTGGCTGTACTGGAGCATTTCTGCTTCCACCTTTTGAAGATTTCAGTAGCTCTCCCTGCAGCTGATTGCACTTCTGCTTCTTGATTTTAAAAGCAACTTTTTGAGTTCAGCTGCTTAGAACTCCCAACTGGGCTTTTTAAATACAGAAAGAAAAGGTTGAAAGGAGCTACCATTGATCCTGAGCAGAAAAGACAGCTCCTAACACAACATGCACATATTGTTGAGAAGAAAGAAAACAAATGTGATGGGACTTGTAGGAGAAACTTAAGTAGCACCAGTGCAAACATCAGAGACAAACTAAAATGTGTGGTCTGTTAATGGTGTCCTGAAGGTCTTTCTTTTAAATTATGCTTACTCCTGGCCTCTCTCCTCTTCTGCCTTCATCCCTTGATTCCCCCACATCTGTTCAGTGGGAAAGGAAACTGGTTCCAAAGTAAAGACCCGAGTAATGAGCTAACAGAGCTGGCAGAAGCACAGAGCCTGGTTTCCTAGCTGTGGGATGGCATGCTCCATGCCAGTAGGGACAGTCTTCCACTTGACTGTAGATGTCTAACTGTGCTTATAAAGCAAGTTGTTTGTCTGGATTTTGGTTTTACAGGCAGAGATGATGGGAATAGTCTTTGGATGTCCTACAGCTCTCCTCTTCACAGAGTTTGTTTTCTGCAGTCCTGGATCAGTTTCCTGGGTCCAAGTTCCATGGGACATTGGTGCTGACCCTGCAGAAAGTTTTGAAGATCTCTCCTGCACTGTATCTTCAGGTTTCTCATTTTGTTTTCAACAGGAAGACCAGTTCTGCCTATGAATGGGCTTCGAAGCAATATGAGTGAGAAAAGCTTTTCTTCTTTGTCTCTACTTGAGTTTTTGGCCCAGTGATAATATTAAAGTGAATTGCTGTGCATCTGGCCAAAGAGCAGGGTCACACTACATACCCATAGCTGCTGTTGTATGGGAAGAGCTTTTGCTTAATGCAGTGTTCAGGCTATACTAATTTGTACATTATTTACCCTTGCGGAAAGAGTTCTGAATTGCTTGAAAACTTACATTGCAAGCCTCAGAAAACCTGCAGGGTAGGCTACTGTAGGCTTCAGCAAGAACTTTAACAGTCCTTGGCTAAAACCTCAACATTTACTGTAGGTCATAAAAGTAAACACAGATGTAGCAAATCCAATTACTGTGGAATATCAAACATCTGAGTGCAAGATGAAGGAAGTTCTACGCGAATGCCTGACAAGAAAACTATTGAACATATTCAATTATGCACCTCTCCCAAAATAGCTGGAGTTTTAAAAAGAATATAGTGCAGCAGTACTCAATCAAGAACAAAAGTAAAAGCCTGGTGCACATCAGACTTGGGACAACTTACTCATAAGGACCACTTTGAAAGTGACAAAATAGCTTTGAACTGAACACTGTGCCTTTGTGCAAATACGCATGCATGCAAATTAGAAAGCAACCTCTCAGTAAAAGTGAAGCAATGTGACAGCACCCTCCTCTATAAACCAGGACAAAGGCAGTGGAAATAGAAAAGAGAGCTGGGAGGAATAGCCGAGCACAGAGCCAACACCCCAGCTGGCAAATGCAAACTGCAGGCCACTGTGCCCTGGCTGCAAGCCTGCTATGTTCCGGGGGGACACAGCTGCAGTCAGGCTTTTCTTCTTGGTGCCTGATGACTCTTACAGTTACAGCTGCAGAGGCAGGAGCAGGAAACCTCAGTGGAAGAGAAACAGCAAGGTTAAAAAAAAAATCCCCCCCCAACAGCTGTGAATTATTATTCTCTCTGGGAGGTTCTTTCAGACCCTGCACCATTTACTGTTTGTTAATAACACAGAGCAGGTTTGATTCCAGCAATGTGTTCTGGCAAACATAATGGTTATCTTCACTTTGTTTATTTAGTTATGCAGAGGGGTGAGGTTTTTTTTTACTCAAGCCCAAGTGTTTAGATTTACCCCTAACTCAGAAGCTTTGCATTTCAGCTGTGTTGTAGTTTAACCCCAGCCAACAGCCAAGCCCATACTGCCTCTCTCTCACTCCTCCACCAGGAGAATCAGGGAGAGAATCAAAAGGGTAAAATCTGGAAAACTCCTGGTTGAAATAAAGACACTTTAAAAGGGAGACCAGAAGTTGTCCACACAAGTAAAGCAAAAATGTTGTCCCTCTTCTTTGCTGGTCTTAAACACAGGCTTTCCTTACTTCAAAGATAATATAAAGTCTTTTGTATGTTGGTATTCATCATAAACATCACATGAAATAATGTTAAACTCATGATACAATGCTGGAAGAAAAATTCAGTGTCAATTATTCAAATTAATCCCCAAATTTCCTAATCAATAGTTTGCCACTGATTTCTTCAAAAGCAAAGTACATTTCAAAACATGCCTTAGCATACAACCAAAGGAGTTGTGCTTGAAAAGTGGGGGATATTCACTGGATGGGAATAATTTCCAAGTGATCAGTCTGTGATTCTGTGTGAACAGAATCCCCAAACCTTTAGCTTGAGAAGGGATGTGAGGATTGAGAGCTGTTGAGGTGACAGGATCTGGTTTGTAGGGAAAAGCCTAACACTAACTTATTAACAAAATACACGAGATCAGGCTGGCATTCCATAGCAAGCTATCAGGCTTTTTGTCATTATCAAGTTCTAAATGAAAATGATTGCTCTTCTAGTAATGTTAACTTACAAAAAACCCCCATGCCATTCAAGAGTTTTGCTTTTTAAAAATGTGGGGGGATAGAATGTAAGAAAATAAAGATAGTGCAGATGGTAATCTCACCCCTGAAGAGTTGCAGCTCTACTAATTACCAAAGATTAGGAACAGGCCTGCCCTTAACAGGCCACAGCTGTGTTCAATAAGGATGAGTGCTATAAAAGAGTGGGTTAGCTGGGTGAGGAGAGAGCTGGAGTTTGTTGCCTGTGATGTGAAGAAGTAGTCAGTTCTGTGAGGAGCTACCTATGAGAAATCCCCAAGGAGATATGGAACTTTTGCAATAAGATGACAACAAAAAAATAAGGTGAAGACAATGTAAATCAATTATTCTTTAGCCCTGACACAAGTCCAAATTTGGAGAAGTATATACTGCCAGCATAGACCTGTATTTACAGGGACGCACTCAACTAAAACATACATTTTACTGTTTTCCCAGTGAAAGCCTAGCTTTGCTGAGGTACATTTGGCTTAAATGTTCATAGATAATGGGACTAAAGCATCTGTTGGTGTTAGTGACAAATTGCCCCAAGCTCCAGTGTCTGTCATCCCTTCTAATAGTATGTAAATTACTTATTAGTCCAAGAATTAATTCAAACAAAGAGGTGGTTCTTACTACAAAATTGATTCCAGCTACTCATCTGGCTAAGATCTGCAGTACATGCAGTATTATGACAAAATCTGGTCCTAAGTGAGGGGGGAAAAGTCTAAAAACTTGGATTTTAGCCTTGACATTTGTTTAGTCATGTAAAATTTGTGCAGCATCAACATAAAAGCTGGGATCATGGAAACAGTAAAGGGAATTCATCCATGTCAGTTCTATGCATTTTAATGAGAAGGTAACTAAACCTGAACTCATGGTGTTGTCTATAGAGTACTTCAAGAATTTTGTAGTGCATGCTGTAAGCACCATAAATTAATTGGAAGGTTGCTCCTTAGTTGTATTTAATGCAAAACTTAGCCATTTGGCTGAATTATCTTTTTTAGGGTTGTATGGTTTGGTTTTCTTTGCTGCTACAGCAGTGTCCTGGGTTGACAAGGGAGTGAGTTTTTTGGGAAGTTGCAGTCAAACCAATCAGTGGTCAGATTTGAATATTGGCACCTGGTGTGGCCACTGGAGACATGGATACACCTCTGAGAACACAGAGGGTTAAAAGCAGAGAACTCGCAGGGAGCAGGGAGCTCTCTCTTGGTTGAGGTCAGAGCTGCCCTGCAGGCTGGTTGCTGGAGGGGAAGCCATGGGGCCGGGTGAGGTAGGCCGGGCCTTGGACAGAGAGGGGAGGTGAAGGCCCTGCAGGATGGAAGGGTGGAGGAGCACTGGGAGGCATCGGGCAGCGGCCACAGAGAGAGAGAGACACGGTGTCTGTGCCCGTGCTACCTTGAAATTTGATATCATGTGCTGGGTGTGGTGAGAAGGTGCCCGGTCACTGTGGGAGTTCTGGGTGGGCAGAGCCGGAGATTTTAACCCTTTTCTTGGATAATGAAGACTTTGCAGAGCATTAATCCTCGTTGATTTGAATGACAAGAGAGACAGACATGAAATAGAAGGAAATGGGCAAGTGTGGTGGAAGTCTGAGCAAGTGAAGGATGTCAGAAGAAGATGAGGAAGAATCCTAGGTGGGAGGAGATGATCGAGTGGCCTTTGGCTGGACTTTTCTTGCGTAGCCATAGATTGAACCAATTTTTCCTGTAACACAGAGACTGCATTCAGGGGGATGCAATGGCTTGAGCCAAGAGAGTGACCTGCTGCAGTGATGTCAAGTGCAGGGGTGGAGAGAACAGAGAAGGATGAGGAGGGTGTGGTGGTGCCCTCTGGCTTCGGGGAAGAAGATCTCTGCTCTTGAGACCCTCAGCCCCAGGGCAAGTGAAAATGGTGTGGGGGGGGGGGGGGGGGGGGGACAGGACACTGTTGTTCCCAGATGCGAGATGGTTATTCCATGGTACTTGGCAAAGCATCCTTAAAAGGGAACCCTATAAGCAATTTTGGTCCATGAATGGTGGTGAGAGCTCTGCACATGGAAGAAAGGTGTCACAATGGTGGATTTTCTCCAGGCAGTGCTATGTGTAACATAACTGTGTTTCCTGGGGAAGACTATGGTACAAGAGAGGCTCCTCTCTCCCTTGATAAACTGAGAATTGATTATCTGAGGGGTGGTGACAAACTGAGAATTGATTATCTTAGGGCTGGTAATTTGAGAATCTAAGGTTTTGTCTCACTGTGCTTGGGTGGAAACTGGGTGGGGGGAGGGAGGAATGTTTTGGAAGGTTTTCATTTTGAATTCTGTGTGTTCCTTCTGTTATAGTTGCAGGTTAATAAAGTTGTTGGGATTTTTTTATTTCTAAGCTTGAGTATGCTTTGCTCTGTTTCTGGTTGCATCTCACAGCACTCATTTGAGAAAAATATATTTTCATGGGTGCACTGGCATTGTGCCAGCGTCAAACTATGACAAGCAGGTACTGTGGAAATTGCAATGCTGCTTGTAAGACCAGTGGGGAACATATCAGTCACACACCTCTGTTATCACTGCCTTTTAGCCGGGGATGGGGAGGCTCATCCTGACATTTGAAAGAGAAATGGCCATGCTCCATGTTATGAATAAGAAGCTTGACTAGGCCAATATTCAAGCAGCAATCAATTTATTATTTAATATGGTAAAGTATGAGCAATACAGCGCTGGGTACAGTGGGGGAAGTTTTCCCTCCAACTGCACGCTGATAATTGATGGTTACAGGTATTTATACGGGTACCCAACAGTTTTTTTCAGCAGTTTCTATTTCTAATATTTTACTCATCAGCAATTTTTATTCCAAATTATTACATCACAATTCTATACCCTATTGTGATTTTAATTTCTCAGGATGTATCTCAAAGGAGTATCCCCAGATGGTGCTGGTCCAGTTTCCGAAAGAAGAATGACAAATCCCATCTGGTGGGGTCCAGCTCCCCAGATGTGTGTCCACCTTTTAATTGCAGAGACTATAAATCTCATAACAGTGATGTCCAGCTTCCCTTTGGTCGAAACCATAAATCCTTGAGGTGATGTTCATCTTCCTTTCTCAAGCTGTTTTTCTCTGCTTCAATAAGGCATGAGATAAGCATATTTCCTTTATATATACTCCAAAGCTATAGTTTCAAGGATATAAGTAATATTCTAAAATTGTACTTCAAAAGGTTATTATTGCAGAGCTCTTTATGGTTAACTGCAAGCAAGAAGCAACATCTTTAACACCTTAATTCCAATGTTCCTAAATCAACCAGGGTTAACTGCAAACAAAACATAGGTTCAAAGGCCTTCTTCCATGCTTTATTTTCCTCAGTTATTATTAGAATTTGCAACTGTCCCATTGTCGGGCTCCATACATTTCGTATTCACAAGTGCACATCACCTGTTTGTACCTGACACGAAACACAGCTTTGCATCTCACATCCAGCAACCAGCCTGGGAACTGTACAGCACTGCAACTCTCCCGTTCTGCTTTCCACACCCAGGGAGTTGGGTAACAGTTTTGTAGTTTGATCAAGAGACACTCCTTGAACATTTCAGAAGCAGAAAAAAATATAATTTTTAAATTGATGAACTTTTTTTAGGTACAAGTATCTAATAAATCATTTTCATAAACTACTCTTGCCCACTAGCTAAGGAAGCAAGCCATTTCAGGCAACCCGTTGTGACTACTTGTAGCACAGAAAACACACAGATGCCTCCTTTTGGATCCAAGTTTTCTAACAGCCTGATTTGTAAAATTCACATAGTCACAGTATTTTGGCTGGCAGGAAATGCAGTCATCAAGCTGTGAACAGTTTCCCACACTTTCATGCTTCATTTCCAGGGAAAGAATCATCATGTGTGAGTGACTTGAGGGGAAAGAACTACTGAGGCATGTCAATACCTCTGCCACTCTACAACTCTGCTGCTTAGATGTGATCCTATGTCTCAGGGCAGTTCTGCTGGGAGTGTTTTCTGCAGGAAACAAGCTTTAACAGGACATGCACAGAGCTGTGCAGGTAGTAACAGAGCCTCCTGTGAGGAGTGAAGGTTGCACGTGAGCAGAGGTAGAGTTACTGATAGGCAAGGCTTTATAAAGGGGAGGCCTAGTAACATGGCTCTGGCCTCTTACTTAGAAGGAAACTATGTGAGAGTGACTCAGCTGGAGCAGGGGTAGAGACATGTGCTGCAGAGACTGCTGCATGTCCACATTGTGGTGTATGGTGATTGGTTGACTTGTGCTTGTTGTGCCTTAAAACTATGTAAACTGTTAACCAGCTAACTGCTTTAAAAGACTGGGTTTTGGCAACAAAGAGCATTCCTTTGCACCTGCCTGTGGTCCCTGAATCACTCATTGTCACAACACAGGTACGGTGAGTGTGTGCACTCCCCTAATGCTATTAAAAGTACTGATCTGGCTTCCTACCTGAGGCCTTTGCAGGCACTGTACAGGACTCTCTGTATGTGGAAGTGTGTGATCACACACTGCTGGGGAGGTGCTGCTCTGCAATGGGAACATCTTTGGTTAGCTGTGAACTTAGTGCTGTGATAATGCATTGATGTGTCATAATAGGATGTCTTCTCCCCTGCACTCTCTGTATGTCTCATGTGTTTCAGGGATGAGTTGTGATCCAGAGGGAAGCATTGTGCTGGGGTTTAAAGTGTGGAGTTGGTGTTGGATCTTTTCAGTTAAACTGTTTATGCAGGAGAATGGTCAAACTAATTTATAAATTTGACACCTTTAAATAACTAGTTTTAGCCAAAAAATAGATTATTGAAGTGACATATACATGTAATTTGAGCTCATTTTAAAAGTTAAAGTAGTTCACAGAATAGTAAGAATTGAGTCTTGGCAGGTGCTGAGGAAACCATGATCTATATTTGGGGAGCCTGAGGAAGAAACTCCTAGTCCAAGAGGCTGGAGTGCTAGTCTGGTTTGGGGGAAAAATTCCTTCTTTTTGAAGTGACATTTGAATGTGGGTTCCCCTTTCCCAGGAGAATGTGTCTCACCCCAAGAGGTACTCTGGTCTAGGTCTCTTTCAGCATTGTTGGTTGGGTTCAACAAGAGAGACAACTGTAATAGTCACAAGGCCAAAGAGCAAAAGATATCTTTGGCAAGAGATCTCCAAGGATAACTTAGGTTTAGAAACCTGAGGTACAGGAAAGCAGTTTAAACTTGGGTTTGTGTGTTCTTGATGAACAACAGTATTCCTGGTCCCCAAAGGTTGAAGAGGAGCTCTAGGAAAGGCTTCATGGCAGTGAATGCCTGTTAGAGGGAAGGGCCCTTGTTACCACAGGGCCTCCCCCCACCCTCCTGCAGCCTGCACAGAGGGGAGATCTTCCAAAGCCTCCAGGTGGGCCTGTGATCCGGGAGGGGCTTCCTCTAAGTACCTGCTCACTAAATTTAAGCAGTGCTTAATCCTGCTCCTTGCCATCACTAAACTGATATTCAAAAATGCTTTGCATTGGGATTTTGCTGCCATTTGAGCTGTTTTACATGAAAGCCTGTGATTACAGAATGATAGTGTTTTGACACAGTGATAAAAGCCAGGAAATTCACCATCAGTGGTGGTGTTTCTCTTGCCTTCACTGCATGACTGTTCTTGCGTAGGCAGTAATTGAGGAGAAATGACAATAGCACTTAACTTAGAGCCTTCTGCTTTGGTACACATTTTATCATTCTTTCTAGGAAAAATGTTCATCAAGAGTAAATATTTGTATCTGAGTGATGTGTATTTAAAAAATGGCACAGCTTCAAGAATCTGCTGTAAAAATCTGCATAAATATAAGTGAGACTAGGATTTTTTATTTCCCTTGCAGGTTTTGCCATAAAAGAAGTATCTTGAATTCCTTCTCTCTTCTTCCCTAGTTTCATGCTTTCCCTGTAACAATAATTGTTCAGAAAAGTGAAGTTTAGATAATGTTCTTTACACAATTACTATCAATTGGTTAAGTAGGCCCTTTTGGCATTGAATTTTTCCCCCAAAAAAGCCTTTGAGTTTTTATGGTTCATTACTGTTTGCAATTAGCTGGGTGGGAAAAGAAATGGAAAATGCTGATTTATGTTTCATGAATGACAGCTCCCTATTTCTGGTTGCTCCATATTTGTGGTTTAAAGCCTGGTTTATTAATAAATAAGTAGAATTTCTCTGTGTCTTTGATCATTGATACAATCACAGAGAATACTGATTGTTTTAAAGGAGTTTCCAGTTAATCTCTAGCACATGTGCTGTATCACAAGTCAAAACATCACCTTAAAAGAACTATGCTCAGTGAATAAATACAAAAGAGGCTTACTCTCCTGTTTGGTGTGAATGTACTGTTGGTGAAAGTGATAGGTTTAACACCGATTTGGGCTGAGCAACTGTCAGGGCAGATTGTGAAATGTTGCTCCTAAAATAGCTGCTGACAAAATTCAAACAAAATTATTTTTGAAATTATCCATCTTAATAGCTAGACCTGATAAGGAATAACCTGATTTTCTGAAGTCCTGGACTTTTCAGAAATTTTATGGATTTTGGTACCTCTTAAAGACAAGTTATTTAATTAAAACAACTGGGTTTAACCTACTACCTAATTAGGGGGAAAAAAGATCCCCTTAAAGCCAACAAACAAAACTGAAAAAATCAACTCCAACTTTCAAAACCAGACAGCGCCAGCTCCTTTTTGGTGGTTTCTGAAGATCTGCTTAATGTGATAACTGCTCGGTTAGGCCTTGGTTTCCCAGCCTGTCAGCATTTTGTCCCAGTTCATGCATAGCAGAGGAATTTAAGGAGAAAACTGTGTTTGGGATCTTCTATTCTGTGTGTGCTGGGGGAAGCCTTGGATTCAGAGGCAGAGCCTTTCCCAGGACTGTGGCACGAGTCCAGCCCAGCCGAGCCCAGCCCGAGGGGCGGCAGCGCTGCCGGAAGGAGCGGGTGGATCGGGGCAGGGCTGGGCAGCCGGACAGGGCCTGCAGGGAGCCGGGCAGGGCCGACAGAAGGATCGGGTGGATCGGGGCAGGGCTGGGCAGCCGGACAGGGCCTGCAGGGAGCCGGGCAGGGCCCACGGAAGGAGCGGGTGGATCGGGGCAGGGCTGGGCAGCCGGACAGGGCCTGCAGGGAGCCGGGCAGGGCCGACGGCGTCCCCGGGGCCGGGGCTGCGCCTGCCCCCAGCGCTCCCTCAGCAGCCCCAGCCCCGCTCACCTCCAGCTTCATTTGCCGCCAGTAGAGCCATGCAGAGGTGAAGGCTAGTCTGCCAATGGGCAAAGCTCAATGAGAAATAATTCCCATAACTCAGCCCACCTGTTCAGAGTTTATTTGCAGCTGGTTCCATTAAATCTGGTAGATGCACTCGAGGCTAACAAACACCTGAGTTGCAGCATGTTTCGATGTGTGTTCTGGGGGTATACGTATCCCTTTGTTGAATGCTAGTAGATATTTGCTAGGGTACTGTTAGTCTTGCTTTTGGGATTCATTCACTATGCAGCACTTCTACTTGAAAAAAATGCATTTGTATGAAGCAAGTGCCTCTCTTGTGGAAGAAAGGCACTTGCTGCTGGGTGAGCGCCTGAGTGAGCACTGTTGCACGAGGGACTGGACACCAGGTCAGAACCCTTGAATAGCACAGAGGAGCACTCAAGTTCAGCAGAGCTGTTCTCAAGTTCAGCAGAGCTGTTTCAGGCATGTTTGTATTTTTTCATCTCAAGTAAGACCATTTATTTAGTAGTCTAGTTCTCCAGGTATCTCCAGGCTCAAGATTTTTGTGTGTGGCTTTCAAAACCTTTTTGGTTTTGAAGTATATTGAGTGCTTCTGAAACAGGTTTTTTTGTAAATTGCTTTTTCTTTATTGCCTATTTAGTAGTAATTAGACCTTCTAATTGTTTTAGTCTAGCAAAATTTTGAGTTGCTTGCTAAGGAGTTTGTGTAGCTGCACAGGTGGATCAGGCTTGCAGAGAGCAGGAGCTGAACTAAATGCGTTGCTTGGATTTGACTTCAGGCTAAATTCTGGTGGACAGTAGACATTACGTCAGACTAAATATTAGCAGCTTGCTCTGAGTGTACTATGGGAGGTCAGCTTGTTCTGTTCCCAAAGAATACAGTAGGAGATAAAGGCAGGAGAGCAAAGCAGTATGAACAGTGGCATAAACTTAGCTGCATGGTTGTCTTCTGTGAAAGTAAACAATAATTTGTTTAGGAAAAAATTGTGTGGGAAAAATATTTTTTAAAGTATTTTCTTTATCCTTAGAATTCTTTGCATTTGTAAAATTAGCTACCTATTATATAAAACTGAGGATTTGGAGGAGAATAGAACAAGTCCTTCTTGCTGTTTTTGTCTCTGCTCAAAATCCTTCATGGTTCCTTTTCTCTAGGTTCTCCAAACCTTGTCTTTGTTACATTTCCTATCAGGTTGAACCACAGCTGCCATGATAATGCAGTTGAAAGACAGAAAAGAGGGTTTTCATTAACAATGTTCAAATTGAACTGATTTATTTAGATTAAAATAACAGTGAAGGTGGAATGACTTGGATTTCTACTTTTAGTTCATTTTCCAGCTTAAATGGCTACTGCTTGGCAATCAGGGAAATCTCTCTAGCAATCTGCTGAAACAGTTAAAAGCAAATTGTATTCTTTTCATTCAGCCCAACAGTCTGCTGATTTGGAAGATAAGAAGCACTTCTCAGTATAAATGAACTGTGAAATGTATTAAAGAATGAAAGTTTTGATGAGAAGCTACATAAAAAAATCCACCCAAACTTCCATTTAAAAATATATTACAATGTTTATTCTTGCAGAGAAGTCTTATTTTTTGAATTTCAGATGGTTGTGCAGAACAGATCTTTTAAAGTTATTTTAATGACAGTTGACATCTGAACCCTCTCCTCCAACTGTGATGGGGGAAATATTGTATTCTTGAGTTTTTCTTGCTGCAGCTGTAATAAACCTTGAATATGCTAGGCCAAATGCATTTCCAGAGTGATACTAGTTTTGGCTCCTAGATGGCTGGTCTGAGCTGAGGAAAGCTCTTCTGCAGATGGCATTGCAAACTCTGCAGCAGAGTCGTCACAGAGCAAACTCCTTCCTTGGTTCCTCGGAGGGTGACAAGTGCTCCTTACTGTCCAGAGATGAATAGAATGTCATTTTTCTAGCCAAGGTGCATATGACACAGAAACTGCTGCCTACTGCATATGTGCGTTTGCATGAGTCTGAAAAACATTTGTTCTAGGAAGTGCGTGAAATAAGTTTTATGAGGAAATGAATTGAAATTATGGTAAATTATATGCAACCATAACCAAAAATGGTTCTCTTGAAGCACTGAGAGAGACTGATGAAGTTCAACTGACTATCATGAGTGAAAGTCACAAAATGTAAGTTGTCAAGTGTCCTGGTTCAGGGCAGATTTTGGAGAGAACCCCCAGAGGGCCTCTAGGAAAACAGATTCATTTGGCCCCTCCCCAAGCGGTCTGGGAGAAAATACCTCCTTGGAGAAAAGTGGAAAAACCAGTTTATTAAACAATAAAACCTAAACAATATCAAACAATAAAACCCCTTGCAGCTCCAAAAGAGATGACAAACTGAGAAAGTCCCTGCCCGGGTTGCAGCTGAGCTCACTCAGTCTCTGATCAGTCCCTCAGTGCTGGCAATGTCCCAGGCCCGGCCCGGTGGCCTCAGGTGCAGCTGCCGGTGCTCCCCTGGGTGTTCAGGCCAGAGCAGGTTAAACAGGGCCAAAGAAAAGGGAGAAAACCACAGTCCAGGGAACTTCTCTGCCTCAGCTAGCTAATACTAACTAAAAGCAAAGGAGAGCTCTGTCCTGCTGTCTGTCCATCCACAGACAACACAGTCAGGAGCAGGAATGTGGAGGAGTGAGTGCAGTGTCTGAAAACAAACTGCAGCTTCTTCTCTCCCCCTTCACTCTCTGGAACAAGGCTTAAAGGTGCAAAACTTATTATTCAACATAAACAGAACAAGATGATTGGGGATAAAAGCATCATATAGTGAACCTAGGACATCAAGACTAATAGCTTTCACAAGCCTACTACCATTTAAGTATAATAGAAAGTGAAAATAATTCAGTTTTCACAAACATACAGTAGAGCTCCTCTGAGTATACTGTGGTCCATATGTGTGGTCAGGAATCCTTAAAAAATATAAACTATAACAAAAGAGAAATTAACAAAAAGAAATTAACCCCAAGACAAGTGATGCAAATAGAAGCATTATTCACCCCTGAGCTGGGTTATTAAACTTTTTATCTCAATAATTACTTTTTTTCACTTCATGCTTCTAATTCTTTCCCCTGTCCCATTGAGAGTGCGCTGGGGAGCAGCTTCATGGGGCTGAGCTGCTTGTTGCATTTAAGTCACAACAGCAAGTTCATGCCAGCTTCATCAATTCCAAATTTAGCAGTTTTACTTTTGTAATGTGGAGCGTCTCTCAGAGGACACTTAGGCTGAGGGAAATAGCACCTCTAATTTTCTAGTGTGGCTTTTAGTTGAGCTGGGAAATGCACTGCATGCATCAATTACATATTGGCCAGGATGGGAGCACAACACCCGTGCTTGTGGTGTTCACCTGGCAGAAATACTTCCCTCTGCAACGCCAGCTTCTTGATCACTGTCCTTACACTGCCGCTCCTGAGGGCTGTGGTGGGTGAGTGCACACAGGGCCTGCCCTGCTGCTGCTGGATGTCACTTGATGGTCATGCCATGGGAACTGCTGGTTTCTGTTGCTACAGCAATTAACCGAAAGAACCTGTAATGCAGCAATGTAGTATCAGAAAAGCTGTGAATGAAAACATGGTTTTCAGTGAAGGAAGAGGGGAAGGAAAATGCCCAAATCCCATCAGTGTGTTCAGGGCAGAGTTGGGGGGATTGATTTCAGTGACCTGACAGCTGTCTTAAAATCTGTCCTGTATGTGCTTTAATGATTTGGTAAGCATGGGGGTTTTTTTATGAAATGGTTTCATCTAAATAAAAGTATCAAAACCTCTTCTACATATGATGTACCAGATTGCTTAGTGACTGCAGGTGTAGAAGTCTCACAAGGGAAACATAAGTGCAGGGATAGTGCAGCAGCTCTGGCTGGAGATGTGACACAGATGTGCTCCTTGTGCCTGCTCTGAGGATACATGAAAGACTTTAATCTCTAGAGCTTTTACTCATGTTTTTTTCTTAGCAGTTCCCTCAAAAAATGCAACTTTCTTTATTTAATGTACATTTCATGCAAACTTGATTAGAAGGAAAACAAAGCTTATCTGCTGTGGCAATGGATGGAAGCATTCCAAAATCCCAATTCATAATGTCAGAAGTAACAAACAATCTGCTGTGGCAATGGATGGAAGCATTCCAAAATCCCAATTCATCTGTTGTCAGAAGTAACAAACAATCTGATTTCTCATTTCAGTGCCACCAAATAATTCAGCATTCAAATTAATCATAGACTTCAGGAAAATCAATAACTCAATTATGCATGAAATAAAGCATGGTTTCTGTTCAAATAAGCCTGCTCATTTCTATTATATTCTGATTCAGCAAATCTTTAATATGCAGTTAGCCTGCCTAGGAAGGTTGCTCACAGCAAAGCATTGATGGCAAAAGTGCAGTATGTGTCCTCAGACCAATTTTCTTGTTTGGTTTTTCCTTTATGACGCAGATAAAGAACTGCAGAAGGATCATGTAGGTAATTAAAGAACTGAAGCATCTAAAAATAAAGAAGCAACTAAGTCCAGGATGTGCAATTGACAGCTGAGATCTGCAGAGATAAACTGCACATTCTTTTTTTTCCCATAAAAACTCATGTGTAGATCAGCTTGATGACATAAAGGGTCAGAAAAGAGATAGCTCAAACTGTGGCTCCAGTGTTTCATTATAGCTGCTGGGACCATATAACTAGTACTTAGTAGATGAAAGCTTTAAATTATACTCATGTCATCACACCTGCTGGCAATTATGGCATCTTGTCTCATTTGGGGTTTTGTGCCTTTCTTGTAGTAAACTGAAGTCCATTCTCATTTAATGAAGGTTTTAGAAATAGTTCTGTAGAGTGTGAAGATCACTTCAAGAGTAATGAATTTTTTTGCGTGAATAAGTGATTGTCAGGATTGATGTTTGAGCTGCTTGAGGACAATAGTAACAAGTCTGATGTTGTTTGTGAGGTGAGTAGGCAAACTGGGAGCAAAACCTGTAGCTAATATCTACCTATCTGGATCAGTCTTTCTTTTCTCATTTTTTCCCTCATTTATTTTTCCTTCAGCAAAATCCAAACTAAACCTTTTCAACCTGATCCTATTAAGAAATCTAATTAGTGCTACAGCTTGCAGGGCACTATTATTGTGTTGACTTTTAATCATGCTACTGTGAGAGTGTTTTTCCTGAGCCCTGAGTGTTAACAGAATAATTAGCTTGAACATGCTGAGGCAGAAAATTTTTCTTAAAAAAGAAAAAACTCTTCAAAGTATTGTGTATTTACTAGTTGTTTATGAGATGTGGTAAGAAAAAAAGATAAGTGAGCTATTCAGACCAGACAGGTGAGCTTAACGTTGACTTATTTGTAGCAGTCCTCCATGAGTGGAACAGATTGTCTTGTGTGTGAGAAAGTGTAAGAAAGTGCAAGCTGACTAATAAAATTAGCTGAAGGACTCCAAAATTGAGCCTCCTCTGTAAAAGGACTGGCTACAGCTTTCAGGGATCTCTGAACGTTTGTGTAATTGCTTCTTATGGCTGTGTCTTACTTATGAAATAGTTTCTTTTAATTAAAACATAATTTGTATGGTAAGTACTACTTTCACTTGGTTTTTAATTAGAAAAAAACCTGTGCTGTGTATTGCTGAGCATTCAGAGGATACCAAGTGAAGAATAAAGAATTGTACAAACAGAATGTCAAACCTTGTGAGTGTTCCTTCATTCACCCCTTCCCCAGACCTCATTTCTACACTTGGGTTTTGCTGTAGTTGTCATGGCTATAATGTCTATTATAACACTGCCAGGATGATAAAAGTACCAAAATTTTCATATAAAGTCCCTGCAAAATAGGAGTTGGGAGGAATATAATGGATTGGAGAAGCAGGGGAATGGAGGAAAGGTCTGGAAACTTTTCTCAAGAACTTTCTTTAAGAGTCATCCTGCCTTGCAGAGCAGAGCCAGAGGAATGCAAGGGCTCTCCCGGCCCTGCTGCTTCTGCTGTCTCTGTGACTGAGTGTCCTGAGCCTGGGGAGGGAGGAGCTGCCTTGCAGAATGGATATTTTCACTTCTGAAAAATTAAGTGTATATTTTGTCTCACAATAGTTCCTTTTGGTAAGACAGGAGAAGTTATTCCCCTTTAAGGGGTAGAGAATAGAATTAATATGTTGTATCCCCAGAAACGTGGAACAGATTCCCTCAGAGTGATGGGCTCATCAGGCAGAATCAGGGGCTGCCAGGAGCCTGTGCTTGTCTCCTCAACAGAGGCAAAAGTACACAAAGCCACTTCTGCCCTTACAGTTCACTTCCACCATCCAAACTGCCTGCATTTTTCTTTATGCTACAAATGCATGGACCAGTGTGAGCTGTGACTCACGGGGGCCAGGGAAGGTGGGGCAGGAAAAGCCACTTGTGTACAAGACTTAGGGATCTAAATTTGGGGCTGGGGGAGGTGAGAAAATCCTGGTGCTTTGGCAAAATTTGTTGCTGTGAACTAATTTTCTCTTTTTTTCATTGTTTCTGCTGCCCTCTTCAGTAAAGGGGTCACTTCCCAGCCCCATAATTCTGCTCTGGGCTTTTGTTGTAGATAATGAAAAGTTGGGGGAGGGTATTTTTTAGTTAGCTGAAAGAGCACCACTCCAATTTGCAGAAAACTGTAGTCATTACATGATTATATAAACTGTGTAGCTTTTCTGCTATTTTTTAAAGTTTCATTCCCTTACTGAATTACTACAGTGACACTTAATCTCATCTAAGCCAAGGCCTTTTTATTTAGTATTATTACAAGTTCTTAAATCGAAGTATATATAGATAAATTCAGTATAAAACAGTGAAGAAGTTCTTTGAAGTTGTGAGTTATGAGAGATTTACATGGTTTTTTGTTTTCAAATGAGACGTGGAAAACTGATAAATATGAAGACATCAAGCTGTTTGACTCCAATTTGTTTAGAATTATTTTTTTGCACTTCCCATACCACTGCATCAAACTGTCTTATGAAGCAGAAGGCAGAACCACTTGATTTCAAAAAACCTCCATGATGTTTCTAGAGTGTTTATGAGCCTAAATAATGAGTGTCATTGTGCAGGGTAACTCACGAGGTGTTGAAGTCAGTAGAAGGTTGCTTGTTGACTTGAGCACGTTTTAGATCCAGCACCAGAAGAGGCTGACTTGATGGGTTATGGAGTCTGTATTGGAAATAGCCCAAGCCTGACTCTAAACTACCCTGCGGTAGTTAACCCAGCTCTGAACAGTGCTTTTCATCATCTTCCTAACATCAGCTAGTCTCTGATATTCTCTAAGAAAAAAATATGTTAATGTCTCAATCATACACTAAAAGAATGAGGATACGAAATTGCAAAACTAAGTATTTAACAGAAGAAAGAGCACTTAAAGTGAATGTTATCTTTTTCTTGGAATAAATCAGGCTTTTCTGATATAGTCTGATGAAATAAGAAGTGTAAGGATGACTTCATGATTGTTCTAGCAGGGGGCAAAGGAAGTTGACAAACTTGTGTTATTCTGTGTGCTGCCTATAATGGGAAATGAGATTTGCCCTCTCTGCATGGGATTAGTTTCCTTTGGACATGTAGTAGAGATAGACATCCTGGTTTCAATTATCCTTGTTCATGATAGATTAAATGTTGGCTCTCTCATTACCAGATAATAACTTGGATTTACCATCTGTGAAATAAGACAGTCTTACTCCAGTTGTCACTGGCTAGGGGAGCTCTTCTCTGTCTGCTTTCACAGCTGGATGTAGTCCACGTTCTTGTTGATAATACCAGCAAGGAGATCAAGCACAGAAATATCCTGGCTCAGACTTTGCTGGGTAGTGAGGTTCTTTGCAAAACTTACCAGTGCCATCTTCAACAACATGGAAGATTTACATTTACTGCTGGAAAACTTCTAAAGTCAGACATAAGCTGAAGTGTAGGTGTGTGTTATGATCCCCTCAGAGCTGGGATTCTGTGGGTAGAGGCTCTCATATGATGGTGTTTGCAGCAGGTCTCTGACTTCTGGGCCTTCTGGCTTCAGTTGGAAACTCCCAACATTTATTCCCAGTGTGCACAGGTAGTAAGACGCAATTCTCTGCTTAAAGAGGTGACATCTATGGCCTCCCGGAGGTACGAGAGGAAAGGGTGTTAACATGCTGTTGAAAATACCTTGCACAGGAGTCAGCTCTCAGCCATGCAGCCTTCCACTCCAGCTTACTACTGGAGAAAAAAAGGCTAAATTCAGATATTTTTCCTGAGTCTGGTGAGCCCGGGTTTATTCCTTCTCACATGAAGGTATGCATAAAAAGTCTGCAATCTGCACTGGAATCTGGGCAGGTTTAGGGTAGGTAGAGGATCTAGAGGATTTCTGAACAAGCAAAACTGTGTTGTCTGAATTGCTGGAATTATTTTATTTTTAAGATTCCCTGTCCTTCTCTCTGTTATGTCATGCACAAATTAGTCCTTCAGAGAGTAATTTGAAAACAATGACTGTGTGTGACAAGAAGGTACAATGTGAAATGCATGGTACTTTTGTTTTCAGTTAATTAGAAACTTGAGATCTCTCATTACTAATAAAGCTTCAGGTATCTGTTCTTTGAAGCAGACACATTTCTAATCAGGCATAATTACTGAGAAGAGCTCCTTGGCTGGATCCATTACTTACCCTCCTCTTTTGGTCCCATCCCCCCCCCCCCATCTTTTCCTTTTCCTTGTGTCTTGGACTGAAGACAGTAAAATATATAGCAAACCTCCAATAATTACCTGAATGGCAGACATTTAATAGCTTTATAATGTGTCTGAGTGAAGGTTATTAAATCTGCTGTATTGAGCTTTTCAGCTACAGATGTTTTATTCTCCGTCCTCATAGAACTTTAAAAAATTCTCTGTGCAAAAGAAGCAGTACTTTCCTAGTACATGTTAATTAATTGTCCATTTGTATTTATGCTGGACATAATTTGTGAAAAATTCTTACACAGTGTCTGCCCTTGAATGTTTTTTTGGGTAGACCACAAAATGTAAATGCCTCCTTATTGTTACAGATTGCTTTGCCCTGTGTCACTTTAAAATTTCTGCTTTCTCCTGAGCAGTGAGAAATTATGCATTTCAAACATTTTCCATGGGGACCTTACCAATAAATCCCTGAACAGCCTGAGATTTGCTCTCCTCATGTCCAGACTGAGGTTTTTCTGGCACTTTTCCTCCTGTCACCAGGGATTTTAAAACTTGATGGCTCTGTGCTGGCCATGGCCAAGCCAGCCCCAGTCTCTGCTGTGCTCCAAGATCCGCTCTGTTGACCAGAAGGGTGGCTTTGCCAGTCGGCTCCCTTAGGACCTGTTCCATAAAGTTGTCTTCCAGGTTTTTTAGCAATCTCCTGGCCCAGTTTATATCAGCTCTGTGATGTTCTCAGTTCATTTCTGGAAAGCACGTCAGAATGGCTTTGTGGATGTTTGCTTGGGTAAAAGCCAAGTGTCTCAAGAGCTGCCTGTAAGGTTTAGTGAGCTGCAGTCTGTTGTGACTTCTCAGTGTTGAGTCCAAGTGTGATTATTGTTCATCAGAATATCAAGTGGGCTTATGAAAATTACTCCTTGAAATGAAATCCTACTGGGAGAACCTGCTGCTGGCCTGTGCTCTGTTTTTGTGTGTGCCTGGTGTCACCTGCAGGGGAAACAGAATTGCTTGTGATGAGTACTGCAGATTTAGACAAAAAGTAACTGGTGTTAGGTTATACTCCTCTATCCGTGGAAGTATCTGCATTTAGATAAATGCTTTAGATCCATCCCCAGTCTTGAGCTGCTTATTAAGGCGTTTTCCCTCAAGGTTGGTTCAGTCAATTGACACATTTCTTGAAACAAAGGCAGGAATCTCTAAGCAGAATTAGGCAATAAGCAACACAGATTTAGCTGGCACATGTGGCATGGATAAACTGGAATCTGATGATTCTCTTGTTGTTAGTCTTGATTTATCAGTCAGTTTTCACTATTTCCTTCTTTCTTTTGTCTTGCTTTTTTCTCCCTTTGTGTATTCTTCTGCCTTGTGTTCTGAGGCTGACTAAAACAGTATTAAATGGTATGGAAATTAGGGAAAAAAAATTAAGGCAAAGGTGTCTATGAACCTGAGCCTGAATAATTTGAACTTAGGGGTTCAGAAATAAGGCAGAGTACCAAACTAAGCTGCTTCAAAAACTCAGGAAACCTTACCTCTGTCCCTAGCTTTCCTTTAGGTCTGGGAAACATTATTTTGCTTTCTTTCATTTTTTTCTTACTAGAATTTTCTTTGTCAAATATTCCAAAACCATAGGTGAAGTTTCCATAATAGTAGTAGCAATTATCTCCTGTGTGGGATTTACCAAACATGAATTTCTACCAAAACAATTTGCCCATTTGCTTTCTTTTGCTGCTATTTGTTTATTACAAAGGTTGTGGTGACACTTTCTCCCCTTTCTTAATAATTTGCTAAATTTTATTGTGATGTGCAATTTAAACCTCATTTAAGCAATGTATTGTACAAACCATATCATCCAGAACTGGAAAAAAATATATCTGCAGACATACTACAAAAGTGCAGTTCTCAGGACTTAGTTCCATTTTGTTATAGCTGTGAAATGGAGATCTTTGCTTTTCAAGAAATAGTCCAATACTGTAAGAAGCCCCAGTTGCAATGCCAGTTCCTAAACCAGCTAGTCAATGTTTCCTGCTGATCACATAGGTGTTAAAAGAGGTTTTATGTCTTGATTTATAAGCAGAAACTGAAGGAAAACCAACTTATGAGTTCCCTTCATTAATCCTGAGAAGGAAAGGAGGCAGAGAGCTGAACTGATAACTTAGAAAAAAATTGCTGTGAAAGGGAATTTAGCACTCTTTCTCTGTAAGTGGCTTTCAGGCAGAACTGAAGAGTTGCTATTCTTACACTCCCTGAACACATCAGGCTTTAATATTTGAGCTAAGACCCAGCAACAGGCAAATAAAAAAGTGCCACCGAAAGGTTCCTGTGACTGCCCTTTGCCTTTGCTGATTTTTGCTGTGTATTGAGCACATGTTCTGTTGATAGAGCAGGGTCTTGGAGGAACTTTCTAAGATACCTCCAAATAGTGCATCCTGAATATTTTGATACACAAGGCTTACTGTGCACAGAGATTTATGCTGCCAGGCCAGTTCATCACTAGTTTAATATTATGTTCCGACTACTACTTAAAACTACCCATCTTCTGTGTAATGGCAGCTGGCTCTGAGCAAGCCTGCCAGCAGCTGAGTCCCTCCAGCTTTCCTTGGCTGTGCAGTGTGGGTCAGCTCTGGAGTGTGCTTGAGACTGCAGCAGTTGTATTAGATGTGTCTTACTGGGTCTTACCTCTCCCACCTTTTTCTGCAATTCCAGTTAGCTGGAAAGCAGAGGCTAGGAGGAGAAGTTAATGAAACGAGAACAACTTCTAATGACTTATATCTAAGATAATTGGTTAATTACAGAAACTTGTTAATTCCCCATTACTGGAACTACTTCCCCTGATGGCATTTTTGATAACTGATTTCTTTACTAAAATGGAAATGTTGGTATGTGCCTTTCCTAAGTCACTGCACACCCACAAGATAATGTGCCTAGCAGCTGATGTCTTACTGAACACCATTAAGATAAAGGGGACCCCAGCCTGGGGCCTCTCTGGAATGCAGTCTGCTGAAAATGTATTATTTCCTATCTGTTGGTAGAGCAGACCAGAACAATTTTCCAAGGAACTTGTTTTGAAATTATGCTGATGAGACCTGGGGAAGGGATCTAGCTTGATCCCAAATGACTTCCTGGAAGGCAAGTGTCCTTGTCAGCATGTGACAAAATTGGCAGTGAGCTGCTGAGCTCTGAGAGGCTGATATTTATATGAAGAGGTTGTTAATATTTTGTGACATATAGTTATTTCCTAGAGCTAAGGCTTACACCAATACCAGTTCTTGTTTCATGGCTTTACCGTGTTGTGTGTTTCACACTGAGCTTTGCTCAGTGAGCGCCCCATGCTGTAAGTTCCCAGTGTTGCCCAGCACTGAGCTCACTGGTGGGGAGAGCTCTCTGAGGCAGCACCCTCACCTGCCTGGGAGAGGGGAGCAAAGCCACAGCTCAGGGCAGGTGGGCCCCTCAACACACCAGGCCATTTTGGTGTCTGGGACTCGGCTGTGATTTCATAACTTCTCCCCAGCACAGCAACTAGGTTTCTGAAGGCTTGGGCTCACACACATTTTCCTCCCTTTTTGTGACACCCTGTAGCATGTTAGGAACAAGAAAGGGCTGACACTAACCACCTATTAGTTATTGCTTCGCACAAGTAACAGCATTTGTGTGAGTCACCTGGCAGTAATTGAGGAGCACTGTAACAGTGGTGACACAGAAACACTTCAGCTAGGCACAAGCAATGACAAAAAAGGACAATGCCACTATCTAAGTGGTGTTGACTTAGATATGCCCAAGAGAAAAGTAAAGAAGCTGATAGAAATAAATAAAGTAATTAAGGTGACCAGCAAAGCCAAACTTATTAGGTGTTTTTTGGATAGTCAGGCAGAATACAGGCGTGCATAAAAGGACTTGCCATACCTCCCATACAGATCATATATTGCCAGCTTTGTGTGTCTGCAACCAGCCAGCCCCCAGCAAGTCACAGTGTGCTGTGATGCCCTGGTGATTCATTTGTGGGTGTCACAGAGTGTGGTGAGTTGATCCTGCTTCACTGCTGTGTGGATATGCAGGTGGGACTCTGCATCCTTTCCTTCCAGCACAGTAAGAAAGAGCTGGATTGGAGAAATTGGTCTCATGAAGGCTCCAGCTCAGCCATTGCAATTCATCATGATCCAAAGGGCAGTTTTACTTTCAAGTGCAGCTGCAGTTTAAGAATTGCCAGCTTAGTTTTTGTTAGCACAAAACAAAAGCTTGTCAGCTTTGTGGCACAGTTAATTCCCCTGTTGCAGTACTTTGGAGTTATAGTAGAGACCAAAGCAAAGTCAGTTGAGTGTCTGTGCAGTTAACACCAGTGTAAACAAGTAATAACCAGAACCCTCAGCTGACATTTAAAGTTTAAAGCTGTTGTATGGCATTTCCAAGTCTATGTGCTGTCTAATGCCCCCTCTGACCAAAATTACTGTATAAACTGAACAGAATGTATTGAATAAATATGCCAACTTCATCTTCTCCTTCTAGAGCTGTAACAGGGAAATTTTAGTAGGTTTGAGATTATGTTAATTGAGAAAATGCTATTTCATTCTTAACTGACTCTCATGGCACTCTTCTGTGGTTCAGGAAGATATATATGTATATATCTTCCACTGGAAAATAGTTTATACCCAGGTCTGAAGAAACCTAAGTGTTAATGCTTACTGATGGTTATAAACTAACAACAACAGGCTGCCTACTTGGTATCCAGGAGAAACACAGGAATTGGATTTTTCTGTGGCTTAGCATAGATTGCAGCTTTGCAACCTGGGCAAGAAACTGGAAAATTCCTTCCTGTTTAGATCAGTTATTTTAGCAGAATCCATGCCATTTTGCCCATGTGTGAAATCAAGTGGTTTTCCACTTTCCTGTTTTGATGATATTGGAGCTAGCAACTGAAACAGGATTAGTGCACTTAGTGGAACTGGATGATTTCAGAGGCTTGCAAATATCTTTCAGACTCACAAAGCTTCACATATTCACAAATATTTTTATGTATCTTTTCCAAAAAAAACCTCCCATAATCATGATGTATGAGATTTTCATGGTGCCTTAAGATTCAAATGCATTTTTCTTCTAATCTAAAAGCACTCCCTCTTGTAAGCAGCCCATACAGCTGAAATAGGTCGAAGTAGGCAGAAAGACACTAATGCTGCCAGCTGAGCCTCTGCTGCTGTGTGGTTGTAGACAACAGCCAGTCTGTAAGGCCACCCCTGACAGTCAAGGGTTGTACCAAGCAGTGGGAATGGTGGGCAGCAAATATGGTGTTTTCCCAACATCCATCTTCCCTTAAGCAAACTGAACATTTATACAGCAGCTCGAATGCTTGCATTTACATCACCCAAGTGCTATCATTCTCTCTAAGAAGCCTAAAATGTCAGAATGATTTCATGATTTGCCACAAAATTTAAAGAATTTTTGCCTGCCTTCATTTCCCAAATGTTAGCCTGCATGCTTTTCTTCTGCAGCGAAGCATCCTTCAATTCTCAAGGCCCAATGAAAATGGAATCCTGCTCAGTGGTTTGTTATTGAGTAGATAGTGGTTTGGATGTGTGCCATCTTTTTTTCTCTCTAGAAACAGCAGAGGTATATCTAGAGAGGTATCTCTAGAATTCATATCACTACTTTTGTTCAAAACATACCTGGAAGGTAATCCTAATACAAAGCCAAGTGTATTGTAGTGCATGTTTTCCTGATGACTAGCAAGAGTTAATTGTAATTAGCTACTTGCTGTGAATGTAAAATGCTTAAGGATAGAGAAATCTCAAGCCAAGGATTCTTCAATGTACTGAAGAGTGTTTCGTGTTCAACATTAACTAAACTGTTATCTCCAATACCTCCAGACATAATTTGGCATAATTACTGGATTTTGGTTTTTTTCTTTCCCTGAAAGCACTCTGAACAGAAAAAGTAGTGACAAGTGAAATACCCTTTGATTTCATCTAAGTGTATTGCCCTCCAGGCCTGAGCAGGGATGTATTTGAGCAGCAGCAAAGCATGCACTGATGCATCCATTGATATGTAGTTTAATGATGACAATTAAGCTTTGCACTTTTTTCATGAGAATGTAACTCACAATTAATTAATAAGCTGCAGTTTAATTAAATCACAGGGAGGGCAGGGAAAGTAATGTCCTCTGTCATATTCTTTTCCATTAGTTAGGATATGTTCCAGTCAGCAAATTGACAGGAATATTTAAGTAGAGGCAAAGGTTTATTAAAATTTTCAATTAATAGTAACGACCATTGTGAAAATATCTAGTTAATTGAGATAGACATATTTGACCAAGTTTTTCCTTTAAAATGCTCTTTGAGGAGTCCAATGCAGTGTCCTGGAGAACAGTGATCTTCCTGTACTTGAACTGATGGAAATTTAGGTTGGCAGGGAACTGGTCCATCACAATTCACCATGGGATTTGGCCTTTCATCTCTGTACTTTGCATGCTATGTATTTGATTTTTATCAAGAAATGTTATAGTACAACTGATAATGCTCATCACATGGCCATTTACATGTGGACACCCAGGGGAAACTACTTGGCTGCCAGTGCCAGGGTCAGGCGAGTGCTGCTGTAGGGCAGCTGTTCCTGGAGAGCTCTGGGGTGGGAGTCTATGGAACTGTTGCTGTTCTGCAGACATTGGCAGAAGCACTCCAGTCCTGTGCTCCTGTGCTGCTAACATGTGCTGAACTCTGTCCCTAATTCTGGAACCTGGTTTTATCCCATTCAACTGGGATTAGCCTAAGAGGTGTATAATTCCTTCAGAGGATAAGTGACTCTGCAATAAGATCCAAAATTTTTCATGCAGATGAATGTTTCTCTTATCAAGGAGCTGGCTCTCAAATGTCTTACTTTTTTTGGAAAAATGTTAGGCTTTGAGATTTGCATGGTGAAGGCTTCGCCACATTTCTCTTCACAGAGAAAAGCAAGGCACAACTTCCCAAGGATATGCTGGGATTCATATTCTCTGAACCTCAGCGAAAGGAAAAACAATTCTTATCTCATTTACTGTGCCTGTATTTGTTCACAAGTGGAATGCATGGTGGAAGATTGTTTACCTGAAGAGAATTTGTAATTGGATTTTGATGTGAGTGTTTTGATTCACTGACCAATTGGACCCAGGTGTGTGTGTGTCGGGACTGTCACCTGACAGTCACAAGATGTTGTGCAGTTGAGCACTGGGCAGATTCAATTTAGATGTAATGTCATATAATATAGAATAATATAGTACAATAAAGTAATTAATTAGCCTTCTGATAAGATGGATTCCTCCTCATCATTTCTCCCAGACGTCAGGCAAAAATATCCACTATAGAAGGCCTTTGAAGAAATTCTCACCCACACACACAGAGCTATACTTGTGATACCATCTTAGCCATGGAACTGTGAATCAGGAGGACTGGGGAATACTGGGGGAGTATTCTGCCCACTCAAGTGTGCATGATAACATGGTCATGGAATATTTTGATACACACAAGACACACGAAGGAGGCTTATTATCTGAGGCTGCTGCTTAGCTTTAATATCCTAAGTATGGTTTCTGTCATGTGCTATTCATGTGCTTTGTTTCCATGAAAGTCGTCAAGCAGCAGAATTTCACTAGTGGTGCCACTAGAGGAGCAGTTAAACTGTAATTTGTAAATCAGGGACAGTCTGGTTAGCTGTGAGAGCTGACCCCTCTACTGAGTGCAGGTTACGTGCAGCTGCTGCCATAACCTTACAGTGGGAGCACTGCTGGCAAAAGCAAAGCCAGCCCCCTTTCCAGTCAGCCCTCTAAAAGTTCTACTCTCTGTTTGCTTAGAACTACATCGTAAACTGGCATTTCAGTTTTTGCTGCCTATGTTTTACAAACTACTTTAGAAAGTTTGATTTCAGACATTAGCTTTATAAATTGACATTTTTGTTTGCTGAGAGTTTTCATGCTTTGTACAGATTTCAAAAATTTTTGGGATGGTGGAATTTAAGGCTATGATGTATCTAAAATAGTGTGGTACTACTTCATAATTCACTGTGATGTATTGAAAATATGGTTAGTTTTATACAGATTCATAATTCTTTCATTAATTTATTTCTCTCATCTCCTAGTAGTTGTGGCACTATCTAGTATACTTCTGCAAATAACTAAGTAAATTAAACCTTTTGAGCTGGGTCTAGAAGAGGAATACAGATGATTTTTTTATGATATATTAGATGATAAATTACAGATGATAAAATAAAAACCTAAGTGCAACTATTACATACATGGTAAAATGAAGATGAAATGCCAGCAGAGTCAACAAGAGTATTTAAAGGTAATTCATACAGCAGTTCAGTAAGTGAAACAAATATAGGCTTATTCAGAATATTGTATACAAGTATTCATCCCTTGAGGTCACTTAAAAATAAGAAATCCAGAACAGCATGAAAAATGGTGAGAAAATAGTTTAATGTAATACACAAAGAAATACTGGTCTTCAAGAAGTGGAGTGTTTTTCAGTGCTTAGGCCTGTTGTTACTAAGAAAAATGTATGAGATGACTTTATGAGATAACCATCTCATTTTTTATAATTCTTATGCAAAAATGGGGGCATAATTTAGTATGTCACTAAAGTGTGAGTTAAAAATGCACTAAGCAAAGTGATTCTTCAGTTTGCCTCTTAAGAATAAAGAGAAATGAGTAAATAAAGGGGATATCTTGATTGGAGACCACCAGAGCTGTGATGGGTCCACTGCAGCCTGAGTTGACAGCAGAGGCTTTGAGTTTTATGCCCTTTAAGTGCTTCCAGAGCCTGGCAGTGATAGACCCCCAAAGGAGGGGTCACATCTCCTCTTGCTTGTGGCAGAAATCCAGTCAGCTAAAAACTGCCACTGCAAAACACATCTGTCCCGTGGTTATTTGTGGGCTTTAACAGCTTCTTTTGGCTGCTTGGCACTCATCAGTGATGTGTATTTGCTGGCCAGGTGTGCTCAACCTCTGAGTACAGGCTCCAGGGGAAATGCTCAGCTGGGTGTGGGGCTCAGCACAGATTCGCTGCATGGACTCATACAGTGGGATTTTCCCTTTTGGGGGAATGAGCCTCCAGAATAATTGAAACATCAGGTTTTCTATTTTTGAGCAGTTTCATGTTGTACATAGTCCCATCCTGCTCCCTCACAGATCTGTTGTTCCCATTGCATGCCCTCATGCATTGTTCCTTGTTTCAGCCTTGAAATACCTTCTTTTCCTGTTTCTTCTTAACTTTTCACCTTCTCTGCCTTACTTCTCTTTTCCTTACAGCATGTGTCCTTCTCAGCTTTCATTGGCTGTTTAAAAGTAGGACAATGAGAAATGTCCTTGCAGCCTTTCCCTGTCTCGTCCCCTAGCACAGCTGAGGTCATTAAATGATTGCTAGCAGTCCATCCAGCCTCAGCAAGAGCACGACAGGACAGCAAGTTCGGTGTTGGAGAACTTCCTTGGGTCCATCCTGAGAACAGACACTGCATTTCTGCAAGTCTGAGAGTGATGTGTGGTCTCAGAGGAGGCTGCTGGGTTTGCTGCTGTGGTTTGTGTACCTGGGTTGGTTTACAAATAAAAATCTAGAGAAATTGGTGCACACTAGAAGGGAAAAGTTAAATAGAGCTTCACAAGAATATTTAACAGTTGTGAGAGGCTCTTATTACTTTTTCATTAATTATATATTGCCTCTATTGTGGTTTCAGACTGTGCATGTAAAGTGTGGCTCAGGTTAGTCCTTCAAGGTTCCCTGGTTTCTTTGTTGGGTGCTGGTCTTCTCATGGCCTGGGTGTGCATTGCTAACACTCACTCGGGTTTTGCCATTGTGAGCTCCAGGGTAAAGCCAAACCCTCACTTCAAGGTGGGATGTGCTTGTCTGTGCTGCCAACTCCTCTGGAGAAAGTCAGCAATGATGGATTAGATTCCTGGAACCTGTCAGAGCTGTTCCTGTGTGTTGTGAAGTTGACGATGTGAATTGTGCCAACCAGCTCACAGAACATTGGGAATCACTGGCTCAAGACAGTCCTCTGAGAGGGGGGATCCTCCTGCTGCTCCTCATGGGTCCATGGACCCCACAACCACCTACCATTGTCAGCAAGCAGGGAGATCCTGATAGCTCAAAGATAGCACCACCTTCGCATGCATCAGAAGAACTGGACCAAGGGGGGAATGTTGAAGGAATTATAGCTGGTTTTGTTATAGCAGAAAAATTGATACTATGTCAGGACAAGTGTTCATCTGCAGGTTATTTCCCTTTGCTCACACAGCAAGGAAATGGCAGCTGAAAACTGAGTTTCTTTATTCCCAGCTCCCTGGGTAGCACTAATAGAAAAACATCCTAATTTCTGTGTTATCCAAACTAACTAAGATTTGTGTTTCATCTGTCCTTATACTGAATGTACCTCTACTGAAAAAAATAATAAATAGCAATTAGCCAGGACTTAAAAAAAAACTATTCTAGCTGGTGGATAACTGCTGGGAAATACCAGTGTGTTATGAAATCCAATTAATTTGCAGGCAGAGGGGTCAGGCTGGAATTGTAGTGGTGCAAATGGGCAGGGACCTGAACTCATTGGCACCAAATGGCTGTGTGGCTGTGGAGATTTTTTTTGGACTTGCTCTAAATCATCAGTTACTTAAACATCAAACTTCTAAATTTACTCACACTTTTTTTTTTAATTGTAGTCAGTAGTTATCGATAAGTGGATTTCTCATCACACAATTTGCAGATGACACAAATTCTTTGGGGCTAGTGAGATCCAGAGAAATCTGAGAAATATGGATGGGCATGAACAGGACAGAGAAATGACTGGTGACCAAGGCAAGGTGATAAAAATCCTTCCATTTAAGCAGTAAATATCATTGCTTGGGACTAGGTAAGTTAAAGTCAGTCACAAGAAAGGCCTAGTTTTCTTTTTGGTTTGAATAACATTAAATCAAAACAGCAACAAAACCAGCTAACTTTATGTACACACAAAAGAACTCATTGGATAATTATGTGGGAATAGTAAATTCATACTCTTGATGCTGCCGTGCTGTGAATCATTATGCCACTTCTAAAACAAGCCACAAGTGGATGGGCTTCAGAAATCTGCAGTGGAAACAGATTTATGGACAGCAGCCATATGAGAAGACTGTTCAGGACTGCTGAGTGTCAGAAGATAGGTACACAGAGCTGTTCTGGGGGTGTGTGGAATAATGTACTCTACAAGAAGAATAATTCAGATGTTCCTATTTATTCTTTATCATAACACAGCAGCAAGTGAGTAGTTCATCAAAATGACAGAAATCTAATATTTAGAGTTTTAAACCAGGCAAATCATAGAATACCACCAAGTTTTCTTAAAGGTATGGGTATTGAGAACATGTCATGCTGCATTTGTATTATGCAAAATGAGGAGACAAATCCTCCTCTTCAAAAGTGTAAATCTGTTCCAAATACCCTGGTCATTGAAGAAGCTTCTGCTGAGAGGGGTATTATTCTCCATGTTGCTGTGAATTTTTCACCTGTTTGATGCATTATTTCCCCCCAGCCACTTTTAAGAGCTGATTATAGATTACACAAATAGTTTATATGACTCATCATAGCAATTCTTTTATTACCAGAAAAGACTTTTCATTGCATGTTATTTTGACTGATCTTTATGAAGTTCCCTCTTACATTCTCAGTGCACATGCTGTGCATACCTTTTCTGCAGCCAATTGAGGCATTCAACTCCTTTTGCTGCATATGAGAGATGTGTACAGTAAGCACTAGCAGGAAGATCTATATTATCAGAATGTCTGGTATTTTAACATTACATACTCATTATTTAAAGTTTGGTAAACACAAAGCTTACTGCTTCATTAGTGAGCTTAACCTTGTCTGCATATAACTAGAAAAATGTCCTTCCAGCTGCTCTTCTGCAAAATCTGTTGATCAGTGTCTACAGTAGAAAACCAGGCAGTTTAATTTGTGCAGCTTATTCCATGCAATTCTAGGTAAAATCATATTCTCTTGAGCTGCCTGCCCTAAGGATGACAGCATGTATTTTGCAGAATATTAGAAATCTTTGGGAAGCATCAATCCAAAACCTGAATCTGCAGCATAGTTTACAGATTGCACAGTGGAGTTCTGTAGAAATTTAAAAAAAAAGAAAAAAAGAAAAAAAAAAAGTCACACACAATATTTATTTGGCATTGGTTTGGGTTTTTCCTCATATCCTCATTGCTTCAGAAGCAACTCAAATAAAATATCTAATAATATCTTGATTAATATTTCTGCCTCTTTTTAAGAGTTGATGATCCTCTATTTCTCTGCAGATTTCTACTGGAAAACAAAGCTGGATAGCCTTCCTTTGAGTTTAAATCACAGAACCAATCTCACTCATTAGCTCAACACTACAGTAAAGAATGAGTGTGACTGTAGGGAATGGGCCCAGCTGTTGAGGAAAGCTCTATCCCTTACTGAAATTAGTTCTTATTATGAGTATTTGGGTCCATAGGATTTGCCTCCCATGACTCATCTGTAGTCAGCTCTTCAGTCAATCGCTTGTGATTATTTGAATTCTTAAGGAACACTAGAAAGCTGATTTGGGTTAATCATAAACCATAACAGTCGGTCAGTATGTGGCTTCCAAGCTGGATGGTTGTATGTATGGGGGCACTTGGTGCTCTGCATGTCAGGCAGCTCAACAGCATTTTCCATTAAAAGTTAGCACAGTATGACCCTGATATGTGCCCAACATGAGGAATCCCTGTTCTTGGGCTGTAGCAGTCAGAATTGCTGCTAGTATAGTCCAAGGTAAGGAAGGAAAAAGGGCCTTTGCAGAATACCCCCAGATGTTTTATTCAGCCGTGCAGGGAGATGCTCAGGTCCCAGCACCCACACACAGAGGGTCTGAGTTTCAGTCTGCCAGGGGCCCTGGGGCTGAACATGGTCTCTGGGCAGTACAAAGACAAGGGGCAATCAGGGAATAGGGAGGAGTGCTCAGGGACGTGGGAGCAGGGGAAGGGGCCAATGGGGTCTAACAGCTTTTTGAGGGAAGCTTCTTGTGTCTCCCTAAACCAGGGAATGCCCCCCCGGGTCTCCACATTGGGGCACAAACAAGCACATGAACAATGAACCAAGTGACAATTTTGAGTAGTTTTGGGAAGTGGGAGAGAAAAGGCAGCATCCAGGAGGAACTGCCAGCAGGAGGGTAATCCTAAAGCAGCCTGAAGGTCCTGGATGGGAAAATTCTCATTCAACATTCCCTCCAAGCTTGTTTGAAAACTGATTCAACCTCAGAAAAATCATGATTTGGCATTGACAGCATTGGATATATTGTTAAATGAATTCTGAACTTCTGGCATGCACGAATGCTGGCTGAGTTCAAGCAGTGAGTACTCAAGGGAACAAAACTGCATGTTCTTTTGGAGCTGCTTGTATCAGGAATGCCTAAAGCATCAAACACTTTGGACTTGGCATAAATTGCAGTAACACAAACAATGGAACTCACGCTTGGCTGTGTCTTTCTCCCTTCTCTGGCTGAGGTGCTCCTGCAGGGCTTTAGGAGCTGTGGAGTTAAGATATTAGGGTGAGAGAACCAGAGAATTGCAAGCTCACCCTTGGGGAGCCAGATGCTTTGAGTTTCATTACTCATTATAGCAAAATTTTTTTGAGTTTCCCTTTCTTTTTAATTAGTGTTAATCGGATGCAGCTGGGATTTGTGACTAAATGTATCTGTACGTAAACAAAGTACCTGGGAACAAGTGTGTGAAGTGGACTGTGATGCTGTGTGCTCTTTAGGATGTGCAAACTTAAGGAGTCTAAGAAAACAGTGCAAAGCCCACCAGACAGCTAGTAAATCTGACAAGCATCCCTTCAACAGACAGGAAAGAATCTGGCTATTTTTGAGGTCATTATTCCTGTCCAAACCTCATGTGATGAAGTAACTATTTAATGCAATACAAGAAGGGGGGGAGCATGATTTCTTGTTTATTCGGGGGTTTTGAGTAGTAGTAGTAGTTTGGTTTTTTAATTGGAACAGGACATGGTACACCAAGGAATTATCTAAATGTTTTGAGGTCTACTTCTCATGCTACTCTTTCAAATTATCCTCTCTATCTGGAAGACATTTGACAGTACAGTGACTTCAGATCCTTGATAGTTTTAAAGCTGGATGTGTTAATCTGGGAGATATGAAACATGATGTGGCATTATAGCTGGCCATACAGCCAGGGGAAAACCTAATATGGCAGATGCTACAGAGCACTAAAAATTGCTTTGGTCTAAAGTATTCATCAGGAGAAGAGGCTTTGATATAATGCCACTGAGCTCTGGGAAGGTGGATGCCTGTGGCAGAGAACCCTTATAACATAATAGTGTGTTCTTCTCCTTGGCCACCTACATAGAGAAATAAAGCTCAAATTCAATTAAAGTGCTCATTGCTTGTTGACTTGATCACTCAAGTGTGTGTGAGTAGTCTGCACCTCCAGTTGGCCTCACTATGAGCATCTCTTAGCAATCCAAGTGCACTATTTAGTTACTATGAGACACAAAATCCTATTGAGATTCTGCACCTGGAGTTGGTATTCACCAGCAGTTTCAGGCAGAGTCAGCACCAGGAGAGGCTGTGGCCCAGTGCTGTGGGTGAAAGGCAACCTGCCCTGCTCCCTGGGAGCTGCAGGAAAGAGGAGCTGCTGATCGCCTGGGCTGGGCTGGACTGTGGGGATGCAGCAGCCTCTGAGTCCAGTAAAATGAAAGGCATCAGTGAGCTCAGTTCTCCTGAACATCCAGCATGAGACTACCGGCATCTAATAGCATGTTTGAAAACCCCAGCCTTTACTGGTGTAGCAATATTGCAGCAAAGCCAAGTGTTTTCTCATCTCTGGTGATAATGGGGAAATACATAATCAGCTTGTGAGCAGCCCGCAGTGCTGCCCAGTGCCAGCAGCCTGGTGAAACACTGGGATGAAGTGGTGGGAATTGCTCTTGTGCCTCAGCTGCCTGCGAGGGGAGCTCGTTCAGCCAGCCTGGCCCACCCCAGTGTGGGGTGAGGGCACTTCTGGCTGTCCAGCTGTGTACCCAGGGGAGCTGTTAACAGACAGAATTACTCGGCAGCTCCTGGGCTGGGTGTGGGTGCACACGGGGATGTCAGAAGTGTGATTTTGTTTATCCCAGCATGTTGTGGGTGGGGGGAGGCATTCAGCAAAGGAAAGCCCTTTCCTCTCCTACAGTTTCCCTTATTCTCTTATGCAGTACAGAAGAGGCATTGACAAAAAGCATCTGCATTGGCAGGATTACTGAGAAAAATCTCGAATGCAACTGGTATCACAGGTATTTAAAAAAAACAAAAAGAAAAAGCTGTTAGATGTCACTGAGGTTAGCAGCGTGGTGCTCAATTTTTCTGGAGCAGAGCAAACTCCTGAGAGAATTACCCTGAGGTGAAAGAAAAGACCTTAGATTATGGTTTAATGCAGAAGTTGCTTGCATTAACAAAAAAAAAAAAAAAAAAAAAAAAACAACAACAAAAGAAAAGGCAAGTGAGAGGGGAGGGGGAGAGGCTGGGAAAGAGAGGGAGTGAGAGAGGGGGAAGAGGGGAATGTGCTGTGCACTGAGCTGAGCAGCAGGAAGGAAAGCTTGAAACAGGATTTCTCAGCTTCTGATGCCTGGCAGTTGTTTGCAGGCACACCAGGGGTGTCCGTGTGGTGCCCTGCAGGATGTGCACGAAAGGCGAGTCAGAGGGACTCCAGACTTTAGGGATTGTGGTGGTGGTGTGCTCCTCTCTGAAACTCTTGCACTACCTCGGGCTAATTGACTTGTCAGATGGTAAGAGAACTCCAGTTTTGCAGCTGCTGTTTGCTTGTGTTGAAATGCATGTGAGTGTAGCCAGTGTAGGCAGCAGACGGCTGTGCGAGGAATGTGGTGTCTGCCAGTGCACGGATTCTCAGTGTGGGCTTCGTCCTTATTAACAATCATACAGGCTGCAAAGAGGCAATTCTGATTTATGCTTTATTGAGGACTTTTGTTTGCTTTTGATATATTACCTTAGCCAGAGAGAATCTGAAGTTGTGATGGTTTTTGCTTTGTGTATTATTTAAGTTTTCCTAATTATTTTTTCTTACTTGTAATTCTTGCTCTTTATTGAAAATTAATTAGAACCAAACTTGAAAAAGGAAAGGGCCTCTTGTGATAATGGAACCAGAACTGATAATTAGGTGTATGATTTCATAGGGCTACAAGAGTTTTGTTGTGACTGTAATTTGCAGATTAAAGACATGATGGATTGAATGTGAACAAAACAAAACTTCACTGTATTTGCCATTCCAGACACATAATCTAAGAATAAATATTTCTGTTTTCATCAGCTGGAAGATTTGGTCTCTCTTCGACTTGGAGTGAATCAATGTAATGAACTAAAATTAATGTAGTGAACTTTTTTTGTATTCAAGGTTTTCCCAGATGTAAAGCATACAGGCTTTAACAACTGAGTGTGCTTTAGAGTTCATCTTTTTATAAAGGGATGTGTATCACTGAGTTTTTAAAGAAAATAACTTCCTAGTTATGCAAGTGAGGTATTTTTTAAAACAAAGGGACCCCCAAGTCACTGACTATATTCTTGCTTTGATCATTAACTGTGTCAAGTTTATCTACCAAAGGAAATAAGGATAAAATACTGGCATAAAACCTATGTTTCTTTATACAGACTTCTTCAAGATATGGGTTAGTACAGGCTGGCAAAAGATTCCAAAAAAGTAAAGAAAATTTATATATTGAATCTGTTTTACTGGATCCAGAAAAGCAGATGGAATTTTAACCCTACTGCAGTAAAATCAATGCTGTCACATAATCCTAGAAATCCTCCTGCAGAATTAGGAAAAAACACTAAAAATTGCTTAATTAAGAAATAATTATATTAAGAGATGTAAATCAGCATGTATTTGTTATTACATGATTGATTTCCTTATTTCAAAATTAATATCGTGGGAGCTTTTAGTTTACTCTTAGAATGTCACTGGATTGCAATTACGTAATTACAAATAAATTAAGATCTCCAACAATGACAACTAATTTCAAATAATGGCAACAGAAATGCTCACCTTAAAAATAGGTGACAAGTAAAATGTTGATGCATTTGCATTGCTATTGCATTTGTTTTGCATTAACTGCAAGAATGTTTTTATACCTCCTTTGCAGACCTAATTACTATAATTCCAGTGTCTGTTCCTGAAGCAATTACTTTTTTCCTAGAAGAGTCTCCCTAGTGTTTCCCCAGCAAAGTCAAGTATATGCCAGGTGAGAAAGGTGTCTGTGTGAAGGTGAGAGGAGTACAAGTGAGCAGATAGCTCCCGCTGTGTCCATGGAACAGCTCTGCCTGTGCCTGTTGGTGGTCAGCAGTCAGCGCTGCTCCATCCCCGCAGGTGCAGGCGAGGGTGACATTTACCCTGTAAGGGACCACGGGTACTGGTGCACAGAGCTCTGATTGCATGGGCTGCCTGACAACGTGTAGGAACACACTCTATAAACCTGATCAGATTTGGATAGTTTTTTATTGGAAATCTGTGTTTCTGGCTGCAAAAGAGTTCACTTGGAAACCAGGATATATTTACTTGGTACTTATTAGATAAGTTTGCATTTTTCCCTTTTGACTTTGTTCCTGTGCTAAGAATTATTTATATGCAAAATCAGAACATTAATATAATGTGGGTGGTTGTTAATATCATGCAATACAGATTTCAGTAAGTCAGAGATCTTTAAAGGTGACATTAAGTTGTTTTCTTTGATGTGCTGGTGGCAGCAATGGAAAAGGCAAAGTAGATGATTACATTGCAGTGCAAGTATTTATCAGAACTTGATACTCACTAGAAATGATCACTACTTTTACTTATTAAAAATAAAAACCTTATTAAACACCTAGAAATTCCAGCTGTGTTCTCATAGTTGTGCGTAATAATACTAAAATAGGACACTGCAATTGGCTATGTATATTTCTTTTAAAACTGTTCTCTTCTGAAGATGGAACAGGCTTACTTAAACCATGTTCCTTTGTTCTGTTTAAATAAAAAATATTAATAATGAAAAACCCCCCATACAGAGAAAAAAACTGGCTGGAAAAGCCTGTTCCTGTGAGTACTTTTGGGCAAGTCCTTGCTGTCTTTGCAGCCTCTTGAGACTAGTCATTTTTGTTCAGCTCCTGACCCAGGATCATGTGCAGATCTCCAGCTGTACCTGTGTGCTTTGCTCTCTTGTCAGACTTGCAGCCCTTTGCATCTGTCTTTATTGAAATTCATCAGTAGGAATCTTCAGGCTTTTTCTCAATTCTTCCCAGCTGTCAAGTCAGTTTCCATCTGACTCACAGCCCTTTCATAGACCCTTCTTTTCCCCAGCTGCCAGGAGTGAATGATATGTGACACAGGGCCAAAAAGGATTACTGGAATGGAGATGCATTCTGTTTCTCTCCTCTGCACAAGGATGCATTCTGGCAAATGTTCTCCAGCAGTTCTGGCCATTCAGTGACCATGCATCATTGGTTGTTTCAGTTTGTTTCAGTACTTCCCAAGAAGTGAAGTAAAAGGTGAAAAAAATTACATAGTCCTGTATCCCTCCCTCTCTTTTAGCTGTTTCTCCCCTACAGGATAAAATAGAAGGGCCAGTCTTTGGTCTCCCAGTTCCCTAAAGGTAGGGAAAACACAGTGATCACCAGTCCTGCAAAGCTAGGAACAAAAACGGGATGAGAATATCATGGGACACATTCCACACAGCCTTGTATTTAGGATTGTCTTACGGAGGTTCTGGTTGAGGAACTGTTGCCTTCTTGCTCTTGGTGCAGTGTCAGCTCCCCACAGGCAGCCCAGGGCAGGAACAGCTACCTCAGCCCCCTTGCTTTGGGTCGATTACAGTGAGATGCTAATGCTCTGTAAGGAATTTGGAAGTAGGGGGTGTCATCTGACTGACTTCTTTGGCAATGCCCTTCCCCGCACTTCCCCAGGTCATGTTCTTTAATTGCTGGTATGGGAGTGATCATTACTTGAAGTAGAGAAGTGCCTTCCTTGAAATTCTGGAGCAAATGGCCACGAGAAGAAAGAGATGTATTTTTAGTGGGATGGGCAGAGTGCTGAGGGGAAGATAAAAAGTGCACTAGTGTGTGAAGTAGAATTGGTTATTGTGCTTTATGCATCAGTGTTTGAAGGACTGGAGTTAAGTTAACTTAGAAGTTTGTTAATGGTTTGAAAAGTGCAAACCTTTGTAATAGTGATGCAACAGCTAGATAACTATCTTGATTAGGTATTTTATTAAGCACAACTTAAAATGGGCCTTTCTTAAAGTAACATGGTAGATGTGCAAAAAGAATATACCAATATACCACAGCAAAATTTCTAACATATCCCACACCATATTCCATGATTATTGTGCTTCTGGTAATTTTCCATGTATATAAAAATGCAACAGTAAGTGAGTTTTGTACCTTGATATGCTTCTTCCCTTGCATCTTGTCTCTATCCCTTCAGACTTCCTCCCTATATGCATCGCTTTATCTGCTGGGGAGAAGGTTGCAAGAAGCACTTAATATTCTGTAGACTATTTTAAAATAAAAATAATTGAACTGTATAAAGTTTGATGGAAATCCTCAGCTTTATTTTTTACAATAATTTTTATTTGGCTTCAGTTTTTTCCCAAGATAAAATGCACTGATGATAAACTGATCTAACATATTTCTGAAGAGGAGGAGCTTATGCTTTACCCATTTTCTAGAGCTGCAGGAGAGACTGTGGACTGTAACTGCTGCCTAAAATCCACCTTGCACGCTCTCGGGCTGGGGGTGGCCGTGCATGTCAGGAGTGCAGCTCCCTGAGCCAGGATGTGCTGCCCTCATCCATGGGGATGCGCATCCCATCCAGCTGCAGCAGGGCTAGAGGCATCAGGCAGCTAGAGGGGAGAAGGGTGCAAGCTTTACTACCTGCAAGGCAGGGCTTGGTTTTAAGGAAAAGCTAATATGATTCAAGAAAAATACACGCTCAACATTTTCTGAACTGAATGCCAGCATCATTGAAGCTGAGTTTGTCCTTGTAGAGCTTGTAGCTGTCAAAGTTATTCTTCATTTATAACCATGGAAGTGTTTGCTGTGGAGGGTAGAGATCCCCCAATGCTCTTGAATCAATGCTTGATAGATTTTGGAGTGTCTGTGATCGATTGTTACAGACCAAACTCTCTGTACCTGATGAGTACCTTTCTGTTCTCTTACTGTTTATTGTCTCTTCCCTTACAAGACTTTCCTCTGATGTACTTTGGAAAGGAGGAGCTGTTGGATGATGAGGGATTCAGGCAGAATTGTACATCAGTTCCATGAAGGTTACTTTGTTTAGAAGAAAGTAGGTAACAAAGGTAATAAAAAACCAACCCAACCTCCTGAAGACTGAAAGAGAATTCTGAAGTATAATCTGAAGGGATTTCATTTTCACAGGAAGATTATTTCTTTTTCTTTCAAATAGTGGGAAATACAGCCAATATCTAATAGAAAATGCACACGGTAAGGATAATACCTTGCTAAAGAAATTGGCATCCCTGCCTGCTTCGCTCAGCCAGGCAAGATGGATGTCCCCCGTGTGCTGTCCCCGTGTGCAGTCTGGAATACACAAGTCCTGAACGTCTCCCTGAGTTCTGTCTTTTGTCTCTTCAGTCCTGCCATTGTGTTACAAGTGCATTTCTAGGTGTTTCTGTAATTATTTTCCTGAGTGAAGCTGTGCAAGCTGGCCTCAACATGTAACCACAAGGTTGGGTGTGGTTAAAGAGCTGACCCTTTCCTTGTGTATGGTGGCTATCAAAAGTTGCTAAAATAGGAATGTAATAATCTCATACTCAGGAGGAAATTATCAGACATCTTTGTTGTCTGTCAAGAGATAAAATGTTAGCAAATGTGGAAAAGAAAATATTCCTTCCGTATATACTCTTAAATGTAGCCATGAGAGGAAAACTTGTCTCTTCATATGAGAATTTAGCAGAAAGAACAGAAAATATTTTGTGGCTTACCAAAAAAATCTTTCTTTTTCTTCTTGCTTCTTCCCCCTTCTTTTTCTTATTTCTGAAGTGATACTATGAGGCTCTTTAAATGAGTTTTATTACAGTTAATTCCCCCTCTCCTCAGGCAAGCTGCAGCTTTATGTACCAAATTTTTATTATACCCAGAAGCTTTCTGCCTGCTAATAAATAATGGTGGTAAATTTTATATGAAATAGATGTGGTTTCTTATTGCAGCAGAAAGGAAAATAAGTGTGGAGTTTTTCCCGCTTGACACACATGTTTAAATCATAGAAGGTAAATAGTGTGAAAACAGCATTCACTTTAAAGAGATATGGCCAGGTTAAAAAATAGTTTTTTTAGAACATTAAAGATAACTTAGATCATCATTACACAAAAGGTGTTTGAAATCTTGCAGACAGATGTGTTTTGTAATTTTTCATTTGTCCTGTGAGGAGCAGTCAGCTGAGGTTTCTGCTCCCACTGCTGCAGTGAGCTCCTGTGAGCAGTGCCAGCCTCAGTGTCCTGAGAGCAGGTGAAGCAAGGGCAGGAGATTCTCCTCTCCCTGCAGGAGGAGGGAGGGAAGAAGAGGGGGCACTGAGGGGAAGGAACGAGAGGTGTGTGACCTGAATCTGACTGTGTGAACTTTGGAAAAGGCCATCAGGGTTTTGAAGACACATCCTTCCACCAAGCCCAGGGCAGTGTCTGAGGTGGCTTCACTCTGGTGAAATCTTAAAAATTGCTCATCTTTTACACTGATTTGCCAAAGCATCATGGACACACTGTTACTAGTAAGTCTTAAAATGAGAGTTGCGCTCCAGCTTCCCCTGTTGATGCTGAACACATTCTCACGGACATGAAGCATCACTCATCTAGATACAGACCTGCCTGTGCTTTCATGGTTGTCTCCGCGTTTTCAGAAACATTCAAGAACCACAAGAAAGCTATTTGAAAGTGTCACGTTTTGAAATCTGGAATAATTTCACTTGGCTTGATAAATTTATGGTTCTAGGGGGAGAGATTTCTTTTGACTGAAGAGGATCCTCAAGAATTTCAGGATAAGGCTGCTTTTCTTGAAGGAATTGAGTTAGACATGCTTATAATTGGAAAGGGATAGCTATATAAATAGTTGATATAAATGGAATATAATTAACATTACTTTTAGCCCTCTTCTGCAATTCTTAAACCCACACATGGGAACCTTGAATTGAGGATGCATATCCAAATGTATCTTAATTAAGTCCTAATTAATCTTAGTGTATCTTAATTAAGTCCTAAATTAATTCTTTCTCTCTTAGAAGGAAGTTTCACACAGCTGAAAGAGTAAAACATTTAATTTGTCTATTTTATGTGTACCACCCTTCCTGACAGCAATGCTGGCAGTCCCTGGCTCCCTGCTGCAGCCGTGTGCCCATGGGTGGCAGTGGCAGTGGCAGTGGCAGTGGCAGTGGTGGGTCTGTCACCACGCCTGGTGTGAGGGGCTGCTGGAGCTGAGTGCACCTGAGAGCACTGGGGTTTGTTATAGACGAGTAATGCGATGGTTGGCTCTCGCAATTAAGGGATGAATATTATGCGTATGCTAAGAAGTTTTATTGCTGGATAGTTATGTTATTGTGCTTTGTTGTTTGGATGTCCTCTGTTCTCTCCATAGTCCCCTTTCCCCGTGTACAGTTGCCAAGGAACGGCCATGGTGGTCAGGACATGTGGAGGGAGGGCAGGTGGGTACCTGTGCCCCTTGCATGGGGCATTTGGGGGACAGCAGGTGGGTACCTGTGCCCCTTGCTTGGGGCATTTGGGGGAGGGCAGGTGGGTACCTGAGCCCCTTGCATGGGGCATTTGGGGTACCTGTGCCCCTTGCATGGGGCATTTGGGGGAGGGCAGGCATGGCAACACCTGCCCTCCAATGAAGTTGCAAGGAAGCAGTCTCCCCCAATGGATGGCAGAGAAGAGTTAATTGGCAGACTTTGGGAGGGGTTAGGGTTACCTGGCACAACACCATAGGTATAAAAGGCAGAGCATGCATTTTGTGGGTGAGCACATGGTGGTTTAGTTCCATGCTCCCAGCGCTGTAATTTTTCCTTATTTGGTCCTTTGTTTTATTTTGTTAAAGTTTAATAAACCTTTGAAATTTTAAAAGTGAGCATCATTTCTCACAGGTTTAGGCACAAAAGGTCCTGTAGTGAAGGTGAAGCTGCCAGACCTGTCCTAGGGCCGGAGGGGCAGGAGTGCCCTGTGCCCACACCTCAGGACTGGAGTGAGGGCTTGAGGGCTCCCAGGTGCCAGGGCAGGACCTGGCACAGAGACTCACAGAGACTGCCTTTGTGTGTCTGCATGTACAGTGCTCTAGCTCTCCATTGTCCTGTTATTCTGGGACTAGGCCAAAATTTAATTAAATTTTATGTCGATGAATAAAAGGAATATTGACATTGCAAGATGAAATCTGAAGCATTCTGAAAAGGAAATTTTTCTTCTTTATTCTTCACATGCACCATTTAAAATATTTCTAGCTAAGTATTTCTTGCTCCCTAAAATAATTAGGACTGTGCACCTGCAGCTGGTCAGGCTTCCCTAGGTTGATCCTAGACCAGAAGTTCCTATCACGGGTTGTGGGTCTTGGTTGCGTTTTCTCTTTGGTGGTCCCCATGCAGATATCAGAGCGCAGAGCAAAAGAGAAAGAGCCAAAGGGCTCTTCTGTGCAAGGTTCAGCTCTGAGATGAGCTTATCCGTGATGGCACATTCATCTCAACCTGTTCCTTGTGCCTATTGCTCTTTGGCAGATTTCCTTCGTGTGATGGTTTTGGTTCGCCAATTTAAGATTTCCCCAATTTTAAAATTTCTCAGTCAATGCACTAAGGAGTGTGGTGGGCTTCAGTGTTGGCCAATCACCAAGGCACTCACTTTCTGCTGTGAGACAGGATTAGAAGAAAGGCAAAGCAGGCATAAAACTTTAAGAGGGTAAAAAGAAAAGTTTATTAATAGTGACTAAAAGAAAAAAAGTAGTGAGAATCAAAACAAACTCTTCAGAACACTTGTCCTCCCCCCACAACCTTTTCCACTGTTAAGAAACCAACCTAAAATTTCCAGTCAGTTTACTACCTCTAAAATAGTCTTTCTTCAGTTCACTTACGGAGAGAAGTACTTCTTGTTAAGGCTATGGAGACTTCTCCACAAAGAGAAAAAAAACAGTTCTCTCATGGCTCTCAATTTCGTCAGGACTAGCAGCTGCCTGGGGAACCTTGCCATCGTGAAATACTTCCCATAGCCACAAACCTTCCCACAGCCTGTCAATGGGCCAAGTTGACTTATGGGGTATTGTTTTAAAGATGAGCTGTTCAAATACAAAAGTTCTCTTTATCTATCTCTAAAATAATCTTCATCCCTGGGAACAGAAATCTTCTTCTCCTGGGGGCATGGGAGAAGGCACCCTTCTCTCTTTCTCGGTTCAAACTGCTTAGGGGATCACAGCTACTTTAACCTCAGCTTACTTTAACATGGAGGTCTTTGCTCCATATCAGTTCGAACACTTTCATCTCCCCATAGTTTCATGCGTTATAGAGGGGAGAATAAAATCTTTTCTCCATAGCTTACAAGAGGATTTCAGCCTGAAGATCAAGGCATCTTCTCCTTCCTCCCATCTGAGACTTAACTTCTTCCTCACTAACCTTGATGTTTTCATGTTGTTTCTTTACCTGCTTGCATCTTGTTCCTTTCTCTCATTCGAGTGAGAACTGAAGCACTGAACATCACGCCTGGGGCACACCAGCCGCCGGTATCTCGTGGTGGGAGCTGCGGCTGGGCTGTGTCAGGATCGATCTCATGGTTGATCTTTGGTTTTCTGTGTTCACTTCCAGCCGCAGGGCCACACGTCATGGGCTGCAGGATGCAGGGCTGCCTTTGTCTCAGCTGCACTGGGGGAAGGGCTCTGACGCTAAGATCTTCAGAGTCACGGCCAGCTCTGCTCCGGCCAGGGCTCAGCAGCCTCCCCCCATTCCTGCCCAGCAGCTGCTGGGGCCCAGCCTGGCCAGAACAGGGCTGATGGGGGGCGGCGGATGGCTTCGGGAGGGGGAAGGGGCACAGCCCGCAGCGAGAGGGGGGCCAGTGCTGGGGCCTGTTACCTCTTTGCCGACCAGAAAAGAGAGTTCCTGGCTTTTTTTGTCTTTAACATGCGTCTTTCACAGAGGCATGTCCAGGTTCTCATTGGTTCAACAGACTGTCAATTACACAAAAAGCTTTGCATCACTTCCCTGAATTTCCTCCCATTCCAAACCATGACACTCCTATGGATTGCATTAGAGCTGCTACTTGACTTCCTTAAAACAGAATGAAACAATTAGAATTATGAAACCTAATGAAATAAACAAAAGGGCCAGGAGACTTCTTCTCCTGTTTAATGCCTTTATTAAAAGTGATCAGCTCAGGATTGGGTAGCTCGGCGGGGCTGCAGTCTCCCGTCGTCTCTCCCAGGGCGACTCGGAGGAGGAGGATATGCACAGCTCTGTCCACCAGGGGCAGAGCTGGGGATCAGATCCTCTTGGGAGCCTTTAGGGCCTCCTGATCCCATAAGATGGTGCTCGGTCCGGGTCTCCAGACCCCCCCAGTCCTGGCTCGGGGGATTTCGAGGACAGGGTGAGGAACGATGAAGGTTTCCCGCATCTCTGCAGGCTCAGCACTTGGTTCCTCACGTCCAGACATCACTCCAGTCTCTTAACTCTTAGGTGGCTCGTTGTTTTTGGGGTTTCTCCACGAGTTTGGAGATGGGGGTCCCACAAAGCATTCTGGTCTTGCGAGTCACTTTGCATAACCCCCCCCCACCTTCTCAGGTATCTTCCCTATTCTGAGAAAGGTAAAACTTAGCCTTGGGCAAGGTCCCCACCCAGGAGAAGGGCCATTACCTCGCCCCAGCCAGGGCTTTTTACTAATACAAAGACAACCATTAACGACAACGACCCGTGATTACAATAACAAAACACACAGAACTTGGGCAGGGCCAGTGGTCTGGCTGCCTTTTTGAAACTTTTTCTCATAAAAAAATATTAACCGAGTTTTTGTTCATAACAGTCCCCCCTCTTTTTCTTTGATCGAGCTTAAACTCTAAGCTCGCATCAACTCCCGATTTTTGTTTTGAATCTACTATAAATCTCTTGTGCACTTTGGTAATCATGGTTACTTAACCTTGTTACTCCCCTTGGTTTCTTCAGGTTTGTCTTCATGGCAAACACTATTTTACTGAAACAAATAAATAAGCATAGTAAAAATAGCAATCCTCCAAGTACACACACAGCGAGAAAAACTACCTTTTCCCACACATCCTTTTTGAAAATCTCCAGGTTCTCCCACCCACTGGGATCAAGTGTAGGAGTTTGATCTTCATTATTTACACATGCTAACCTTTTTATTTCGTTTGAAATGTTCCTAATAATTGAATTCTTTATTTTTAATACTGCCTGGAGCCGAATAACTTTGTTTAACATAGATATTGGGATACGAATTTGGCTTTTACAATTTTGGATTTTCTCAATTTCTATTTCACTGTGCCTGTTCTGTTTAATTTCTCCCAAATCATTATATATAGGAACTCCCAAACTTGATCCAGTTTCTTTGGGTAATAAGAAAATTGGTTTTATCACTCCAGCGGTGCAGCTGCCAGACAAGATCAAATCTAGGGGTTTAAGGCTCCCCTGAAATGTGTTCTTAAAGGGGTTTATCTCTTTTCCAGTACACTCATATAAATACTTGTAACAAACAATTTTTCTTACCATTTTCACCATTTCTTTGCTTTTTACTAGATCTGCTGAGCTTGTTTCAGCAGTATCCCATTCAAAACACAACCAGGCTTCCTCTATAGGGCACTCTCCTAGGAGTGGCTGCCTAAAAGTGGCAGTATTGTATACTATCCAATACACTCTCTTATTTTTTTGATAAAAGACCAATTGGGAGAGGCTAACACAATGAGGGTTAGAACTGATGTGGACTCTCGACAAGGAGCTCACTTTCTCCTCACAGAGGGGTTGGTAGCATTCATTGCACGGCTCAGCTGGGCTCCCCTGAGCACCACCAGCAATCAGAGCCATCAGCACTACCCTTCCCAAGAGTCCGGTATGGGTCATCTTGCACAGCCTGCCCACCCGGCCTTGCCTCTTGGGGAACTTTACTGAAGAAAAGCTTCCAAGCTCTTTAGAGTCCCTTCTACCCGTTTCTCTGGTTAAACCTCTCTTGGTCTGTTCCCTACCAATTTTGGTTTCCCCTCCCAGGGGAGTGTTCTGTAGAGGATTAACCTGGAGTCTTTAGAAATAAATTGGGGAACTTAACTAGAATTACTTATTTACAGTCTTAAACTTTTTACCAACATAGTTTACACAGAACAGTCTTAAAACATTTTAAGCAATATTAGAACTCTTAACAATTTTTTTTCCCACACAGTTCAGTCTTTTTGACTCTTCCTTCTGAGAGTCAACTTTAAATCCTTTGGTCCTTTTACCACAGTGTACTCAGATGATTTAGCTTGTGAAGCAGATGAATCTCGTCCAGCGCCGGGGGGTGAGAGTGGTGTGGACTCTGGTCCAATGCCAGAGGGGGAAGCTGATGTTGGATCCAGTCCTGTACCTGGGGGTGAGACTGGCCCTTTTATTCTTGTGATATGAGTCCAACCTTTTTCTTTGGTCCGCACAGCTGAATTTGTGATCAGGAGCACCTGGAAGGGGCCTTCAAATTTAGGCATTAATGTTCCTGTAGTCCATGATTTTATCAAAACCCAATCTCCTGGACTAATGTTGTGAACTTTTGTGTCGAGAGGGGAAGTTTGAGGAAGGTATCCTTTCTTTCTAAGTCCCTCCAGAGTTCTTCCAATTATTTCTAAATACTTTCTGGTAGCTTCTTCCCCTTCCAGATAGTCTCCTGTGCTATAAGGTGTTAACAAGAATGGCAACCCAAACATCATTTCATAAGGTGAAATTCTTATGTCAGCCCGAGGTCTTGTTCTGATGCGCAACAGCGCTAGGGGCAAACACTTCAGCCAATTCATCTTTGTTTCTTCAATCAATTTAGTTAATACATTTTTGAGAGTTTTGTTCATTCGCTCCACCCTCCCAGAACTCTGGGGGTGCCACGGAGTATGCAACCTCCATTTCATTCCTAAAGCCTCAATTATATTTTGTAATGTTTGGGACACAAAATGTGGACCTCGGTCTGAGTCTATGGTGTTCACAATACCATATCTGGGGATAATATTCTCTAGGATTGCTTTTGCCACGACTTGAGCTGTTTCCCTCCTGGTCGGGAAGGCTTCTACCCAGTGCGTGAGATGATCAACTATAACCAGTAAATATCTGTATCCTTGCACTGGGGGCATTTCAGTGAAATCTATCTGTATGCTTTGGAAGGGTCTCAAGGCTAATTCCCTTCCTCCAGGTGCTACTTTTCTCATAACTTTTTGGTTCACTTTTTGACAAATGATACACCCTCTGGTAACAGCTTTAGCCAGGCTATATACCCCGATGCATAGGTTATTTCTTAGGAAATGATCACATAGTCCTTGGACTCCCCAGTGAGTTAATTTATGTAGTTCTGTTAGCACTGTCCGAGCCAGTGCTTTATTCAAAAACACCCGTCCATCTGAGGTTAACCACTCTCCCTGTTGTCCTTGATGTAACTTTAAATCTTTTATTGCTTCTAATTCTTCTTCACTAAATATAGGTTCCTCCCCTTTTTCAGGTGTCATTTTTGTCTTCAAAATTTTTACTGGATCTCCTGGTTCTAGAGCTGCTTCTTTGGCTATCTGATCAGCCAGTCGGTTTCCTTTAACTTCTAAACTGTCTCCTCTTTGGTGCCCCTTTATATGGACCACTGCTATTTCTATAGGTTTTTGTAGGGCCTCTAGTACTGATCGCACTAGGTTCTCATGGGCTAAGCTCTTTCCCTTTGAACTTAAATACCCACGTTCCTCCCATATTTTCCCAAATGTATGAACTGTCCCATATGCATATTGGGAGTCCGTATAAATGGTTCCCCGGTCCCCCTCCAGTAAGTCCAGTCCCCTTTTCAGGGCATATATTTCACAACTTTGGGCTGACCAGCTTGGGGATAGTTTCCCTTTTTCTGCAATTTGTAATGTTTCTCCATCTATAATGGCATAACCTGAAGCTCTTAATATTCTAGCATCGGTTAACCACTGCGGAGCTCTCTGTCTCAGTACTGCCTTAAGATCATGAGGAGTATGCACTTTAGTCTCCTCTATCAGGATTGCAGTTGCTGCTACTGCCTGTATACAAACTGGCCAGCCTCTAGCCACTGGATCTAACAATTTGGAGATGTATGCCACAGGTTTCCTGCACCCTCCCCACTCCTGAGTTAATACTCCATAGGCTATACCTCCTTCTGCACTCACAAACAGGTCAAAGCCCTTTCTGAGATCTGGTAAGCTTAGGACCGGGGCAGAAGACAATTTGTCTTTTAAGTTTTCCAATTGTCGATCATCTTCAACTGTCCAAATTAGGGGTTCTGGATCTACTAGTTTATTATACAGAAATTTCACACTCTGTGTGTATTGATCCAACCATAACTTACAATATCCAAACAAGCCCAGGAGTTTTCTCACATCTCTTTTCGTTTTTGGGGCCGGGAGAGCTAAAATACCTGAAATCCTGTCAGGGCTTAGTTTCTTATACCCTCCCCCTATTATGTGCCCCAAGTATGTTACTTCTGATTGCACAAATTGTAGTTTCCCTTGGGAAACTTTTAGTCCTTTCTCCCCCAGAAAATTCAAAAGTTTAATACTAGTTTGTCTGACCTGATCTTTTTCCTTTCCTGATACCATCAGGTCATCAACATACTGCAAGATCTGCACTTCTTGTTCAGGGACAAATTGTTCCAACAAACTCTCTAAAGCTTGTCCAAAGAGATTGGGGGATTCAGTGAACCCCTGTGGTAATCGGGTCCACCTTAGCTGTTGCCTCCTTTTCGTACTCGGGTCCTCCCATTCAAAGGCAAACCAATCCCTACATTCTGTTGCCAGAGGACACGCCCAGAAAGCATCCTTCAAATCTATGACAGTGAACCAAGCATGTTCTCTTGGAATTCTGCTTAGGAGACTATATGGGTTGGGCACAACTGGATGTCTGGCAATGGTTCTTTTGTTGACTTCCCTCAAATCTTGTACCAGCCTATATTTCCCTTCAGCCTTTTTAACTGCCAGTATAGGGGTATTATGTGGTGACATGCAGGGTTCTAAAATTCCCTCCTGCAACAGTTGCTCGATGACTACAGCAAGCCCCTTCTTTCCTTCTAGGGAAATCGGATACTGTTTAACCCGTATGGGTGAGGTATCATCCTGCATTTTTATTGTTATCGGTGGAATGTCTAATAAGCCTCTCTTTCCCCCCTCAGCCCATACCTCAGGATTTATTTCTGCAACATCTCCTTGAGACAGCTTCATCACTTGTACTACCATTCTCCCTTCCCTTGGAACAATCCCAACCCCCAAATGGACTTGCAGATCCCTTCCTAACAAACTTTTTTCTAAGTTAGGCAGATAAAGAAAATTAGCTTTACATTGCCTTGAGTTTCCAATTATTTTCACTTCTTCAATCACAGATGCTCTAAATGGTCTCCCTTCTGCACCCAATACTTCACAAAATTGTCTCCCAATTTCCATACCTTGTGGTATTTTGTTGAGACAGGACTTATCTGCCCCTGTATCAACCAAAAATTCAAATTCTTCATTTAGGGGTCCCACTTCAAAATTTACCAAGGGCTCTTCTAGATGTTTCATCGGGTCCCCTATAGTAAAAAGCCCTTGACACCCCTAGTCCTCCCCCTTAAGAATTCTTCCTAAATTGTCCTGTTCCTTGGCTATTGCCTCATCGAGACTGAGCTTTTTACAAAACCTCCTGATGTGTCCTGCCTCCCCACAGTAATAACACTGTCGTACTCTCAAAGGGACTTCCTGAGGTCTCACCACCCTTCGTGCACCGGTCAGTACTGGCCTATCCTTGCCTCCTCCTGGTGGTGGACCTGCCCACCCTGCACTTTCTCTAGCTACAGCAACCATGATCTTAGCCTTGGCCTTTGCTTTATCTTCCTCCCTTCTTAAATACACCTTCAATGCCTCTTTTAATAACTCATTAATGTCCTTCTCTTGCCAATCTTCCATCTTTTCCAGTTTTCTCCGTATATCAGGCCAAGATTTGGTAACAAATTGGACTTTTAGTAGCATTTGACCTTCTGGGGTGTCTGGGTCTATTCTAGAGTACAACTGGAAATTCCGCCTTAGGCGATTAAGCCAGGCAGCAGGAGCTTCATCTTTCTCCTGTGTACCCTCAAATGCCAATTGGGTATTGGTTCCTTTGGGAACTGACTCTTTGATCCCCCGTATTATCAAAGACCTATATTCCCTCATGGCCTTCCTCCCCTCCTCCTGATTAGGGTTCCAGTTGGGCTCTGTTAGTGGCAACTTCTGTTCACCTGTTGGCACCTGGGGTCCTGGACTGTTATCTTTCTCCCAAATTTTTATGCCAGCCGCCCTAATCATCTGGACCTCTTCTGGGGAAAATAATATACTCAGGATGGAATTCATCTCCCCCCAAGTGTAGATATTCGGACCTAGAAATTGATCCACTTGCTTGGCTATGCCCACTGGGTCCTCAACTAAATGCCCCAACTCTTTCTTGAATCCTCTCACCTCAGAAGCAGTTAGGGGAGCATTCACAAAGCCAGCACCTCCCGCTATTCCTCCCATAGGAACCTCTCTGAGGGGAAAGAGTTTCTCTGCCTTGGAGGTCTTGGATCTGGTGCTACAGTAAGGCCCATCTTCAGATGCCAAGCTACTTTGAGGGTTCTCTGGGTTACCCTGAATGTTCTGCCCATCAGCAGGTGTATTTGCTGATAGCTGTTTATCGGGTGAGGAGACATTTGTGTCCCAACTAGGAGGAGGTAAAGGGACAGCAATAGGAGGGGGAGAAGAGCCTGAGTAGATATTAAGCGGAGCTGGAGAAGGGGTGGGGAATGCAGCAGGTGGAGTATGCACTCGTGGTGGTGCAGAAGGAACTGGAGGAGATACTGAGTTTGTCATAGCTGAAGCTGAAGAGGTAGAAGAAGGAATTTGAGCAGGTGGTAATGAGATAGCAGCCGGGGGAGGAACCGGACCTGCCATTTGAGGTGCTTGAAGAAGAGGATTATAAGGTGGAGAGGCAGAAGGAGGCAAATAATCCAGGGGGTCCCATCTTTTACTAGTTCTATCATCCCCTCCTTCATTCCCCTCTTTCTTCCTCTGTACCTTACAAATTCGCACCCCTTCATCCTCAACAGCACTCTTTAACCAGCAAGCCACATACAGTAATTGCTCAGGATCAGTATCACCTCGAGCTGTCAGATAATTATTTAATTGTTGACACATCCACTTATCCTTGGTCCCACACCAAGGCCATCCTCCTTGCACCTCTAATTCTGGCCACACTTCCATACAATAATGGATCATTTTCACTTTATCTAATCCCTCCGTGGCCTCTATAGAATCCCATTTTACTAACAGTTCTCCTAAGGGACTATTGGGATGTATATACCTCAGTCTCTTGCCAGTCTTTTTACTACTACAACATCCCATTTTTCAGGTCTCAATAAAAAAAAAATCCCAAAGGTGCCTCTACTGACCAAGAAACCCTTCTTTGAGGAGCCCCAGCCTCCTCCACTGAACTTCAAATTTCTGCCTGACGCTCAGGACTTTATAATGAAACAACTGCCCAATCTCTTGATTGCCCAACTTCCCAGCGTCAGGTCTTACATCTATCGGGACTTAAGCACACGAAGCCCCGGCCAAGAATCCGGGTCGTGCCTGACACCCTCAGTCAGGAAAAACAACTGCCTGATTTTTAGTTCGCCTAACCCGCCAATTTTTAGGCTTCACCGTATCAGGACTTAAAAGCAAACCGCAGCCTCCTTCGCTGGGGTTTGTGCCTGACTCCCTCTGTCAGGACTTACTTTGCCTGCAGGGCTTGTGAAACACCCGAATCCTTCTCGGGACTGACAAATCTTACTCGAATCCTTCTCGAGCCTTACAAAAGTGCCTGACCTCCCTTTGTCAGGACTTTGGGGTGCGTGCCACTCATACACAGTAATTCACTCCGCACGCCCGGAGTGGGGGGTCCCTTTATTCCCCCTTGGGAGACGACTCACTCGCACTAATTCCACTCGCGTCCCCCTGTTCCCGGCCTGCCCCTTCGCAGGAGTCAGGAAACGCGGTACTGAGAGGTCCCTCTCGCTTCGAAGGTCCGGCTGCCGGCCCTCGTCTCACTCACACACACATGCGCACGTCTCCCACTCCCACCACCGAGTTTCTCACCAGTCCGGTGCTCCGGTGCTCCTCTGCGTCGCTGTCCTGAGCCGGTCCCTCTTGGTCCTGGTAGCCAGCTGTCCTCTGAAGATCCAAGATGGCCAGTCCTGAGTCCTCTTGCGGCGTGGCTATCCCGGACGAGAGCCCCCAGCTGAAATAAACAAAAGGGCCAGGAGACTTCTTCTCCTGTTTAATGCCTTTATTAAAAGTGATCAGCTCAGGATTGGGTAGCTCGGCGGGGCTGCAGTCTCCCGTCGTCTCTCCCAGGGCGACTCGGAGGAGGAGGATATGCACAGCTCTGTCCACCAGGGGCAGAGCTGGGGATCAGATCCTCTTGGGAGCCTTTAGGGCCTCCTGATCCCATAAGATGGTGCTCGGTCCGGGTCTCCAGACCCCCCCAGTCCTGGCTCGGGGGATTTCGAGGACAGGGTGAGGAACGATGAAGGTTTCCCGCATCTCTGCAGGCTCAGCACTTGGTTCCTCACGTCCAGACATCACTCCAGTCTCTTAACTCTTAGGTGGCTCGTTGTTTTTGGGGTTTCTCCACGAGTTTGGAGATGGGGGTCCCACAAAGCATTCTGGTCTTGCGAGTCACTTTGCATAACCCCCCCCCACCTTCTCAGGTATCTTCCCTATTCTGAGAAAGGTAAAACTTAGCCTTGGGCAAGGTCCCCACCCAGGAGAAGGGCCATTACCTCGCCCCAGCCAGGGCTTTTTACTAATACAAAGACAACCATTAACGACAACGACCCGTGATTACAATAACAAAACACACAGAACTTGGGCAGGGCCAGTGGTCTGGCTGCCTTTTTGAAACTTTTTCTCATAAAAAAATATTAACCGAGTTTTTGTTCATAACACCTAATATAGTCAAATGTTTTCGTGGCTTCTTTAAAATCAACTGACTTGTAAGAGCGATCAACGCACATGTGTGCAACATCTGCTCTAATGACTCTTTTCCAAATCTTGCTCGTATTGCCAGCCATTTCCCAGTACTCATGGGCACTCTGTCTCCTCGTTCTGGTTTAACATCTGTGCTGCTAAATGAAAGTAATCAGAGTCAGCATGAAAATTTAATAAGCTGCATTCTGGCACTGGTCATGTTCCTAATTGTGTATTTGTTTTCTGCCCACAGAAGTCCTCAAACATTGTCAGCCAGAACACCTCCAGTGTTTACAAGCACTGGTGTTTATTAGTCTCAAATTACTCTCTGTTGGTGGTATTTCGAAAACAGACCAGATCTCTGAATTTGCCAATGCTTTTAGGGGACTGATCAAAGCCGGACCCCAGCCTGGGAAGATCTAAACCTCATGGCCTTCCTTTCCTAGTTAGAAAATTACTGAGTTTTGGAAGCAGAAAGATCCTTAGACAGAATAGTAGAATCTAAATCTTCTAATCCAGAGAATGGTAAAGTTTTAAATCACTAAATACTTTGGCTTCACAGCAACTCACCAAGTGTGTAGTTGGTTGCATTTGCATCCTATTAAGTGTCTTACAGTGGTTGTCCCTATAGGCCTTCCAGGAGAAGCAGAATAAGGATAGAGAAAAGTGGAAGGAAGTTTTGTGCTTGTCCCAAATAACCTTCTGCCACAGGAACAAAGTTGCAAGGTTCCCAGCACCACTAACCGGGCCAAGTTTAGGAAATTGTTAAGCTACCGTCTGTTTCCTGAAGGTCTTCTGTCTTGTCTGCTGGGCTTTCAGCTCCCTGCCTGTTTGCTTTGCTGCCTGGCTGGAGCAGCCAGCTGGTGGTTTGGCTCTTGCACAGGAGTTCACGGAGGTCTCAGTTTCACCCCTGCTCTGATGCTGCCAGTGAAACACCTCAGACCATGTGCCCCTCATTCGCTTTCTCCCCCTCCAGTGGGATGGAGAAGAGAATTGGAGACAGAAAGGTAAAGATAATGGGTTGAGATAAGAACAGTTCCCTAGAAATAGCAATGAAATAAGAAAACAAACAGTAACAACAGCAATGCTGATAGCAGAGTGTACAGGACAGGTGAACGATTCGTTCCCTTCTGACCACTCACTCCCTTCCTAAGGGAATAACCCCAGGGGTGAAGGATGGGGAAGCAGCTGACTGAACAAGCTAGGTATGGCCCTCGGGAAAGAGAAAAGGAATTCCTTGTAAGAAACTGTTGGAAATCTTGAAATAACTTGCTGCTTTCACACTGGAATTTTACTAATGCCTAAGAATATAGTGTATTGGATGAGGTTTTCTATTTTTTTTAATTGCCATCGGGAACTGACATTTATTTGGATGAAAAGTTTCAGCAAGAAAATGCTCTCACCCTGGGCAGTGGTGTGTTTGTGTATGTATCAGTACCTGAGTTATTCTGCATTCAAAATAATCTGTGGGAGGAGAATCTGAGTACAGGTACCAAAAGCAGCTTTATCTGAGTCAGGAAGAAGTATGTAGTCTGTACTTAAAGGAACATCGGCTGTAGTGGGGTTCAGGCACTGTCCTTTTGTCTTAATGTCCTGAAGCCTCCCTTCTGGTTCTGCTTCTTGGCAGCCAAAAATTGGGACATAAATGTTTTTATGAAGACATCCAGGCACTATTGGTTGCCCGAGCTCAGGATCCATTGAAATGCCCGAAGTGAGGGTGCTGCCCATACAAGCACATCTCCAGAGCAGTCTGTGCCCGGCGGTGGCCCTGAGCTGTCCCCAGCCCGCCGGGCGTGCACCATGTGTCAGCAGAGAGCTTGCTCACAGCACCACACACATCTAAGGACATTTTCTCTTACTGAAACATCTGGATCTGTATTGGAATGATACTTCTTTTGCAGTTTCTTCTGTGCAAGTAGAGCTTAATTGGTACTTGTGTTCTGCTTAATTATGCTTCACATTTTAGAGCAATCTGTTCAACTTGAACAGTTCTGTGAAGTGGGAAAGTGATCTTCTGGGAAGTACTAGCTCATTTGGATGGGATATGCAGAGTGCTCATTTATGGTGGTGTTTCTGTCCTCAATTCTGACTGGACCAAACCAATTTGTTCTTTTTCTAGTCTTTACACAGGTGAACTGCCATAATGCAGTGGTCCACCTGTTATAAGAGGAAAATTTCTTCCACATTCACACTGCCACTGTTGCTTTATATTTCTGTGGCAAGTTCTGTTTCATACACTGCAGTTTCTGAAAGGGAGTTGTCTTGGTTTGGAAAGACAGGTGTCTGCTAAGGAAGGCAGAAGCCTCCCCTGAAATGGAGAATGTAAACCCCCTCCCTCTGAATTTCTATAAATTTTAAATTAAGGGTCTCTCAGGCAAAAATATGGGAACAGGAAATAACAGTTCTTTATTAGGGAAGAAAATGAAAAGATAAAATAAACAATGCAGTAAACCAAAACAACGCTGACAGAATCAGAACACAGGCTGACACCCTGTTGGTCAGGGTGTTGGTAGCGGTCCAGTTGGAATTGTGGCTGCAGTCCTGGTGTGGTTCTGTTGTAGCAAGGATCCTGTAGAGAGATGCAGTCTTCCTCTGAAGATCCAGTGGAGGAGGCAGCTGCTGTTCCTCTGGGAAATCCAGTAGAGAATCCTGTAGTTCTTATCAGCCATGCAGTGACATTCAATGGCCTATTATCAGCAGATGCTCCCCTCAGAGGAAGAATTGGGTGTGGAGGAGATAAAGGAAACTGCCCCTTTAACAGAAGACAACTGCCATACAGATGGCAAATAGAATACATCTTGCCCTGCAATCTGGGACAGGAATGTATGCTAACACACACACACACACACACACACAAATTTCCTTAATAAATGTGAGCAAACCCACATGTTTACAGCTTGGGAAAATAAATATTTCTGTTTTAAAAACCCTAACCGAATCTTATTTAAAAAACAACAACCACAAATTCCAAACAAACTGATCATAAATTGACATTTAAGGTCAAAGTAGAAAAAATAGCTAATTGTTTTTTAAAGATTCTTAGCGTGAAATTGGTGTTGTGCAGAATTCCAGTGTAGGTTATGAGTATGGATGTATTACAGCTCTGCTCATTTGCTGAATAATTCCCCAGTGAAGAAGTAAAATTTTAAGTCACTGGGTAACTCGAGAGAGAGAAAGCTGCAAAGAGCTGCTGTGCTGTCAGTAGACTTTGACAAACTGACCACAAACATGGTGCAGGGGGGAGATGGCTTCTGGATCTATCATAGTCACGTGAACATTTGCAAGGAATAAAATTTGAAAGAGTGCTCTGGCTGTCCCCACGTGGGACAGGCTGCTCCTGCAGGATGCTCCTGCACCTCCCCAGATCTGCAAGCTCAGGGTCCCTTGGCGAGGGCACAGGCCAGGCCTTCAGTGGAAAGGGAATGCACACACACTTAGAGGCACAAGTTCTCTGTCTCCAGGTGAAAAGTCCCAATACAAACTAAAATCTCAGGGGAGGCTACAGCTTTGTGATCCGCTGCAATTGTGCCCTTAAACACTGTACATGATTGAGAGTGCACTTACAAGGAATTTATGTGGTTTAATTTGTGTTTGTGCCAAACTGAGTACCTGTTCACCTTCTCTGTGCCAAACCCTGTATCTGTTCACCTTTCTCTGAATGTTTTTATATGTTCTCTTGTCAAGTCTGCAGCCAATGCCAAGTGTGTGTAATCCTGCCTGCTCAAAAAAGGTACCTCTAAGGGGGGGCAAAACCCTTAGGTTTTACATTGTAGTTAAAACCTGCATGAATGTAAATACAAAGGTCTGTTTTCCCCATGATAGCTCAGGGATAAAAGGTACTTGAATTAGGCACTGAACTAATTAATATTTTTGATTGCTTGATTTCACTCTATTATATATATTCATTGATTATTGTTCTTCCAAAACCTGTTTCCTAGCTCAAAGCTAGAGCAAACCAGTCTAAATGGAAATTGGTACAGTCATAAATCAAGGACTTGAAGTGTCTGATTTGCTTTATAATGACAAAAAAAAATCAACAACAATAATTCACAGAGATAATAAGTTCATTTGTAATGCATTTTCTGGCCTCATCAGAGTTGTTTTTTTTTTTTATAAATTACCTATTCCATAAAAGGAAAAAAAATTAGTTTTACTTGCCAAATTCATAATTCAGAAGTCTCTGACGACTATTTAATGAAGTGTGCTCTGAAGAGTTTCTGATAGTTCTGCAAAAAAAGCATCATGTTTGATGCATCATGGTTTTTCTTTTCCCTTGCTGCTTTGGAATCTTAATCCTGCCTTGGTTCCAGCTCAACCTGCATTTCCCACCTGGGGAAAACCAGTTTAAGGCCAGTGGCTCCTGCCTGCATATCCTTTGTGTGCACTGCAAGGACATGTTGCATCTCCTCCTCTGGGAATGGTCACAACAAAAACAGTTCTAATGACAGGTGAACTTCATACAGTGTCTGCAAAACGTCTGAATCCAAATTTGACATTGTATATTTCATGTTCAAGCCATGGTACCTGATCTTAGCTGTGTGCCAAAAAAACATTTGGGAGGTACCTCAAAATTCTGGTGCCCCCTTTTTTGGAGAATAATGTTGATTTTGCATCCCTGTGTACAGCTGCGAAACTAATTAAAAGAGAGGCAGAGGACAGTATTTATACGTTGTGAACAGATCATTGTAAGGATTAGGCAAGAAATTTGAAAAATCTATTTTTTACTAATTATATTTGTTATTATTAGCTATTTTTATCTTAGAATTTTATACACTGGTGGGTTTTCAGTTATCTTCTCTCGGCAAGTGATGATGTTGCAGGTTCACACAGGCAGAACCAGCCTGCTAAGCTTGGCTGTTTGTGAAATTATTTTATGTTGCTGGTTTAGTGGTGAAAATCACAGAATATTCTGGCCCATCAAGGGCCATCAAATCTAACTCAAAATAGACCTGAAGGAGTCAAAAAGTCTTATCAGAAAAAAGGGATTGGATATGGAGACAACACTCTCTTTTTGGTTTATTGCCTGGAGAGAGTCCCTTTTGGAAACTGATCTCTCCAGCCAGGCAGTATAATGTTAATAATTATTTCAAATAATAATAATGGGTGTTCAACTTTAATTGCGTTTACCATTTGATACATCAGCAGGTACCTCTGTTCCATTTTTCACTGCTGTTTGCCATGAGCAGATTTTCCTTGCCAGTTTTCGGGATCTCAGCTGGGTGTGAGCTCCTGTCTGTGCGGGCTGTGCCAGGCTCGGGGTCCCAGGGACCCCCCAAAGCTCTCACCAGCTCCTGCCCCAGTGAGCACCTCTACACTCAGGCCTGCAGTTATTTTTCCTCATGAAATTTCCAAATATTTGCAATTGATCTCCCACGGAGAAGACCTGTTTTCTGCACGACCTGCCCAAGAGCACATTCTGTCTGGAGATGAATTTCAAGTATATCGTGGGTAAACTAGAGTTAATTTTTTCTTCAGGTCCTTGCTCCTAAAATATAGCTGCTTTTTTTTTTTTTTTAATAAAAGTAAGATGCTGTCTAATAATTCTTGCACATAATTTAATCCCCTTCAGCTGTATTTGTAAAATTACCCATTTCATCTAACGCCTGTCAGTTTTACAATTAACGCTGGGCACATTAACTGCACTTTATGCCTTGACTGTTTTCCTTAACAAAAAGTGAATTTATTATAAGCAACTTGTTTTCAAAGTCCTCCCATGAACCATGGAGACTGGTGTTCTGCATTTTCACCTCGCAGCCTTCAGATGCAGGGGACAGCATCATTTATATCTTTAATAAAGTCATCGTTTAAACTGTTTTAGGCTCTGGGTTGTCCTTGGCCAGCCCAGCAGCGTATGAGACGTCGCTGTTGCTCATTTGGCAGGGCGTGGGCAGGAAATGCTGCGGGGTTGCAGCTGAGGAGGATGCCAGGGGCAGTTTGGGGCTCGTTTGCCCCGAGCGCGGGCGCAGCGCCCCAGCCCTGGGCACGCTCCGGGGGTCCCGGGGCAGCTGCGGGCACCAGCAGGGATGGGCAGGCTCAGGATGGCAGCTCCCAGAGCCAGGCAGCAGCTGGGGAACAGCACACCGTTGTTTTATGGAGCACAGATTGGCCTTGGGTTGGTGGAAGGTGTCCCGGCCTGTGGCAGGGGGTTGGAGCTAGGTGATCTCCAAGGTCCCTTCCAATGCAAACCGTTGTCTGAAATGCAGGGCCATTTGCAGGCACTTTGAGTGTGGAACTTCCCAAATTAAAGATAACAAAAGGTAAAATTGGAACAAATATGAAAGGATGAATAAAGCAAGCATCATTAAGTAACTTCTAAAGTGTATTCTGTTTAAACACTGATTTTCCTTAAGGAAAATTCACTCTGTGCTCTTGAGCAGGGAACAGTGAAATGAAAAAAGTCTTTCTCATTAGCAACAATCTAAAATATGCATGTACCTGCAAGTGTGTCAAGATTATTTTTCTTTGTAAAGTGAAGTCACTGTCTGGTTTCCGTTATGAAAGGAAATGTGCATATCCTATGGGCTAAGCAAATACAGATGCTATTTTGCACAAAAAATACAAACCTAAGTGATTATTTTAACCTGGGCCTACAGTGGAGTAAGATTATTGCAGGTGATTCTACCTGATGCAGACCTCATACCCTGCTATAAAAGCAGCCACAAAAGTATGGGTAGAAATAAATCCGAACTCAAGAAATACCACATTCCACTCTTCCATTTTAAAACACATTGTAAGGAAAACACCAAGTGAACACCTAGCTCTGTACCAGCTAAACAATCCTCAGCCTAGGACAAAACTCACTGCAGCCATCTGGTGTGGAAGGGATTCATCCTGGGATGATTTCAACAAGTGTTGGAAATAAAACCAGAAAAATAATAAATTACCATTTATCAGTACCTGTAAGCAGAAGAAGCCTTCTGCATTAGTTACTGCTTCCCCCTAATTACTGAACACAGAAAACCCAAAAAAAAGAAAAAAAAAAAAAAAAACAAAAAAAGCAGCTTTGCTAAGGTTCAAGCTCTCACTGAGCAGCTGGATGGTGCCCAGCCCCTGAGTGTGTGTCTCCACCAGCAGCACAGGGATGTCCTGCCACCTTGGAAGGGATAAGGATGCTGTAAGAACCAGGCAGGTACAGGTGTCACTGAGCTGGGGAGGTGACCACACTCGCCCTCACTGTGTGTGCAGTTGGTCCCAAGGTCTGTTCATGCATCGATGAATTGAAGAAAATTAACTTTAAAACAGCAGCAAGGTTGTTTCCTACGCTTGAATCTCTCAGGAGAAAACTGTAAACAAGGCAAAACTGAGGAAGAATGTGGTATTAGATAAAATATCTTAACACCATTCCTATAAGAAGTTTAAATTTGCATATGTTTATGTATATACATTTCTGCTTGCACTCACCATCCTCAGTGAACTTCAGTTTAATAAAACTGTAGTTGTAATAAATGCAAGAGCTCATATTTCATAGTGACACCTCTGAAGAGCTGGAGGGACTGAGCCAGGATGATAATGAAAATGCAAATAAAAGGAAATACAATGCCCGTGATAAAAATGAGGGCAGAGGAGGAAGTGCCAATCTCCTGGTTTGCCACTGAAGTTCCTGTGGTAAATGTATAGGTGGAAGAAACAGGTTGAAAAGAACTGACTTGAGAGCGAGCACTGAAAGGAAACAAATAACAAAAAATCCCAAATCTTTGTAGAGGGTGAGGACTATTGAGATGGATTTTTCTCTCCTTTTTTCAACCACTCATTTCTCGTCCCTCATGTTAAAGAGTTTCTTCCCCACAATTTTCTCTCTTTACAGCTTCTGCATTCCTTCGTTTTGTGTCATTAATTCTCTTGCAAAGAAAATGGCTTTCCCCGCTTATTTCAGATTACTTTTTCCCATCCTTTTACATTTCCTTTCTTCTGACAGGAGTTGTAATTTCTAGACTCTTCATTTTCCCTCTGTGTGGGCAAGGTGTGTACTTCAGGCTTCTTTTGGCCCCTTTCCAGCCCTGAGTCCCTTTTCCTTTATCCTGAACAGCTGATACTCTGCTCCTGTTCCTTGCTCTTACAGCCTCTCACCTCCTGCCCTGCTGTGCAAGGGACCTTCAGAACAGGATTTAGGAATACATTTTATCTGTTCAAGCCTACAGATGCTGACTGTGATGTTGCAGATATGGTGGATTAAGAGGATGGCTGAAGTCACCAATATTTTGAACCAGTTTCTTAATACTGACAAAATGAACCAGTGTTAATTAAACATTAGCATTTACTGACATGTGCCCCCCTTAACCGTGGTCAATTTAATATGTGTATATGTATGTGTGTGTGTATCTCTGCAAAATTAATTAGCTTATGAAATACACCTTTGGGCTGGTCTGTTCTGTTCTTTCACTAAGCTAGTCTGCTCTGAATTTATGCCTTTTCTCTATTCAGAGTAACTCTGTTTCCTTGCAAATTTCCATTTAAATTGTTGGCTTGCAACAGAAATGACTATATTATGCTTGAGCCAAATAACCTAAAATGTTTTTGCAAGATATGAATTGTGCAGTTTTTGACAATAAGGGCAGTGTTTGCTTTTATGCCAAGCAACTTCTGAGTGTGGATTGGATTTTCAGGTCAGCTGAAGGCTGGATCTGGTCTTTGAAGTTTAGAGAATCTCAAACTGATAGACACTAAATATCTATGTATTTGGGTATTGCATGCATGGGAGATGGGCTTGGCAGGGGAAAACCTGCATCAAAAATGAAGTGAGGTTATGGTAAATCAGGGTGTGATAGCATCTTTCTTCCTTGTAGAAGAACACTCTCTTGAATAAAATGCATAGAAGTGTTTTTCATTTTTATCTCTTTCTCCAAAAAGTCCTTCAAAATCCAGGCTGAATTAATTCCAGATTCTGCATCTGTGGACAAAATTTGAATTTCTCCTAGGACTAAAGTGATCTTCAATGTCTCTAGAGCAAGCTTTTTGGTTAGCACACAGAGGAGATTCCCTTGGTGTTTAACCCCAGTGTAAGGTTGTTGTCTGATATCCCTGAGCATGTCTGCTCTCCCTGGTATATTTGCACAGCTAGAAAGCTGAAGCCAGTACTTCAGAAGTGCCATTCCTCCACGCTGTCTCAATATTTAGTATGAAGTGCCTGTGGCTGCTTTTGGAGCAGTGTCTGCTGCCGTCCTGCTGCTCTCAGCACCATTTTGGCTCTGTGAATGGGCAGCTAATTGGCAGCCCAGGAAGAAACATGAGCTATTGCCTTCCTCCTGTGGCTTTTATTTTGCTTTCAAGAGGTTAAAAACAGTTACACAGATCAGTTCTGTTGGTGGTTTCTTTTTGATCTGTTGCTCTTGAAATCCAGTCTGTTCTATCCATCATGTTAAAAGAGCAAGGGTAACAACCAAAATAAATATTTTCCTGTCTTCTCTTACAGATAAAATTGAAGATGAATTAGAAATGACGACAGTGTGCCATAGACCCGAGGGACTGGAACAGCTTGAAGCACAAACCAATTTCACTAAAAGAGAACTTCAGGTTCTTTACAGAGGATTTAAAAATGTAAGAACAGTACTGCAATGAACAGAGTCTAATATGTATGTCCTCACCAGCCTCAACTGCTCAGCTTGATTATGTATTATTCCCCTGCTAAGCATTAGTAGTTTTGTATAAGATCTCCCTTACCACAGAAAATGAGCACAATCTGCCTCTCCATCTAATATTTATGACACTGCAATCTGCCTAAAACTAGGTTTGGATGAATATTCAGCACATAATGGTCTCATTAAACTTGTTCCCCAAATGTCAGCAAGCACACTTCAATTTCCTCAGCTGTGCCAGTACTTGAAGATAACCTGAAAATGTTTTTTATGGCTACTTATTTAAACCTTGTTTTCATCTCTTCATGTTCAAATATAAGTGGTACCGTTCACTTGTGATTATGTGCCCAGGATGGACATTTCATCCCTTCTTTAGCTGCAGAAATCTTGCTCTTGTAGAAGAGCACTTTAGGACTTTAAGGTCCTGCATAAGCAGGGAATAAGGCTGGAGTGGCAGGAGCTAAAGAGAAACCAGAAGCTGGGCGTGTGTTAAGACTGAGGAGAGCAGAGAGAGGCTGCAGATATCTGGGCAAGCGGGCAGTGGTGCCCGCTGTGTGCCTGGGTGTGCAGAGCTGCTCCGTGCCCAGGTGCGATCCCCGTTCCAGCCAGGCTCCCTGGGAGCCCAGAGCCTGCAGCCCCCAACCTCAGCCTGGCTCTGCTGCTGCCTCTCAGGGCTCCTCACAGTCAGGAGAGATGGATGGGGAGTGTGGAGGCTACATGGAGCAGATGCTTTATGCACCTTGAAGAATGAGTACTCATTACATGTTTGCCTGAGGGTCAGGATTTAGTCACCCAGGTGGTTTGTGCCAGCTGATGTTTTAATGATGATTAACAGGTCAGAATCAAACTGGCAAAATAAACACAGAATGGTTTTTATATTCTCTTGCAGGACAGCTCCAGCATTTAGAAACCATTACAGCAAAAAGCTGTAGTTTCTCAGTCAAGTCTATTGGGTAAAAACTTGTCAAAAGAAAGCTGGGCTACCTTAAATACAGGCAGTTCTGAGGAACCTGTGGGACTTTGACAAGGGCCTTTATTATTTACAGATTTTTGAAATTTGACCAATTCACATTTCCAGTGTTTATTTGACTTTTCCAAGGAGTCTGTTGGTTTCACCCTTTATTTCTCTGCTCACCTAAGTGGGCCAAAGCACAGCTCAGCTTTCTGTATTTTTTTTAGTGTGTGTGGCATATTTCTGCAGGTTTGCTGCACACAGGAGGTCATTGCATGTGTGAAGTTGCCTAACTGAACACTGATACCTCTTTATGCTTTTGCCAGCCAGCAGGAAATCACATGGCTTTTGAGACAGAACTTGGCAGGTTAACACCTCGATATGACGTGACTGCTCACAGAGTGAGGTTAAACCCAGTTTTGCTAAGATCTTACCGTGCCTTCTGTATCACTGTCGGGTGGGAATCCTGCGTGGGAGAGCTCTGCTCTGTGCTGGGGGGATTTGCAACTGCAGATGCAAACCCGTGAGGCAGACCTGGAGCACTCTCAGCACACAGGACATTTACCCCCAGCCTTTTCGAATTCTGCCAGCACTTTGCACGACAGAGGCATTACCTCCCAGGGCAGTAGTGGCAGACAAGGGCATTTAACTTGTGACCTAAACCTAGGATATCACTGAAGGTCTTGGTATTAATTGCCAGTGGTGGCAAGGTCTTGGTTTATACCTGGATATTAGGACAAAGCAGGCTGGTTTTATCCAGCTGATCTGCATACAATATACACAAAGTTTCATATGTAAGGTTTAAATTGACATGGAAGTGCAGCTTTAACACTGGTAGCCTGCAAATCCTGGTTTCAATGAGGTGGGTAATTATGCTCAAGAGGCAAACTGGCTCATCTGTTACCCTATTTGCTATTGTACCAAACAGTCTGTTCCTTGGGATGATGTTACAGTGCCATCTGGAGATTCAAAATCCCTGTGGGAATACAGTAATTTTCCTCCCTGGCTTATACTCACTGCTTGTTCTCAGTGATTATTGCACAGGTCCTGTTTAATCACAAGGCAATACCTGGATAATCACAGAGCAATTTGCAGGAACTTGTGTAGGGGACAGAGGGATGCAGGTCCTGGCTGCAGAGGATTTAGTGCACAGGAGCAGGGATGATGTTCCACCAAAGGCAGCTAGCACGGCCTGGGCTGGCCTCTGACTAGTGCTTGTCTGACCAGTCCTAATTCTCAGTACCTTTAGACCTGTTCTTTCTGTGTCTCTGAATTCTGTTCCCACCTCCCCCTCCACATTATCTCAGCCTGTACCGAGGATGTCACTGGTCTGGTCTGGTGGCTTTGCCCCACAGTGACAGAGGATGCCAATAAATTCATCTCCAGAGAAGCCGAGCATGCTAACCAGGCCTGTATCATTGCTGCCTGGCCAAATGTTCCCTCTCTTTGCCTTCAGCTTGCTTTTCCAGTTGTGAGAGGGTGCCACCCTCCAGCATCTCTTGGTTGCAGGACCAACAGTTCACATTTATCTAGCAGCTGCCTCTGCCCACAGGATTCTGCATTATGTGAATGGTCTCCTTTGCACGTCTCTGTTAGCTGTGGTAAGACTGAAGCCAGACTAACATGAGGTGGTTGGTCCCATCTCTTTGGTTGGGATTCTAAAAAAGCAAGGTTACAAGCAAACCCATCAGAGCCTTTGGTGGGTCTTGCCTTGGTACAACTTAACAAAAGAAAATGTGATACCTTCTGTCTACAAAAGCACCGGAATTGTTTGAGCTAAACAGCAATGTTGGCACAGGAACAGAATGGCTGTGAATAGGCATAGGCTGGAATTAGAAGAGAGCTTCTGCCCCCCAGAGGAGTAAAGTTTGGTGGCCAGTCATGGACTTGCAGAGAGGAGAGCAAGGAAGTATTTTTATTACTAAAATTGATAAATTGATGTCTAATGAAGTGACCAGCTATACAGAGATTTGAGTTTGGTAATTCAGGATCTTCCACTTAGGCCATGTTTCATGGCTTGCATTCTTTGGAATTGAGTACATGGATTTAAAAGAACTGGAGGTTTTGTGAGGTTTTTTGCTCAGTGGGGGGGTTTGTGCTCTTAGGGGAAATGCTTGTTAGCTGCAAGGGATAATTTCCTAATACTGAATCAGGAAACAGACAACCCAAATGACTGAGGGGCTGCTGGAGTCATCCTTACCTTGCTTTAGTGTGTGTATTTTAGCAAATCTGTAACGTAGGGTAGTATGAGATGTAATTGTAAAAAAAGCAGGATTATGGAGGTTAAAGTGAGCAGTACAAGCAAGGGAGAAATGTTCTCATACTTTAATAATCCCCAAAACATCTCCAAAGTGGGAGAACATAGAGCAACAAACTACATGGAATGTGTGAGTGCTTAGAGATGCAAATCTGGATTGTGCCTTTGTCTGTGGTCAGCTAACTTATTAATTTAGCAAAAGGTGGCCCTGGGTGCTCATCCTCATGTTCTGGCCAGCTGAACTCAGGAGGGTCTGAAAGGCAGGGCATGCTTTGCTCCCCTGTGGTCCCTGCACCTCTGCTTTGCACAGCTCTGAAAGCAATCAGTGAAGTTTATTTCTGATTCCAGCAGAGGAAAAATGCAACTGCTTTATTTATGTTTTATTTTCCTTTTGGTTTTGTGGGTTGGTGTGTTTGGTTTATACATGGATTCAGCTCCTTTGTGGTATAGTGATTTAAAAGAAGAGGGTAAGTTCAGATGCACAGCTTGTGCTGCCAGAGCTTGATAGTCAGCCCTGGGAAAATGAGGGATTTGTTCTGTGCTTGATGACAATACAAAAAAAAATGTTCACTGTTTGGCATTTAAAAAAATTATTAGTTTAAGGAAATGAGAAGGGTTAACCTAAAGCCCTGCTATCAAAGGAAAGCCTTATGAATACTACAATGAAGGACTGTGTTCTCCTTACTGACAAGGATTTTTTCTTGAATGAGTGAATCTTTATTAACTTCAGTGGAATTTTAATTGACACTAAGCTCACCTGCTCTGTGTCACAAGAGAGATTTCTTTTGAGTCAGCAGAATTAAGTAGTACTGTAGCACTAATGAAGCCTCTGGAGCATTATTTGGCTCTTATAAAACAAAAATAGTGATCAATTAACTGCAAATAAATTGATAGTAGCATATGTGTCTGAAAGCAATCCAGTTATAGAGAGCTAAATGGGCTGATCAATGTCAGCACTGCCTCTCCCCAGCACTTCTAGAGCTGTGATGCAAACTTTCATTTGGCTTCCAGATGGAGCATCAGAAGCAATAAGGATCATGTAGAAATTCAGAAAATTAAGCAGGCCAATGGCCCAACTGCCAGGGTAGCCCTTGGCCCTGTGGGAGAGCACAGGCAGCAGCAGCAGCCACGTGCACATCTCTGGTAATAAACAGAGGGAAGGGGCCTCAGGGACTCTGCACTTGTGGGAAACACAGAGAAAAGAATGATCAGTCCCTCAACTACAAACCAGCTTTCAGCTGGTGAAGTTGTGGTTCTTAGAGAATGCAACAGTTGTCTTACCACGAGGAGAGAAGGAAATAAATCTTGGTGTAGCACTGTGCTGGAAGGATGGGCCAATTGTGCCAGGCTTGGTTTTAAAAAGAATGACAGTTTAGTGAAGTACTCTGCAAGGGCCCTGTGCAATCTTGTAGTAACAGCAGCTCAGTGACCCAGGAGAACACTGCTACCCAAGAATGGCTGTGGATATGGTTCTGAGCCTGATCAATGATTAAAAGATATCATAAATAAATATCAGATTATTTATTTAATGTATGTTAGCTTACAAGCTTCAGACAACATGTATGTTTAGGAAATATTTGGGTAGCCGTTAGCTTCCATTTAGTTATCGTCCTTTGATGATTTTTGCTTTACAGATTAAAAAGTAACCACTTTGCCTGTGATAAGGAAACCAGGCAACAGATGTTTTATGAGGAGCCTTGGAACAGTTTGAGAATAGTCATCTAACTAGAAATCTTGCAGCCTACAAAATCACAAGTGGCACATAGAAAAGTTGTCTGATTGACTGTTTGCTGTCTCTGTCTAAACAGCAGTTCACGACTGTCAGGCAAAGTAGTAGGAGTCAGGTTCCAAGAATGGAAAGCTGGTGGTTCCTTGTGCAAACAGTTATTTATATTTTGTGAAGTTCCTGGCTGAAGCACCTGTGTTAAAGTGAGGCAGGGGGCACAGCCTGACCAGAGAAGGATGCATGGGGTGAGTGTAGTGCCAGGAACAGAGGAACTTCATCCCAAGTGTGCCCTCCAGCTCAGTATAAGCATCAAGCCTGGCCATACGTGCCAGTTGTGTGAGTTTTATGAGAGATATGGCCTGCTCAGAGAATCCATCTCCAGCCCCTGTAGCAGCAGGGACAGCGCTCCTGCTCCCTGCTCCCTCCCTGATGAGAGCCTGGGGAATTGAATGGCTGGGTGGGAGCAGTGCTGCTGCAGGACACAGACCCCAGGGTCTCTATTGATCCGTGCCTCACACTGTGGGAGGAAGCTGACTTTTCTGTGTCCATAATTCTGTGCTCTGTGAAAAAGGTGATGTGGTTATTTTATTGGTTTGCTCTGGTTTAATTTTCAAAATTGGTTGATAGGCAAATTTGAGGAATAATGCCATCAACTGGGAAGTATTCTCTGTAACTGAAAACATCACATGGATAGGTAGCAGTGCCCAGGGCTCTGTAATGTATGTTAGAGCAGCACTGAGCTGGTGGGGGTGTGTTTATTATTGAGGTTTGTTTGTAAGGACTTACTAAGTGTGCTATGGATTGGTCACCTGGCTACAGCCTGCTGCTGAGGATTAAAAAACAGCAATGAAACTGCTGAAAACACAGTTAGAAATGTTAATAATGGCGAGCCAGCTTTGTGAGATGCTTAGGATGAAACTGCAATCTGAATTACTTTAATTTCTCCAGCTGCACAGCCTGTGCATGCAAAACACTGTGAGAACAGGAAGGTGATTTGTTTCATTGCTCTCTTTGGGCTTGTAGAGTTTTGCAAATGAACCTTTACAGACCTGTGTTTTTCTTGATTCTCTTTCTCTCTTTTTTTCCTCTTGTTTTCCAACAGGAATGTCCCAGTGGGGTTGTTAATGAAGAAACATTTAAACAGATCTATGCACAGTTTTTTCCTCATGGAGGTAAGTGGAGTGCTTTGTGCCTGTCAGGATTCTTGAAGCTCTAACATTGCCTGCTGCCAGCTGGCTGCAAAACTGCTGCAGATCATCTGTGCAAGAAAAGGGAATCAAGCTGAAGCTTTGAGGGGTTTTAGACAAAAGCACAAACATCGAGGTAATAAAATTTTAGGCCTTTGAAGTTATTTCACATAGAAAAACCCCCATAAATATTGCCTCTCAATGTCAGCTCTGCATTCCCCAGGTCCAAAATAGAAACTGGGGGTTGATGTTTTGTTCTGTTCTGACTTTCTGTTGGCAGAAAGTGGAATTGCTTCCCCTGCGTGTGGCTCTGCTTCCCTGCTGTTGAACTGCTGGGCATGTAGTGTCTAGCACAGGAGGGTCTCAGACTTTTTTTTGGCCTGAAAATTAATCAAAACTTAAAATTCTTAAAGCAGTTTTTAGTTGATAAGTAAACTCCTGGATACCTGAAATGATAAATTTTGGTGTTTATGCGACTAAGACAGGACCATGTCATGAATGGGCATATTAAGGTATTGTATGAAATCTCTCAAATAATACATGTTCTTGCCTTTTAAAAACATCAAGAATGTATATATTCTAATTGGATATGTTTTGTGGGGATGCTGTTGACAAATTGAAAGAAATTAGTCATTTAAGTGGCTTTTAGCCAAGATTAAGTATTTGAGGCTTTCCAAAATTTCCCATTCTGTAGCAACTGCAGAACACAGTCTTTGAGGAACAAAAACCTTTCTGCTAGGGTGTATGTGTGCATGTACATTTACTTAAAGAAGGTCATTAACAAGTGTTTTTTCAACTAAATGTCAAAATAAAACACATTATGCTTATGTTTTACAACCCGTGGCACCTCAAAGAGGTACATCTGTAAAAGGTTTGCATTAAATTTCGTTATGAACTTGATGATTTCCTGTCATGATTTTCTAAACCCAGCAGTTTAAGATTCAAAAGGACAAAAATATAGCTCTAAGTGAGATTGCTCCCCAGCAGCCATGGGTCAAACTCAAGTAACTGGGGCAGGACCCTTCCGAAGCTGGGCATTTCCTGGGGGGGTCTCTGCTGTGTCGCCCACAAAACAAAAAGGAAGAGAAAGGATGTTGCAGATTGCAGTCACTGTTTAGTGTTTTTGCTGTGTTTCCCACCTTTTGAACCAGACACACTCATGTTTGATGGGAATTTCCTGCTTGTTCTTTCAGGTAATGCTCCAAAATCCAAATAGTTTCTACTGTAATAAAAGCTTTTGCATTTCAAGTCTGTTTTCAGGGAGGGTGCCAGGATTTTGCAAGTCCATGGTAACATTTACTAGTTCATAGAATACCTGGCAATGTGTCAGGGTTGAGTTGCATACAGAAGGAAAACAAATTCCTGACTTGTTTAGAACCATCAGTGTGTGATGAGTGCCTGTCCTTTGTGCCTTTCAGATGCCAGCATGTATGCACATTACCTCTTCAATGCCTTCGACACTGCACAGAATGGCTCTGTGAAGTTTGAGGTGATTCTTTGCATCTTCCATCGATGCCACTTTCTCAATTTTGTGTTTTTAACCTTTTCTGTCCAGTCTTCATTGCAAAGTAGTAGGACATGTTGGATTAAAGATTAGAGGTTTCAGTCTAAAGCCAGTCAGTGTTTTCAAATCTGGTTCACTTTAGTTTATGCAGATGCAGTTCCATGTCAATAAAGAAATATCTGGATTGTGCTAGTTGGGATCAGAGGGAGAAAGTGCAAAGGAGAGGAGTGGCTGAGGAGAGTCCCATGTGAAATGAGATGAGGGACACAGAAAATGTGCATCTTGTACTTCTGCAGTGCATGATGTGTTGAACAAGCATCTCAGGTACTTGGAAACTAAATGCACACTGTAACTAAAAGGCCTGTTGCAGTGGCTACAAACAACCTTTCTTCATGCTCAGCCCATAGCTGTGGGAGTGCAGGAAAGGGATGTATTAAATCATAGACTTCTGGAGGATAAACTTCATAGTTTTGAAGACTATAAAACTCCTATAAAACTACAAATCATAGGCAGTCTTACCTTTGCTGTCAAATGTCCAAAACCTCTATTCATTTCCAGGAAAGGCTGGGAAATGTATCCGTTCACTGAATGCACAATGGGGATGTTTCCATCTGCATCTGTGTCTCTGTGGCAAGGGCTGCAGTGGGAGGTTTGCATGGGGCAGCTCCTCAGTAGTTGAAGGTGTTCAGAAACCTAAACAATCTGAGAACGGGAAAATGCTGTTAAAATAACAAACAAACCAAAAAACCTCCAAACCTAGAAAGTGCTGACCTTTCATTCCTGGCAGATCTGTCTCTTAACTGGTTGTCAAACATGAGAATTTTGTCCCCTTTTTTATCAACAAATTCAAATTCCTCAGAGGCTTGGCAAAAAGGAGCAGAGGTATCTAAGCAGTATTGCACTGCCCCATACAGAGCTCATGGAGGTGACAAAAGCTATTAAATGAGTTATCAGGAGCTGTATAACTCTGTTAGCCTCAAGCTCTGCCTGTGCTAAAAATCCCCTGTGGCTATGCTACTCTCAGTGCCTGAACCACCGTGCAGTATAATGAATAAATCACAGTTACCAGAAGCAGTATCTTTACTGTAAGCAAAGAAAACCAATTAAAATAATGTGTCCCACACTGAATAATTGGTGGTGGGAATCACATCTGGTCAAGTCTGGCAGATTTTGCCGGAGAGCAAAATCTAGGGCTCCCTGTGTTAGAGGATTTTCTCTCTCAGGTGGGATTTTCTCCCTTCTTTGCCAGCACCTCAGTCAGGAGGTAAGAAAGCATCAGCTTCTACTTCCACAGGCACAGTCCAGCTGTGTTTAATCAGGTGGTGGCAATCTGAGTGACAGGTCCCTGCAGCAGGGAGGAGAAAGGCATCTGGCAGTGCTCCTAAAGACCAGACATCTCTGTGAATGCTTCAACCATTGAGTTCAGTCAGAGAGGACACATTTCTGGAAAAGGGAGCCAGAAGAGTTTGATAAGCATGTGTTCCATCCTAAAAAGATAAATCTTTTGACTGGCATTGTATAAAGAGGGTGACTTAGAAAATGATGTTATGAGAATTCTCACTTCTCTCACTACTCCAAACCAGGATTTTGTGATGGCACTGTCCATTCTGCTACGGGGAACTGTTCATGAAAAGCTGAGATGGACATTTAATCTGTATGACATAAATAAGGATGGCTATATAAACAAGGAGGTAAGGCTGTTCCTGACAAATATGGTTGATTTTGGGCGAGTTGATTTGGTTTTGTTGCAAAACACAATTAGTTATACATGCAGCTAATTAAACACAAATCAGAGTGGACTCATGCATTTGTCTGTGTGGAAGCAAAATGCATAGTGGTCTTATTGAATGATTTTTCTAGACATATTTTCCTATATTATGGTACCTTTAATGAATTGTGTTATCCAGGAGCAAAATGTTGGTTACACCTATAAGCCACATAAGCATTGTGAAGGGGAGGGTCATGGTGGCAGAACTTTGTGACTGAGGCTCAAGGGCTTGCTTTCTGCACAAGGAGATACTGTGGGGGTCATCCAAAGCAGCACCACTACCAAATCCTGCATTATCATCTGGTTTATTCTTCTTAGCTGGTATTGCTTGTTCCTGTTATGGGAAGCCTTAGTTTTGAGCATGGTGACCTTGAATATGTGTCAAATACAAATTGGTCCACTCAAACCCATTGTCCATCCCTGGAGGGTTTGCAGTTACTGCCACCAGTCATGGAGCTGAGGGGCAATTTGTGCAAGGTGTGGGGAGGGACCAGATTACCACTTCCAGCTGTGAGGGTCCCTGGCCCTGGAGGATGCCCTTGGGACAGGGTTGGTGCCACAGTTGGTGCCACAGTTGGCTGCCCTTGCTGCCAGCACCTGCTGTGTCAGAGCCAGGCCAGGGGAGGGGAAGGGAGGGAGCACTGGGAGCATGTGGCACTGTGGGGGCAGAAGGAAGCAATTCTTTCTGTAGGGTGTTTGTGTGTCTGGTCCATCTGTCTCCATGCACATGCACAGGCATTCCAGGTGCTGGTTTGTCATAGGAGAAGGAGGGTGAAGAATGGGGCAGTGCAAGACAGAAATGGGCCCTCATTTCTCTTTAATTTCCTTTTTGTGTTTGTGCTGGCATGCTGCCATGGCAGGAAATGATGGATATCGTAAAGGCGATTTATGATATGATGGGAAAATACACGTATCCAGTGCTCAAGGAAGATGCACCAAGGCAGCATGTAGAAGTGTTTTTCCAGGTACCTGACTTTTTACTGGTTTTTCTTAACACTCAGACTAGGCGCTGATAGACTTTCCTGTAAAGCTGAGTCTTATACCTTGTTATATATTTCAAAATAAACCCTAGCGGCCACTCAGCCTAGCACTGCAATGCCTGCTGATTTCCTGGCTCCAAAGGTATCTCCCATGTCTCTCAGCCTGACCCTTTGCCTTGGGATGTGCCACGTCCAGTAAGTCTGAAGCCTCTGTATGTGTTGCAGGCCTTCTGTGCTGCTTCTCTGAGTTGCCCTAAGGACTGTGGAATCAGTCCTTAGGGAATGGGAGTGTGGGTCGGTCAGGCAGTGAATAAATAAACGATGGAATAACGACAGAGGTTCTAGTGTGTGTCAAGAAAGCAGTTAGAGATGACCTCAAAAGTGCTCCAAATCCCAGAGTAAACAAGTCCTTAGCAGTTGGCCAGTCCAGCTCTGGCCACTGGCCACTTAGTCTGTGGGCTAAGCTTAAGTGCCCAGCTTTATTCAGATTGCATCAACTAAGATACTGTACTGTAACGATAGTGTTACCAATGTAAACTAATTTTTACATTATCTTATTTTACAGAAAATGGATAAAAACAAAGATGGAGTTGTAACTCTAGATGAGTTTATTGAATCATGTCAGGAGGTAAGAACTAAGTTATAACTGCAAGGAAAGCTCTATCTCATGTCACATCATTTGCTTTCCTTTGGATAAACTCTATTTGAAACAAGATGCTGCTCAGAATCCTGGGTTTTCTTTGCTCTGTGGAAAAAAAAAAAACAACCCAAACCAAAACAGCTTCAAGACTGAGTTTGTGATGCCCTGTGAAGCCTGTGACTCAATAGCAAGGTAGGGTGAGGCAGAATATGGGAGATAATGTCTTCGTGTGCAGTGCTTTTATTTTCCTGAGTGGACTGCAGTCCCCAATTCTACAGACAAGCAGACAACTGTAGAGAAAGATCTTAACTGTCTTAGGTTGTTTTGGGGTTTTGTTGGTTTGTTTTTGAGGTTTTTTCCTTCACTTTTGAGAGTCTGCTGCTGTTGATGTGTGCTGCCCCAGATGTCATTATCAGGTACCACATTGCTGGAACTGCCCAGAGTCAACAGTGTCTCAAATTCTTGCAATTACAGCATTGAGTTATAAAACAAGTTGATGTTTTCATGGTCAAACATTAAAAGCAAATGCTGTCATTGTAGCAATGATTTTCATTTTTCCTCTGTTTTGAAAGTAAGCCCCCTCTTACAAATTCCATATATGAGGTTGGCTGTGTTAAGATTCGTTGGTACTTTTAGCACTGGCACAAAGAAGCATCTCTGTTAATGTGCAATTGGCCTAATGTCTGTTGTCTTAGACCTGGACTGTGTGAATATTCCCTCTGAGATATCTCTAATATTTGACCACTACAATAATAGTGTAAAAGGTAACCTCTGCCTTTTGCAATGTTTATTTTGGTGCACTGAATTGCATATTGACCCTTCTGTACATTTTATGTTGCCTGGAAAATTCCTTCAGGTTCTGCAGCCAGACAGCTCTCCTGTCCCTGAGCAAGGGGAGGATGCTCACTGTGGAGGGCTGGGCTGGCTTCTGCTGCTTTGGTGTCAAACCTGGCTCTGGCCACATCCAAGTCTTAGTTGCAGACTTCAGGCAGCCAAATACTTGTTTAGCAGATGCAAAACAGATAGCTAATGTTTTTCAGTTACTTTATTCTTGGTCCCTCATGATTGTTTGGCTTTTTTTTTTGCATCATCTTTACTTAATAATTTGTGTTGTGTATTATTCTGCATGTTCGTAACTTGCTTGTAGGTGTGTGTATGATCAGGTGGTCTCACTATTGAAGCCGCTTTACTTCACCTATAACTGTTAGAGTTTTAATTCTCTGTCCCTGTTTGGGTTTGGTTCCTTCTGCCATCCTGGCACTGGAGCTGGGCAGGCTGATGCACTGTCAGCTGCTGTTTCCTGGCAGGCAGGAGCAAGCCCTGCCACACCAAGATTTATTCTTTTTATCTTTATGAAAAACAAAGTGCACAGCAGTGCTCACCTGTGCCTGTGCAGCAGCTCTGGCTTGAGGACAGTGAAGTCCTGGCACAACCCAGGAGAGGCTGATTGGCTTCCAACTGCTGCTGAGTGAGCAGTGACAGGGATGATGCAGCCTCACAAAACAACTGAGGAATGCAGTGCAATAGATCTCTTAAGCTGCTCAATGTGGAAAATTGTTTTCATGTTACAGGCAAACAGCTGTTCTGAATTGAATTCCTGAGGGGAAAAAAACCATGATTATGTTTTTGAATACTAATCTGGTTCTTATCCCGAAGTAAAATTCCAATCCTTCAGGAGAGATAATCCAGGATTTCCCTTGTGTCTGTCTGTAACTTTCTCATTTGGCTCTAGGAACTTTGGAGAGGCTGAGGTTGCACAGATTGCATGCGTTTTGGGTTTAAACTGCAATTTCTGGCAGGAAGGGCTCCCTCAAGGCAGTTTGCTTGTTGGTTCAAAACCTGCCATTCCATTTGGACTTGTGGGGCACATTAGCCAAGAGCACATTTGCACTCCCAGGGTCAGGGAGGGGTTCTGAGGGTTGAGCACAGGCACCCTGGCAGTGCCCTGCCCGACATCGGGCTCAGGAGAAGCCCCTGTGCTCGGTGTGCCTCACACCAACCCGGGGCCAAAGCACAAGAGGTGCTGTGCTGAACCAGGCCTGGGCACTGAGCCCCAGAAGGGGAAAGCATTCCCAGAGCAAGGCTGCTGCCTGCTGGAGCAGCTGCAGAGCTCCCTGTGCCAGGCAGGGCTATGAATTGTGCTTGTCAATGCTGGTTTCATGGCAGTATCTTCTCCTTGCTTTCAGGACGACAATATCATGCGATCCTTACAGCTCTTTGAGAATGTCATGTAACCAGAAGAGCACTGGAGGAGTCTGAGACTTCTGTGTAACAAAGATCTTCTTTCTGGGTGAAAGATTTTACAATTGAGCCATGTCCAGTGTGTGAGGACTTTGTACGATATGTCCAACCAAATGGCAACTGAATGCAGCCGATGCCACCACTTCTCCCCGGAAGATGCTGGTGGACTTTTCTTTCATTCTGGAAGCATGTGAATATTTTAATAAATCCCAACAAGAGAGAACTGCTGCTTGAAGTTCAATGAGTAATACAGAGCATTGTTTGCTAGGCACAAATCCTGCTTTTAATCTAGCAAGCTTAATTCCCTATAATAGCACATGTTGATAGCTATTCAGCCATCAATTGCAAGTGACAGCTCAGTCCATACCTCTGTTTGGCATAATGTTCTGTGGATGCCTTTGCTGTTAATCTGCTTTGACAAAACCCCAATCTGCCAGGGCAGTCTGTGAAAAAATGAACAGTCCATGTACCTGGGACATTAAACAGACAGCCCATGTAGCCAGTATCCCCATTCCTGCAGAGATCCTGCTATCCTCTCACATGCACTGGTGCCACTATGCTGAGGTTAGTGGAGTTCTTCCTGAACATATTAATCAGGTGATCTTCATGCCAGGGTGAGTCAGAAAGGAGCAGAACATGTTGCACATATTAATATAAAAGTACAGAACAAATCCTGTTCAGGAGTGGTAAGTTTCCAAGAGACCAGGCAGGTGTGTAAGGGCTGGTGCAGAAAGATGAACACGTGCTCTGGTCCCAGCTGCCTGCTGAGCCCCAGGGACACCGGGTGATGCTCCACAGAGCATCTCAGCAGCAGCACGGCCATGTGCTCTGGTCCTTTTGCTGTTTGGCACACACTTCCTAGGTTCATCACTGGATGTTACAGTCAGGTCTTACCCCCCCTTATGGATTTATTTAAGATTTCTTGTTTGACTTAGTGAAGAACTAAGATGCAGCTGTGTTCCAGCATACAGACCTTGGTACCCACAAAGTGCCCAGCACATTTGATTCCTGAATTGTTATTATTCTCAGAATCAGCTCCCAGGGCCCATATTTTTTTCCTACAAGGCAGTAGTATGCCTTGTATAAGCCCCATTTCTTTGCTAATGCCAAGTAGAATATTGGTGTAGGAGTTTGGTTTTTTAATTAATAAAACAGAAAAGTTCATGTAGCGAATTTACACCAAGATTGGATGATTGGTCAGCTGGGGAATGTCAGAGTCTTCTGTGAAGAAGCCTTTTAGGAAAGCTGACCCACCAGAGTGCCATTGTCATCTCCAGGCAGACCGTGGCTGAGAAGCAAAGGGAAGAGGGGAACAGCCAACTCTTCCAGCTGCTCAAACCCCGCAGATGGGACAGTCCCTGCAGTAGTGCTGCATCATTCCCATCCAGTAAGCATCTATTTTTATTGTATCACACCCTGTATTACAGACAAACTGTTAGCACTGAAGATATATTTTAAAAATTATGTAAGTGGAACGTTTTTATAATACAGAATATACAGAATGCCTCAGTTCTGTAGCCCTAATTTTATAAAAATTTCATCTATTCAATCATTCCTGATTACAGAAGTAGATCTGATCAGTCCTAGTATAATGATAATGCAATATCCTAGTATAATGATAATGCCAATTCCCCAAGACGGGGCATCTTCCCCTTTTACTGTGCCCCCCCCATACACTTCTGTGTAGTCTAAACTTTATTTCTCTAAGTTGTTCCCTTGCCACCAAAAGTGGTGTTCAAGTAAAGTTACATGTCTGCAAGAATGACACCTTAGTCCATCATGTTTCGTACAAATACTGCCTTTCATACCAATACCAGTAATGAATTCCTCCCAGCAGTGATGCAGCAGCTCTGGTGAGGGGCTGGGATTTGCAGGAGTGATGCCCTGATGTGGGAGTACCTTTCCTCCAGTTGTTGGGTCATTTAGGCTTTATTTAACAGGCACTTTGTAAAGACATCAATTGTAGCTGAAATAATACACAGTGTACACCATTCCTTCTTGATTCTTCTTGCAATCACTTCAGCAAATGACAGAATTTAATATAATTACAGGTTTTCCCTCCCACCAAAACTGCTGAATCTATTATTCTAAGGAGTTCACTTCAGCAGAGGGAGAAGTGGTCAGAGCAGTGGAAATTAAGGATTTTAATCTGGCTAGCACCGTGCCTTTTTCCTCTAATAGTTTTGCTTCAAGGGTGCTTATGAGACGGCACATACAGACAGAAGTGTTTGGAATGTGCCCTTTTCAAAAGAAAATGTTATTAGTTGCATGATGCCATAGTCACTGAAGCTAAATTAATTTCTGGAGTTACTGTGATGAATTTGGCCTCATCTGTGTGTCCTGGCCTGCTGGCAGCAGTTGTGTGGGGGCTGCCTTTGTCACCAGGGCTGTCACTGTTTTCTCTGGAGTGTGGCTCCAGCTCAGCAGCAAACAGCTGCTGTCACTGTCCGTGTGTGCTGGCCTGCATTGCTGATCAGGGTGCCAGTACTGACCCTGCACTTCTGCCATCTCTTTGCTGCTCCACTGTGCCTGCTTTTCACTGCCAGCAACAATGAGGGTGCATCAGGCAGAGGGTGCATCAGGCATGCTGACAGCTGTACTGAGTCTGCCCTTGGAGGATAAGGAACTTTGATTTGGAGCCCACTGGAGTCAGTGCCCTCCCACACAGCCCTGATGTTCCACCCTGGGTTGAGCTCTGTGCTGCACCTGAAGCCCACAGTAGCTGAGACAGGAGGACTTGCAAAGTGTCACCCACAGCTGCATTTTCCCAAAGCTCAGATTGCAGAATCTATCTGTGGCAGGGCCCTTGCCAATGCAAACCCAATTATTTCCCTGTGTTTGTCCCTGATCCCACTGTTACAGCCAGAGGCTGAGATGCACCAGTGCAGAGAAGGCCTCTGGGCTTTCCATCAGCAGCATCTGTCCATGGCAGGTGTGCTCCAGTTGGCAGGTGAGACATCAGTGACTGTGAGAGAGCTGCTCTCTGCATGGAAATGGCTTTGGGTTTGTTTTTCATGTTTTCTGTGAATGTTACTCTACTGTAAACTTGCCAAGCCTCTGCTCTCATAAACGAGGCTTGCAATATTTATGACAAACACTACTACAGATTTCTAAATAAAACACACTATGCTACTCCAGTCTCCAACCCTCATCAATCCTCCTGCCAGTAGACAGAAGGCAGTCAGATTCTCTGTCAGCGCTATTAACTGTGCACGTTTCCTGCAAGTTATGAACGTTTAAATAATGTCTGAATCAGGACTCTTGACTGTGTCACTAGTTACAAACATTAGTCTGCATCTTCATGCCAGCATTTTATAAAGAAAGCCTTTCTAACATGCATTTTAGGTAACAATCTGTTGACAAATAGGAATGTGATAAATGATAATGCAAAAAAAAAAGAAAAAAAAAAAGGAAAAAAAAGTACCATGCCTGTTCTGTGGCTGTTTGTTTTTCTGTTCCTCTGAATGCAATGCAATATTGTGAGTAACCATGAGCCAAGCTAAAGGCTTGAGACACAAATACCCTGAGGTTCTGGCATCATGGGCAGAGCCATTTCCTGACTGCAATATGTGTTGAGAACAAACACCCTTGTATCCCTGGGTCACCTCTGATGAGATAGTAGCAGCAGTGCGTCAAACTTTTCTTCTTCTTTATGGAAGTGCCATGAAAGACCTAAGGAAATGTGCAAATAATGTAAATCATGATATCTAAAGCCATGTTAATGGATCAGCCATGTATAGCTTCACTGTTACAAATGCTATTCTCCAATGGCAATTTGTATTCAACTTTGTTGAATGGTTTTAAAAATGTTGGTTTTAATAATAAAAATAAATACCTGTAGGCGGGTGTCCTTTCCTAGACCCAGTACGTATTTTTTCTCAAGGGACACTGTTAGGTTAAAATTTTGCAATGAAGCTTTTAAAACTGGGACTCAAACACATATCTGTGTGGGTGGGGGTTGTAAAACTGAACTGTGCCATGAGCTAACACTTACATGCCAATGATGTATTTGCATCACTGATACAGGGGTGCTCTTACATCTGATGTGGTGGCATATGCTGAACTGATAGTTTGGCCCTTGTGCAAAGTTCAGAAATGTTCTTCTACCTGCTCCGCCGATAGTAACTTAGGGTAGCGAAAACTGCAAGCTTACAGGCCTGGCTTTTCTCTTCTGCAGTTCTGCTTCAGTATCAGCAGGAAAACAGACAATCATGTTGGAAAAGAAAATACAAACACTATTTTATGTTATAGATAAGAAAATAACCCAAAACGTCAGTGTCCCTTCAGTTTTGGCTTACTGTAAGAATCCATTCTGACACATTGAGGAATGCAGAAGTGATTTTGCCAGACTACATATATATGTGGGTACATATATATATATATATATATATATATTGGCTAAACTCCATTTTGTAGGGTATTATCTGTCTACCAGTACATCCCAGGAAAAAGAACATTCATCCATGCAGAAATATGGAAATAAAGGTGTCTGTGTGAAACATGGTTTGGTGTCACTGCAGTGCCTGCCCAGCACTCGCTCCCACAGGCACCTCCTGCTCCCAGAGACAGCAGGGCCCTCTGGACAATGCCAGACTGGAATTCTTGCTCCCTGTGCAAGAAGAAGGTGTGCTAACTGCCTGTCCAGCACCTCTCGCTCCCTGGGATGTGTCCCAGCTGCTGCCAGGCAAGGCAGGCTCGAGCTCCAAGCACGTGCGTAGGCTTTTCGTTCGCTTTTTGGCTGAGGTTTGTTCCAGTGGCTGGTGAAGCCTGACTTACTGCTGTGAGATGCTGGGCAGCTCTGGTTTTATGCTGAGCCCATTCTATTGCAGTCTGAGCATCTCATCCTGCTGCTTCAGGGGTCCAGGGCATTGCCCCTGATGGATGGAGGGGTGGTGGGGAGGGAGCAGCTGTGCACTGGCCCAGGGGCTGTCCCGCACTCTGGAGCACACTGGGGGAGCCTCAGGTGTGCCCCACAACTCAGCATGTGCAAGATTACTTTTGAATCCAATAATAGCCCTTTTTTTTTTACTGAGACATTAAATCTGTAACCTTTGCTTAACCATGCAGGTCCAGCAAACTGGAAAGGGAGGAGTTTGCTGGGAAAACGTTGGCACATGAAGTCCTTTCATCACATCAGACCTGCACTGTGTGGGATCAGGCATGGGAGCTGCAGGAGCAGAAATTCTGTGTGATGGAGAGCTGGTGATGGACCCACCCCTGCTGCTTGGCCAGGAGAGACTGGTTCTCTATGAACAGGACCCCTGTCCCCATCACCCTCCAGGAGGTGGGAAATGATGAACTGACAGTCTCCAGAGCTTCAGCGGATGTGGTTATTTCCAGATTGTTCTGTTAAAATTTCCCTTGTTGTTTTGCCAAGGAAAAGTCTCTCTTTCTCCATCTGTTCTTGTAGAGACTGGAATTGCTGTAGGGCTCTGGCTGGAAGCCCCCATGGCAGGAAGGTGCCTCCTGAGCACAGGGTGAGTTGTCACATTGCCTGGGACGTTCTCCTGGGCACTCACCTGCTGTCCTGTCCATGAGCACAGCAGCCTGTGAGGAGCTTGCAGGGTGTGGGGTGATCCACACTCCTTGTTCAGGACAAGGCCTTCTGCAAGGGGTGGACAGGGCTCCTGGTGCTGGGGAGAGGGAGATGTTTCCTTTAGAGCCTGGGACACTTCCAAAGTTTCTTGTTGGGATTTGGACCCACAGCCAGCAGCAGCCATGAAGTGGAGAAGGGGAACAGCACCAGAGCAGAGTTCCCCTGGCAGGAATCTGCTCTGGCTGCAGGAGATGGGCCTGCACAGCCACTGCCCTCACCCAGGTAACAAAGCACAGGAATGAGCCTGAAGGCTCCTGGCAGCTGTGAGCTCCCTTCCCTGCAGCAAAGGGGACATCCCCAAACCCTGCCCCAGCTCCCTCTGCCTCGGCTGATGGAGCACACGAGGGATACACTGCCCCAGCGTTTCAGTGTCTGTGTTTGCTCTTTACATTGCAGAGAGCCAAGCAGTGAGTACATTGATGTCGTGAGGGATGCAGGGGAAGGGCCCGCTGCTAGTAATGTCCAGTCATCTTGTTGTTAAAATGTCTGTGAAATGTTATTCAGTGCTGATCCAGGATTTTCCAGAAGAATAATAAGTTATTGAAAACTGTTGAATAAAAAAAAAAAAAAATCCAAGATTGATTTTGCAGTCTCAGGGTTAAATTGAACTTGTTGAAATTTTCACAGAAACTGATCCAACCTTTGTGTTCTAATTATCTTATTGATTTACTTATAAAGCAATATAAATTGAAAATATATAACAGCGTAAATATACACAAAGATAAATGTCAGCACAATGTTTTCTGTCTGAACAAATCTTCTGAATTCTAGAGAACTCAGAACACAAAGAATTACCAAAGCCTTGTTTTCTTCATACAGCTTAAGCTGTTACAGAAGAGCATTTGTCACCAACCAGTTATAAGTAAGAAGAATAATACCCATTGTGGTGGGTGAGCATTGGCAGGAGGGAGGCACACTGTCTGTTCTGTAACTGATAATGAGGAAAACTTTTTGGAAAAACCCATCTATGTGTATTACAAACTGAGTTGCAAAAACGCTTCTAAATTTTTCTCAATTTTTGTTTCAGACTTTTAAAAATTTACCTCACTTTATTTGCCTTATTTTATTTTGCACTAAGCTGTGATATCATAATCCTTAGATCTTGAAGAACATCTGCTACAAACAAGTTACTGAATTGCTTTTGGTTCCTTTGGTATTCAAATGATGGAGCTATGTACAAACAAATGAGATGCTTTGAAAGGCATGGAAGGTAAGAGATTTCTATCTCCTAGAAATCTAAGAGATTTCTATCAACAATACTTTGCAGTGATTTAACCAATGAAATAAAATTAACAGAATATTGAAGGTTTTAGTTTCTGTCCTATTCTAGCAGTGAATATTTAGTGCTTGTCATAAATAAAAAATGGGAATATATGTTGTAGATTTCAGCAGCTTCAAAGTGTCCAGAAGCAGAATTTCAGAACCTAAAAGTTTCATTTTCTGAGGGCACATTAATCCCCATTTGGACCAGAAATCACATTCCAGCCTGTGAAGAGGATATTTCAGGGCTTGAGCTGCCCTGCTCAGCACGGCCCAGAGACATCAGTGCAGAAATGGGTGTGACATTGCAAAGACCTGCAAGTAACTTTAGATACAATAAAAGTCACATTCAAAGGCAGCCCGTTCCTTTACTGCAGCTTCACTCTGGGTCTGGTATGAATTTGCAGTCCCTGGGCGAGCTCTGTGTGACACTGTGGGAGCACCTGGCCGACCCCTGTGTCCCCAGAGCCCCAGCGAGGCCTGGAGTCGCTGCCAGTTCTTGGTGGAGCTGAATGGAACCAGGGAACTGGGGAGGAAATTTTGACAGCTGGGAAGTAAGGCAGTGTTTCACAGACTGGATGAGTCCCTGTGCATGAGCTGTGCCTTTCCTCCAGGGACAAGTCCATGGAGTGAGGAGATGCCCTGTTCTAGGCATCTCCTTCTTTGGAGGAAATCAACAGCAGCGGCTGGAGCTGCCCTGGGGGAAGAGCCAGAGGTTCTCATGGCACTGACACAGTCTGGAAGGGATGAACAAAACCCTGCCTGGGTCTGTGTTAGTAGAGAGAACACAAAAATGTGACAAAGCTGGTCAAACCTGCTCCCTATGCTGGGACTTTTGGAGATTTTTTTTCACTTGGCAAAGAAGGGGCAATAGTAGTGTTTGGCTGGTCCTCTGTGGTTGTGCTTTCCAGGTATTGTGTTCTGCTCTGTGGGCACCTGGTCCCTGGCTCTGCAAGTTTCTTCCTTGTTCCCAATGAGGGGCAGCACTGCAGCTCTCAAGCCCTCAGCTCCCACTCACCACACAGGCAGAGCTGGGAATAAACCCAGGGCACAGCTGGCACTCAGGTATTGGGATACTGACATGGGAACAAGCAAATGGTCTGAGGCTTCCATGGGGAACAGGCTGTACCCACCCCATGGCTCGAGACACCTCCCAGTGCTCCCTACTCCCTGCATGGAGCTGGGCAAAACAGCCAGGGTTGTCAGCTTGTGTGGAACCTGTGCATGTGCACAGATGTCTATGGGGGTGTGGATGTGTGTGGATGTTTGTAGTGTAAGGATAATGTCACACATTCTGCAGGGTCTGCTCTCACGGGCTATACAAGCTGTTACAGGGCATTTGGGGATCAGAGGGTTTGGAGTACTAGGACAGGAGTCTCCAGTGAAAGTAGTTTGCTGCTGTAGAGCAGATGCTTGTCGTGCTCTGGACAGTCTCTACCTGGCAAATGGAAAACAAAAGGCTGTGGATTTGCTCAGAACTCCTCAAAATTTAATAAAATACAACTAGAAAAAATGTGGTGGTAAGTCCCATTGCATTAGTATTTATTAGACTTACATTTTCCCTTGCAAACATGACATGGCATCAGGTGTGTGTCTCAAGACTGTGCTTTTCAGGACATCGCAGTGTTCCCAAAATGGCCCTCAATTTTCCCAGAGCATGTTCAGTGGATGAGCCTTGCAGAGACCCTGTTGTCCCCGCCAGGGTGGCATCTGAGCCACGGGGACAGCTGAGGACACTCTGTCACTTGTCATTGCACCGTGTGACACAGCCGAGCAGCCCCGGAGCACAGATCACCAGGGTGCTGGGCTGGAACCAAACCTGCAGGGTGGCTTTGGAGGCTGCAGCTTCTCCCTCAGCCATTGTTAGGTGAGTGCTGACTGCCTGCATGTGGCACAGAGGCACACTATAAATAACTGCAGGAGCTATTCCTTCCCTCTGATAACAAGGCCAGAACTGCACATCAGCTTTTATCTCCTTGTACCAATCTCCCAGTTCACTGGCAGGCAGAGATATGGCCTGGCATACAAAAATTCCCTGTGCTAATCATAGCAAGGCTCTGCCAGGGCACTGCTGGTCCCCACGGTGGGGACATACTGGTCAGTACTTTTCCAGGTGCCACAAAGCTTCCACAGGGGTGTGTGATGATGTGGCTTGACCACAGATGTAGCAATAATTAGGCTACAGGGCCTTTAAGGACACCAGACATTTTGTCCCTGTCAGATAATTATCAGCCTCATACCCAGGGGCACATTCTCCATCAGCTCACAGGTGTTCCCATGATTTTTGGTTATTTTATTTGTGCCAGGTCTGGTGGTGCTTTATACTGTAACAAACATAAACTAAATAATTATGAGGGAAAATGTCAGATCTTTTCCTCCATTTTTATGGATTCCTTTTTGGTTTGGTGTGTGCATTCCCAGGCAGACAGGTCAAGATCAAGGGTTACCCCAAGAAGGAGAGGCCTGAAAGCTGCTCTATCCCAGATGCCCAAGTCTGTCTCCAGCCCAGAGCCTGTGGGGGCTGACTCCAGCCCCTCACACACAGGGGCAGGGATCCCTGCAGGTAGCACCTGCTGAACTGTGGGGAAATGATGTACAGACTTTTTCTGTCCTTTGAGGCGCAAACCTGAAGGTAAGCCTGCAGTAATTTGGTTTTATCCCTTTAAAATATTTTCACAGTTTTTTGGGAAACTTCCATCATAAATTTCTCCCCTTTTTCCTTATTTCCACAGTGTTCAAAACAATCTACTCCAAAGGTAAACGTTTCAGTGAATGCATCAGTAAAATGAAAGGTGTGTTTTGTGACACCATTCACAGCTTTGAAGACCTCTGAGTTCATCCCCTCCAAAGCAAGTGCAGCAGTGTTTTTGTTTAGGCTATTTACACCCCATCAGAGCTCAGCGCTGAGTTGATATTTCACCTCAGGCTGTAGTAAATTAGATGAAACAGTATTTCCTCATTCCCAGAGTTACCCTTTTACTTTGTCAGCTGATACAGCTCCGTTTGCTGATACAGGAAAAAAACATTGCTAAATCCCTTTTAACAACCGTTGAGACTATTTTTAAACACAAAATATGTTTCTGTAATGCATTGTCTTTTGCTGAGACATTTTTAAGACTACCAAGCCTCAACGCATTCTAAGTAATGAGAGCTGTCTTCCTTCTGGCAACCCTACCAGCACTGTTTGATAAGTTTAGAAAGATAAACCCATGTGAACCTCGGTGATTTTTCCACCTCATTTTGTTTCACCCAAAAGCAGGCAAGGTTTGCTCCTTGGACATTAATTTTGGAAATTCTGAAGTGCTCTTTGGGTAAGCTTTTCAAAGAGGTCCTTACCAGTGGAGACAGCACCCACACCTGGCAGCTGACAGACCTGTGCCAAAGGAGCTGCTCCCACACCTGCCATGCTGGAGCTCCTGGGGAAGTGCCGTGGGACCCCTGCTCACCTGTAACAGCAGAGGACAAGAGCTTCAGGTGAGACATTTATCTGCTCTTTCACTACTCTGCTGGGAGCTTACATATGCCACATGAATAACATGAAGCCACAGTCTTCCACTGGCCAGAGCTCCTCAGCAAGAATTATTATTCTCAAATAGTGAAAATAATAATAGGAAGTGTTGTCCTATAATCAACATCCAGTTACCCCAGCAGCAAAACACTGGGATGTGTCTGTGTCTGCTCTCTGTGACTGTTCAGGACGCAATGAGGACCCAAAAGATTTTGAATTGGGTGTATTGCTGCAGTGCTTGGAGAGATGCTGAGAGCTGTGGGGTCCCTGCTGCACCCTCACCTCCCGAGGCACTGTGGCTGCTCAGTGGAGATGCTGCTGTGCCCCTGGCATGCATCCCACTGCTCAGTGCCATCTCATTTGCATAGCAGCATAAAGCAGTCATGGATTCATTTAAAGGGTTTGGGGATTTTTTTCCTTAAAAATATTCCTCACCCCTCTCTTGACAGAACAATATAGGTCTAGGTACTTTGGGGGGAAAGTTAAACTAAAAGAAAGCCTTTTACTTAAGATTTTTTAAATGTTTATAGTGTATAGAACAGTTCCAAATATGAGGCACTATCAGTAGAGATAACTTTCTCTCTCTTGAACATGAAAACTAGAAGCTAGTACTTACTGCAGCTCATTTGATGAGTACATCTTGATCTGTTTTGTTGTCTCTGAGTGTATTTCATCCTATTAATATAAAGGTACACAACTGTTTCCAATAAATCCTAATCTTGTGTAGTTATAATATCTGCCCAGCTTTTGACAGCCAGAGTCATTTGTATGCATGAAATATTTATTTAACAAGTTAGGGAGCAAAAAGGAATTATGTCATATCAGGTAAGAGCTTGGCCAAAGATAAAACCATAATTGTGCATTAATCTGACATAATAACAGAACATTGAGCACTTGAAACTGTGTATCCAATTAATTGTCAGTTCCCAAACTCATTCCTGTACCTGACAAGAGGTTACACCAACCTTCTTTTACATTTAAACTGTTCTTTGTCTTTAAAGTGGAGTTAAAATCATGAACATTGGGTGCTGATGTGCACACAGATAAAATGTTTTCAGGTTGTCACAGGCAACGTCATTATGGAAATAATTAAATGGGGTTACAGATTGGGAAAAAACAAGCCTGGTATCAGTCCAGAACTTTTGCTCTTACTTGAAATATAATTCTGGTATGAGCATCACTGGCCCATGGGCCGTGTTCAGAACACAGCAGGTTTGGTGAAAGAGCATTTGCTGCGGGCACTGAGCACCGTGCACTGAGCGCCGTGTGTTCGGGAAGGGAAGGGAAGGGAAGGGAAGGGAAGGGAAGGGAAGGGAAGGGAAGGGAAGGGAAGGGAAGGGAAGGGAAGGGAAGGGAAGGGAAGGGAAGGGAAGGGAAGGGTTGCTACCTGGATTTATGTGTTCCTTGGCAAAGGCCTCTGCCAATGGGGATGGCTGAGCAGTACTGCAGCCTGGGACCAGGGCCACGGGTGGGAAAGCACTGACTAAAAGCGGTTCTTGTGCTGTCTGAGTCTGCTTTGAGGTCTGTGTTTGCTGTGTCATTTCACCCAAAAAAAAGCCTACTGGTAATGACTGAGTGGTTTATTTTCTCTGTTGCTGTAGACACCGTTGTCAAGTTACAGAGTTTGATGTAAATAAGTCTAGAGTATAAAACAGCATTTCTTTTCACAGAATGTCAGTTTTCTCCCTCCTCTCTCTAGTCTGTCTTTCAGGCATTTATTTTGGAAAATCTAGAAAGATAAGTGGCGCAATGGTCTGGCTTGGCAGTCACCGCAAAGGCTGCAGTGGGGCAGTACTGCTGCTGGGGTGGCATTTGGCTCCAGGTCACTGCTGGTGCTGAGCCCCTGCCTTGCCCTGCTCCTTTCTGCAGGTAGTCTTTGGCAAGAGCCCCACCCTCACCTCTCCCTGTAGCCTGAGTGGGTTTTGCTTCTGCTTGAAGCTGCCAGGAGCCCAATGCAGAGCTACAGAAAATAAATGTGCTATGAAGTGATTGACTTATCGGCATTTTCTAGCCCAGCAATTAATCCTGCTCTTGGGAGGCAGAACCAGAGCAGCAAGCAGGCTGTAAAGCCAGATCAGGGCTGATAAGGTATTCCTCCCTCGGTGGCCCTGTGCTAGCACACAGAGCAGCCTATCAAGGAATCATCTCCCCCCAGGTCCCAGCGAGGACCAGCCCCAGCTGCAGCACTCGAAGGTGCTGGCACAGGGGTGGCAGCAGGGCTGGCACAGGGGTGAGCGCTGCTGCTGCCTTCCCATGGGGCTGTGACTGCTGCTCAGGACTGGCACGTCGCTGCTCTCACCTCCCATTGTGCAGATTGCTTTGACACTCATTCTTAGCACATCTTAGCACAGATACATCTTCCCACAGCTCGAGCTGCAGAGCTGGGCGGCCCTGAATGTGATGGCCCTGTGCTGGTGGCTGGTGGTGTCTGTGTGGGCTGCCCAGGGGTGAGCACTGGCCACTGGGCAGTGGGGCCAGCTTGGGGCTGGTGGTATCTGTAAATGTGAGGCCTGTGGGGAAACTGAGGCAGCTGGGAGTGCTGACCCAGGATTTGGGAAATGGCCCCACAGGTGCTGGGGGGTGCCTGACCTTGCCATGGTACCTCAGGCACCACAGTGGGTTCTCAGTCCTGGGGATGTGGGGGCCAGTAAGGGGGGGAGAGAGAGAACTACTCTTGCCACTGCTTGTGTCTCTCCCCCTTCCCAAGCAGACTGCACCCCCTCTCCGTGTCCACACTCTCTTTTTGTGTCAATTTCTCACTTTTGAGACCTGTATTAAATTTCTCCCAGCCCTCAGGGAGCTCAGAAGGGAATTCAGATGCTGTAGGTAAAAGCTGCAGCATACAAGCAGCATTCCTGCTGGGAGGGTTTGTGTCACAACAGCTCAGCAGCTCACTGATACATCCCTTGGGCATGCAACAAGTTCCTGTGCAAAGCCAGTGCAGCAAAGAGAAGGCATGGAAAAGGAGGAGGCTGCTGCTGAGGAAAGCTCCTTGAGCCACTTGTAAAATTCTCTGTATTTAAGGGTCTCTGTGTGCTGCTTTCATGGGAATTTTCCTCTATCTATAGCAAAAGAAATAAGCTGAATCTATGGTCTCTTCTACAAACCTTTCTGTTTCAGTCAAGTGGAATCAGTGTAGCTCTTTTTTTAATCCTGAATTGTGTCCTTCACGTGTACCTTGCAGTTCTGAACTGTTTGTATGTACAAACTGAAAAGTAAAAACCAGAAACAATGCACCCACTTTTGAGATAAAATTCAACCTCCCTCGGGGCACGGCAAATAGCTCCCTCCAGCCTCGGGGATCCGGATGAAATTTCTCAGAGCTGGTGGCCGTGCCCACCTCCTGCCAGACCCCATGGGAGCAAGGCAGCAGCACAGATTGCTGGCCAGTGCCACAGCCAGGACTCCTCCTTGTGTCCTGCAGTGCTCTGTGCTGTGGGATGTGATGCTGATGGCACTGGGCGCTGTCGGGTTTTCAGGCTGTTGCTGTTTAGGTGGCCTGGAAAGGCCCAGGGATGGCCTTGGAGAGCCGACGCTTCAAAGAACGAGGAGAGACTTCTGATCTTGTCTCGGTCTCGGTGTTTATTAATTGTTTATCTAAAAGATTTTCTTTCAGCCCGACAGAGGTCTGCACAGCAAGTCAGCCATGGGCACACTCCCCAATACCTTCTACCCTTATTAACCGGTGCACTTTTAGTAATGACCAATCCCAAAGTGCCACCACCACCACAGAAGATGGAGGCCAAGAAGAAGAAGAAGAAGAACAGGACACGCCCCAATTCCTCCATCTTACTTCTTTAGACCCCCCTGTACCAAAATCCTAAACCCTGTGTTTTACACTTTAACTAACTTATCCCTTCACCATTCACCCAGTGAATTCCTCCCAGTCCTCATACAGGTCTCATCTCCTGTGTAGGATCAAAATCCTGCCACCAGACACTTCTGGCAACATTCCAGGACTCCCGAGCCCCCCAAGGGTGGTCTCGGCCTCTCTGCACCTCCATCCTGAGGTGCTGAGATCCCACATCTCCCCCTTCTGTTTGCACCAGGAAGATCTCTTTTACTATCCGATTCATAGCGTGTTTTAAACATGCAAATATGCATGGGATGACAAGTATGAGGAATAGGAGAATTATTAAAACATAGAATCCTACTCTTAAAATTCCTCTCCAAATGGGAGAGATGTCAAAGAATTCTACCCTTAAAATTCCTCTCCAAATGGGAGAGATGTCAAACTATTCTACCATACATTTTGCTTTGGCTGACTAATAGGTAAATTACCCCCATTGCTTATTTCAATGAATGAAAGAATGATGCGTATAAGCATCATAAAACTCATGGCTTCACTTCTGTGTGACATCATTGCTTTGCTTTTCATTCAGGACCTTAACAGAGAATCCCCCCAAAGTCCTTAGTTTCTTCTTATTTCTCTTCCGAGTCGTCTTGGCAATCTGAGTCTCGACCCCTGTTTGAGTACTCGTCTCTTTTTTTTTCTCTTGGATCTTTGTTCTGGGATCCGCATTTTCATGTTCTCGCACTCGAAATGGTTTCACGTGTCGTGCCGTCACCCACGTCTCGATCTGTGGAGATACAAGCGAAAGCCTTGCCCCCCACTAGGTGGCGCTGTCACCGGCCTCCCCAGCTCGGATGACAGCCTGAGCTCTACCGCCCCTGTCCTGTCGATTGCCGTGTTCGTGATCTCATTTGAGACCGTGTCTGCTTGGCTTTTAATTCAGCTGGAAATGGAGCTTGAACACCAGAACGTCTCCCTTGAAGGGAAGGGACTGGGACTCCGAGGGTTATACCAGAGGCATCAAGTCTGAGGAGGGTGTGGAGCCGCTGGGACATAGGATCCCGAGCACGGCCCCTCCTCGCCCGAGACGTCACTCTCACCCCCTCGTTCCACCTCCGAATCTCCTCCCCTCGGTCTGTCCCGACTCTGTCTCCTCTCCCTCTGACGTTGTGTCCCTGGCTCCTCCCGCCGGTGTGTACAGCCCGCCCCCCGCCGGCACCCGGGCCCGCCCCGCAATTCGAGCCGACTTTGCTCCCGGGTTTTTGCGAGTTTTGCCCGCCGCGCGCGTCTCCGCTACTCTGCCGGCCGGCCGGAGCGGCCGCCACCCCCCGGCGCCGCGCTGATAAAAGCCGCGTCTGCACTCATGTCTCCCTTTTCTGTCTCTTCACCCGCGCTCCCCGCCAGCTCCGCCGCTGCCGCGCCGTGCCCCCCGCGGGAAACGCCTCCCCCCCCGATCCCTTCTCTTCCCCCTGCACCCCCCCTCCGATCCTGACTCCCTTGTATTCTCCGGAGTTTTAGGACGCTTTAGGAGCTTCTTGGGGTTTCTGGGTTTTGGGACCGGGGCTTTAATATTATTTCCTGCTCTCTTTTCTCGAGAGCCCTTTCCCCTGGCTTCTTGAGGCCAGAACTAATTAAAATTTTTTCTTTTTTTTTTTTTTTTCTCCTGGAGCTTTGCTCCCCACCCTCCTTCTGAGGGTGCCGGCAACTTTTCGTTGCTCTCCCAGTCTTTTCGACTGTGCCGAGATGATGCCTTTCTGGCATCAATCTTGCCGACGAGAGCAGCTTTAACGCTGTCTCGTCCTTCTTTGTTGCTAAAAAATATAAGTGCCTATTAATTTCCTGCCAAAACCCCACTTCGAATAGCAGGCATGTTTCGGCCAGTGGGTAATTAAGCCTTGCCCACAACAACAGCTGTTTTAATTCTTTTCTTGGGATCCCTTCTGTATATGCTTGAGCCACGCCTTGTAAGGCGGACAAAATTTCCCGTTGTTTTTTGGGAGAGTGTGCAATTATGTTCTTATTTTTTGACCTTCTCACCGAATCTGTCGTCAGAGCTGTCCGAAGGCTCCTGTCTCTGTCCAGCAGGTCACAGGAGAAGGATCCAGAGGCGCCTTCTGGTTCCGATCCGGGCTGCTCTGCGAACTGCCTTCGGCAGAAGCTGAGAGATGGAATTCTCAGTGACTGCTGTTTTTTTGCAGACTCTTCTGACTGTTTTTTTTTTTTTTTTTTTCTTTTCTTTTCTTCTTTCTTCTTTTCCTTTTTTTTTTTTTCTCAGGCTTCTCTCCTCAGGAGCTGCTCTCTCGGCTCTTCAGCTCTTCAGCTCTTCAGGGCTGATCCCCCCCCGAAAGGGTTGGTGGGGGGTGCCCACGCAGCGAACGCCACTTGTTGGGTTTTCCATTTTTCTCCCGGCGTTCTTCTTGCTGATTTATGTCCAGGGACGCCACTTGTAAATTTTTCGGCGTTCTTCTTTTCTCTTTGCTGGGCTGATTTATTACCGGAGATAGTTAGCTCAGGGAATGCCATTTTTGCTCTGTTTCTCGGCTGTTTAGGCTGTTTAGGTTTTCTGCTGTTTTAGGTGTGCTGGAATTCTCAAGGATGTCCTTGGAGAGCCGACGCTTCAAAGAACGAGGAGAGACTTCTGATCTTGTCTCGGTCTCGGTGTTTATTAATTGTTTATCTAAAAGATTTTCTTTCAGCCCGACAGAGGTCTGCACAGCAAGTCAGCCATGGGCACACTCCCCAATACCTTCTACCCTTATTAACCGGTGCACTTTTAGTAATGACCAATCCCAAAGTGCCACCACCACCACAGAAGATGGAGGCCAAGAAGAAGAAGAAGAAGAACAGGACACGCCCCAATTCCTCCATCTTACTTCTTTAGACCCCCCTGTACCAAAATCCTAAACCCTGTGTTTTACACTTTAACTAACTTATCCCTTCACCATTCACCCAGTGAATTCCTCCCAGTCCTCATACAGGTCTCATCTCCTGTGTAGGATCAAAATCCTGCCACCAGACACTTCTGGCAACATTCCAGGACTCCCGAGCCCCCCAAGGGTGGTCTCGGCCTCTCTGCACCTCCATCCTGAGGTGCTGAGATCCCACAGGCGCCTCTGGAGCAGAGCTGGTCTGGCCCTAAGCTGCCTTTGGGGTTCGGAGCAGACATTGCATCTTCGCAGGACTGAAACTGGGCAGCCCAGAGGAAGAAATGTAACAATGTTCCAGATTCTTCCTCCTCCATTCCAAAAGGGATGCCTTGAGTAAAAAACAAAGCAGCTCATTTGAAACAAAAGACTAATGAATATAGCTGCCCTTGCTCTTTTGCAAGTTTAAACACCTCATCTTTCCTCAAAGAACAGCTCTAAATAATTTTATCTGCAAGCCCTAAGCAGGAATTTGTATTCATGGTAAGACACTTATTGAGTTAATTTATTTAATGCTGGGGCATAATTTCTAATAGTGGAGGAGTCCCTAGGCCCAGTGCAATTGTCTCCCTGTTAGGGCATTAATATTTAAAGGAGTTATAATATATAATTATGTCAATTGATCTGTGTCTTTTAGGAAGTAGGTTAGCAGTTATTGATGGTCACTTGTGTGAAGGATTAGCTAAAAAAACCCTGGTACTTGGCAGAACAATGCCTGCCCCCGGTCACATCCCAGCCCCGGCAGGGAGGGGCAGTGGGTCCGACTGGAATGTGCAGAATGAGGAGGGAAATTGGGCAGTGCACATCTGGAGGGCGGGCTCAGACAGCAGCAGGGGGAACGCTGCAGTGCCTTCGTGTGGCTGCAGTGCTGCTGCTGTCAGCATTTCCTGCAGAGCTGAGAGTGAGCCTCGAGTCACCTGAGCGAGGAGCTGCTGGTGCGTGTTCTGCAGGAGGCTCGTTCATCTTGTCAGATAGTCTTGCTGATGACACTCAAGACAAATAACTTGACCTCTGTGTACCTTAATTTATCTGTTCTTAGAAGTGGGGAACATTTATGCTATTTCTTGAGTGATTTAAAATAGGAACTGTTCTGAATTTTAAAAAATTCTTGGTTGTTTTACTACTGTATTAAATTCCATATTGCACTAAGAAACATGGTGCTGAATGGCCTTTAAAAACAAGGTAATGTGGAAACCAATCCAGATGAAATACCTTTGTGCTTATTGTAGATATTGAGTATTTATTGAGGAACACTGAATGTTGGCATGGAAGGACGTGCAGCTGCAGTGCAGCTTTTACTGTGCTGCCTACAAGAGCAAAATAAATGTGTTGGGTAAATGTGGGCTGTGGAGGTGCTCAGGAGGGTATGTGGCTGGTTTTCCCCCAAACCTTCCTGCAGTGAGGAATGTTTCACTGCCCTGCAGAAATAGATAGGTAAGATGAATGATTGTGTCTGAACTGTGCTCCTCGAGGCCCCATCTCCTATTTTTTCTTTGCATGCTTCTCTGTCAGTGGATTGTCAAGCCTTCAGTTAATGCGTCACTTGCAGCTCCTTTCACCTCGCCCCCTCCCTTCAGCCCTGCCGGCTCCTTTCCCATCCTGGGCAGGAGCTGCTGGGGCAGTGCTCAGCCAGAGCACAGGCACAGTGATCCTGTCCATAGGTGCTCAGCCAGAGCACAGACACAGTGATCCTGTCCATAGGTGCTCAGCCAGAGCACAGGCACAGTGATCCTGTCCATAGGTGCTCAGCCAGAGCACAGACACAGTGATCCTGTCCCTCAGGTGCTCAGCCAGAGCACAGACACAGTGATCCTGTCCATAGGTGCTCAGCCAGAGCACAGGCACAGTGATCCTGTCCATAGGTGCTCAGCCAGAGCACAGACACAGTGATCCTGTCCATAGGTGCTCAGCCAGAGCACAGGCACAGTGATCCTGTCCCTCAGGTGCTCAGCCAGAGCACAGGCACAGTGATCCTGTCCCTCAGGTGCTCAGCCAGAGCACAGGCACAGTGATCCTGTCCATAGGTGCTCAGCCAGAGCACAGGCACAGTGATCCTGTCCCTCAGGTGCTCAGCCAGAGCACAGGCACAGTGATCCTGTCCCTCAGGTGCTCAGCCAGAGCACAGACACAGTGATCCTGTCCCTCAGGTGCTCAGCCAGAGCACAGACACAGTGATCCTGTCCCTCAGGTGCTCAGCCAGAGCACAGGCACAGTGATCCTGTCCATCCTGTCCATCCTGTCCATCCTGTCCATGGCTCCTTTCCCGCTGGCAGAGCTCAGCCCGGGCAGGGATGGAGCGCTGAGCTCCCCCAGCTGGGCCTGCCAGCACGGTTCCCTTTGCCATGGACATCACAGAGGGCCAAGGAGAGTAATCCTAAATTACCAGGGGAACTGCACAGTTTATTTGACATTTACCTGTTACCTGGAAGCTTGGAAGAAAAATTCCCACGTGTTCACTGAGGATTTTGTGGCCATGTGTTTGCTGCAGCCTCTTGGTGTATTGACAAGGCCTTTGGTCACCAAACAGTGTTTAAGGCTACATTTTTCTGTGAAAATGAAACCCTTTGCTGGACAGAGAAACATAAATACACAACCTTATTACAATTTCTTCCCACTACTGGTAATCTCTGATGAAAGCTCCTGCCCTATAACAGCAGAATTGCTGCTGTATTAACTGACACACTGAGCAGTGAAGAAATACTGTGGTTATATTCAGTTCTGGGCACTGGTGTCACCCTTCTCTTGCCCAGGAGTACTTATAAATTTCCGTTTCACTGCCTCCCAATCTTTTATATTTATTGTCTTTATGGTCATACTGTGCAAAACATGGGATATTCATTAGGGATGTTCATGAGAGGTTCCTCAGATGAAGTTCATGAAGTCTCATACTTTAACTAAAGTCTGATTTGTAAATTAAATTATTTCTACAAGTTTTTTCAACAGCCTGGACCAATCTTCCTTCTTTTCAATCAAAATTGTGGTCTAATATTGCTGTGAGTGGGTAAATTATTCTCTCTCTGGTCCTGCATCCTCACATTATACTGAGGAGCCCTTAAGAGAATCTAGAAACATCTGAGTACAATCTCAGAGAATGGGCTAGAAGAGCAAAGCCTTGTTGGAAATTCAGATGTGGGACTGGTATTAGAGCATATTGTGTTTTGACAAAACTCCATCCTTTCTCCAGTGGGATGCCTTGCATTCATAGTACTTGAATGTTCAGGTATTTTACTGGCTCAGTGTGGGCAAAGTTGTCATTTCCTGGTGCTCTGCTTGTCCCGTGGCACAGCACCAGAGCTGTGCATCTGGCTGAGGAGGCAGAGCGTCCTCTGGGCTCTACAGAGCAAGAAAGCAGAAAAACTCCAAGCAGAAAACTCACGATGTTCGGGTTATTATGGTGCAGCCACATTGGAAGCTGAGGCTCTAAATGCCATGTGTGCTGAGAGAGGTGCTAGGTCTGAAGAAAAGGAGTGTGACTGGAGCAGCACCTCCAGCAGGAAGCTGGAGATAGAGGGGAGCAGAGCACAGCTCAGAGCTGTGGCACCTGCCCCGAGGCCAGCACAAGCCCAGGAGTCTCGGGCCAGCAGCCAAGATTGGTTCCACTCCCAGAAAAGTCAACGAAACCCCTTTGAAGTGCAATGACCTCATGCTCTGCTGCATGCTGAGTGGCTTGCCAGCTTTGCTGTTAATAGCAGGGGCTTATCCCACGTACAATCAATGGAGCACAGAGTTACAGCACTTCTGTGAGGCTGGGCAGGGGAGCCTGCGACTGAAAGAGGCTGAAACTGCCGTCTGTGGGCAGGATCTCTCTTGGCTTCAGAGTCTGACTGCTCTGGGAGCTACCCACACATTCTCCTGTTTACTCAATCCGTTCCTGTGGTGCCATTCTCAACATCAGCTATTGCCATCCCATACTGAGAGGAGAGGAGAGGAGCTAGAATTTGTCAAGGACTTCAAGACCTGAGTTGTCACCAGGGCTTTTTATGTGGTAAGTGATAGAACATGCTGAAAAATGAGACTAGTCAGGAAAAAGGGCAGGAGCCACTGCGTATCAGGTATGTTAAACATCAATCTGTGATGGTTCTGACTGTGCAGCATTTCTTCTCCCTGTCTCCTTCCCTTAAAAAAATTAAAATAATTTTTCTTTAACCACAAGACTTTGTCTTTCTTTTCTTCTTTACAGACAAGCAGAGCAAATACAGAAACAATCTCCAAACATGTTCTGCAGATATTTTTCCTTCTTTGGTCTGTGTCTTTTCCTTTCAACTCAAAGGTAAGTGTAGAGTTCGTTTTGTTTTAAAGGGAACATTTGAATGATGTTTCACATAAATAATGTGGGTCAAAAGGAAACTATACTTCTAGTTATCCAGCCCACCCAAAGGTGGCAGGGTGCAGTCAGGGATGTGGTATAGGAGAGAGGAATCTTCATAGGTCCCTAAACCACATCATGTCCATTAACAGTGCAACCCCTGATTTCCTGTTCAGAACCAGCACAGGCTGTAGTTCTTTACCAGAAATGCCTCCCACAAGGTTCCCAGCTCTGTTATTACCATCCTTGGTAGTACAAGTCCCAAATTCGTTGACGTGTTTACATACATACTGTGTAACACCTTATTCTGCTGTAAGGTCCTGCTTAATCTAAATCCTGCAGCTCCAAGGCCCTACTAACCCAGCTGTGAAGGAAACAGAAGAAAAACCCTTGCTGAGAGGTGTGAGTAACTCCATGGCTGCTTACTGCCCAGAACAGGGTCCTGGCACTGGGAGCAGCAAAGGCTCTGCCTCCCACCTCCTGCTGCCCAAAGCAAGAACAAACTCCCAACCTTTCACTCAGTTACACTTTTCTCAGGTGAGGCAGTGCCACCCTGCACCTTAACACTCACCTTTTACAGTCCAAACCCTATCTCTCTCACTGTCTGTGTGAGGGTGCAGATCTGTCAGCCTCATAACACAGCTTCTGCCTTCAATGACCAGCTACATCATGTAAATGTTGACATTGTAATCTAGAGTTGGACCCTCAGGATAGCCAGCAGCTGGAGCAGCACTGCCCACAGAGCTGAGGGGGTGTCTGTGAAGTGCACAGTCCTCCACCTGTCCCCTCCAGTATTCTTCCTGACAGCAGCTGTAGAAGCTGACACTCACATGTTATGAGGATGAAGCTTATTTAGGGGACTAGAGATTAGAGAGGAGGAGCTGTTGGGCTGCAAGATTTGTCTCAGGTTGTCATAAATGGGAGGAAAAAAGCAAATAATATTCCTTAAATAGACTGTACAAGAAGGAGTGGGAAGGGGAGATGGGTTTTTTTTTTTCTCAGGCTTGTGATCTACAGATCTTGTTTGATTTTTCTGTTTGAACAGAACATTCTTAAGATACTGTGTGTGCAACCTGTAGCTATCAGCTGAGGCAATTTGCCATTTTCCCACCTCTTGAAGGTACTAATTATTCAGCCAGGACAGCAATGTGAGCAAATGCTTGTGATTTCAATTATCTACTTGGTTTTAATAACTATTTTATACTGTTTGTTTGTTTGTTTGTTTGATCACAAGCCGGAAGCAGCTGCAGCTGCACACCAGATACCCAGCCCAGCCTGTAACAGTTGGTGTTTGTGTCCCCAGGAGCTCTCGGGGTCATGGATCCAGCTTGCATGGCAGGGCCACCACGTCCCTCCCTGGATTTGAGAACCTCACCATGGGGTACAACAAATACCTCCGGCCCTACTTTGGTGGTATGTTGGCTCCACACAGGGGAGCATTTAAAATCGGTCTGTAACGCTAATGTGGAGGGGAGAGCAGGCTTTAACCTTGCTGCAGTTTCAAAGGTTGTGTTTCTTTTAAATTAGTTGGTGTCCCAGGCTGCCCTCCTTTCTCTGCAGCCACTGTTGTCTTGAATAGCTGGTGCACGTATGTGTGGGGCTTGGGTTCAAGTCCAGCTGTGAGGTGAACAGCAGGGAACTTATAAACTTTAACATCCCTATGAAAGACTTGACTAAATAACTGAATTCTGCTCTAACTATAAAAGCTTTTGTTTAGAGCCTGACCCTTGTGATTTTCTGCTTTGCTTTTGGTCACGTACAGCTATTATAGCTATTTATGCAGCTCTAGAGGAACAAAGCCATTCTTCTTGCCTTGATTATTGACTTTTGACACATGCTTTCACCTCACACTGCAACACAAATCTGTTTCAAACCCTTGTGAGACTCTGGGGAGTTGGGAGCAGGCAGGAATTTAGGAACTTATCTGAGGCTATTGAGCAATTTGGGTATCAGGTCTCCCACCTTCCAGGTTAGTGCTGTCATCACACAGAGGAACAGGTTTCTCAGAATGACATTCAGAACCTAAAAAGTATCATTGAAAGTTTTAGAAACAACAATGACCATTTTAATTTTTTATTAATTTTTATTTTGTGCCTGAACCATTAATGAAACCTCACTTGGCAGAAAAAAATTCCCATCAGCTTTCACAATGCCATGGATATTTCCCATTGTAGACTGACCTGCTGCTACTGGCAGCCCTGAGCTTCTTCCTTTTTCTGGCCATGGTAATAAGAGTCTGAGACAATACAGAATTTACCATTGTGCTCTGCCTAGAATGGCTGACCTGATGCAGGATTAGAAAAGCTCCTCTAAATCCTGTGACACCAGTGAGCAGATGCTTCTCTACAACAGAGCAGAGATCCACTGCATCTGCAGCAAATTTTAAACAAATCCAGCCAGGATTCTGGTGTGACCTCCCCTGGAGGCCGAGGCCTCACAGTTGTGTCCTGTGCTCAGTAAATGCAGTGGGTTTGAGTCTGAACAGACAGACACATGAACAACAGCTGCTTTCAGAAATACACATCTTCTGCAAATGAAATTAATTTATGAACCCGTTAAAACAAACAATCAAAGCCAAAACCACCTGGAAAGAGTTTCAGAAATGGTGTGCATTGGTCGTTCCTCGCTGTGACTCCTGTGATGAGCAGCAATTTCAGCAGTTCCAGCAGGAAAGGCCCCGCTCTGTTGTCACGCAGGCAGAGGGGCTGTGCTGGAAAGGGTCGAGCTGCGCTCGGAGCTCCCCCGGCATCGGCGGAGCCCGGCCTGCCGTGGGGTCGCCGGGTCTCTGTGTCCCTGTGTCCCCTCGTCCTCGTGTCTCCCTTTGTCCCAGTGTCCCTTTGTGCCCATGTCCCCGTGTCCCTTTGTCCCCGTGTCCCTTTGTCCCCGTGCCCCGTATCCCCAGGTCCCCCTTCCCCCTGTGTCCCCCTGTGTCCCCTGTGTCCCCCTGTCCCTCTGTCCCCCTGTCCCCTTTGTCCCCGTGTCCCCCGTCACCGTGTCCCTCTGTCCCCATGTCCCTGTGTCCCCGTGTCGCCGGGTCCCCGTGTCACTCTGTCCCCCTGTCCCCATGTCCCCCTGTCACTCTGTTCCCTGTCCCCCTGTCCCCGTGTCCCCCTATCCCTGTGTCCCCCTGTCCCTGTGTCCCCCTGTCTCCGTGTCCCCCTGTCCCTTTGTCCCCGTGTCCCCCTATCCCTGTGTCCCCCTGTCCCTCTGTCCCTGTGTCCCCCTGTCCCTGTGTCCCTCTGTCCCCCTGTCTCCGTGTCCCCGTGTCCTCGTGTCCCCCTGTCCCTTTGTCCCCCTGTCCCCCTGTCCCCGTGTCCCTCTGTCCCTGTATCTCCCTGTCCCCGTGTCCCCCCGTTCCCGTGTCCCTCTGTCCCCGTGTCACTCTGTCCCCGTGTCCCCCTGTCCCCGTGTCCCTCTGTCCCTGTATCTCCCTGTCCCCTTGTCCCCCTGTCCCCCTGTCCCCATGTCCCTCTGTCCCTGTATCTCCCTGTCCCCGTGTCCCTCTGTCCCCGTGTCCCTCTGTCCCCGTGTCACTCTGTCCCTGTATCTCCCTGTCCCCGTGTCACTCTGTCCCCGTGTCCCTCTGTCCCTGTATCTCCCTGTCCCCGTGTCCCTCTGTCCCCTTGTCCCCCTGTCCCCGTGTCCCTCTGTCCCTGTATCTCCCTGTCCCCTGTCCCCGTGTCCCGGCCGGTGCTGCCCTCTGGCGGTGGCTCGCGGCGCTGGCGGCTCTCGGTTCGCGGCCCTGTCTCTGGCGGGAGCTGGGCCGGGCTGAGGCCGCGGCTGCTCCGCGTTTCAGGAGCGCCGGTTCTCGGGAACCGGGACCTGCTCTCCTCTCGGTGCCTCCTCGCCAGGAGCCAGGGCTGCCCAGCACCCCCTGAGCTGTGGGAAGCGCTCTGTGCAGAGGTTCCTGGCCTGGCCGCTCCGTGCCTGGCGCGGGCCGGGATCAAGGGACAAAGTGGCCCTGGCTGCCTGTCCGATGGCAAATGCCCCTGGAATGCTGCTAATCTAAACTCTGAGCTCTGCAGCCAGTGTCAATGGGTATTAATGGATATTTGCTCTCTGGTACCACCACCAAACACAGAACTCCACCTCCCTAACAGTGGCAACTGCATTTCAGATCATAGAATTTGTGAGCCTAATGCTCTGAAACTGTGTGTGACCCTCTGGGCCTCTGCAGTTTTAGTGACAGTGAGTGAGGCTGGGGACAGTGCCCACCCTGCACAGCCTCCTGAGTGGCTTCACTGTGCCCTCCACACTTCCCTTCTCTCTGCTGAAGCATTTCATTCCCTCTGCAGGAGAACCTGTACAAATTGCAATGAGTCTGGACATTGCAAGTATTTCTAGTATATCTGAGAGTGACATGGTAAGTGAAAAAAAAATTTTATTTTACAAGATTGAGATATGACTGAGAGACTTCACGTGTATTCCTGTGTATCCAGCACAGAAATGGTAATTTTGAAACTGCTTTGCTGTTGGGGGCTGTTGACCACTTTCAGCAGTGGGATGAAAACAGAGCTCATTTTTGACTGCAGACTATTGTCCTGGTTTAGGGCTAATTTGGGAGGAAACTCCCAAAAGGGTTCCTCTAGAAAGCAGATTCAAGTGGCCGCTCCCTCAACTGGTTCCTGAAAATATTTCCTTGGAGATAAATGGAAAAACCTGGTTATTTAGCAAGCAAAGTATACACAAGCATGAAAAATTAATAATATTAAACAATAAAACCTCTTGCTGTTCTGAAGAGATGGCAAATTCAGAAAGTCCTTTTCATGCCCTGTAGCTTGGCTCATCAGTCTGTTATCAGTCCCTCCCGTGCTGGAATGCCGTGTCCTGGACCCGGTGGGCCACAGGCATGAGCTCCTGGTGTTTTTCTGGGTTTTCAGTCTAGAGGGGTTCAAACAGTTCCAAGAAAAAGAATGAAAAACACAGTTCAGGGAACTTCTCTGCCTCTGCTAACTAAAAACTAACTAAAAGCAAAGGAGAGCTCTGTCCCACTGTCTGTCTGTGCTGCAGACAACCCAGTCTGTGAGAAGGAATGTGGGGGAGCAAGTGCAGTTTCTGAAAACAAACTGCACACTTCTTTTCTCCTGCTTCACTTTCAGAAGCAGTTTTAAAGGTGCAGAACTTAATATCCAGCATAAACAGAGCAGACAATTAGGAATACAAACATCTTAACATCACCCTAAGACAACTGTGTAGATGCCATCGTAATGTGGGCTTACAAGAAAAAAGAAGGGGTTCCAAAAGTCCTACTGGTCAAAAACTCAGCACCTTCTGGAAATCAGACCCCATGGAAATAGAAAAAAATCAATCCTGTGCGGCATCCCTTGTGAGAAGGAAGTTGAATAGTCCAGCAGTGCCTGTGGTGTCCAGAAGGCTCAGCAAAGCATCAGCTTCAGAGCCAAGTGGCGCTGCTCGGGGGCAGGCCAGACTCAAGTTAATCCCAGTGTTCTTAGATTCAAAATTCCTATTAAAATAGAAGGCACAAGTTTTCTTTTTTGACTTGTTTGGGGTTTTTCTTAAGGTGTCCCTGACATAACAGGTTGGATTCACTTACCTTTTTTCCCCAAAGTGCCAATGCCTCCTTGATGACCAGATTTATACTATGAGTGGAGTTTCCTAGCTCTAGGCAATGACTGATCTGTAATGTCAATGGCTTGTGGGGTGGCCTCAAGCATGCGCTTCCTATCTGTTCTCTGCAAAATGGGCACAAAGGCATCAGTTATAAAAACTGCCTATTAAAAACATAAAGTACTGTAAATTATAATCTTTAGTCCTCAAACTCCACACCTTAGAGTGGAAATGCATTAGAAATATTACAGAGTGAATGAAACTGTGACAAAAGTGAAGCTTGAAGCCTGGCTGTGCTAGGTTGAATAAGGATGTGTTCTGTGCCCTGTCACACACATGGTGTGCCCAGCTGTGCCGTGCAGGTGCCTGGACACACCTGCCAGGCTCCGCTCTGTTCTGCAGGATTTCACAGCCACCATCTCCCTGCGGCAGCGCTGGACAGACCCGCGGCTGGTCTTCCACGGCAACAGGAGCTTCACGCTGGATGCTCGCCTGGTGGAGCTGCTCTGGGTGCCAGACACCTACATTGTGGAGTCAAAGAGGTCTTTCCTGCACGACGTCACTGTGGGCAACCGCCTCGTCAGGCTGTTCTCTAATGGCACTGTCTTGTATGCCTTAAGGTACAGAGACCTCCAGCTTTGCTGCTGCTGGCTCAGAATAGATTTCCAGAACTACCCTGGACAGGAGCAGGTACCAGCTGTCACAGGGCATGGGTTTGGGGTCAACAAGTCAGCTGTGAGCATTCTCTGCTGATCCATTTCCCCCTGTTCTGGCTTCCAGAAATGCCAGTCAAGGATCAGGGTCTCCCATCATGGTATATGCTGTATCCTGAGGCCTGCTCAGAAAGCTCATGAGTTTAGGTGTCACCTAGGAAAAATCCAGCTAGATGGGGGCACGGGAGGAATGGAAGGAGGACATCACAAAGTATAAGTTCAACTGATAGTGGGAAACCATTTGCTTATCCAGTGACGACTTCTGGTTTTTTACCAAGAAGTGTATTTGTCCATGAACTGCAGAAAGGCACCCAGCACTTGAGTTAGCAATTCCTACAGTGCTCTCCTTAGCTTGCATTAACTGAGTCCCAGTTACCTCAGCTGCAGAGCAAAACTCACCTACTTCCACATCAGAGAAAGGCAGAGTACGTGTGCAGTTAGTCACTGCACCTCAAGTCACAAGTACTGACTCCTTATTATGAGCAAATTGTAGCAATGGGGAAAAATATGTGACTCTGCACTCTATATCCCACCAGATCAAAGCAAAATTCCCCCTTGGGCTACATTTTCATTGGGGTGGCTGCAGAGAGCGATTGTTCTTGAGGGTTCTCAGTTAATTGTTCAGGGTTCTCAGCGATTGTTCTTGAGGGTTCTCTTCATATTATGAATCCAAATAATCTAACTGACAGAGCAGAGCTTTGTGATCCAGTTTGCTGTGTAAAATCTGCTTTTATTGCAATTTTCAGAGTTCTTTCTCTCCCTACAGAATCACTACTACTGTTGCCTGTAACATGGACCTGTCAAAATACCCTATGGACACCCAAACATGCCGGCTGCAGCTAGAAAGCTGTAAGTATAATGTTCTAGAAAACTCTAAATTATTTATTCATAAGTAACTACACATCTTGAATATTTGGATTAAGCATGGCAACTTTCTGGAGTAGATTTTTATTCCTGCAAATTATAATGTCCAAAAGAAAACAACTTCTGTGTCATCATTCTTTAAAGGTTTGTGTTGTAATCCACAGCCCAGAAAATTCCTGTCACTGTGCAATTTATGCAAAAAAGTGGTAATAAAGAATATTTATTAAAGTGTAGATAATTAAATCTTGCACAGAAAGGATGAAGTAATGTTGGCTGGTTTTCAAAATTCAGATTCTTTTGAACACACAGCTTCTTCAAAACTAACTTGCAAGGTAAGTACCTGTGACAGAGTACAAGAAGGAAAAATTCTCACATCTTTAGCTAGCTAATACCTGTTGCAGCCCCGAAATCCCCACTGTCAAAGGACTTGGGGAAGGGTCGTTCTCACTAGAATGAGAGTTGAATGTGGCTCTCAAGCTCCTGAGCTGAAATCAGGGCCAAACCCCGGTGTGTGATACCTGCCCCCCCACTAGGGGAGGGGATACAGAGGATGGGACCCTTGTCAACAGAAGAGTGTCAGACTGAGAAGTCTCAAGAAGAGGAATTATCAGTGAGTTCTGCTCTCAGTTAGATTAAAAGCTCACCTAAGGCAATGCTGGCTGAGAAAGACTCCAAGGCAATGTGGGCCACTGCAGGGTTGCTGTCCCAAAGCTCAGCCAGTGCAGTGCTGCTGCTCCAGACCTGTGATGAGCATGCAGCTCCTGCTGCACGACACAAAACCAAACTTCCACCATCCCAGCATGGAAAAGACCAGATTTTTAACTTCTGGGGTTGCAGCATAAAGCATCTAGGGAAGAACATATTATTTTCACATTAAAATCATATTAGTTCACCATGGTTAACTTTATTACAAGGAATAGCTGCTGAAATAATAATGATTGGCCTCTTCTGCTAAAGTGGAGCATGTTTAGTCCTGGTTTAAAACTGATTGGGTCCTACATCATGCTCAGTTGCAGTATAATTCCAATGAAATTACATACATATTGCCCACTGGAGATTTCATTAGGATAAGTGCCCAGAAATAATGCTATTTAAATATACACCAGATGAATTAACAACAATCTATCACTTATAAAATTTTCCTGATTAACCACGATTTATAAAACCACTTAGGAACTTTGAAAAGTCACATGCTTAGGATTCTACTCAGGGATTCATGCTCTGGACACCTAATTTAGGAGTTCATCACGCCCAAGCTCTGGTAATTTGTGTCTAATAAGAAAACACAATTAGATGTAAATAGAGCTGCAACTTCATCTGATTTCTTCTACCAGGACAAATGGTTTATTACCAGAATCACAGCGTCCCTACTCATGGTCTCAAAGAAGGGCTCTTAATAAAAGAATTAAATCAGTGAAACTGATGGACTTGTTTCCTAAATTAAGTCAAATTTTTGAAGGGAATGGCAGGCTGGCAACTCAGTACAAGATTTACCCCTCAGACTGAGGTATCCCTCAGTCTAACGTGAGGTTATGTCATCCCTGGAGGTACACACTCAGATGGCACTCATATGGAGTCCCACTGCTTTGAGGCAGGAATTTGGTGTTACCTAAATGTTGTGCGCATTTATTTGTCCTCAGTAACTTAATGCCTTTGAGGATATGAGGAATGATGTGTAGAAAAGGTTGTTTTTATGAGCAGGTTTCCTGGACAATGTGTACCCAGTCAGAGGAGCCTGGTTAATAACCACATATCAAGTCTCAGCTGTAAGCTCCTGACTAACTGAAAATGCATTTTCTGATGTTTTGAAGCACTTGAAGAGATGACTCAGTGAAATGTGCTTCTGCTCTGTGGTAAGGGGCTTAGTGAGGTCTGAATTCTCTTTCTTAACCACTGTGTTTCTCCTGCTCTCCTCTCAGACACCAGAGAGAGAGTCTGTGTTTGAGGGTTAACCACGGCAGTACTAATATCCCATTGTATGTAATCAAGCTGTGCATGACAGCAATGGATTATCTTTGAAAACATGAATAGCCCATGAAAACAACTGCAGCAGGCTCTCAGCAGCCTTGCAGGTTGTGTGTCGTTCCCAGAGGGGTGTGTTGCTGTCCACATGTGGAGCAGCAGACCAAGGGCAGTGAAGGAAGCCCAGCCATGTCCCCGCGTGGTCAGACACAGCTCAGGGGCCTCTGTCCAGTGTGCAGTGCCAGCATCAGGGCTCTGCTCCCCACAGGAGGCAAAGCAGGCACAGCTGGGCTCTCCCTGGCCACAGCAGTCACACAGTGTCTGTGTTCTCCTCAGGGGGCTACGATGAGAACGATGTCACCTTCACCTGGCTGAGGGGGAACAGCTCCGTGCACGGCCTGGAGAAGCTGCGGCTCTCCCAGTACACGGTGCAGCGCTACCACACCCTGGTCTCCAGGTCACAGCAGGAGACAGGTAAAGCTGGGAGAGCAAAAAGCACTGAAAGCTCTTGGGTATTCCCCCTCCCATCTCCTCTCCTTCTGTGGGCCAGGATCGTTTGACTCAGTCCTGAACCAGTAAAGCCTTTAGCAGATCTTAATCTCACAAAAAGAGATGAACTGAAAGGTGGTGTCATCCTATTAGTTGCAGTCAGGATATTCTGTAAGATGGAAATCCACAGAAAGATGGAAGTTTAAAATATACTGTATTCATTTGATGTGTTTTAATTTTTTTTTCCTTCTTCCTATTTTCCTCCACACATACCTGAAGAAACTCTATCCCTTCTATCCAGGTATGCAGTGTATAGGTACTGTGGAAAGCAATGTTTACAGTAACTAGGAGTAAAATTAATTGTTAAAATATACATTTGTTTGTAAATTACAATTCTATCACAATGGAATAACATATTTTTGTAGATCAGAATTCGATGTCTTTTTCATTATCAGTGTAAAATACTCTTTTCTCCAATTACAGATAGTATGAAAGGGGGCAAGACTTCCTTAGAATGACAAGGTTTTAAAAATAACAGTGTTTTGTTGCTTTGTTGCATACACAGCCATGAACAACATGGACTTTGTTTCTACACTTCAAAGGGACTTGTTGTTTATAGAAAAGAAATACATCCTGAAAACAGTACTGTTCCAGCCTCAGAACCCTTATGTCAGTATTTACAACAAATTGGTTTTTAAAAGATGGAGAGCTCAAAAATATACCATTATCACAAATCATTAATGAAAATGTGAGTCTGATTCTCTGCGATGATAAGGCACAGAGGTGCTTTGGGATGTGAGCCCGAGCCTGCTGACATCAAGAGACAATGTTTTGTCTGTTTTTCAGCCATCAGGTAAGGCTGAGCCTGGCACTGCCCTTCAGAGCAGGTGCTGGGAAAGGTGCTGTGCTGAGTGTGAAAGGGCGGGTGAGATCATCAGCCCTGCTCTGCTCGGAGCTGAGGCCCTGCTGTGACATTCCTGTCATGCTCAGGGGCAGGAACCCTTTGCAAGGCAGCTGCTGTTCAGATGGGGTTGTTCAGATGCCTCTTTGTCAGTGCTGTGTGTGTCCTCCCATGTCAGGTGTGTTACCTGCATAAGCTCTGCTGAGCTCCATCAGCTGGTGCTGGTGCTGGGCTGTCCCAGTTTTACTTCAGGGATCCTTGGGAACCTCACATTCACCAGTCTGTTCTTTCATAAACAGGCAGTTACCCACGACTGATATTACAGTTTGAACTGAGGAGAAATGTCCTTTACTTCATATTGGAGACCTATGTGCCCTCCACTCTGCTTGTCATGTTGTCCTGGGTTTCTTTTTGGATCACACTGGACTCAGTGCCTGCAAGAACCTGCATTGGTGAGCTCTTGCCTGAAGAAGGGAGAAGATTTAAGCAGACAGAGGAGCCTTTGAAGGCTGGGTAGATGGTACTATTCTTGAGCTACCTGCTCAGGGATAAAGGGTCTGCTGGCCTCTGCTGTTCTTTGGGGCAGAGCTGGGTTGGTGTGGAGGAGATGCTGTGGCAGGGACACGTGCCCACCTGCAGGGCTACGTGTGGCTGAAGCTCTCAGGAGATCCATTGCAGAGTAGAGGACAGGGCACAGGTGGTGTGTTCTGGAGAAAGCAGGATGGAGGGATTTCTTTACTGAAAGCATGAAAAACAAGAGAGCCAACTGCCTGTTGGAGCCAAGCTCCCAAAGGCAGGGAGAGCCTGTGTGAAGCTAGTGATGCTACAAAAGTATTTCAGTTGCTATGATGGATGATTTGGATTTGGTAAGAAGTGATGTGCTTTAACTGGCCAGCAATGGAGAGCAATGACATGAACAGAAGGGTAGGCCAAGACTTCTCCAAAGTGTCCACAAGAAAAGTGTCTCTCTGTTTCCAAGGAGTTACAACAGTGCTTTCTATGACAACTCTGATGATCGGCTCACGAAGTTCACTTTCAAAAACCAACTGTTTCATTAAGGCCATTGATGTTTATCTTGGCATCTGCTTCAGCTTCATCTTTGGTGCCCTTGTGGAATATGCAGTGGCTCACTACAGCTCCTCACAGAAATGTGCAGCTAAAGTACCAAAAGAGGTAAGGCCCAAGGTACCTTAATGAGGCCAGTGGTCTTGGACTGGCAACAATTAGTTCTCCATTAAGTGAACAAGACACATGGTCTTCTTGCTATGGATACATCAACAATGCTTCTCCTAATGGGCACTAAATCTAAACTTTTGTGTGTAACAAATACATGAATAGCACAGGAATGCTGTGTCTCTGGCAGACTTGTGAGCAGCAGCCTTAGCTGGCAGTCCTGTTGGGTTCACAGGACCACATCCAGAAAGCCAGAAAGGCCCTTGGGCCAGGCACTGGAGTGGGTCCACAGCCCTGAGTTGAGCTCATGTGAGCAGGAAGCACCACTGCTCCTTTCAAATGCACTCAGAGAAGAGCCAGTATAACACAACTCTTCATTCTTCTATCAAATAACTCCAATAAGGGAGGTGCTTCCCTCTGCCAGAGGAAAACTGAACCCTTCTTCCTCCTTTCCCAGAAGACGCTTCCAAACATCTGTCCCACAGTGTTGTGTGGGGACTGTGAGAGTGAGTTGTTCAAGGGCTCAGCTTTAGTGTGAGAAATTAAATAATCAGGTATCAGTAAACTGGTACAGGTAAACTGTAGTCCAGTTGTCATCAAGGGCTCAAATCCTGTTGGGAAAAAGGAGGTTTCCCACTGCAATACTGAGTTCCCAGCCATTAAGCTGCTGTGTAGACAGGAAGTGATGGATATCCTGTAGGAGATGGATGTTGGATTACCCAGAGTAAAACTTGCTCAAGGATCTGAAAATATCTCTAGAAATACAGTGGTGGAAACAGGCATCTCTTGGACCTCAGGCCCTCCTAGGATTAGGCAGCAGCTGAAAGGTGTGTTTGAGTATTGGGATGACCACATATGAAGCTGTACTCTTATGTCTTTATCCTTATGGTCTTCCTCCTCTGCAGGAGAAGACAGACCTTAAAACTGTCCACTCTTGTTTCCTAGGGGCCTACAAATGAACTGACTGAAGAAATGGAAGAAGTTAACATCACCAACATCCTCAAAAATTCCATCACGAGCTATAAACAAAAAATCAGCTTCACAAGCATTGAGATTTCCAGTGATAATGTTAACTGCAGTGACTTGACCATGAAAAATCATGAGAAAATCAAATGTGTCTTGAGGAACAAAATGCACAGGATCATTGGTTATTTCACAATTCAGAACCCTGGCAATGTGGACCACTACTCCAAATTGCTTTTCCCTTTGTTTTTCATGGTGGTCAATGTGTTTTACTGGGCTTATTATCTATATTTTTAGTAGAAATTAGTTGCTTCATTCTCCTACTTCAGCAGGAGAGGAATTGTGCTGGAGGGCATCCAGGTACCTAACCTCAGTGAATTCAATGTGGACAAAAAGCTTCCTTGTGTTTCCTGAGGTACCCAGCAGAAGTGTGTGAGGTGTGCATGCATCAGCAGCACTGACTCTGACAGCAGCTCTTCAGCTGAGTGGCTGTGCTGGGCTCTTCTGCTCACAGCTGCATTTCATACCACACCTCACCAGGCTGGAGATGGGTGTGCAGGACTGCACTGGCAGCTGCAGAGCACTACAGGTGGCAGAATTATTTTGGTAGATTGGAACAGGTTGGAACCTTCAAGATGAGATGTCCCAGAGGATGAATAGGATCATGACTGTTTTTCTTTGTTTGCCAGAGAGAACAGAGGGACTGTGATTGCCTCCTCAATAGCTGCTCTGTTGCAGTGAGAGCCCTGAGGCAGCAGCAGGAGCTCAGTGCAGTGCAGCACAGTGGGATGCTTCTGTGCATGGTGCTGCTTTGTCCTGGATGGTGCAGTGCCAGGATGGTGATTCAGTACTGCAGTGGTGCCTCACTGCTTTAACCTGTAACTCACTGAGGTAACCCTCACTTGCTGAAGTTCTCCATCCCTGAGACAGATGGAGGGTTGTTGTTTGTCGAGCTGCATTTTTTCAGAGATTTGGGAACATGACATAGAGGCAACAAAATAATTTTGTAACCCATCTCTTATACTCTTCCTGCTGCACTGCACGTGAACAGATTCTACCACTTTCCATGTCTTCCTCACAAATTATTTTCTGTCCTGGAGAATGCTTCCTTTGGCCTTCACTGCTACAGGCAGCTCTCACTCCTTGGCAGCCACAGGCACAAGCAGCCATTTGTCATCCCCTCCTTTACGTGGCTGTGCAGCTGTGGCAAGCCAGCAGTGCTGCTGGGTGTGAAACGTGCATGGGTTTGGGGCAGGCTAGTCTAAATCACCCTTTCACTCTCTCACTTTCACTTTTAGGCTGAAACACTGTTACTTTTTTGAGAAAAATCATATTCTAAGTGGGCTCTGGAAACTACCTGAAGTCAGCTTTATTTATCCTGCAATCAGCAGAAGCCAAAGTTTTCTTTTAAAGATAAATGAAATGTGGCCACACAGTTACATTAAAGAACCAAATTCTATTTGGTACTGTATAGCTTAAGAATACTGAAAGTCTTTATTTGCTGTTTGTAAAATGAACGTTTTATGGCAGACTCCCCACCTGGCACCCTTTTTTGGTCTGTGCTGCTCTCATCCCTGAGAGGGGGCAATGCTGCAGGTCTGTGGGCACAACTGGGACTGCCGGCAGTGGCTGCATTCAGCAGAGCTCTGGCTGGCTGAGGCCTCTCAGTTTGTAGCTTGTGTTAGAGTCTCAGCATGCCGTGTTTGCTTAGCTTAAGGATCTCTTCTTGGGGGTTCCTAGAGAAGGTGAACAGAGCACATGAGACTATAGATTTTTTTACCTTAATAACTTTTTATTGAACCACTTCACCACACTGTACTTTGAGAGGTCTAACCCACATATTCATAAATCATCACTTTAACAAAGAGCAGCACAAGAAGACAGAGGGGAACAGGCTGACAATGGCAAGCGGATAAACACAAACTCCAGTAATGAAGTGTTGGCTTGTATATACTGGCATTTGAAGTCCATTCCATAAAATGTAATAAAGTGAATGTTTGTGATATGAACACAACCCCTCAGAGAGATTCTCTACCAAGAAAAAAATCATCTCTTCTCTCTCTATTGGTTTCTTTCTTTAAAACCCAACTAAAATGCCATTATGTGTTTTACACTAGTCACCAAATATTAATGTTAATAAAAGGAATTTCATTGTACAAAGCCCTCCAAGATGATCGAGTCCAGCTGTTTCCCCAGCCCTGCCAAGGCCACCACTAGCTGCTGTTCCTAAGTGCCACATCCACATGGCTTTTAAATCCCTCCAGGGATGGGTACTCCACCCCTGCCCTGGGCAATCTGTTCCAATGCCGCCACCTTTCCGTGAAGAAATTTCCCCAAAATCAACCCTGAGCCTGCCCTGGCCCAGCCTGAGGCCGTTCCCTCTGCTCCTGTCCCTGTTCCCTGGAGCACAGCCCGACCCCCCCGGCTGTCCCCTCCTGGCAGGAGCTGTGCAGAGCCACAAGGGCCCCCTGAGCCTCCTTTGCTCCAGGCTGAGCCCCTGCCCAGCTCCCTCAGCCTCTCCTGGGGCTCCAGCCCCTTCCCAGCTCCCTCGGCTGCTCCTCACATGACTTATGCCACAGACCCTTTCCCAGAAAGGCCTTCTCCAACCTGCACAATCCCTGATTTCAGCAGGTGGCTGCTCTCAGGGCTTGCTTTCATTTGCCACAGCTTTTGTTATGACTTTGCTGGCACCAGGGGTGAATTTCCCTCAAGAGACAGGAGTAGTTTATGCAAGATCCATGTGCAGCAGAGACAAGGTGAGAGAAAGTTGCTTATATCACAGCTTGGACTCTGGTTGCTTTCCCAGAGGAAGACCAAGATAGAATATCTCTGCATTCACTGTCATGGAGAAGACTCAGTACTGCTGCGAGAGAAAGCAGGAGCATCTGAAGGAACATCCCCCAAAACTTCCTCTCTGTGCCTGATTTCCTGGCTGGTTTTAGGGACAGGTAGTTTTTGCTAATGTGACTTTGCATTATAAAGTTTCCTTTGCTTTGGAAAATATTAACTTTGCTCCATAGACAGACAGGCCCTACAGTTATAGCTGGAATATCCTAAATACTTAGTTCCCAGTAATAATAGGCTAAACTATAGCACCACTAGAGGCAAAACCTACATTATTTGAAATGAAACTTCTCACAAATATCCAGCTATGAAGTAATTTTATATCAGTTGCTCTTATATAAACTGGAAAAGGCAAACTGTTCTATCCATCAGCATTAAGGTTTGCAATAAAAATTACTCTGTATTTAGGCTTTCCCAGGAAACACTGTGGTTGCCACCCTGATGAACTTTGCTGGTAGCAGCACCAGTGTCAACTTTGAGCTTCAGCCTCCTCGTGTTCCTCCTATCTCTGCCTCTGCAGGAGAGGGATGGATGGGCACCCACAGCAGCCAGAGATGACGCTGCTGCTCAGACTGCTGCCAAAAGCACCTTGGAACACTGTTGAAGTCAGAACCGTGTCAGGGTTTTCTATTTTGTTTTCTTCCAGCCCCTCTCCAAATGCTCAGAGCACATTTGTTGCAGGTCTGCCGCAGGAGCCAGGCCAGTTTTCCAACATCCTACTGCATGTTGAACCCAGAAGGGACTGAGAATAGCGAGGGGCACACATGGGTGTTGCTGGACACTTTCATGCCAGCCACACCCTGGTGGCAGAGGTAAGTGGGTGCCACCCAGAGCCCTACCTGTATTTGCCACCCTTTGCTGCCCACTGCGTGCAGGCCCCCAGTCCACTATGCCATTTCTCTCCTGCTGCTTGTAGCTGGCAGTGTGTGCAAGGCTCTTTCTTGTGTTGCTTTTTGATTCTCTGGGTTTGTGGGCCAAGGTCTCATGTGTTTTCCCCAAGCCCTGCTGTATCTGGTAGCACTCTCATGTCACTGGTGATGTACACAGCAACTGCCTTTGACACACAAATTGCTTCACTCTGCATGAAACTGCAGTAAAACATGCCACCTGAAAGTACTGTGGTCTGTGCAAAATAGAGGGCTAATGGAAAAGTGTCTCAGTACAGCTGGTCTGTAACTGAACAAGATAAATCTGGCCATAACAAATCCAATTTGGCTGACCTAGCTCATTCCAGAAAAGAGGTAACAGAGACCTCACCCAACCCTGCTCACACTTCAGTGCAGATACCCCATGGCCAGAGAGAGGTCTCATCCAATCAGCCATCTGGGCCTGCAAGATTCAAAGCCCCATGAAAAGGGCAGCCATAAGAAACTCACTGCTGTTTGCTGATCTTGATCAGTGTGTTGTGCCGTGTGTCTGTCTCCAGCCCAACACCCCATGTAACAGAAAAACATTCCCAAAACAAAGGCAGAAGGTGGACAAAAGTTCATGGCTTCCTCTCAACAGGAAGAGGAACAGTGATGGCTTTTGCTTCTATACAGCAATATGTGGTGGAAGGGTACAGAAAAAGGGTGAAGAGGAGCAGGCTAAATTTGCCCGGCTAGAAATGTGGGCAGGGCATATGGGTGAAATGTCCTCCTGGTATTTTCTGTGAAAGTCTCCTTGCTGCAACTCTCATCTCTCAAGAGAATGACTTCAGGGAAATGCTTGATTAACAGCTGCTGGTGTTTCCAGCATCACCTTTCATTCTGGGATGGGAGGCTCAGGTGTTTCTGGATAGGGCTGCAGAGTTTTCAGAAATTTGGTGTACTTGAAGGACAGAAGAGACACTGAACAGGCTTGAAAAGAACCCTTGATATATCTGGCCCCTTGGAAAGAAATAACTTGTAGGAAGAGGAGTCAGTAAGCCTGTATTGAAACAAATCCATCAGCTGGTACCAGCACAGTGCTATCAGGCACTTCTTTCATCTTTTTAAGTTAAAATTTGTCTGCAGTGACCAATAATGAATATGCTGAAATACATAACAGGAGAAATCTACAGTGAGCCACTGTTGGAGACAGGTGCAAGGTGAGTCATCAAAAGTCTGGTCAAAGCCTTTCATGGAAAGGTCAGCTTACAGGTAGGGGACAAACACTGATTTTGATTTTTTTAAAATTATATGTTAAACCCTAAAAAAATGAACCTACATTTTAAGCTACAAAGAAAAGAATGAACATCTTATTAAAATATGCAAAAATTATAATTATACAATTATAGTCTAATAGCTCTTATAGTCTAATAGCTCCACTGTATTTTGCATATTAGGGAACAATTGCTTTCTTAAAGCTCATAGCAGAATCATTTACTTGATGCTGGAGAATAAGTTAATTATGGATCTCCTGCCTTTGATTAATGCATTTAATAATCATGTTACAGTAGGATTAACTTATAGTTCATGTGCTTACAGTACTAATGATGAGATGAAAGCAGTGTCAGCACATTGGACTGGCCCCAGAAAAGGCCCTGTCTGGAGATCCCAGGGCTGCCCCAGTCTGCATTTCTGGGAGGAGCCAGCACATGGCATCAGTCATGCCCATTTGCCACTTACCTCAACAAAATTAAATACTGCTCTCAGGTGAGCTAAGCACCTTGACTGAAGCTCAGTTCTGGATACTGTGGGTGGAAAAGTTTTCCCAGGAGATGGGTACAGTAGCAGGTAATGCATGTACCCACTGGGCACAGCCACCTGAAGCCTGCTCTGAGCCAGTACAACAGGCTGGACATTCTTTAATGCTTCTTTTGGGGACATAATACAAGTATAAAATTCCTTGGATAGAAACACATGGAATCAGCCAAGATTTCCTATTTCTAAGGAAGCTCAATTATAGGTAATTAGTACAGCCTAAGGGACAGAGCACTCTAGCTTCTAAACTTGACTCCAAATGTTTAAGGAGAGGAGCCATTGCAGGACAGAGAAGGTAGAAGGAACATATGGAAGATTTCTGTATTTTGCTGTTATTTCATGCAGGATTCCTGTGCCTATGTAGGAACCAGGTCTGCAAGTCTGGCAGGAGCTGAATTGAGAAACCATCACTTACTTAAAATTCATGTTGACAGAAATAAAAACAGAATAAAGAGCCAAACCATATTTTGACTGGAGGAGCAGTATCTCAAAAATCACCAGCAACAGAATTTCAAATTGCATCAGCCACATACCTTACTTATTATGATACAAAGCAGAACAATGTGATACAAATCAGAAGCTGAGCATAGTACAGCCCTGGGCTGCTTTGCCGTGTCCCCTCCCTGCCCATCACCCAGCCTGTGTTTCCACAGGAAGGTGGCAGAACTCCTTGCACTGATCATGCCATATGGAAATACCGGGGAAAAGCCAGGGAAACTGCTGCACAGCCAGCACAGCCCTTCCTGCTGAGACCAGGGCACGTGAATGCTGCTCCATGTCCCTGCTCAGGACACGATGCTCCAAGGTGTCATTTCCCAGCTGATGGCAGCCAGCTGCCATCCCTGCTGGGGCTGTGAGCCTCCAGTGGCCTTGCCCTGCCTGGAAGCACAGGGCACAGTGCTGCTTGTCCTGCAGCTCCAGTGCTGACATTCGTCCACGGCTGCTTGTGTTTGCTTCTGGAATGTACTTAGGGTTTATTCAAGGTTTGTGCTGAAAAGCAGCACTTTTCCCTACCAAAGCAACCTTCAGGGATTAGAGACGTCCTGAAATAATGCATATTTTATTCCTGAAGCAGATGGAACTATGCCTTTAATGTGCCTCTGAAAACCCAGCTGTGCATCTTGCTCTCTCTCCCTGCTCCCCTCTGCTCTGACTGCCACACACCCATCCAGTGTGGGGAGCTCTCCTCAGCTTGTCACAGCTGCCTTGATAATGAAAGACATTCAGAGATTTACCAGGCCACTTCTCCATGTCATACCACAGTGCTTTAACCTCAATTTGTTCCAGGTGATCTCAGGAATCTGTGACCCACTAACCCTCAGCTGCAGATCATCTGCCAGGTGGCAGCTGTTTAAACAATACTGCAGGCACTTCCAGTTCTTCATTTAGAGGCTGAACCCACCAAGAATTCCGATTACATGAGTCAGGTAAATGCCAAAAATGCTTTCTAGGATATCTGTGATGGGTTTTCTCTGTGCCAGCTCCCAGAAGGTGCTTCCTTGCAATACACTCACTGTTTTTCAGCACTAAGATCCCAGGTTTCCTGCGAGATGCCAGACAAACCTCACCCTGCCAGGGGTGTTGCTGGCCTGCAGATCCTTCCTGCTTTAGCTCCACTTAGCACAAATGGCTTCACCCCTATAGACATTCCTTTACTTCATATGAGTCTTAGCAAATCCTTGTCCTATAGGTACTCCTCCCCTACAGCTGGAACATAAGCTGTACAGACAGATAATGAAATAGACTGTGATGACTAGACCCTATAATGCAAAACTAAATATCCAATTAGGACTTGATAAAGAAATGTGAAATAAAGCACATCAAACTGGACAAAATAATCAATTTCCCATTAAATTGAGGTTACTTTTTTTCTGACTCTCAATGTTAAAAGCATCAATTACACACATAATTTACTTGTTTACAGTCTGATTCAGAGTTCAAAGCAAAAACTTGCACATCCAGAATATGAATTATCCCAGTGATCAGAGGAAAAACTCAGTGCCCTGGAGGTGTCTCCAGGCTGGCTTTGAAAAGTGTGATCAATGTAGGCTGGGGGAAATTGCATTTTGTGCTGCTCAGGAGAAGGAAGTGATTTTGAAGCAGCTTGCTACTTAACTGAAAGGAAGAGGCAATCTCAAATGGTGCAGAAGGTACGGGAGCTGAATTTAGGAAAAGTTGTGGAAATGGGATGAAAAGTAAATATGTACCTCAAAAGATTTGCCTTTGTGAATGCAGCCAGAGGATGCAAGGCTGGTACAACAAAATGCATCCTTCACTGAGCTTATGCAGGGACTTACACACCGTGAACAGAAAAAAAAGAGGAGGCAAAGCTGCTTGTGAAAGATTTTAAGTAGGCCACAAGTATGACTTCTCTTTTATTTCAGCTTGTTAACAGTGCCCTAGTTTTATGTGCTTATCTTCAAACTGCGATGCACAGGATTATTTGAAGCTAGCACCCAGAGACATTTGCTGTGTAGCTAGTGGTGATCTCTGACCCATGGCATTGAGCCATGCTTGCAGGGCTGCAGGTCCACAATGCTTCACTTCCAGCCCCACAACCAGGAAGATGAATTGCTGGTGAGCTGCATGTGGTTTGAACAGTGGTAACAGCACTCTGTGGGCTACAAAATCTCAGCAGCAGGGCAAAGGGAGGGAGGTTTCTGCCAGGAGATAGGGAGGACATCTAAATCCTGAGATGGAGAGAAATGGTGAGAAATGACCCTGCAAAGCCATCTTCCTGAACTGGCAGCCATATACACACAGGAAAAGCATGGAAAGAAATCCAAGCTACCTCTTTCATCTTCCTTCATAACCTGCAGTGTAAGCACATCTTAAGAAACTAAGGCAAAGAAGTGCTTTGAAAAGATGAGCACAGCATCTAATACTTCAGCAGAATCTCCTTCTGAAGCTGCAGTAGTTTGCTCAGTTTGCCTATGCTCATTGTTCTTAGAGCCAAACGTGGACCACGTTATTTTGTGTTGCAAAGCACGGACACCTATAAACACCGAGCAGAAAATACATGGAGAGACAAACAATCAAACAATGGGTCCTTCAATGATTACAGGCATCTTTCCTCTTAAACCTGAGAGCTCAAAGTCAATTGCAGCTGACTTGGATTGCCTCTTGATTGTGTAGAGCCTGTAAATAAAGTGTTAATTCAGAGCCCTTAGCTGTGATCAGGAATGCATCACATTTGATGTTGCACCAAGCTCTAGTCTCTAGAGTACTGGCCAAGCCCCAGGGCACTGGGGTTTGGGTGCTACTTTGTACACATATTTATCTTTTTGTGGACATCTGTTTTGCCTGATGTAGGGGAGGGCCACTCATAGCAGAGACTTTTTTGATTTCACACTCCTTGTCCCTGTTCCCCTTTCCACAATAGCTGCAATGTAATGTTTCAGTAGAGTGAGGCTTTGCAAATTTGGCTCAATGAGACATGGAGCAAACAGCTTTTCAGAGAGCTTCAGCTCAGCTGTCAGAAGGGGCAGTTTGGTCTTTGTGCAAGCAGTACTCACATTCCAAACTGCATTAGGGAAAAGCTGCTGGGTTTTTATGCCTTTCTATTATCAGTTCCAGATTAGGAATCTGATACTAATTTTTTCTTAAAGCCAGTGTTCAGAGTACAGCTTATATTCTAAAACAAAACCAGGATTGTGATGTTTTTCTCTCACTAGCTTGCTCTTTTTTGGTTTGCATTTTTTTTTTTCCTCTCCCTGGCTTTACTCCAAGGACCTTTTCTGCTTTTTGCTACACTCTCGAGATGAAGCACCGGATGGTTACAGCAGTGCTGGTGGCACTGGTACAGGTTTCACAGAGTTTCCCTGCCTTGTACCACAGAGGCTGGTGGAGGCTGCTGAGGGAAGGAGATAGTTGTGGAAAATGTGATTTGGCACTCTGCTCTGAGCAAAAGGACTGTCCAGCCGGGGCTGTGCTGGATCGCTGCGGCTGCTGCCCGGAATGCGGGAACGTGGAAGGTCAGATCTGCGACTTGGACCAGGGCAATCATTTCTATGGGCAGTGTGGGGATCACCTCGAGTGCAGGCTGGATGCTGATGAAGCAAGGTTTGGGGAAGTCCCTGAACCCCAGTGTGTTTGCAAATCTCAAGAAAGCATCTGTGGATCTGATGGGAAAACCTATGAAAACATCTGTCAGTTCAACAAGGCTTATGCTGCGAAAAGAAACATCAGCGTGAAACATAAAGGGCCATGTGAATCAGGTAATGTGTGCAGAGGCACTTCCAAACTGAAAAAAAGAGCTGATTCTTATCTTCAGACGTGTTACTAACTACTCTAGCCTAACTTCATTAAACTAATACTGTGGTTTTGTTACAATTATCATTATTCTGTTATAGTGCTACTTTGTGTTAAAAATGTGTTTCAGCATCTGGTACTAAATCTTGTCTTTTATAAGCCTCTATATTAGACTAGTGGATTAAATCTCATGGTAGCTAAAAAGGCATCAATCTACAACATGGATCTGTTCTGAATAATCAGAGTATGATTACTATAATCAGAGTATGATTTTTTTTTTCTACAGAAGTTGCATATAGAGTTGAGAATCAGTAAACAGGATAGTCTGGGAGGAATTGGCAAATGATTATTATTGTAACAGGACTGACTTAAAGAGGGGTGATAGTAAAGCAGATCTCAAATAAATAAATAAATAAATAAACAAATAAATATATCTTATATCTCCTGTGTATACATATACACACACAGGTACATGTGTGCATGTGTGTATCCACCTGTGAGGATACATGGTAAGCAGTGAAGCAGGGGCAATACAAGAAGATAGGGTTTAATTAACAGCTCTGTTCTTTTTACCAAAAAGCTCCAAATAGTCCAATTCAGAATCATCATAAAATCTAGCTAACCCATGAAAGAGAAATCCAAATAGCAGAACAGAATCAAGCTGAAACAATTTCCCTAAAGGACTCTTAAAGTGCACAGTTGTCTCTGTCCCTTGTTAGTGGAGGGATTCTTAGGTGGGCATACAGGGGACTCCTGCTCCCTGCTCATTTGCTGTTCCCTTTCTTTGCATTACCACAAGTCATTACTCCTGGGCATCTATCACTCAAGACATGACTATAAAATGAAAATGTGAAGAGGTTTTTGTTTTTTTGTTTTTTTTTTTTTTTTTTTTTTCTAAAAGAGAAACTACTGTGGGGTTTTAAGATAATCAAATATTTTCTCAAATGAAATTGAAGAGGTCTGTGGGTCACAGCTCCGGGAATCTGAAATTGCAGCTCTGGCAAAGGACTGGGAGTAACTTGGGTGTATTTCACCTGCTCTTCTATAGCAGTTTTAGACTGTATGCTGTGGTTTTATATTGAATGAACAAGGGATATTGGCTACTTAGAAAAAGTGCTGAACAATTAATATCAGGCTTCTTTCCTTTTTCTCTAGCTGAGAGGGAAGGGTCCGTTAGAAAATCCTTTATTTGCTATCAGGGTATTAAGGTGGGAAATGAGGCTTGTCAGGAAAGGGACATGCATGCCAGCCTGCCGTACAACTGCAAGTCTGTTAGGTTGGGATGGAGTCTTTGTTTGGGACTCAGTAGCAGAAGTTCTTGTGGCATAACCCCTCCGGCAAGATTCCGGCCCGAAGCGTCCCTCCCTTAGCAAGAGCCGGTAACTTTGCAGCAGCGGCAGCTGCTCAGCACACAGGCTTAAAGCAGTGGTCCCTCTAATTAATTTAACAGAACTGGCCCGGTTCAAGAGACTTTTTAATTTGGAAGTACTACCACTTTTAATGCTGGTGTCACCCAGCAGCCCCCAGCCGCCCCCGAGGCGCATCGCGCTGCTGCTCCTCCAGCAGGAGAGGGACCTTGGCTGCTCTGCTCTGCATGCAGCCATCGCCCCCAGCGCTTTCCCACTGCCTCCCTGGCTCCCCGGAAAATCTGGAGCCTCTCTCCACAATGCAGAGAATTATCCTCACCGCTCAGCTTTTTAAATTGCACAGAAGGCTGCGCAAAGTTCACAGCCGCGGTTTAGTAAAAGAGGCTGTGGCGGAGGAAAGCGCCCGGCTGGAGCGTGCCCGCGCTGGGCAGGGCGCTGGGCTGGCAGCGCCCGGCGTCACAAATGCCCGGGCTCACAAATGCCCGGGCTCACAAATGCCCAGGGTCACAAATGCTCGGAGTCACAAATGCTCAGGGTCACAAATGCCTGGGGTCACAAATGTCCTTCTCCTGTCCCCGAGCCGCCGCTCCCCACACTGGCTCGGGAGCTTCAGAGCCGGCCGGAGCCCGGGGCTCGGCGGGGCTCGGAAGGACTCGGAGGGGGCTCAGAGGGGGCTCGGAGGGGCTCGGAGAGGCTCAGAGGGGACTCGGAGGGGCTCGGAGGGGCTCGGAGAGGCTCAGAGGGGACTCGGAGGGGCTCGGAAGGGCTCGGAGGGGCTCGGAAGGACTCGGAGGGGGCTCAGAGGGGGCTCGGAAGGGCTCGGAGGGGGCTCAGAGGGGGCTCGGAAGGGCTCGGAGGGGGCTCGGAGGGGCTCAGAGGGGGCTCGGAAGGGCTCGGAGGGGCTCGGAGGGGGCTCAGAGGGGGCTCGGAGGGGCTCGGAAGGGCTCGGAGGGGGCTCGGAGGGGCTCGGAAGGGCTCGGAGGGGCTCGGAGGAGCTCGGAGAGGCTCGGAGGGAGCTCGGAGGGGCTCGGAAGGGCTCGGAGGGGCTCGGGGAGGTTCGGAGGGAGCTCGGAGGGGTTCGGAGGGGCCCAGCCCGGCCCGCCCCGGCCCAGCCCGGCCCGCCCCGGCCCAGCCCGGCCCCGAGGGCACCGCGCCCCGGCCCCGCCGCTGCGGGGACAGCTGGTGACAAGGGGCAGCCGGAGCCTGGCTCGGAGAGCGGCAAACGCCGCAGCACGGGCTGTCCTGAGGGCGATTTGCATGCGGAACAAACACTGAGCGCTGTGGGGCTTTGGTACCAAGCTATAAATATAACCTTCACTCGGCTCAAAGTACTCTGTTTTGTTTTTCTCCCCTTCAAAGCATCTGCTGTTTCCTCTTGATGCCAAATGGACTAATTGTACGCAGCAACCAATGAATAAATAAATAACAATAAACTCCTTTCATCAGAGGAGTACAGCCTTTCATCTTTCTTCTCTTGCCAGAAAAAAATGAGAAAGAAAAAGGCCTAGCTCGCTAAAGAAACATGGAAAAATTATTTCTTTTCCTGAAAACTAGTTTTGATCAGTTTATCCAATAATTTACCAAGGTTTCTAAGTACATTGATTATATACACAGATTATATACAGATTCTCCACACTTAAGCCATCCCCATTTCACATTGAAACATTTCTCATTGATAATTTAATGAAATAACAGAACAATATAGCACTGATTCTCTTTATATTTAGCTGTGTCACATGATTTATTTTAAATGTAAATTTTGGAGTAAAAACGAATAAACAAGACACAAAAATTTCTGCCATTTCCATCTAATCAGACACAGATTAGCAAAAATTAATAATATACAATATGAGAAAAAATATCCTATTAAATATGTAATTAATTGGTCTGGAGTGATGTCAGGTTGATTGTGAAAGGTAAAACAGTATTTTGACCTTTCCTGGCTCCTGGTTTACATCTCCTATAACACAGAGGGATAATTCATGACTGACTGGGACTGTAAAAGGAAAGAAGCAGCTCCTGCCCATTCAGCTCTGGACACCAGGACACCAGAACACTTACCTTAGCTATCAAAAAAAAAATTATCTACTCCAGGAATCAAAATGACATGTTATCATAACAGTACAGCTCTGTTTCTAGTCAGTTATGCAAGGAAAATACACACAGATATCATGGGAGAATTTGTCTGAACAAAAAACCTGAAACACTCAAAAAAATTTATAAACTCCTGTTTAAATTGTAGAATGTTACTTTAATTTTCTTCCATAAAACACAGCAAAATGATATTGCGAGGTTGTAGTATTTTATGTCTGAAGTTTGGGTGGGCAGTGAAATAGGGATGGTGTGCTGGCGTTCAGAAAGGGCAGTTTGGTCCCATCAGAACTGCTGCTCGCCGTGAGCTTGGTCAGCCCCGGGCTCAGCTGCAGGACCGGGACCCAGCCCGGACATTTCCCACCCTCTGCTGTGTTCTCCTGACAGTTCATGGAAAGAGGAGCATTCCTAGTGTGGAATTGTCCTAGTGCACGGCAGGCAGTGCTGGACAGCTGCAATGAGGATTTCTCCCTCAGGCCTCTGTGTGCTCCAGACTCCAGGAGTGTTCCACGGCTGGGGACGGTGACAGGGACAGGACCCAGCCCTGGGCCACACCTCAGTGCTGGCCGGGATCCACAGCACACCTGAGTTGGCAGCACAACAAAAATATTCACTGGGCAACATCTGCCTGTTTGGAAAGGTTTTTACACTGTCTCTGTGTGGGAACAATTTAAAAAACTCCTGTGAGTCAGCGTAGACTTTTGGTTTCTTCTGTACATTTTAGGCTTAACTACAGTGGGTGTATATTTAAAAGGAATGGGGTTTCAATTAATTTTAAGATTTAAAAATATATTTTAATATCAGACCCTCTGTGATCAGTTCACAGGCAAAAAAAACCCAAAAAACAAAAAACAAAAAAACCAAGCAAAAGCATTCTCATCCAAGATATTCAGTTAATACTCATTTGAATAAAGATTTTTGAAATAATAGATTGTGAATATGCAGTTCTCATGAAAGAACAAGCATTTAAGGATTAAAGTTTCCCAGTTTGAAAAACCTTACTTTTAAAGAGTAGCAAGATTGTTTAATGAGACATTTATAAATGAGAAAATTGATCATTTTCTGTATATTTTTTTGCCATTAATTTTAATCAGGAAGCATTTAACATTTTTCTGCACACGCACTAATCCTTAAAAACTGACAAATGTGTTATAAATTGTTGAAATTGTTGCTATAAATTGTCGAAAACATGGAACAGGCTGTTAAAGTTTCAAATGCTGAAGAATAAATGCTGCACCTAGGTATTGATTCAAACACTGCAAGTAAAAATATATTAATTATTTACTTGAAGTTTCTATTTCCAAGCATCTGGGATGTGTGGAAAAAAACATCCAGCACAAGTCAAATCACCCAGAAAATGCATTCCTTTTTGAGCACTGGTCTGGAAATAGAAAATAGGTTTTAGAAGGCAAAATATTTCTTGTTGTGGACAAATAGGTCAGGGGGAAAAAGCAGAGATCTCCAGCTCAGGAACTCTGTGCTAAGAGCGCATCCACAGTTTGGTCTGTGCCGTGCTGGGACGGGAGAGGAGCAGCCGCTCCACCTGCGCAGGGACGGACGGACGGACGGACGGATGGATGGATGGATGGATGGATGGATGGATGGAGGGATGGATGGATGGATGGATGGATGGATGGATGGATGGATGGATGGATGGATGGATGGAGGGATGGATGGATGGAGGGATGGATAGATGGACGGAGGGAGGGAGGGATGGATGGATGGAGGGATGGATGGAGGGATAGATGGATGGATGGATGGATGGATGGATGGATGGATGGATGGATGGATGGATGGATGGAGGGATGGATGGATGGATGGATGGAGGGATGGATGGATGGATGGATGGATGGATGGATGGATGGATGGAGGGATGGATGGATGGATGGATGGATGGATGGAGGGATGGATGATGGATGGATGGATGGATGGATGGATGGATGGATGGAGGGATGGATGGATGGAGGGATGGGTGGATGGATGGATGGATGGGTGGATGGATGGATGCGCAGCCATCGGGGTGGAAGCGCCGGGGATGGTCCTGGTGCCTCCGAGCCCAGGCTGGCTCCCTCTCGTGCCTGCCGGCAGCTTTGCCTTCTGGAAACGGGAAAAAGGAGAATTCCGAGGAAATCAATAAACACTGGAGGGGGTGACGGTGCGAGAACATGAGGAAACAAGTGGAACTGTAACAAGTATAATAAGCATAACATGAAATCTTACAGAAATAATTGAATTTCAATCCTTTTGATTCGTAACGCCAATATTGGATGACATCAATAGCAATTGAGGATAAATGTAAAATTCATGAATGCTGTTGTAACTTGTGACTTCCATGGATAACAGTGCTTGACAATGTTTAGCAGCTTCAAGGCAATGATGTACTCAGAAAACGCCAGCAATAGCAGTGTTTTGCCTTTCAGCTAACCAAAATGTGACACATTCAGAGCTGTCACACAATCAAATCACTCTGTGCCTCATGTGCTGCGAATTTCCTGTAGTTCCCTCTGAGGCCCAGGTCAGGCTCTGGTGGCTCTGCTGAGGGGGCTGAGCCTGGGCCACACTGACAGCTCATGGGGCCAAATAAACCTTCAGTGTCAGCTCGGGTTCCACTGTCATCTGCAAGGGGGAAAACAGACCCGAATAAGCATTTTTAGAAACACAGACACGAGGTTTTCTGAGCTTTAAAAGGTACTTGGAATCATGTGGCTCTTTGCAGTGTGTGAGACCCAAAAGGTAAAGACAATCTGATGGTAGCCTGTGAAGCAGGGATTAGTGTAAATCTTTTATTTGTGTTCTTTGTGTACTGTCTCCTAAAGCACCTTGTTGGCTCTTTGCAGCTCCTGTTATTTCTATGCCACCTCAGGATGCCCAGAATTACACTGGCAATGATGTCATTTTTGGCTGTGAGGTGTCAGCCTATCCTATGCCACAGCTTGAATGGAAAAAAAAGGGGAATAAAATGTTTCTGCCAGGAGATGATTCCCACGTCTCCGTTCAGGTAAAACTTGAATTTACCTTTGCATACAGTTTGGGAGCAGGAACAGGGCAGTTAATCTGTGAATTCCTCCTACAAAACACAACACTGTTGCAATAAATAGATTCCCAGTAGGGGCCCTGTGACTATGCAAAGAATGATGATTTCTGTCAGTGCTGTGGCAGTCCCAGCAGAGGGAACAGCCAGGGTACCACTTACGCCTCTTTAGGAGGCTTTACTCCAAGCCAGCTGAAACTGTCATGAAGTGTGAAAGTGCCCATGGGATGTCATGACAACCCTTAAAACCAGCTTGGTCAGGCCCCCTCGGCCCTGACAATTCCCCATCTCATCCTGAGCTTGGGATGCTCTGGGGAAGCAGCAAGTGGGGCTGGGACAAGGGAAGGGGGAGCACTGGGAAGAGTGGCCTGGAGGGGAGCAGGAATGTGAGCACTGTGCAGGGCAGTGAAGGTGCAAGAGCAGAGAGAGGAAAGCACAGCAGCAAGAAGGTAAAACACAATTCAGCAAGAATAAGCAGAATCAAAGCATGATGGCATTAAAAAAACCCCAAAAGTTGTAATGATATTTAATCCATCCACAATTATTTTGAGAAACATCATGGTGTCTCCCAGCTACTTAATTCCAACCATTTCTTTTTTTCTCAAAGGCAAGAGGTGGGCCTCAGAAGTATGGTGTTACAGGCTGGCTGCAGATTCAAGGCCTCAAAAAATCAGATGAAGGCATTTATATCTGCCACACCAAAAATAAGCACGGTGCAACATATGCCTCTGCAAGATTGAAAGTCATTGATGGTAATTTTTTTTTTTAATTTGGATGTAAAATTATAAAAATGCATACAAGCAGGATGCAAAGGACAGGATTGTTGGAATGAGGATGAAGCATGGCAGAAATTACCCAAAACTGACCATGTTTTCACTCTTCTGTGTGCTTTTCTTTTACTTTATCCCTTAATGGTTTACATAATAATATTTTGCTGCAAATTATCCTGGCTTCCAGAAAACAGAAAGCTGTGGATTGGAGCCATACAGCTGAGACACATTATTCCACTGTCCTTATCCCAGAAAAATCCTTTGATGTTAGCAGGACCCAGAACAACAGCTGGGGTAACTGAGGGAGTCTTTGAATCATGGCAGGTTTTCTTAGCTGTTTATTTTTCATAAAATTAGGAAGGAAACAATTGTTGTTCCTTAGAAAGAATTGTTGTTCCTTAATGAGAGTGGTTCAAAAGATGTAAGAAATAGCTTTGCTATTGATTTGCTTTGTGCCCAGTCCTCCTCCATAGAGAAATGGTTTTCCTGGCAAATTCAGGATAAATATGTATTGTCATATTTACCTCCTGGGCTAGGGGAGTGTGTCACTCATCCAGTTTCTATAAGTGGCTTTCAAAGCTTTATTTTCTCTGGGAATATTTGCAGATGCACAGGAACTGCGGAAGACTGATACGATAGTTTACTAGTATTAGGAATTAAATGCATTTTCAACATATCCTCAGCAGAGCGAAGACATGGACCTGCTAGAGTGGGCCCAGAGGAGGCCACGGAGATGCTCCAAGTGCTGGAGCACCTCTGCTCTCGAGACAAGCCTCTGGTGTCAAGCCTGGGGAAGAGAAGGCTCTGGGGAGGTCCCAGAGTCCTTCCAATCCCTAAAGGGGGAGCACTAGAAGGAGGGAGAGGGACTTTTTATACAGGCAGATAGTGGCTGGACAAGGGAGAATAGTTTTAGTTTAAAACATAGGAGAGATTTAGATTAGATGTTAGGAAGAAATTCTTTACTCAGAGCATGGTGAAGTGCTGACACAGGTTTTTCAAAGGAGCTGTGGCTGCCCCATCCCTGAAGTGTCCAAGGCCAGGTTGGACGGGACTTGGAGCAACCTGGGACAGAGGAAGTGTCCCTGCCCACGGCAGGGGGTGGAACAAGATGAGGCCTAAGATCCATTTCAAACCAATCTATTCTGGGATTCCATGATTCTATATAGAAATTTGCTCATGACCTTCAGTGGTATGAGGTATCGGCTAAAACCCCAGTCCTTTTCATAGATAACAAGGATTCAGAAAACCTGGGTTTGCTGTACAAATCCTTCCTCTGTGTTCCTATCTTCAGCTGATTTAATCTGGATTCAATTACATCTTGCAGGCCCATCTCCTGCATTTGCATTCACTGCTGGCAGTAGAAGTGCAAGCTACAGCGTTGAATACGAGGAGTATTATGACACCTCTGATGAGGAAGATGATGAAGAGTATGAATCCGGGAACTACGATAATGAAAACAATTCTGAATAATAATTTTTATACATCTCTTGTCCGAATCCTTTCACACTGTTATATTTACCAGTAGTCTCTGTTCTGTAAATGGCTCCTGTGATAACACACACACTTAGTTGTGTATCCACCTTCCTGAAATGCAGCTTTGGATGAAGTGTATCATGCTACTCACCAGAAGTAAGAACAGTTGTAACACCATATATTTAGACTATTAAATAAAATGCTTCAGCATGCACCTTCCTACGAAATATGCCAAAGGGATAAACTTTTATATTAATTTTTAAATTATCTTTTAATTTCTTTCACACATTTTTATTTGTTCAGCAAAAATGCCAATAGTTTAACAAAATTTTTATTTTCTATCAATTTTCTTTTTTTCTGTAAAGTATTAAGAAATATCAAGAGGTTGTTCACATGGCAACAAGCCTAAATATGGAAGTTGCAAAACAGTCTTTAATTTCCTTAGTTCATGTTTTCTCATAAGTTTCAGCAGGATTTCCTTCTCATATGAAACTTTCTGTGTCTCATCAAAGGTGAATTATGTGTCTTTTGGGGGATGCTTTTGTTTACTGTTAATAGATACGTGGAGCAATCATGGTCTAAAGGCAGTAGGTGCTGTCTTACAGCCAATACTCAAACACAGCCAGAAAAGATTCCTTGTGCATTCAAACTTCTGAGCACACTTTTGGGCTCCTTCTTGTAGCAGCTCCTGCATTGCTGCCCGCAGCAATGGTTCCCTCCCAGCACCCTTGGGGCAGTTCAGGGTTTGGGATCATGATCTTCCCCCAAACAGGATGCTGGTTGGTGGGAATTCCTGCAGTAAAAAGGCGCAGCTGCTCTGTAGCTCAATGCAGGCCCTCCAAACACACAGGGATTGCACTCTGGAGCCGGGATCTGTGCTTTGTCTGGGGCTGTGAACAAGTCACCCCCATCCCGGAGCCATCAGCATTGCCAGGAAAGAGCAGCAAACCAGCAGAACACATGGACACGAACATTGTTCCCACTGACCCATGAGCCAGACAGCAAAGGAGTTGGAGTCAAAAGCACAGCACTTCCAAGGGCTGAGTGAGCACCCTGAAAAATTTCTCCGATTGCTTGTGTTAACTAATTAATGAAGGCTGGCTCTGAGTTAATGGGTAATGCAAAACACCAACCCTGCTCTTACGCCTCTGGTTCCCACTGGCTGAGGGCAGATGAACGGCAATAAATGACTGACCACATTCAGGACTAAGGCAGCAGAAGCTCTGGCATGAGCAGCCCGAGCAGTGCCCTGCACACAGAGCTGCCCTCTCTGCACTCACCAGGACAGGGAGCCTTTAGGGGCACTGGACACGCACACTGTGCAGAATTTTTAATGCATATACAATGCCTCGCAAATTCTTCTTTTAATGTGCTATTTGTGCCCTTTTTTTGCTATCAGAAAGATTTTTCTTTTCAATTTGAAATTCTTTAAGAAATTGGCTATAGACAGTGTTTGCCCTGAGGTATTATTGACCTCTGTCCAGCAAACAAGCAAAGAATAATTTATCTCATTTCAGGCTTCATGGGGTATTGTCAGCTTATGAGAAGAAAGTGTGTCATTGTGTTATTGAAAAAGATTAATTAGTTTTAATTAGGAATAGAAATGGCTGGCTTAATATTTAACTATTGATTTTGGTTTTATGGACTCTTCCTGGTCTTGTGATATGTTAATAACTTTTTTTGCTTATCCACTATATATTAACATAAAATTATCTGATAGAAATTACTGATTACTTTTTATGGAACTATTTAATAAGCAAACATATCCTCAAGATCAGTTGTGATCTGCATTGCAAATTAATGAATTAGATTACTAAAGTAATCACTAAATGGTGGCAATATAGATTGGTATAATATAGTACATGGCACAGAAAATAATCTTGAAATCATTAGCCATCGAAAGAAATTAGAATTCTTGAGGGCCTTTGGCTGTTGTTAATGGAAAATGAAAAACAGAAAGAAAAGAATGTTTGAATGAGAAAATGTGCAGCAGAACTCCAGCAAATACCTGCAAGTGTTTGTCCTGATGGAGTATGTCTATTTAAGAAAATAGAGTCCCAGAAAAAAGAATTCTAAATTAAATACATTGCATTTCTCTCTCTATGTATTTTTAAATATAATTTATAAGTCCTTGTAAATTGTCAGCCATTCCTTTCAGAAAACTGCATTTTAGGAAAAATATCAGTGTGATGCAAAAAACCAAAGGAACACCAGTACCTTGAACAATTTCTAGTTTCTTTTTTTAGAGGAGGGGACACAAATGGCTGGTTTTGTGTATATGCTTTAATTGAGCAATTTATTATTAAATTGAAAAAAGCACGGAGAAGGTTCACTGCTCTCTAAGCAGTAGACTGGAATCTCATTGTGAATGCATTGCCTGTAGCAACAGATCTGTTCACTAACCCAAAGGAACAGCAAGTTCAAGAAGGGAGGTTTATTCCACCCAGTGGGAAATGAGCCAGGCTTGAGCTGAAAATGATGGATTAGTCCTGGTCCTGTATTTTGCAAGGCAGACCTGAAGCTTTCTTTAATTGAGCTTCCACAGAAGACTCTTAGATTTTGTGACGTGCACATCTGAAGTTCATAGCACAGCTTCCTCCTGTCACACAAGCATCTTCACTATGTCATTTCCCCCTCCCTTGTGAAGGTGAAGGAATTGTACACAAGTTGCTAAAGAAATTCTGCTGCTTGATGCAGAAGGTCCTTTGGGCAAGACCCCGACACAGGCTGGGGTATACTTGCACAATCTAATATTAGTACTTGCTGTGTTTAAGTTGTGTCAACTATTAGTCTAGGAATCCATTAATTCTTTAGCTGGAGCAATTTTTTTCCCCTTAAAATAATCAGGATATAGCTGACAGAAATCGGATATAGAAAGGCAATTGTCTGTGTTCCAGAGACTCAAATGATTGATAAAGTGTGTGCCAGGGCTGCCCTGTGCAGCTGAACACAGCGTGGGCTCCCTGCCTGCCCTGTGGGACAGCTTTGTGCTCTCCCTTCTGTCCTTGCCCAGCCCTCACCTCAGGCAGGAGACCCAGCCAGGGGGACAAACCCACACCTGTGTTTGGCCAGGAGCAAACACCCTCCAGATGAGCTGGAAATTGGCTCATCCTACACGAAGCCCAGCTCTCACTCACACTTAGGTACATATGCTATCCACAGACTCTGCTCTTAACTATTTATTTATTTATTTATTTATTAACCCCATTTCGTTAATTTTGCTTCAGACAGTTAATGAAGGCTTTTTGTATAAAAGCAAATGGTTCAGTGATTCAGCTGTGATAGTTCATGTACAAAGAAACCACTCCTCCTATCCTGATTAAATTGTCATAATAATTGTTTCTCGACCTCACTGCTAAAGATGAATCCAGCAAATACACCCAGTTCATGTTTTCCTTCCAGGTCTACAGCAATTTCCATTATCATTCTACCCGTGTGAGCTCCTTCTTTGGGGCTACCGGGCTTCACATGGGAATCTTTGCAGTGTGGTCAATAAAGCGTCAGGGAAACATCACCTGCTCAGGCCCTTTATCATCGCGAGGCTCCAGCCGCGCCACTCGGGGGGGAGCTGGCACCGCCCGTGTCCGCCCCCGCTCCGGTCCGCCCCGCACCCCCCGCACCCCCGGCCGGTCCCGGCCCTGCCGCTGCCCCCGCAGGGCCCGCCCGGAACCATGCGCGGCCCGGCAGGATGCGCGGCCCGGCAGGATGCGCGGTCCGGCAGGATGCGCGGCCCGGCAGGATGCGCGGCCCGGCAGGATGCGCGGTCCGGCAGGATGCGCGGCCCGGCAGGATGCGTGGTCCGGCAGGATGCGCGGCTGGGCAGGATGCGCGGCCCGGCAGGATGCGCGGCCCGGCAGGATGCGCGGCCCGGCAGGATGCGCGGCCCGGCAGGATGCGCGGTCCGGCAGGATGCGCGGCTGGGCAGGATGCGCGGCTGGGCAGGATGCGCGGTCCGGCAGGATGCGCGGCTGGGCAGGATGCGCGGCCCGGCAGGATGCGCGGCCCGGCAGGATGCGCTGCGCGTCCAGGTGGGTGCGCCCGGTGGGCCCGGGGCTGGGGCGGTGCGGGGCGTGCGTGGGGCCGGGCCGGAGCTCGGGGGGAGGAGGGAGGGCGGTGCTGGGTCCGCGGTGCTGCGCTCAGACGGGGGCCGCGGGATGCGCAGGGCGGCCGGGCAGAGGGGCCGGAGGGGCCCGGGAGCCGCCCTGCCCGAGCGGCTGCGGCGGGGCCAGCGGAGCCGAGCCGGCAGCCCCGGCTGTGCTGCGGGAGCGGGGCTCGCCTGGGGCCGGGATGTGCGCGGGGCCGGGACCGACGGCGCTCCCGTGCTCCCCTCGGCCCGCTCCCCTCGGCCCGCTCCCCTCGGCCCGCTCCCCTGGCCCCGCTCCCCTCTCCCCGCTCCCCTCTCCCCGCTCCCCTGGCCCCGCTCCCCTCTCCCCGCTCCCCTCTCCCCGCTCCCCTGGCCCCGCTCCCCTCTCCCCGCTCTCTTCTCCCCGCTCCCCTCTCCCCTCTCCCCGCTCCCCTCTCCCCTCTCCCCGCTCCCCTCTCCCCTCTCCCCGCTCCCCTCTCCCCGCTCCCGCCTGGGATCACGGCGGCTGCCGGGGGAAGCAGCTGCACCTGCTCGTCCGAGCCGCTGCTCCCTGAAGGCCGTGCTGGGCTCCTGCGCCTCTTCTTCCCCGAAAACCAGACACTGCAGAACGTGTCCGAGATGAGCATCAGCCACTGAAACGGCCTCGAACGACGGGGAAAGGAAGCGGGGCTGGGAAGGGGCTTCGGGAAACACCCGCTGAGGTGTCAGCCATGTGGCGTCCCTTGTGGCTTTGCTCCACTGCTGGCAGCAAGGCTCTGGCAGCGTGAGAGAGGTCATTTTTTGGCATTTATTTGAATACTTGAGTACAACCATGGCAAGTAAAAGGACCACTAAATTTAAATTTTTTTCCCCTCAACTGTGACAATTCAGGAGTTATGCCTGTCAAGTTGCTCTTGGGCAGAGCTGGTTGAACTTTATTAATAGAGTGTTTTCAGTGTTTTCAGCTGGTTGAACTTCATTAATAGAGTGTTTTCAGTTTAAAATCAAAACGTTTGTGGGAATTTTTCTGTGTCAGCAAAGTTAGGAACCTCCCTGGTTTCCAGTGTGCTTGGCTCCATGGCTGCCTGCCTGGTGGGCTGCTGCAGAGCTGGGCCTCCAGCCTTTCTGGTTCTTGGAACTTTGACAGGCTGCTAGGAGAGATGCCTGGGACTTCAGGGAGCTAGAGAGGTGGGACTGGAATACCCACAGAATTTTGTTCAGCTTATTCTTGAGTGTTATGAGAATATCACAAGTGTGTGAGGGAAATATTATCTAATGTTTTCCATTAGGATGTAAATCTGTTCCTTGGAAAAAAAGTTCCTGTTCTTTGTGATCAAAAATGCCACTTCTTGTTCGAGTCTATTTCTACTCCCAAATGAGTTAAAGCAGCCAGCACCTGTTTGACTGCTAGACCATCTCTGTTGACACAATTGTTTTCTTAGGAATCACCTTTCAGTTCTTGATAAGTGTTTGAACAAAGGAGATGTCTGAAGGTAGTTAGAGCAGAATTTCTACCACTGCAAAGTCCATTACCTGGTGGGAAGATGATGATTGAATTGAGAAAATTCATAGAGACTTGGTTGTAAAAACTTGAATACAGCTGGCTGTGAGAGCTGCTGTTCCAGAGTGAAATAATCAGTGCCCACTGTATGGGACCAGAACGAATTATTGCTGTTTCACCTGCTGGTGTTCTGTGAATTCAAAAACTGCTGTCACGTGTCCTAGAATAATGACTGTGTATGTAATGTACTTTGTGTTGTTAAATACTTACCTCTGTTTAATGATTTAATGTTAATTATTGTGCTAACCATATGAATTCTTTTTTAAAAAATCCATGGCTTAAGTTTCCATTAGAACTGTTAAGCTCATATTCTTCATAGAAAACTTGTTGCTAATCTTGAAATACTTCATTACAAAAAGTTACATTCTGAACTATGTCGCTTCTCGACCCAAACTGGTTCTTTTTGTCATCAAGCTCCTATTAATATAATTTCTAAAATTACAAAATTGGGATGGCTTGATGTGCTGAAAAATCAGCTCATCTTCAAAGACATTATTGCTGACGTTTAAAAAAAAAAAGGTTTGGTGGTACGAAACATTGTTAATTTCTTCTATTCTTTTTAGGTTTTTTTTTTTTTGGACCTCTTCATTTATAGTTATTGGCATGTTATGTTCCTTGGTTTCATACTGGGGTGGGAAAAGTGTGAAGTGCATTTCTTGAAACAGATTGTGCCATGGGAAGGACCAGGGTGGTTTTGCTGCCTGTGTGGGGTTGTGGGGTTTGATGCCTCACAGAGTTCAGAGTGCTGCCATGGCTTTTGCTTGGTTTTCTTTTTCAGAGCGGTCCTTATGGTGTGGCTGTAAAATAGCAGCCCCTTTGTCAAGTCATTGTGTTCAATGCCTCCCTTTTTCTTCAGCTCCTGATCCATTTCTGATACATGTCTGTGTGAAGGTTAAGCCTTTCTCCCCTTCTGATAAGAGAAAAATGGGAAAATTCAAGCTATTTGGCAATTTACTTGCAGCATGATCCATGATGTGCACATGTGTTAGTGATCCTGGTAACTCAGCAAGGAAGTGCAAAGTTAACAGATTTTTTTTCCTTGCCAGTGAGGTTCTCATTTGCTTTTCTGTCTTACTTTGTTTGTAATACTGTTCAAGTTAATGTACTTTTTGAATTACTTTGGGAATGTCCAATAAAAGCTAAGTTGCAATAATCTGTTTATTAAAAATGAACTCAAATACACTTCTCCATGATTTTGCAGTTATTTTTATGAATGTACTGTAATTGGAGTTTGCATTTATTATTAAAATGATTGCACTGTGACTCTTCAGTGTGCAGCTCATTAAAAACAGTGATTTAAATACAAAATATAGTTTCATAAGACTTATCTTTAGTTAAATTAAGAATTTCTGCAGAAAAGAAAATTAAACCATAGATCTAGTGAATTAAATTTTATATAAAAACTGAATAAATAATCCCTAAACAATACTAATATATGTAATAATTAGCATATGGTAGTTTCAAATACATATACATTAACATTCTGGATTGAGGTTCATCCAGTGTGAATTTGAGTGTGATTTAATATTGGGAAAGGAATCAGCAGCCAGGTCTGCAGTTTCTTTTTCCAGCTCCCTTCATAATTCAGCACACAGTGTTTCACACCTAGTGAAGGGAAGAGTGCATTTTCTTTTTTTGCATGTTTGTGTGATCTAAGGAACATTCTAGTGTTCCTAGAATGTGAAATGTAAAGGCAGATAGGGCAGCAATGTAACTTTTGCCTGAGAGCTCCCCTAAATTATCTCTCCTTACGTGCTTTGGTGCAAGTGACAGTACAAAATAGAGGACAGGGATAAGTCAGGCCCCTTGGTAAATAGCCAGATTTTTCATTAGCTGAACTCTGGGTGATCTTCAGAGTTGTAAAAAGGAGTGTGATTGCAGCAAATAGCAGGAAAATATTGACATGTATGACTTGGTATTTTGGACACCAGGGGAGCTGAGGCTGCAAACTGCAGCTGTGAAAGTACACAGAGATCTTCCCCAGATTAAATGGCAAGGCCTAATTGATTTTGAGGCAGCTGGTTTTAGTTGTTTCAACAAGGAGCAGATTTAATTGTTCTATAAAAGCTTTGGCATAGCTGAATGAAGACAGTTAAATGTTGTTAATTAATTGCACAATTCTGCATTCTATCTGATTTTAAAACATTCCAAGGATCTTAAGCCCCAATGATGAAATTGTATGCTCACATGGAATATTGAACACCCCCTGCATTGCCTTTTAGACAGAAGTTCTCAATGATGGAATGTATCATCCAGTTCAAACCAATGCTTTTTAAACTACTGTGGAAGGAAGAGAATGGATTTTTTGATAGCTAGTGTGTATTTTTGAGCATGCCCCCTGATCTTTTTCCTCTGTGCACAGCTTAATTTTTTCTAATGGTTTGAATTTCATGCAGCTTGCCTTTCAAGTGCTAAACCTCTGAGATCTCTGAGAAAAGTGTAGGAGTGAATTTCTAGACTCCAATTCCTTGGAGTCTGTTTTCAGATGGATTTTTGTTATCAGACAATTCTTAAAATTTATGATGAGAGGGTTTTTTCAGAGATAATTAGGAAATGTAAAGGTCTAGTTCCATTAATGTTGATAGAATTTGGCATGAAAGCCTTCTAAACATCTTAGGAAGTCTCAGCCTAACAATTCCTCTTCATTCTAGAAATGTTGGAAAATATTAAATGCAATTTGCTTCTAGTAATTCTGGAAAATGGTAACTACAAAGCCTGATGTTTGAGCAATCTTGTCTTTTTCCCCCATAGGGCATTGTGGACCATTGTGTAACAGGAATGGTTCTCTCAGAACTGACTCAGGAAATGGGTCTGGTGAGCGTCTTTTTTCCTTCTGCAAGGGATGCTGGTAAGGCCTTTCATGAGAAATATTTCTTAGACATGAAGGGATTAAAACACCTTTCTTCTCTGACAAAAATACATGTAGACACAGGAAACTCTTAGTGCAGGGACTCATCCAGTACTGCATGCATCAGTTCTCTCATCACAGGCACCAGAACCCGTACAGCAAAATGAACAACCAGTTGTATTTCTGCTCTTGAGTTTCTTTTGCCTACATCTTAACTTGAAGAAGTTCTCAGGCCTATCTAGCCAGAAAGAGGAACAACCTTGAAGGGAAAAAATGAGGCAAGCCAGGAACCTGTTGAAGCCTGCATTTAGAGCTGGGCCATATTTTTCATTTCTGGTGTCCAATAATTAATCTGCCAAATATCCGTCTAGTTTTAGCAATGAAGACACATTGTTTGTTCACCCCTTACTTTTCTTGGGATGATTATTCACGACCTTCAGCAAAGCCTTGTAAAAGAGCTGCCTCATTTTGTGACACCTCTCTGAAGAACACGGCGGTGTTTGTGTGCTCTTTTGAACGAGGTGAGGCTTTTCATTATTGAACATAAATTGCTCACATAATTGCCCCTATTTTTTCCTGACTTGATGAATTCTGTGCTTAAATGGATTACAGGGCACCCAATTAAGCTCCAGTGTCCAAAAAAGGTTCAAAGACAAAAATTCCAGCCTTCTTTCTTCTATGTCTCTCTTGCTGTCTCTCCATCTCTCTGCCATCTCTCTGTCTTGCCATAAAGTTTGGACTGTATAAATTCTGAGCTTGTCTTCTTTTTTTATGTTTTTTCTTAATTTAATTGTATCTCAGTTTTGCTGGGCCCTACCATCTCAGTATTTGCTAAAATAATTATTTTATTGAACTAGGAGAAACCAAGAAGAAAGACAAATTCTTGTGGTAAGGCAGCACTGTCAAATCAGGCCAAGTTGTTTTTCTCCTTGAGCAGTTCCCTCATCCTCTCTGTAACATTTTGGGGTAATTAAGTCTGTAATCTCTCCAGAGGCTTGGCAGGAGGGGGTGAAGGGCTTTCATTTGTGTGTTCCACAAGTGTAAATTTTATTGCTTGTGAGTTCTGCTTGCTGTTTTCTGCAGTACTTCCTTTAATTATTGTGGGTGAAGAAGTGCAGAGGAGCTGCTGGTCAACAACTGGAAATTTAGCCTTATTTTTAGACTAGAGCTTGGAATAAAAAAGAAGGCTCTAGATTTAAAATTGTGCACACTAGAGTCTTCCTATTGCAGTGAGCTGGGGATTATTGTGAATGACCAATTTCTTGTAGCAAAAACTTTCTTAATCCTTGTGCATGTTTGATCATGTTCTTTTCCATCCAGTAGCTAACACGTGAAAAATGACATGCAACTTAGAAGTGGAGAAAAAGCTTTACATTTTCTCCTTTGCTTCTTGCCTTTCTAATCTACCCTGGGGCTCTGTGGTGTTAGCAATTTTCCGCTATTTTTTTATTAAAAGTGAAAGGTTTTAATATACAGGTTTACAGATGAAGTAGCTACTGACTTCTAATCCAGTGGCTGTACCAGACCTGACAAAAAGTGAAAATTAATTTTAAGAATTGCTAGGGAATTCAGATTTCAAAGAATAGATAGCAGAAGAATTAGTGAGGTTAAATAAAGGAATATTCCTTTTAAAAATTAATTAAATTTTCTTGGCTGACACAGACTGAAATTGATTCTTTGAAATGAATCTTGTTAATATGGAAATATTTACCAGGGAAGGATTTAGGGCAGAAAAATCATTGGTTCAGATGTTTTAGGACAGACAGAAGTGGAGGGACTGACCCTCCATTATATGGTACATATGTAAATTTGTTTCTATGTACAAGAGCTTCAGTGCCCAGGGAACCCAAACTGCTCTTCTGCGCTTGCAGTTTGAGACCCCTGAAGTTTCTCAGACTTCTGTTTGTTTCAGTCTGGAAGGGATGCTCCAAGTAAAAAAACAAAAACAAAGCTCTTTTACAAATTCAACACAGCATAACACACACATCTGAGGAAATTTCAAATTACAAAGTAATTAGAAAAACATTATGTTGATGTTTATGTTTAATCATGGCCAATTAGCATAATTAGCATCTAAACCAGGAGAAATCTTGTCGCGGGTGTTGGCGCCAGGCACGCGACAAGAGCGCACAGCGCACGCACGGCCACGTTTTCGGTGTTTGGCGCCCCCTTTAGAGGGGCTTTGAATTTCCCGCGCATATGCACGCGATTGGTTGGGGCCTTAGCTCCACCCAGCTCCCTGGCCAATGGGATGGGTGCATTGATGATGGTTCAAGCGGATTGGCTGGGAACTGCTGTTTGGGTTTGAATCCAGCCAATCATTGCCTTACCCAGGCGCACCTTCACCCGTTCCCTCACGAGCTGGGCTGAGCTGGGCTGGGCCGCTCGCGGTCCATTGGGGCCAATCCGTCTGTGCTGCTCACAGACCAGCTGCTGCTCTCACTAAATCCTAGAACAACCTTAAAGCTGGGCAAACAAAAACAGCTGATGGGTTCCCAAAGAGATTGGCTGTGGCAATATGCTTTCATTTCAGAATTATTCCTGAAAATGTTTGTTTGTGTCATTAAGAGTTTTCCGGATGGTTTCTTTGACGGATGCTCAGTTACCCCAGTATTAAAATGAAGAAGTAGAACTGGCAATTCTGTGGTTCTTGGATCAGTGTGAGAGCCCAGCTTCAGCACAGCTCAAAGGTAAATACTTGTTGTAAAGCACAACATTTGAACTCAAACAGTCTGCGCAGAAATGAACCTGCCAATATATCTCACCCATAAAAGCTCTTGAGAGCTCAGCTGAGGGAAAATGACTGGATGGAGAGAGATGGAACCACTTATTGAGATGGTCATCTAATCAGGCTTCCTACCATGTATGCTTTGGAGTTTTGGCATGCAGGGAGTTAATATTTTCACAGCAAAGTTCATTAAACAATTTTAGGTTACTTTGCATTTCAATTTTTTATTTCAAACATTTAGCTGGGTTCTGCTATATTGTGTTATATTTCACAGCTGGGTACACAAGATTTATTCTTTTAATAGTTCTGTTCTTTTGACGGTTATTCATTTATGTGGTTTCCACTGTATTTCTCACATTATTTGGCTTTTCTGCATTTTAAATACGGAAAAGGAAAAGTAAGATGCATTTTTGAAGAAGCAGCAGTTAATTCACCTTAACTGTAGGGGACAGTCATAATGTAGATGTTATAAAGAGAATGTCAGTAAGATGAGATTAATTGATCTTGAGAAAGAATTCTGTTGGAGCCTCAAGCAAATCTTTAGCAAGAATTGTGACAGTGACTGAAGTTTGGCTTCACTTGTGTAGCATGCCTTCCTTGCTTTCTGGAGGACAGTACCAATCTCCAGAATATTTTTACCTCTTCAGGTTTGAAATGTACTTCAACTTTCTCACTATTAAAAGGAAAGTTATGCACTGTACTGAATTACTTTTCCATTAAAGCAATGTGTTCCTTTCAGTTGTCAAAGCTGACTTGTTCTTTTAAAATCTGGTGGACTTCTCTAATGCTAAGGGACAGGAAGTGCCCCGTAAAAGTGTACTGGTGCTCCAGGTATTTTCATGAGCAAAATTCCTACTAATGAGACTCCAAAGGCAGTGTGGCTCTACAGTAGTTGTCGTTCTGATCTGTAATTTCTCTTTATTATAATAATATTATTTTTATTTTTATTCATTTGTTCCAAAATTATTTTATTATACCATTATAATTACTCTTTTCACTTTTTGTTATCCCGCCTGATGGGGGTGTAACTGCCTGGAGAGGCCCCATCACTGTAAAGTGTGTCTGAGGGGTTGGGTAGGAGATTGTACCCCAAGCTTTTCATATCCATCCTTAGTGAGAGCTGGAGGGAGCATTTGTGTGTGTATGGAGCAGCAGACAGAAATGGGCAGTGCATTATTTGTGTTTAAGCACCTGGAGCTCTGTTATCAGTAGGAAAAATGTCCAGGCTGACCCTTTGCCAGCTCAGCAGTGTGCTGTGGGTGACCACAAGCCTGGCTGTGCCACTGCACTGTATAGGGAGGGTGAAATGGTTAATTACTGAGGAAATGCTGCCTTATGTTTCCAGCTGATTTATTGGGGAGCACTTAGAACAGAAAGAAATAACCTGTACTACAAGGATGTGGTGAAACACTGTAGGGTGAATTTCGGAAAACGGTTTTGTGTTGATTCATTGTCTCTGTTTTTCCTCCACCCCATCAGTGGACATGAGTCAAACTGGTGGTAAATCTATTTCATACACTGCTTTTGCCCCTGGCATGTGCTCCTATGGAACCAGGCTGGGACAGGAGGAGTTCTTCAAGGCTCTCCTGGTATGTAACCACTCAAAGGATGTTCCCGAATTCCAGCTCCACTCTTGACCCCTAGAGTTCATTGCAAATGCACTTTCAAAGTGATTTTTTTTCAATAGTTTGATTACATTATTTACCAGTATCCTTTAGTTTGCAGTCACATTTTTTGTTGTGTTCTAGCAGGCCTAGAGCAGGTACAGGAGCCCCTCATGTGCATGGGCAGATTCCCATGGTCTGGAGCACAGTATTTGCCAGCTCATCTCACAAACGCTGTGTGAAGGCATCTGAGCTCCCCGTTTTGGTGCTTTTGTACACATTTTCAATGATGTGGGCTGAGCTCTGTGTGTGTGTGCAGCTCAGAGGCAGCAGAAGGCAGCACTGGGTGCTGCTGTAACAGCTCAGAGAGCAGCAGATGGCACGCTGCCCCCACGCTGTAAATCCTCACATACGGGTCCTGCTGGCAGCTCTCTGCAAACTGCAAGAAACTTGGAAGCAGAAAAGTCAGACATACATCAAATGACTAAGTTAATACAGATTTATATAAATGTTCAGGATTGCTTGGATAGTTCTATTTACGGAATGGGTAATGGAAATTTTGCATGCTTCTAGTCATGTTGTAATGATTTTTTTTGCTCATATGCTTTCATACTGACAAACAGAAAATGGTTAGACAACGGTGAAGAGTCTGATGTAAGTGTAGAACAAGTCTTCTATATAAATATATAAATTTTGTTCAATAATTAACTCATATTTTTAAGCATGTGCATGTAATAAAAGCAAACTCATTATAGGAAAAGAGAAGTGGCTAGGTAAACGAATGCATTCTTATTAACCAGCCCACTGGGGCTTACTGTCTGAGGAAGGAAAGCAAAACCTCAGAGATTTCTTCCATGATGCTGTAATACACTTTTAGTGCCATAACCATTCCAGTACAAAAATGATGCATCAAGATTGACTGGCCGTGGAACAGACAGACTTTTGAATGAGTATATACATAATAAATTTCTGCTGAATACTGGACTGGACTCTCTGGTAACTGTGCAGGACTGTTGGTACTGGTTTATCAATTGTCTATCAGTACATATTTTGTTTTAATGCTGGCATGACTTAGTTTTCATAGTGTCACTGTTTTGTGGTGTATTGCTGGTTTGGATGCTGGCAGGGTAGGAGGAAGAAAGTTGTCTGGAAAAGCAGAGCTGCTAAGCAGACACTTGCCCTCAGAGGGGGAAAAAGCCAAAGGAGGGGTTTGTAGCCTTGCCTGGAGCAGTTCAGTGTGCAGCTATTCCCGGTTCTCCTGGGACAGGCTGGATCAGCAGCCTGCAGGATGGGCAGGGGTTGGCTGTGACTGCCCCTAAATGGCCATAAGATATTGCCAGGGGTCAATAAAACCGGTCAGTCTTGCCGATTAGTGCATCAAAGGAAATGCCACTGAGCGAAGGTAGTACTTACTGAAATTTCTTCAGTTCACTGAGAATCATGAACTTGAGACAAGTTTAAGGTGCGTTCATACTCGGGAGTTCTGACTTTTGTAACAGTTCCGTTTCCACATAGACACTGTCACAGTGATTGTAAAAAAGAGATTGTTTTGGTTGAAGATTTTTCTCATGAGATTGCATTGGGAGTGATTCTGGAAGTGAAAAATAGTTCTAGTTCTTGGACATTATAGGCATAGAGGCAGGAAGTTCTTTTTATCGTTAGTTCAATTGCATTGTACTTTTCTGGGGGAATGCTTGTGCTCGTTTAACATTTTGTGATTGAAACCAGAATCATTTAGGGGACAGTGCAGGAGGAAGGGGCACATAGCAGGCGGCTGTGTGCCGAGCGCAGGCGGGGCGGGCTCGGTGCCGGTGCCCGGCGCAGGCGGGGCGGGCTCGGTGCCGCCGCTGTTGCGGTGCCCGGTTCCGGTTCCGGTGCCCGGTGCCAGTGCTCGGTGCCGCCGCTGTTCCGGTGCCGGTTCCGGTGCCCGGTGCCGCCGCTGTTCCGGTGCCCGGTGCCGGTTCCGGTGCCCGGTGCCGCCGCTGTTCCGGTGCCGGTTCCGGTGCTCGGTGCCGCCGCTGTTTGCCCGGCGCGGGCCCAGCCCAGCGCGCGGCGCTGTTGCACCGGAGTTGAGCGGGACGAGCGGCGCCGCCGGGAAATGTCGCCGTGGTCTCCTCAGGTAGCTGCTGTGCCGGGCCGTGCTTGTTTGGCCCGTTCATTTTGTTATTAACGTGCACTTGGGCGAGCTCTTTACCGTGAGCGATTGCCGGTTCCCTGCTCGGTAGCCCTGGACGAGCTCAGACAAGTCCTGGCGGGGTTAATCCGTGCCGGGTACTGCAGCTTGAGGGAACCTTCTGGAAGTGAGGATCCCTGGCAACGCGGTGTTCCAGCAAGCCGCGTTTTTATTTTGCCCCATCTTTAAATAGCAGTGATGGGGACCCAAGGTGGGAGAGCAGAGGGAAAATTCTTTGCAGTGAAAATTCTGGGGAGCAGCCTCATGTACCCGTGCAGAGATAAAGCCACCGCCTGTCGGTCCCACAGGCTGGGAACCTGGGCTTTTACACTTGGCAGATCTGCACTATCGTATCTCAAGGGTTTAGAATTTAGACTACAGTGCGTTTAGGGGGGAGGGAAAAAAAAAATAGCTTTCTTGCTGGATTGTGTTTGCAGCAGCTGAAAGCCAGTCGCGTATAGCCAGGTGTCACCTGAGCACTGAACACAGGCTTGTCCTCTCACCTGGAAGGGGCATTCTCTTGGCTTGTTATTTTGAGATTTCTTCAGTATGTGTATATCTCTTTGATTACAGTGCCTGCAGACACAAAGCATGACGTAGCAAAAAAGAGAAATACACTTATTGTGCAGCGTGTGACCCCTGTGCAGTGCGAGAGCAGAGATCTGCAGCAGTCCCACTGCCTTCAGTGGGATCCTTGCGAGTGGAGGAGCTGAGCTGTGAATGGCTGAGCAAAAGCTCTGGGCCCTGGCATCTCCATGATTAATGATATCTTAACCCTTATGAATGATTATCCTTTCCTGGCTGTAAAATACATACACTGTTTTATTTCATTACCATGAGGTGAAGATCCAACACTGACAGGTGCTGGGAATTAGCAGGCAGTTTTGAAATTGTTCTGTGCACTAGAAATTAGATCTCATTTTAATTCAGCTTTTCCAAACTAGTAAATGAGGTTAATGCCATACATATTCAGCTGATATGGATGAAGAAATTGATATAAAGTAGATCAACATAGCTACAGGGCTACTTTAATTTATACGTAAAGAGGCAGTGATAAATGAAAGTAATGTAGTAGTGGTCACTAAACTCCTCAGCCATCAGGGATTCAATAGTGTTAGCTGCTCATTAAAGACATGGTTGGGGTTACCTCAAATAAAAATTTGATAAGAAATAGCCAACTAACCCTTAATTATCAAAACATAGAAAATACTAATTATGCCTTAATTAGCTTTTCTTTTAATGTACTGAAATTGTTACTTTTTGTGTAGCACAAATGGATAGTTATATCAACAATAAATAGGTTGTTTTAATAACTTTCTTTTACCTCTGGGAAAACCACACTCCAATTTTAATATGCAATAATGCTTCTCTCTAGCCTGTAGGAGATGAAAATTATTAAGTAGCTCTATTTTTTGAAGATCTTACAGCAGCTTTGGGAAGAATTATTTCACTATGCATCAATTATTTTTAATTGAACTGAATATATTTCAGATTGCATGAAATGCCTCTCATTTAAGTTTAACATTTAGAGTTTGTTAAGGAAATATTACAGTGAGAATTGGATACAACTTATTTCCGTGGCATTTTCTAGGAAGAATAAAAAACGGTTGTTTCAGAAGAAAAATATTGTCACTGGTATTTTTCCCTTCACTGGGCCAAATCTCATTTTTGCTCTGTTTCGTAGCTCCCACACTGCTCTCATCCAATCTCTCTGCAGGTTACATAGGAAAAGAAAGTCGGGATTGGCTTTGGTGGGTCTGGGATCCTCTGGTGCTGGTGGAAAGCTGCAGCAGCTGTTGCACAATTCCCCTCCCCGTGAGGCACCCAGAGCTTTCCCCGTGGGTGTGAGCAGGAGGAACAGCCCAGCACAGCTCCCTGTGGTTCATCAGACACGGCAGGTTTGTGCTTTTCCAGCTACAGGATGGCAGGGAAGCACTGAGTAGTGCCCACCGTGTAAAATCCACATTCACTTAACAGCCCTTACTGAATTAAATAGAAGGTAAGTGTTAGTACAGAAATCAAAATAAGTAGTTCTCAGTAACAAAACCTTGGCAAACTTTAAATCACAATGTCTGCCCTTTAACTGCTTTTGGAAATTTCTTTATTGAATTTCTCCATTACCTGGAAATTCTGTACCGCAAACACACTGTCAGGGCATAGAGACAAAAACTCAAAACTCTGTGGAATCGTAAACACCGAGTTCCTCATTAGGTTGAGTGGTAAAGTGTTCTTCTCTTTACATGTCCTCAATTCCATCATTTTTACGTGGTTGTTTATGTGCGAGTTGATGCTTTTCTTCATGCACTGTACAGCACATTCCTTTCTGCCTTTGCTTGGGGAATTTTTATTCTGCTTTCTCTTTTCTCCGATTTTACATGATACAGTCCTGCCTTCCTCCTTCTGCTATGATGTCATTGTAAGTCCTTAAGTCCTTAAAACCCCCTTTTCTTTTTTCCCCCTGAATTGCCGTGTATTTGCTGTTCTGTCACTTACACCTTTGTCTCTCTCACTCATTACCTTTGGACTCCTTGCTCATGACAACCAAACCTGCATGAATCATTATAGAGATATCCTTTACTCTCATATTTGCAATTAAAGCACTGGTTTAAGTGCCACACTGTTTTATTTTAGAATTTTGTAACACGAATCAGGCAATACTAACAATAAATAATAAGCACAGTTCAGTTCTTCACTTGACTGTTGCTGAGCTTTATTTTGTAGCTGCTAATAAAGGCACATTTTCATGTTCAGGGATTGCAATTATCACTGAAATGTGTATGTCCATTAACTGCAACATTAGGCTGAGGGTATAATTACTGTCTAGAGCCAATGTGTGAAGTTACATCTATGATGCTATTAAGCTATAAGCAATATTTGTAAACTAATATTTAAACATCTCAGAATTGATTCCATCACTTGCCAATTTAAAATCTAATCCTACTTCCACTCGAAATCATTGATGATTTAAGTGTTTGGCAAATAAATAATTGAGTTATTCGGATGTGAGTATAATTTGTGATGTGAGAGAGAATACTGTTTTTCTAATAGCAAGTGCCCAGAATGAGTGAGCTGGTGGCAGGAGGAGAGAGAAGCTGTGGTGACAACAAAATGCTGATAAAGTAGTGGTACAGTGTGTCACAAAATGCTGCAAACAGGATGAATTTTTCTCAGAGTTACATTTCAGACAATTTAGTACAGCAATTTAACAACATAAAAACCTGCTGCATGCTTAAAGGACAAGAAGGAAAAGACTTTGCTAATAATATCCCAAATGTGTTTTGAAGAGGAATGAGGTTGAGTTTGTGCATTGATTTGCTTTAGGAAAAATTCTAGTGTTTCTGCTGACAGAACATGAAACTGCCTGTGAAATTAGGTGGATAGTTCATTTGCAAAACTGGTCTAAGTTGCCTGTCAGTAATTCCACACATGGAGATGTTTGCATCTGTAATGAAGCAACCTTTTGATACATTTTGTTTTTGTATGCAAAATATGCATAGTAGTAATTGACTTTTAAGTGCTTGTGTAAATTAATATTCTGTTGTATTTCCTTGGCATGTGAGTGATAGCCACCCCTTTGGTTAATTTGGTTACCTGTCTCAGTAATGGATAGTTAGGGAATGCTGTTTGGCAGTAAATGTTAAGAGAATCAGTCTTTCAGCATTTTACATCTTATTCTGAATGCAAGTGTGTTTCAGATTTTTCTAGGAGAGAAGAACTTTTGCATTGCTAAATGATTTTTTTTCTGATACAGATATAGCTAATAGGTCCCTAATAGAATTCCTCTTTCTGCTTTCTAACCGTTGTTTTGGATTCAGCTTTCATGTGTGTCTGTTTTGTGGCTTTCCAGCCTCTGCTTTGTTTTTGATGGCCAGACTTGGTTGTTCTGACACTGTTTGCTGCCCACATCACTAAATATGACTTTGTATTTATTAGATTGTTGGTAATTTTTATGTTGATTATGCTCTTTGTTTCAAAATTCACATATTTCACCTCAAGCAGATTCTCTTCTCTGAGTAACCTCGAACTGCTGGACCTTTTCACTTGGGCTGCATTTCCCAAAACCAACTTAGCAAGAAGGAATAAGTAGCAAATAGGGCATCTTGGGGAAAAAAACAACCCCAGCAGCCCAGGCTAACTTGACTTACTCATCTAAAATATATTGGTTTCATTGCTGTACATTGGCCTTGTATCTTCATTATTTAAGTAGCTTAATGAATTAATTTAACAGACCTTGCAGTAAGTAAATTAACCATCAGAGTTCAGAGCAGAGTGAATAATTTTTTAATATTAGACTACAGCAATTTTTATGATTCAAGTTAATTATTAAATTGCTTATTGCATATTTGTGTAATTCAAAGAGAAAAATTATGCAAAGAAAAATCCAGTAAGATCCCAGGAGGTTAGAAAATTCTTGTTGATACTGGGTGAGTTATTCACCATTCTGTTTGGGTTCTGGGTTTGTGGTGTGCGCTGTCCAGCACTGCTGAAAGGGGGGTTGTATGATTTTACCTGATCAGTTGTTCACCTCTCCTGCAGAATTACTCATGAATTGAATTTAGTTACCAGCAATTAGTGTAGTACAAAAACAGTCCTCTGGATGATCTTCTGGATTTTCCTTTAGAACAATGTTGTCAGTTTAGATTTATAAAGGGGAATATGTATTTGTCTGGCAGCATTCCTAAACAGGAATTGTTCCATGGTACTAACTTTGGTTCATTTATTATTTTTTTTTTTCCCCTGAGAAAATAATTGCTACTCAAGTAGCAATCTTCCCAGGTAGCTTCATGCACTGATGATTTCTATTCCTACATGTGAAACAAAGGTGAAATTGAGTAGATAAAGTGCAGACTTCCACTCTTTGTGACCTCAAGGTCAGTTGGTTTTGACCTTACAAAAAAGTGAGTGTTAAACACAGCATGGGAACTGTCCATCCCTTGGGGCTTTTTGTTATAGTTCTAAGTACTGGGCTAATCCAGAATTGCAAAGGACATGCTGTTCTTCCTTTTAGCTTTTACTCTCATATCACTACTCCTGTTTTTTTTAATTAAATGATTGGACAGTTTGTATTCCTATTATGGTCTATTAATTGCTTTTTTCATGCTTTTTAGAGTTATTTACAAGTAACTGTGTGGAAAGAGCAGTGCTGGCCTGATCAAGGGTTCATGGAGCTGCATGTGCAGAAGCCTTTGTGTCTTTGTGAAGGTGTTGTCACCTGGCCAGCAATGCATTATGGTGGAGCTGAGCTCCTCAGGAGCCTTTTCTTCAGAGCAGCAGTCATGTCCAATGTATAGAATGAGAAAACTTTTAAGGTTTGAGATAGAAATGAGGCCTCAGCTATTTCCTCTGTTTCATTTGATCTGGAAACCTTCTAGATGCACAAAGTCATCAGATTTCTCAATCAAATTAATTTTTTTTTTTTTTGGACTTCCCTTGGCTTCACATGACTTATTTACACATGTTCTGGGAGTGCCAGATGGAGAAAACATCCACATCACTGTAAAATGCTTCATGGTGAATAAAGACAAAAGACTCCTCTAAGGCAGGTGAGATGTCACACCTACTTCCTTCCTTTTCCACCTGTGTGACAATAACTGTACCAGGAGAGGTCTGTACAGAAATCTCTGCAGAAACTGCATTTGCTCAGTCAAGGACAGAGCTTCCAGCAAGCACTTCTGTTTCTTTTTGGGTGGCAGTTCATGGCTCATCCGAACATCTGCACTCTGGTAATTTTTTTTTTTTTCCTTTTCTACTAAATATTTGAACCATTTGTACTTTTCATCCCCTTTTATAGTACCATTAGGAACAGCTGTAAAGTGTTTTCAAATGCCAAGTTTAACTGGGAAAATACTTTTAAAAAATACAAAGGCTACTTTTGCTTATGTGATTGACTCTGGTGTTGAAAAGCCAAAGTACAAACAGGTATGGTGTTAGAGGGTACCCGATGGTGTTTCTTCTCCAGGAAAAGGAAAATGAACCCATTGCCTCTCTATTGTCTCCCTTTTTTTTGTGTTGCATGAGAAATTAGCATCTTTCTGTGAGATCATGTGGCAAACCAACCTTCCTTGGGTCATTCTTCTCCTCAGGGAATATTTGGCTTGTCATCTGCAGTTCTAGGAGCGCTCATAAAGGCCCAGGTGAGAGGTCAGTGCTGTTGGGAGCTTTCCATCCAGGTGAGGTGAGCCATGAGAGATGAGCAGCTTCCCTTTAGGAATCTACAGTAGGGCTGGTACAGATATTTTGAGGAAGCCTGAATCTTCAGAAGCTTTCAAGCTGTTGACATTAGTTTAGTTTTTCAAGACCAAACTGCACAGGCTAGAAGGTCTTCATGGTGTTAGAGACTGGTTCTAACTGCACAGGCTTTGCAGCTGCCTTCAGTTTGTACAGCCCCCTGCAGAAGTTTTTTCAGTGTGTCAGGACACTGAATTTAGTGTAGTACCAAGGCTGCTTTGTAAAGCTGTCAGCACCCTTGGAAGCTCAGGTGATCTCCTGAACTACTGGGATTTTAAGGAAATTCATACTTCGCAAAGTAAATCTAATGATTAGTATTTATTAGTAATTGTGGTGATCTTTTAAAAACTAATTTTAATTGTACGTGCTGTGAATTTGTTTGTTTCCTTTGGAAATAAATGCATCAGTCGCACCTGTGGGAAGCATGGGCTGTGAGAGGCACAGGGTCGGCAGAGGGAGCACAAGGGAACGAGCAGGACTGAGCTGTGTGCCATGGACAGCATGGGAGTGCTTCTGCTGAGCATGCACTGAATCATCAAATACCTCTTTGGTTGCTATTGTGTAAAGATTTATCACAGGAACACTTCCAGGCTGCCACCATGAATGTTTAGGTGGTGAATGATATGAGGTTAATTCTAGAGGTGCATAAACCTGTCGAGTGAGACTGAGCTGTGATGTGGGGAGGTGTTTCTGTCGCCAATCCTGGATTACTTTTTGCAGTTCAACTTTGTTTTAGTTTGCCTTTTGCTTTCCTGCTGTGCCAATGAGCGAATACTTGTGCAGATATATCCCTCCTGCTCACCCTGGAGGGCCAGGAGAGGGGAAGCAGGTGGGGGCAGGCTGCTTGCACTGCAGTTTCCACACACGCGTTGGTGGCATTGAGCTTCCTGCTTGCCTTGACACTCCTTTGGCGCAAAACAAGGGAGAAGATATTTTTCAGAAATACATGTTTTATTTTTTAGCATGCTTGACCTTAATAGTTATGACAAATTTTTAAAATATGTGCATTTGAGACAGCATTAATAATTCACGTATGTTTCATTAAGAGAAAGAACAAACTGTCTATAGGGCCATTAAATTCTTACTTGGCTAAGATCATCAAAATTTAGATGACCTAAAATGGTACCTTGTTGGGGTCATAATATGCCGCTTGAAAAAAAATACCCTGTGATTTAGTTTTGATTCTGACAATACTCAAAAGGATTTGTTATGTCTTAGAGACCTCTCTGCAAACTACTAATGGGATGAACACAATATATCACTTTTATAATAGTGAGCTATTAAAGGCAAACATAAAGCAGTCTGAAGCCCATAAGTGCTGCCAACAGCTCCTGCTTTAATGAATTCCCTTTTAGATGTCCATTAAATGCTCATGGCAAATGTACTCATAATGGAAATGGCAAATCTAAATGGGTAGATATGAATAATCCATGGAGTTTAAATTCTGTTTATGATCATCTTCACATTTAGTTTTCAAGACAACGCAGTTTAGTTTTCATTACAGTTTGGAATAAAGAGGACAGGGAGTAATTGATTGCTTCAAGCAGATTAAAATCAATGGGTTGCTTTTCAAAGAACCCGTTGAATGCAGTAATTTCAACTTTAAACATTGATTTAGGGAACTCAACACAAAATGTTTTGTGCTGTGTGAACTTTTATGTGGAAAGACTAATACTAATTTTATTTCTATATATCTGTATATAGAAATATATAGAGGTTGTTATCAGTATGTGCATGAGTAAACAGTGATCTATAGTAAGTTATTTTGGTATTATTGCACTCATATAATGAATCAATGAGATTCCCGTCATCATTGGGATACTGTTTGTAAACCATTAGCACACAGAAATTACAGCCCATCATACATCATTACTGTGATTGAGGCTTTATTACCATATTCTCAAATTGCTTGCTTGCTATAAAACTAAATAGACACCAGACAACTATAGGTAGACGATAGACTGTGCATTATTGGGCTGGAGTAATGAAGGATTATTGTAGCATAATGGGGCACAACTTATGAGGAAAATAAACTTGGCAGCAAAGGAAAGCTTGAGTGTTTTTAATGTTTGTTGTTACTGCTTTAAAGGTCAAATATATTTGTTATGATCGAGTTAGTGTTTCCTTATTTCATGAATCATGCACTTTTTGCATTCCACCTAGGCCTTGTTTTATATTTAAGCATTTAAAGCACAGGAACTGCACTGCACCTTTCAGCTCCAGAGGTGGATCTACAGCTCTGGGGGAGTGGGGTGGTTGTCGAGGTGCTGGGATGGGGGAGAGCAGAGCCAGAGCTCTGCACACGTTGGTTTTGTGTGGGACAGAGACAGGGAAGGAGAACTGCATCAACAGACATCAGCTCTTAAATGTAATATAAGTTCTCCAAACACACAGAGGCAAAGTGTCTATTAGGAATTTTGGGAGCTACAGTGAAAGGATTTATGATAACTTTGTTATAAAAGATGAGAGGACATACTGGATTTCGACTTGGGGAATTTTGCAGTCTCTTGTGAGAGGGCCAGGGACTTTGCAGTACAACACCAGTATGCACAGGATATATTCAAGGTGTTACTTTCTCCAGCTACAGAAAAAAATGTATTTTAGAAAATTGAACTTAGGACTTCTGACCATGAGACATGTAAAGAGCGGAGCATCTCTTCATACTCTTGTGAGATTTCAGAGATGGGCTCTGAAAGAGAAAAAGACATAACGGTCTGTTATGGTGACAAAGAGGTTTCAATATCCTTCATCCTTTTTACTTGCCTCCTCAAAAGGATGCAAACCTTCACACCCTTCTGAATTTGTGCTCTATGTGCCATTTTTCATCAATACTTGATTCTTCTCTACTAGAGTTTTTAGAATATTACAGCAAAATGTGGTAAGCTCCATATTTTAGTAAGGTAGGAATATGTTGTTTCTGCCAATTATGTTTAGGTGAATTTTTGCATGAGCAAGGGTTGCAAACCTGTGGGTGCTGAGGTGTTGGGAGAGCAGACACCTCAGTGCTTGGCTACCTACTGGCAGAGATTGCTGAAAAAGGTAACAGACCGTATTAAGACTTCTGTAAGTTGTTTAAAAAATTCTGTAAGTTGATGTACTACTATTTACCTGACAATTTCAGTTTTAATAATAATGATATTCCATATTTTTTTGCATGAAAGCTTCTGGAGTTCTTAATGGGGGCTAGAGAAACCATCGGGGTAGAGTACTCATCTACTGAGAGGCAATAAGCAACTTGATGTGCATTCACTTTTGCCAGGGGTTTTGGAAACGCATGCTTATTAATAAAGTACATTTGACCTTTCTTTGGCTTCCATTTGGCATGAATTCACATTTCATTTCAGTTCTGAAAGTAGAGGCAATGTCTGTAAACCACAACACATCATTATGCACCAGTCCAAATGATTGTTGGGTTGTATTTTATAGATGTTTGACAATACATATCTATTATAATGTTTTTAACTAAGATATATACAATAAGAGCATCCCAAGTTGAGAAACGGTCCAAACATATTGCTGATATGCAATCTAGACACAAAATACTGCTTCTCACGAGCAGAATGGGTCAGAGCTGGAAAACTCGCTGAGTTTCTGTGTGAGTTTGCAGTGAGCTCCTGTCCCGTGGGCTCCTGCTGCTGCTGGGAACCTCCTGCACCTCCCTCGTTCCACAGGAACTCCCTGGCTCAAGGAAAAACCCTTTGAAGTGGCAGTGATGCTGTTATGTGTCGGTAGAAGATGGTGTGGTTCCATTATCTCCGTAATGGACGTTGGTTTGGAGAGAGCTTCCCCTCTGTCCTTTCATCAGGAATTGGTTTTGTCAGCGCTCAATGAGTCAGCTCTGATTCCTTCAAAGAGTGTCTGTCAGGGAGTCTGAGTGCTCTGGAGTAATCATTGTTAGGCAATGTTCTCTTCTTGAGTTTCAGGCAGCTGTAATTCCAAACATCTCACCATTGGGGTTTTAATAGACACGATTACCACAGCAGATATGTTCAGCTGTTAAGTTTAAAGAATATATTTATATTAGCTTTTAGGCAGATCTTGCATGTAGTTGCGGAAAGTGTCTCTATGATATGTTGATACCATTTTTACATAATAATGCCATTTTACATAATAATTTGCCATTTTTACATAAATATTTTAGAGTGCTGCATGAACCCACTCACTTTTATTCGTGTTAAATCTCTTCATGCATATTTGGTAAGACTTAAATAGATGTGTTTTCATTTTATCAGTAGAAATCAGATAATTTGCTAATTTCTCAGAAATTGTGAGGTATGTTTGATCACTCTTTTTAATAATATAAATTATTTTGGTTTAAAATATTTTTTAAAACATTTCATTTGGAAGTATCACTCAGGTTTTGACTGTTAGATTTAACATGCATTTGGTTTGCTCATCAAAGTGGAGAACATTTAATATTTATTCATAACAAAAGTATTAGAGAAGCTGTCAATAAATTTTCTGTCATAATTGAATCAAAGGATATCTAAATTGTTGATAATATGATCTGCTTGTTAAACAAAAGTGTCTGGAGAAAATGATGGATTAATTGAGTGATGGCTAAGGTTTCTCTCAAATATAATGGTTTACCCAGTTTGATTTGATTTGTGTAAAATAACTTTCTCTAATAAACAATTTGCTCAGAGGCAATAGAAGAAATGAATGGTTATCAAACCAAACTTAATTAGTCTCTCCTAGATTGATATTACTTGGGGAGTCTTCGTTTTAATTGTGGAGAGCTGGATACAAAGAGTTTGGTTCATTATATTTTTCCTGTATAAACACTATTGTGTAACTACCTATGGAATATAACATGTAAATTCATTTTAATAAGTGCATGTAAAGTGGATTAGCTAATTATGCCAGGCTAAAAATGATTCCTTTAATTATTTTACATATTTAACTAGTACTTCAATTTTATTATTGTTAGTCAGTAAACATAATTTGTATTAGCTCTGCCAAACTAATTAGAATATACAACTTAAACAGTTTTAACAGTTTTGTAATGCTCGTAATGCACTCTTCTCTTAAAAATACATTTCTATTATAGAAATATTCAAATGATAAAGAAATTTTTGCCATAGAAAGATTTTTATATGTGAGGAAGAATATATTTTTCTCAAAACTACAGTTTCAGAAAAATTCATATGGTTCAAGACTGGAATATTTGAAAAAAATATATGAAGGAAAAAATCTTTCTTTTCCTCAGAGATGGGGTCAAACTAAACATAAATCATTGAGTAACGTAACTTTGTGGGATTCCAGACTGGTTGGTTGTCCATGGATGACACAAACCACAAGTACAGTTGCATTTCACCCTTTCAAAGGTCAAGCACATACTTAATCGTGTTAGTTGGTGAGACTGCATGTTCAGACTATGAAGGGTTGCTCTTAAAGTCTTCCAGTGAATTTAAGGTAAATAATTTTTTCTTTTCTTTGAAATAAAAAATTTTCAAAACATCTGTAGAAGATTTACAAGATTTTAATATAAAATGTACATGAGAGGGCTGTTGTTTGAAGCTAAGTGTGGAAAGCAAGACATTAATGAAGAGTAATTTGTTTCTTCCTAATTATATTCATTCATGATTAATCTTGGGTTTATAAATGCAGAAATTAATCTGGATTATTGTTTCTTCTCGCAAATGAAGTTTTCATTTTGACAATTTGTTACTTTAGTTTTCCTTAGTGTAGGAAACTACAGATAACTGAAAATGCAGGGAGGAAAAAAGGAGCATCCTTTAGTTTTGTCTGTACAGTCACTGAATGTGGGTGTGCTCAGACTTGGGGACATGGAGCCTTCTGAGCACGAATTGGTGCCATGAGCCTGAGCTGGCACATCTGTGACAGTGACAGGAGCCTGCTGCAGCCTGGCACGCTGGGAACACCTCTGGGGCAGGAACAGCAGCGAGCAGAACCTCTGGTACGCTCAGTAACGCATTCTCAGGAGTTCTCTCTGAGAGGAGCTCTCTGTGAGGCCTTGGTTTCGTTATCTGCCCTTGAGGCCGATGGCAGAGCCCCGGGGCTGCACGGGTGTCCTGCTCTCCTCCCTGGAATGGCTCTGGGGGTCTCACGGCTGTCCTGCACTGCTCCCTGGCTCTGGGGGTCTCACGGGTGTCCTGCTCTCCTCCCTGGAATGGCTCTGGCAGGCTCATGGCTGTCCTGCACTGCTCCCTGGATTGCTCTGGCAGGCTCACGGCTGTCCTGCTCTCCTCCTTGGCTCTGGGAGGCTCACAGGTGTCCTGCTCTCCTCCCTGGAATGGCTCTGGGAGGCTCATGGCTGTCCTGCTCTCCTCCCTGGCTGTGGCAGGCTCATGGGTGTCCTGCACTGCTCCCTGGATTGCTCTGGCAGGCTCATGGCTGTCCTGCTCTCCTCCCTGGCTCTGGGGGTCTCACGGGTGTCCTGCTCTCCTCCCTGGCTCTGGGGGTCTCACGGGTGTCCTGCTCTCCTCCCTGGCTCTGGCAGGCTCACGGGTGTCCTGCTCTCCTCCCTGGCTCTGGGAGGCTCACGGGTGTTCTGCTCTCCTCCCTGGAATGGCTCTCTGGGAGTCTCACCAGCATTTGGGGAGCAAGACAGCAAGAACATACAGTAATCTTTGCGATATAGTAGGTTGGTGAAAATAAACTTAAACAGTAAAGTTGAGCAAGTCCCTGGACGCTATTTACATATCAAACTTTATCAGTTAAATCTCATTAAAGGCCCTGAGAGTCTCACAGCTACCGTGAGGTGGCTCCTACTGTGACTCAGCAGTGCAGCACAGAGGCAGTGTGGCCACCGTACCAAATCCAGCTGTCAGATTCTGCTGACAGCACTGAGAGCACGGGGGCAGCTCTGTGCAGACAGGTGTTCCTGCCTGGGCTGCAGGGAGGGCATGGTGAACGCCATTCTTAAACACTCATGGATTTACAGGTAAAATCCAGTGATGCAGAGGTAGGGGTCATAGTCACCCTCCTGGCTAATTGTGGCAAGCACATCACAGAGAAGGCTGTGGCAACATTTTGTGGCAGTTCCAACTAAATGTGTTATTTTGAAGATTCTTAGCAATGATTTATTTTCTTTGGTAAACTATAATGTATTCCTTTACAAGTCATCATTTCATTAGGCAGTTTTACTCATTCTGAAATAAACAAAAAAACCAAAACCTTTGTTTACAAATTCTTACCTTACAGGCAGGAAATAAGTATGCTTTGACTTTTTGCAAACCTGTATGATTCAAGGTAGCTAGTGATTTTTAATATAGAAAAAAACAAGTATAAGGCACAGAAAAAAAAAATTTAGTTGGATCAGAAATGCAAGGTTTATCCTAAAGCATTTACATGTTGGTATCTGAATTGGTGTATTTAAGAAATATTAAACAGTATATAAATTAACATAGGAAGTGATCTTGAAATATTTGAAATTCTTAAGATAAAGCATAAAAATAATATATGTTGAAATTATATTAAACATTTATAATGTTTAATCTTAAAGCACAGCACAACTTTCAGATCAAGTTTTGAAGTTGTAACACTGCAGAGATGTGTGTAATGTGCTTCACTGAGGTTGTGTTATTCTGAACTGGCATGTTTCACTTCACTGACTGACATGTTCCTATGGTGTGATTCCTGATGAGTCTTTGTAATCTCTGTTGGTGTCCAAGCACACTGAGCATTGTTAGATAACCACGTACCAAATCTCATGTTGGTGTTGCATTACCATTCCACTACAATGTATAGCAAAAGTAGGGATGATTATTTAATATTTTAATTCTGATAGTTTCAGCTACAGAGTTTCAACACACACCTAGGAGGAGCTGTGTGTTGCTCATTGTGCTTCCCAAGGAATATGTTATGGGAACAGTAGATTTCTCAATCAATATTTCAGTGGAACAAATGCAGAAGGGTTCTCTGCATCCTCTGTTTTCTCTGTTACAGCACTGCTGGGTTGTGGCCTTGGCTAACAGTTTGTCCTTGATGTCCTTGATCTGCTTGACAAACAAAACAACTTGTTCTTGTATTTTAGTCAAGGTCCTTCCTTGACCCTTCTCAGGACTCCCATCAAAGTCTTCTGGGAGCAAGATAAAACTCAAAAAAGTCCCAAAGAAATGACGTTTGCATATAGCAAACAGCTCCTAATTTCTTTGTAGTAATTTTGATTTGAAACCTACCAGATAGCTATTAATTAGAAGAGTAACAACTTTGGTTTTACTGCATTTTGTGTTTTTTTTATAATCTGTGGTGGAAGCTGTCTGCATTTTGTTAATATTTCTGGCTTGATAATAAAGCCTATCACAGAATCTGTGCACATGGCACAGCTCTGACCGAAGCTGGCCTTGAACTGGCCATTCAGAGCCCAGGCACTATAAAGGGATCCTTTCCTCACTATAGCACCTGTGCATCTCTCATTTGTGTTCATGCATTCTGTATGAGACCAATCTTTTGGAGGTCAGTTGGCAAGGTGGGCCAAAACTTTAAAGGTAACCTGCTGGAATAAATTCCTTTGGTTACACCAAACCGGTGTTTATACTTGGCTGTCTTGGCACTTTATTTGAAATCTATCCTTGTGGTTTATTCTATAGTTACTTGCAGGCTTCCAAACCCTACAGGTTTGGTTCTACACTTGATGGTTTCATGCTTTCATGCTCAGGATGTCAGTAACTGTTTAAAAGGCCGAAGAAAGTAGTTAGTTTTAGGATTGTACTTGATAAGTTTATGAATGAATTAACATGGTCTGGTTGCCTGGAGCAGCAGCAGTCTGGATAAAAGCCCTGGGAAGCCTCTGTCAGGGCTGTGCTCTGCATTCATCTCTTCATGTCTGTATATATTCAATGGTTTAAAATGTTGCATAGATGATTAGCAATAAGTTTGAGTTTGATTTAGAGGGTCATTATGATGTCTTTTTGTTACCTGTATACTGGCTTTGTATTCAGCAGCAGCTGTAAAATAATCCTCTCTTCCTGGATGAAGTTCAGAATGGAATAAAAACAATCCTTGTAATACTTCAGTCATATACTAAATGGCATTTGGGGATAAATAGAGGAGGTGACTGCAAGCTTTAATGGAAAAAGGATTTTTAAAAGGATTGTCTCAAACATAGTACAATAACTCTTGAGATAAGGAAGGGGGTTAAAGATGCAAAAGTGAAAGAGTGCACTCTTACCTGTTGCCAAGTATTTTTTCATGTATGCATTACAGCTCTATTTTGTAATGGTCAGTATTGCCCTTATTGTGTTCTATTTACATGTCTGACTTCTTGTTTGGATTTTACTTGGTGATTTGGTATTAATTTTTAATGTGAAAGCACTTAGCATTAGGAGTTTGACATTTTGTCTGACCTTAATCACCAAGAGGATCATGAGAGGTTTATTCAGTGGGAAGAGAATTGTTACAGCTCCGACAGAAATGATGGGAAATAAGTAAACAGCCTTTTAAATCTTCACCAGAAATCAATAGAGCTTAAAGATGATGGACGTTGGTGTTTTTTGCTGCTTAAGGACTTCAACCTTTTACGGGAAAATATCTTCGCAGAGTGTCAGCGTTTTTTTGCCCAGCACCATGAATCACTGCTGCAAATAGAACACTCTGCATAGAGCACTTCATCATTGTTACACAGATGATGTTATAGATCTGTCTCTCTCTGATAGTGCAGATGTTTATATTTTTACACATAGAGGTGTGGTGCTACTTCATAATATTGCTAATTAATGGATGGTCAATGAAGTAATGATGTGTTTTTGATAGTATTTAAACTGGTTTGATTCCATAATTAAAGCCTGCTATTTAGAACTTTTCCAGTTTTATCTCCTTCCCTGGGTCTATAGAAATATCTTCCTTTAAGTGAGAGTTCTCAGCTTTTACTGACTGGGAGTAAGAGCTCCTCTGAAGTCTTTGTGTCAGCAGGCCTCTCAGAGCCAGGCAGATTTTGAGCAGCAGCATAGCAGATTATGTACTTTGGCTTTTCATGAATGATTTATTAGACGTTAGGCTGATACAGTAGTTAGCAATATATGCCGAAAGAGCACTATTCAGACCCAAGTATTTGTATATTTGCATCATCATAAATCATTTGTTGTGCTATTTGGGGTTTTATTATACAGTATTGGATTCCATTTTAAAACAGCTAAGTATATAGTAAATTATATTCAAATATAGTAAAATTGCAGTTAAATAGTAATTGAGAACTTGACTTTCAAGCTTTCAGTTAATTTGTTTGCATCCTTATGCAGCCATTTACTCAGAATAAAGTGAAGGGGATTTAATTTTGATTTGTAGACAACCTTTTGTATTGAAAATAACTGTAGTGACTGTAGTTTTATGCTAATATCTAAGCATGCCACATATACTCTTAGGCAAAATTGTCCCTTAAGACCTTGTAATATGAAGTGATCTTTGATTTAAGGCTGCAGTACTTTGGCTACAACTGTGTTCAATGATTATTAAACTGGAGTTACTACACAGCAGCTGATGGAATTTTTTCTGTAGTTTATCTCAATTGATTACCCATATTGAGTACAGAGTGGCAAACATTTAAAGCCGTTCCTTGTGTTCCTGGTGCAGCAGCCAGGCCCTGCACCGGGCTGGGCTTGGAGCTCCCCCGGGACTGCAGGGCTGGAGCCGGGATAGAGCCGGGATGGGATGGAATGGGGATGGAGCCGGGATGGAGCTGGGATGGAATGGGGATGGAGCCGGGATGGAATGGGGATGGAGCCGGGATGGAGCTGGGATGGAGCCGGGATGGAATGGGGATGGAGCCGGGATGGAATGGGGATGGAGCCGGGATGGAGCTGGGATGGAATGGGGATGGAATGGAATGGAATGGAATGGAATGGAATGGAATGGAATGGAATGGAATGGAATGGAATGGAATGGGGATAGAGCTGGGATGGAATGGGGATGGAACCGGGATGGAATGGGGATGGAGCTGGGATGGAGCCGGGATGGAGCTGGGATGGAATGGGGATGGAACCGGGATGGAGCCGGGATGGAGCTGGGATGGAATGGGGATGGAATGGGGATGGAGCCGGGATGGAGCTCGGATGGAATGGGGATGGAATGGAATGGAATGGAATGGAATGGAATGGAATGGAATGGAATGGAATGGAATGGAATGGGGATAGAGCTGGGATGGAGCCGGGATGGAGCTGGGATGGAATGGGGATGGAGCTGGGATGGAATTGGGATGGAACAGGGATGGAATGGGAGTGGAATGGGGATGGAGCCAGGATGCAATGGGGATTGGAACGGGGATGGAGCTGGGATGGAATGAGAATGGAGCCAGGGTGGAATGGGGATGGAGCCAGGGTGGAATGGGGATGGAGCTGGGATGGAATTGGGGTGGAGCTGGGATAGAGCCGGGCTGGATGCAGAGAATGGGGCAGGGAGCCCCAGGCTGGGATGCCCGGGGCAGGGGCTGGAGCCCTCCTGGGATCTCTGGGGCTGTTCACCTGCAGGAAAAGGGGCTCTGTACATCCAGGCAGCGTTTGGCTCTCTCCTTAGCCAGCTAACGCATTGCAGGGTGCCCAGCTTAGGGAGCAGCACCTGGAAGAGAAGGAAAATCTTCCAAATAGCACAGCCCTGTAGATATTTTCCTACCTTTCATCCACTGTGTGGATTGTAAGGGCAGTAGGTAATCTTGCTTTCACCTAACATAAAACTAAACTATCAGAGATGGCAGGGATATTTCAGGAGTGGAACCTTATTTTTGGATGACTTTGATGTCCTTACGTACAAATACTCCTTTTAAATAAGTTAAAAGACTCAGCAAAGAAGCACAGAAAAGGCAAAGAAACCCATAATGCCCTCTCACTAGTTCTTATTTTTTAGTTGATCTGGGCCTAAATTTTCCGCTGTTAAGCAGATAATTTGTCTTACTTAGTAGTCGATTTTTATATATTTATAGAATTCTTCTCTGTGATGGCAGGCTGAAGTTTTGCCTTTATTTCTCTTTCATTGTTCTAAGAGGACAGACACAGACACTCGATGCTGGGTCAGAGACATTTCTTTCAGGTCCAGAAGCTTGGACATCTTTGGAGGATTTCCTGGGATAGCAGGCACTTTTCTTCATTTTTCAACCTTTAAGAATCATATAATTTTTAGCATTTTAATATTTACCACATACTAATGCTGAATATGGATTTTCTTTAACAGCCTTTTTTTGATGATTTCATGTAGCTTTACTAAAGATGAGTAAGCATTCTGTGCATTGATTAGCCAGTGACTGCCACAATAGCAAGCTGTACACTTGATTTTTTTTTTCCATTTGTTGCTTTCCTTTTTAAACCCATTTTTGAAGCTTGTGTTGCCTTAAAAAATGTCGCCTCCTTTGGCCTGTCCCGTTGCAAATGTGAAGTAACAATTGTGTGGATGTTAGCCTTCTCTGCTTTGCCTTGGCAGCTCCTAGAGACTCCTTCCAAGCAGGAGGGATGTGCATCAGGGCTGTAGACATCTAATGGAGCCTTTCCTGGCTGCCTGGGGAGCCCTGGGAATGTGAGCTGGGATGGGACAGGATCCATCACCGTGTGTGGGGAGGGAGGGGACAGCTAAAAGTTCTGGGCAGGTAGAAGAGCTTTTTAAATTAAGGATGCTGCTGGCCCAAGATCAAATGGATATGGCTATCAAACACCTTTGGTTAGAAATTCAAAACATCCAGGCTCATCCAGAGGAGCCTCCCAGAGGGGGAATTATGGAGGGAAAATTATTAACAGATTTTGAAATGAAATTTGAGTGATTTATAAAAGGATTAAGGGACATGGTTGCCTGTACTGGTATGAACAGTGTTCAGCATCCACAAGACTCCTTTTAGGTATTTTAGGTCTCTTTAGAGACTTTATCTGTTCTTTAACATGATTGAATCATGTAGAAGTTAATTTTGCATTTCCCGTTTAAAATCTTGTATTAATACTTGTGAATCTATGAACATAGAGGACAACTAATGAGATTTCTGCCTCGTTTTTCTGTTAGAAAATAACCTGTAGATGACACATTGTCTATCTGGAGAGCAAAGGAAACTCGTGCAGAGGCAGTGGTGTCCCTGCCTTTGCTGAGGCAGCTGAGGAGAGCAGCTGGTGGCTGCTGCTGCTCCTTCCACTGCCCGGTTCCACTTCTGAGCCCGCAGTGACTGCAGGGCAGAGCTCAAAAGAGGATTTTACTGATCTGTGCTCTGTACTGTGAGTGAAGCTGAGTTTGCCCAGGCTCTGCTGCTCTGCAGCACCCTGGGTGCTGAGGCTCCCTGTGCCACCCCCACGCTGCCTCGGCTGCAGACAGACAGACAGACAGACAGACAGAGCTCTCTGTGCTCGCAGCCCTGCCCTGCTCGTGCTTCTCTGGGATGCTGAAAGTGCCTGTCAGGCTGCCAGGGTGCGCTTGGTGCTGTAGGGCTGAGTGGGAAGCTTGTTCTGGTGGTTCACAAGGTGATTGATTGGTGCTGATTTTCCAGATGGAATCACTGAACTGCTCATTTATGATGTAATGCTTATCTTCCCTTGCCTTGTAAGTGGTTTGTTATAGTAATTTTGAGATGTCTTTAAAATTCCCATCTCTTGTGCTTGGCGTTTCATTAACGAGACTCCTTTGCTGCATGTTTCAATTCAGTGCTGCAGAAGAGGGGACTGAAAATGGAACCAAGTGTTGATCCTTCCTCAGTGGTAATTTTGTTGGATATTAATTGGTAACTTATTTTGGATTGACACACAATTATTGATCCCTGGATTTAATAGAATAGAAGACATGAAGCAAAAGGCAGCAGAAAGAACACGCAGAGCAGAGTGTTCTCTGAGCAAGCAGGGCCATAGCTCTGACACTGCCACCTGCAGTGACAGGGTGGGTGTCAGGGTGGGTGTCAGTGCCACCCAGGGTGACAGGGTGGGTGTCAGTGCCACCCAGGGTGACAAGGTAGGTGACAGGGTGGGTGTCAGTGCCGCCTGCAGTGACAGGGTGGGTGTCAGGGTGGGTGTCAGTGCCACCCAGGGTGACAAGGTAGGTGACAGGGTGGGTGTCAGTGCCACGTGTGGGGCTGGAGGTCCCTCCTGTGTCAGGGAACTGCTGGCATCACGCTGTACATCTTCATCAGCCAGGCAGGCACAGCAGCCTCGTATTCCCATGAGCTGTGGCCAGGCCATAATTAACCTTGTGAACCCGGATTTCAAACAGAATGTAAAATCAGCTCAGGTTATCAATTACAGTCACACTCCATTGATAGTTGCCAAGGAGAGCTTCTTAGGAAGAAAAAGACATTATGATTTTCTCATTTCTTCATAAAGTAGCAAAATATGTTGCCATTCATTAAATCATAAATCTAAATAATAGCTAGTCCATAGATTTAACATCACCTTATTTTGGTGCATTACTCACAGGTCAGGGGCCAGTACCATGTCTGTCATTAGCAAAGCTCCCAAGTAATTGTGTTATAAAACTGAATTAGGAAATGTTTTATAAAAAGAAATTATTAGTCTTTAAAATAAGGGAATTTTATCAGTGTTTTGAGTTTTTAATGTTATCATTTTAATCTATCTTGTAAATGCTTAGCCCTTCAGTCTGTGGAAAACTAGTTTTACATAATTCAGGGACTTCAGAGTCCATATATTTGTTGTAACTTTTAAGCATAATCACGAATTAAAAGCAGTATTTGAGATTATGATCTGTTGAGTGTATCAACTGTTCTCAACTGAATTTATATCTTTTCAATACCAGTCAATGATGCTGCTTTATAACATCAGTGTTACTCAATGTTAATAGCAGTGTTTTTAGGTACTCAATGTTATATGCAAAGCAAATGATAATCTAGTTAGATTTAAATTTTTTTTATTCTTACATTTTATTGTATGAATATGCAGAATATTTTTAAACAAACTTCTTACATTTGTTTTTCCTATAATGTACTTCATTTGTCATAAAAATGAATGAGGTTATCAGTCAAGGACTGACTGCATTTTCTTAGTTTGACTGCTACTGTCACCAGTGTTTTACAAAGGGAAGGATTCCCCTTTAAGAATAGTTTGTCATTATTACTCTTTAAATACAGACAGTAATTTATCTGTCCACCCCTGCAATATCTTATGATGGAGGAAAAATCCTATTACATATCCATAATATATAGAAGGCCTTTAGTATGCACTTCAATAATTCTTATTCATTCTTTTCTCTTGTTAGTATTGAAAATTTTATTTTCAAGCCTACTTAAACAAATAAACACAGAATTACTAGAATATGTCATCTTTGAAAGGCAATAAATGTTACTTTCTTAGGAAGACTTGCAGCATACTTTTCGTCTTTCACATATTACTGTCTTTATCTGCTAACAGTGCTCGCAGTCCATGCATGAGCAACCTTTTCTCCAACTTCCCTTAGTCCTTTTCCTTACTTCATTTTCTGTAAGCATGGATTTGTTAACTGCTTGCAAGATATTTCAGTCATATTTTTATTCTGTCCATCAGAACCCAAGGAAAGGGCCTTTAGGAGACCATTTGTCTTGACAAGGAAGGAGCCTGATAAAATTGGGTTGTTTTTTGTTTTACCAGCCCACAATTTAAACACAGTCTTATTTAAAAAAAAAAAAAAAACAAACAGCATGAACCTTTTGCAAGGGTAGTCCATCCATGGTACATGAATTCAAAATGTTACATTTCTTTCTGTATCCTTACTTGTTAGATTTGGGAAAACAAATTGCATTTAATTCTCTTTAAAGAAATTGCTGATTCCCATGTAGAACATCTGAAGTATAACATTCAGGTAACATTAATTTTTGCATCACAAAACTCCTCCGAACCAGAAAATCATTTAATTGTGTTTTCAATCAGAGTTTAATATTGTCTGTTTCCATCTGTGGGCAGGGCTCCCTGCCTGCTCTGAGAGGTTTGTCCTGACTCTGGCTCTGCTGTTCAGGAGGGCAGGGTTTGCAAAGGTGGGACAGGATTCTGTGTGCAACCCAAGGGATGTGCTGAGCTCTGAGGGAATCGGTGTTTGTTGGTTTGCATTTTATGTGTCTGGCTGGAATTCTGGAGGGCTGTATGGAAGCACTGACAGAGGATTGCCTTCCCCCTTTACATGGGCAACAAAAGGCACCCAAATTAAATTCTGAGTCTTTGAAATCAATTCAAAAATATTTTATTACCTGTTGAATTTCTTTCTCTGCCATTCCTGTCTGTCTTCTTCTGTCCTTCTGATTAATAAATGACTTTGTAGTATATTTTCTAAAGGATTCAGAGGGACTGCTTGAATAAGAGTATAAGGTGCAGTGTTAATTATCCCTCTCAAATGCATTTGCATATAGGTGATACCTGAATTATACAAACAAAAACCCTTCCAGTCTCTTTTTCAGCTTCTGCAGTCACAAGCAGAATCTTGGATAACATGATTCTTTAATGTGGGTTGGGTTTTTTTTTTCCTCCTCACATCTTAATTAGGAAAGGGAAAGTATAATTGTATAAAATACAAACCAGATTTCCGTATCTGAGCAGTATTTTCTGGATTGTGCTTCTGCAACAATATTTAAGATACAAGAATGGAACAGCACATTGGCCTAAGCCTTGGAAACAGTAAGTATTATTAATGCCATGGAAATCAGCAGAACCTGAAAATTGTATTCCTTAATAATAGGATCTCTTCTCTTGCATTGGAATCTAAAAAGTTCTTTAATTCTCAAGTTTATCATTTCACATTCTTAAAGTTCATTTCTTCCCTCAATCTGAAGGTGATTTATGGTTGCTCTGTTATGGATGAAGTAGTTTCATCTTTCAACCTCACTGCATTTTCTCTAGCATTTCTATCACTTAAGACCTCAAAATAAAGGTGAGAGAAGATGAATGTGTGTATGGAAGAACTCTCAGCTGGACCCAGCCCCAGGTATCTGAAACTTTGCAGTTTCTCAAAGTTTAATGAATGTTTACTGTGCTCAACAGAGCAATTTGAAAGGTCAGATGAAAACCAAAGGTATTATTCCACCGAGCTTCATCACTGTGGCACTGCTGGTGTTGCAGCAGTGGAGCAGCAGTGTTCTGTAAGCAGAGAGTGCTTTGCTGTCCCTGGGTGATTGGCACACGTGGGGATGGACACGGGGCAGCCCTGGCACACCTGCCTGCCTGCCTGGGCTGTTCTTGCATGGCTTTTTTGAGTCTGTGTGTTCCTTTAAAGAGTCAAGACACAAACACGTTCAGATAAACGGAGTGTCACTGTAGTAGGTGGCTGTGTAAACAGCAGGCAGTGCCCTGGGTTCTGTTTGGTGCAGGACAGGCAGGGATGTGCCAGGAGCCCTCTCAGCCCGGTCTGTGGGAGCAGCTCTGGGGCACGGTGGGGGCACGAGGGTGCTGGGGGTACGAGGGAGCACTGGGGGCACAGTGGGTGCTGGGGTTACAGGGGGTGCTGGGGTTACAGTGGGTGCTGGGGTTACAGAGGGTGCGGGGGGCACAGTGGGTGCTGGGGGCAGTGCTGGGGGCACAGTGGGTGCTGGGGTTACAGGGGGTGCTGGGGGCAGTGCTGGGGGCACAGTGGGTGCTGGGGTTACAGGGGGTGCTGGGGTTACAGTGGGTGCTGGGGGCAGTGCTGGGGGCACAGTGGGTGCTGGGGTTACAGTGGGTGCTGGGGGCAATGCTGGGGGCAGTGCTGGGGTTACAGGGGGTGCTGGGGGCAGTGCTGGGGGCACAGTGGGTGCTGGGGTTACAGGGGGTGCTGAGGACAGGGGTGTACGGGGGTGCTGGGCACAGGGGTGGGTGGGGGTGCGGGGGTGCTGTTTGGGGCGCCCCTGCCCGCGCTCTCGGGCTGCAGGCTCTGCCCGCTCTCTCCCAGTGCCAGCCGAGCTTTCCCTCTCGCTGTGCCCAGCCCAGCCCAGCCCAGGCGCTGATGAGCGGAGCGGGGCCGGGCGGTGATTGATGATCCCCGGTTCTGACAGCTCCGGTGCCGACGTTCCCTGGGTATCCGATCCGGCATTAGCATGCTGACAGCTCAGCATTTAGGACATTATGGTAATTTATCCTGCATACGCTGTCACCTGCACTGTCAGAGTTTGGTTTTAATGATGGTATAACTATTTTGTTTGTTTGTACTGCATTCTTTTCATTTGGCTAATGTCTCCTCATTAGATTGCACCTAGTAAATGAGAGTAATTAAGTGTTTCCTATAGCTCAGACGCAATGATTAAGTTGCAGAGTTGGTGCTGATTATGTTTTGCCATTTATCTCTATTAATCTGAGAATAATCCAGATGATAAACACGTGTAATTTTTTAGCTAATGTTCAATAGATGAAATTTATAGCTTCTCAATGGAGCCAAACAATGTGTGTATTTTTATATGAATCCTAAGTTATTGTACTTATATTTAAACATACAATTATCTGTGCAAAGAAAAAAAAGTGGAAAATCTACTGAATGTAGAGATTCTCACTTTTAAAAATGCATTTGTGTATGGAAAATGACTACTCATAATTCACAGTTCAGTGACTGTCTTTATTCTGCTTTCTCAAATATCTACAGAGATTCCTGTGGTGATATTTGCGAGGATTTTTTCCTGCAGTTATTATCTGTATTTGTTATTATTAATTCTAGAATACAAATTGCATCTCTGGTACTGAAATGTAATTTTCATATAGATACTTCCAAATGACTCAGTTTAGAAATAAAAAAAAAAAAAAAAAACAACACTAACACATCAAATTAAGTACCTCACAGTAATTTGTAAGTCTTTAATTTAACTTTCATGCTGTAGATAGACATTGAAAAATAGCTTGAGTTATTTCTTCAACACAAAGTAGCAATAATTAATTTTGATGCAAATAGTAATGGCAACACTAGGAATACCGTGAGTTGTTTGATGATGTTCCTTTGTTTTCCTGGCTCTATGACCTTCCTAGCATATCACACTGCGATGTGCTATTTCTAAATTTATTATTTCTAAATGTATAATTTACTATTTCAATATATATACCTTGAGAAAGTCAGACATCATAGTTCCATAATTGTAGGGGGTTTATACATCAGAATTCTGACTGGGTTCAAAAGTAGCAGCTTTTGTGTGTCCCCAGTTAATAAACTGCTTCAACATGGCAGTTGGAAGAGCTGTTGAGGGACAGACTCTGGGCTAGTGTGGGGTTTCTGTTAAATGTGTATAAATAAAAGCTGGACAGTGTTTCAGGCGTGCCTCCTGCCTGGCGTTCCTGGCCAGAATGGGAACCTCTCTCTGTGGTGCTGTGTGTCCCTGGTGTCACTGTGTGTGTCCTGTGCTGTGTGTCCCTGTGGTGTCACTGTGTGTGTGTCCTGTGCTGTGTGTCCCTGGTGTCACTGTGTGTCTGTCCTGTGCTGTGTGTCCCTGGTGTCAGTGTGTGTGTCCTGTGCTGTGTGTCCCTGGTGTCACTGTGTGTGTGTCCTGTGCTGTGTGTCCTTGGTGTCACTGTGTGTGTGTCCTGTGCTGTGTGTCCCTGGTGTCACTGTGTGTGTGTCCCTGTGCTGTGTGTCCCTGGTGTCACTGTGCGTGTGTCCTGTGCTGTGTGTCCCTGGTGTCAGTGTGTGTGTGTGTCCCTGTGCTGTGTGTCCCTGGTGTCAGTGTGTGTCCTGTGCTGTGTGTCCCTGGTGTCACTGTGTGTGTGTCCTGTGCTGTGTGTCCCTGGTGTCACTGTGTGTGTGTCCTGTGCTGTGTGTCCCTGGTGTCACTGTGTGTGTGTGTCCCTGTGCTGTGTGTCCCTGGTGTCACTGTGTGTCTGTCCTGTGCTGTGTGTCCCTGGTGTCACTGTGTGTCCTGTGCTGTGTGTCCCTGGTGTCAGTGTGTGTGTGTCCTGTGCTGTGTGTCCCTGGTGTCACTGTGTGTGTGTCCTGTGCTGTGTGTCCCTGGTGTCAGTGTGTGTGTGTGTGTCCCTGTGCTGTGTGTCCCTGGTGTCACTGTGTGTGTGTCCTGTGCTGTGTGTCCCTGGTGTCACTGTGTGTCCTGTGCTGTGTGTCCCTGGTGTCACTGTGTGTGTGTCCCTGTGCTGTGTGTCCCTGGTGTCAGTGTGTGTCCTGTGCTGTGTGTCCCTGGTGTCACTGTGTGTGTGTCCTGTGCTGTGTGTCCCTGGTGTCACTGTGTGTGTGTCCTGTGCTGTGTGTCCCTGGTGTCAGTGTGTGTGTGTGTCCTGTGCTGTGTGTCCCTGGTGTCACTGTGTGTGTGTCCTGTGCTGTGTGTCCCTGGTGTCAGTGTGTGTCCTGTGCTGTGTGTCCCTGGTGTCACTGTGTGTGTGTCCTGTGCTGTGTGTCCCTGGTGTCAGTGTGTGTGTGTGTCCCTGTGCTGTGTGTCCCTGGTGTCACTGTGTGTGTGTCCTGTGCTGTGTGTCCCTGGTGTCACTGTGTGTCCTGTGCTGTGTGTCCCTGGTGTCACTGTGTGTGTGTGTCCCTGTGCTGTGTGTCCCTGCAGTGTCAGGGCTGATGCTGTGCCTGGTGTCCCTGGTGTCCCACGGCCACTGTGCTCACTGGGCATGGGCTGCAGCAAGGTTCCAAACACACGTCCCTTTGGAGGTTCCTCTGCTTTGGACCCCTGTTTCTTGCAGGACGTGTTTCTCTGAACAGCTCCTGGCCCTCTCTGGGGGTGTCTCCCTGGAAGGTTCTGAGCAGAGTTTCCTTGTGGTTCCCTGGGCTCAGAGCTCCCTGTAAGTCCCAGGCTGGCCGGTTTGCTTCAGGGTCTCGTCTCAGAGCTCCCTGTAAGCCCCGGCCTGGCCGGTTTGCTGCAGGGTCTCAGCTCAGAGCTCCCCAAAACCCCCAGGCTGGCCGGTTTGCTGCAGGGTCTCAGCTCAGAGCTCCCCAAAACCCCCAGGCTGGCCGGTTTGCTGCAGGGTCTGTGTTCAGAGCTCCCTGAAGGCCCCGGCCTGGCCGGTTTGCTGCAGGGTCTCAGCCCGTGGCCACCCCCCCAGTCCCAGCCACCTCTGCTGCTGAGGAGCTGAATCCTGGAGCCAGGCTTGGTCCAGAGAGACTATCTGCCATGCTGTGAAGCATGGTCAATAAAATCAATGAGATTTGCCATTTGTCCCTATTTCAGGTGCTCCCACCCTCACCGGCTGAGGAGGGGGACAGTGGGTTTGAGCTAAGGGGAGCAGTGGGCCCAGGGCAGATGGACTCAGAGAGCTGCAGTAAATGCTGGTGTGGCAAGGACAGCTGAAATGTGCCGGGCAGGAGAGCTCGGGGCTGATGGGCATGGCCCAGCCACAGCCCACAAATTTAAGGGATTTTCAGTTTGTGCACATTTGTTAGGCTGGCTGACTTTTCCGATATGTCTTCTGGATGAGTACACAATTATTTAAGGTTCAATTTTCATTTTTTAATACCTAAAATCACATTATTGATACAACTCAGTAGACTTCTAGCTTGAAATATATGTTAATCAGATCAAATTGTTGATCATTAGAATTTATTTGTTTCCTGAGAACATCCATTTTAAGGCATCAGCATTCTTTCTGGAAAAGCAAATACTCTGTTCTGTTTATGTGGGTCAGTCCTGGAGTAACTGCTTAATATCCCGTGTCTGGAATTCAGTTGTCTTTTCTCTTGGGTGGGTCAGGAAGGCAGTTGAAGCAGGCAGTAATGGCTGCTGGGCTTTCATTTCTTTGTGACTGGTAAATGAAACACATGCAGCCTCACCAAACTACATGACTAATGACAACCTCCAGTGGCTCCTGCAATCAAAGATTAATTTGCTTTATCAAGTTTAAAGAATAGTAGGTGATAAATCATGTCAAAAAGAAATAATCAGTGGCAGGCTGATGTTCTTTTGCACAGTGGAGGACAGGTGCAATAGAGGATTCATCTGCCATAGACTGTTAATTTTGTTCTTATGCTGATGTGTTAATTTTTATTTAGTTGATTTTTCAGTCAAATGGGATGCATTGTCAACTAATATTTTTACCTAAAATATATAGTATTGCTTTTTAGCTCTAAAATCAAACATGCTTAGAGTCTCTCACTTTCCATCAAAATATTTCCCATTTAATTCCTTTAATAATTTATGGATACATCTCTCTCCCATTGGGTTTGCTGTCTTGGAGCACAGCTTAATGTGGACAGGAATAAAAATATGCTATACGTATCTGGTGCATGCATAATATATTTCTTTTCTCTGCAGTTGATTCTTGTTTAGCCAGATCTGCTCTGCTGTTCTCTCTGCAGGAGAAGGCTGATGATGGTCCTGGAGTGGCCCTGGTGCTGCAGTGGCTCGGGGTGCTGGCCCTGGGCAGCTGAGGTTTGACCCAAGTGGGACTTGCTGCCAGCTCCTCGCACCCGCTGGTGGCACAGCACAGAGGGAATCACTTCTGATTCTCACCTAATGAAGCCATTCAGAGACTGCAGCTCTGTCCCTTATGCAATTACTGAATATAATCATCCCAATAAAATCTACACTTTAAAAAAAATCCTTTGTGGTATGACATGGCATAGCATGGCGCTGACTGACCTGCATTTATTGTGAATCCTGGTGTCCACAGAGCAAGGGCTGCAGGTGTTTGTTTTTCAAGGAAAATCCGGTGCTAACTTAGCTCTCCAGCTGCACAGTTGACTGTTGAGCATTTTCAGTCCTTATTTCAGTTAAACCATGGCCCAATAACATATTTGGCAGCAATGTTTTCTATGTGTAAGAGAATTTTAGTAAAGGAATAATGCAGATTCCATTATCTTCAGTCTCGGCTAGCAGCCTGTGTGATTTCCCAGCAATATGTGAGCCCTCTAGTGGCATTCCGAGTGCTGGAAGTGTGGCTGGCAGGGCGCAGGATGCCCTCGGAGAGCTGGGCATCCACACAGGGCGGCTCGTTCTTATCACAGTGATGGCTCTGGGAATAGATTTGGAGAACAAGGTGAGAACAGCCTGTGTTTATCTACTTTGGACCAAAGAAGAAAAATATCCCCCTCGCAATTTAAATCTAAAATTCTGTAGCTAAACTAAGACATTTCATAAATTTCCTTCAGCAGTCTTTAGGAATACAACTCCTCATAACAGCTCTTTCACCCCAGAAAAATATCTGTAGCTGTCTTCAAGTTGATAACAGATGAGTGAAGATAGGTAATAAATAATAGTATGGAAAGTCTTCTTGTTTGAACATGTTTTGCCAAAAGCACTGAATATGAAGTTGGGTGAGAGAAAGGAGAAACATTCTCTGAGGATGACTGACATACTTTACGATGATTCAGTGGAACACCTCGCGGCCAACTGTCGCTTTTGTTCACAGGTGTTCTAAAGCTGTCACACCCCGGTTCCTCTCACACAACCTAATTCATTGTTAATTGTTGAATGCTCCTTTTTACAGTATCCAGAGATGCCCCAGGAGCCACGTGGCTTCCTTAGATTCTTATGTGTTAAAAAAATGGAGTCACAACCTTAATGTCTGAAGCAGTACAACTTGGGTTCATCTGTGGATCACTTGAACTTAGGAAGGCTTGGGGCTTTTTCCACTTAGGAATAAGGTGTATTTTAGTTAAAACAAAAATGAAAATAAACATTTTCTCCAGAGCATCTGGTTCAGGTTTGTGTTAGACTTTGTCAGTGCGTGGTGTAGCATAGCAGGGTGTGATTTTCATACCTAATTGGATTAGTATAAGGCAGAACAACTGGTGCCTCTGTGTGCATGTGCACAGGAAGGAGCAGGGATAGGCTGTTTCACCCAGGCAGTGTGCAGGCTGGGGCAGTGGAGACTGTTATCTTGTCTATAACCATTTTCCATATCCTGAAATCAAATTTGCAGAACAAACAGCAGTTGTGCTTGGCTTCATATTTCATTAGATAGGCGCATCCTCATAAAATTATTTTTATTAGACCATGCAGAGATCTTTCTGACATTTACTTTTGTGTGCTTTTAGAGTAATCAAAAATGCTAGTAATGTCCAGATATGGGTCTGTTTCACATGCAGGAATATATTTTTGAAATATGCTTTTCAGACTCAAATGCACTTTTGTTAAACATCACAGGAAAGCAAACTGTATTCTTTCTTCCACTTGCCCTTCTTCTGAAGCAAGGAGGGGAATAATACCCCAAGTGTTTCAGTGTTGTGTTTCACACAGGCTTCATCTGTATCATCTTTGCTGGAAGAGTTGGTAGTTGGCATCAATTTGGATCAAAAGAACTGCAGTTAGGAAGGCCATGAGGAAGGTTCCATATTATTTCTCCAGAGCATTCTCACTACTGACGAGTTGTTTCTTGAGGCATGTAGCTCTATTGAGAAAGATGTCTTCTGGGAACAAAAGTTTTATTTCTGAAGCAGGGTTTTATATCAATTTAAGTATTAAATGATTTGTATAGATATCATCTATACAATAAAGTGGCTGATCACAAGATACGTAAAAACTTTAGTATGTAAGTCAATATAAAATCATATTATTTTAGATTTTATAAGAATGTGCACAGAATCTGATTATTTAAGTAACATTAATAGAATAGACTATCTTTGAATGAGCTCTGGACAGCACAAGTCCATTCTAGTTTAGGCATTTTCTTTAATAACCAATTTCTTCTGAATAACAGTAACATTTAGATTGTTATTTAGATATTAACGTAATCATCTCAATATATGTGCTAAACTATATGAACTAAAAATTTAGTTTAGCGATTTCTCATAAGATAGGGGTGAGTCAGCAGCACCTTTCCAGCTCACTGGGTTTCTGAGGTGCTTCAGATTCTCCAGCTGAGAGCTGCTGTGTCTGATGGCATCTGTCATCTTTGTGAGATCACCGTGTTTGCTGAAGGGGTCAGCAGAACGAACCATGTGCTTGATTAAAGACTGCTGCTGTCGGTCAGACTGAGGAGAGGCAGTGCAGGAGGCCTGGGTGCCCAGCAGAGGCTGTGGCTGCCCCGGGGGTCCTGGGGAGCCCGGGCTGTGAGGGCACTGGGCTCCGTGGGTGCTGCTGGCTGGGTGCCTGCAGCTCCCGTTTGGCTGCTCAGCATCAGCCACCCCGTCCTTGAGGGTGTTCCCTACCATGTGCCTCACTCAGCCAGGCAGTGACAGGGCCTTTATTTACTTTGCCCTGCATTTTTCTCACTTAGCCTAGTGACAGAGCCAAGGCAGGCTGTGTTTTTCTGTGCACAACTTCAGGGTGTCACCCCTTTGTTTCCAACTTCAACTTCAACGGCTGCAGTCTGAAGCTCACCACGTGTCACTGAGAATAATCACTGATCAAGGTTTTTGACCAGTTTTGATTGATTGGTTTCATTAGTTTTTATTACTTTTGTAAGCTTTTCGATAAATACTCATGTAACTGTAATTCTGCTCCCTGCTGGTCATCCAGAGTTGGATCTATTGCTGTGTTATCTCTACAGCATATTTGTGTTTGGAATTTCTTGACTAATACTATGCTCTCTCAAATTTTAGCTATATTTTTTAGTTGCCTAATTTCAGCAGAAGTTAAAGATTTGCAACTTCTCTTTAAATTATGCCTCTCAAATACTTTGTGTGCTTATAGGTCAGACCAGCTCATTCCTTTTTCCTGAGCTCTTCTTGATTTCAGTGTCCTGTGTTTTAGCTTGAACTCTTGGGTGAAATTCAGAGTTGATGAATTTTCAGTATTTGAGTATCACTGTGTTTTTATATTTTAAAACATCTGTAACTCCTCTTGAACCAAACTGTAGTTTTTAAAGGTCTGTCCTATTAAATTCTCTTTCCACTCTGCAGCGCTTTGAGGACTTCAGTTCCTCAAAGGGCCCTCCTGATACAGACACACCAGGCTTCATTCACTTGTTGTTCTTGACCATCTTAGAATTGCACCAATATTTCATCCCCACAAGTAGACAGACTAACCTGAATTAGGAAACCACAGGCTCTGCTTTGTTTGTTGCCCTGGCCACATGGTTTATTAAACCTTGTTTTTGTCTGCTTTGGATAAGGAATGTCTTTGTCTTGCTGTTTTACCACTGATGCAAAATACAAGAAAACACACTATCAAGGTAAACCTAGGATAAAGGAGTGGAAAAGTGTCTGAAAACTATTTCCCACCTCATTTTTTATCAAGCAGTGCTTGTCCAGAGTGAGAGATGTGCCCCACAGCATCTCAGTTCAGAGTGATGGATGGCTGTGGGAGGAATTCCTGGTCCTGCCATACCCTACTGACATGTCAGGGGTGTTACCTTAACATGCAACAGCAATGTCTTTAAACGGTTTTACAAGTAGGAGTTAAGATCTGCTTCCATGCTCAATTGAAGAACTGCCATTTTGGAACTACAGAGGGAAAGTTGTGTGATCAAAGCTAAACCAAAGCTTCAGGAACTGTAAAAATCATTGTGAGTGGAGGAAATAATATTTCAACTACACGTCTGAATTTTAGCTGCATGATGATATAGTGACAGTTAAAAGGAATGTAATGTTTAGGATAATGATTTATGAGACAATCAAATTGTAAGGAAGAAATTTATGAAAACATTTGAGAACATCAGCCTAAAAATAATGCAGATGGAAAGGCAAAGACAGTGCACTTCAGCGCTCTGTGCTGTCAGCAGTAAGGGTTGGACTGGCCATGGAGCAAAACTATTTAAGAGCAATTCAACAAGCTTAATAGATATGTCTAATTTAAAGCATTTCTTGGAGAGATGCATGATGAAATAAAACTGCGGGGCTTTTTTTGTTTAAATCTACTTTAACAAAGAAATGCTTTCCCAAAGCTCTGATACTTTTTTTAATTAAAAATACAAATCGTGGTTTGCATGGTATGTGCTGGAGAATTATTGTTTTATGTTACAGTAATATGTTGCAATTATTATTTAAAACCTTACTTAATTTTTAGATTCAGGTGTAAATCAGTGTTATCATGCTATAATTGAAAAATTGTGCTCACCTTTTTTTCCTGAAGGTGTCTTGAAGGGTATCAATTAAAAAGGCAATTTATTTTAAAAATACTTTCATGTGAACTACTGGTGCAAATTTTATGTTTAGTTATGTAAATCTGTAGGAAAGCCTTAAAAAATTACCTTTTGTTTAATCTGATGTGGAGCCCCTGGTTCATGCTTGTCTGTTTAATAAAGGGTCAGATTTTATTTATGTCGTTAAGTAGAACATAAATGTAGACACTTCACACGATGTACCATGTAAATGTAAGCCTTTGTAGTTACAAGTTTTTTTGTAGCTGGAGAATTGTTTTAAAAGGCATGTAATTTATTAGCTATCAGTAGCTGCTTTATTGCCTTGCCGCGCTGCAGTAATAAATAAAAGAAAGTGAGCTGATTTTACAAATGGCACACAAGGTGCACATTTTGTGAAAAAAAGTCTTTTTTTAAAGAATTGGCATTAAATCCTTTTTTGTGATGACAAAGAGGCTAAGAGTGCAAACTGTATTTTCTGTTTATCGAAAACAGAGTCTCTTTTTCTCGAGGGCATTTTTTCCTATGATCATCAAGGGATTTCAAAAGCAATAAAGTGTGGAATCATTGTTCGACTTGAACAGTATTAAAACTTAGGTTTTAATTTCAGTGAAGTAATAAGATTTGAACCTGTCTCACATTACAGCACTGTAAGGCATTTAGCAATTGTATTTTAAAGGAGGTTTTTAAAATGCAGCTCACTTGAAAGCTAACTGTCTATCGAGTAATTAATAGTTTCTCTTCAGCACAGGCTGTTGTGAATCATACTAAGAAATCTTGGTTTTGTTAATAACAAATTAAGATAATTGTAAGGAAGTTATTTCCTAATTAGTTTAAACTTAAAATCTTTTTTGTCCCTTTCTGAGATGGATTTTCAAATGAAGACAAAAATAAAAAAAAGAAAGAAAATATTGAGGTTTTCAGCATGATTTTCACCCTAGCATTAAAAAAAAAATCACTATGTTTACCTGTACATTTCAAGAAACTGTATTTCTTGGTTAGCAGCACATGTCTGTTTGCCTTTAAGCAGTGGTGAAGTATTTAATCAGTAAACATATTTTATTGCATTAATGCAATTTCTGTTTCAAAATTGCACGTTGCAGATAATTCTGCAGAGCTTCTCTCTTCTGTAGGGACACGGGGAACTGTGGGATACTGGAACTCCCTGTACTGGCTTTGGCACGGATATTCTCCGGGTCCAGACTGAAAATACTCCTTCATGTTGGTAAGTAGAATGTGGGCTGATGAGGGCATAGCCATACCCCTGCCCTGCAGCTGGAAATGCCCAGGTGAGATTTTGGGGAGGGGAGTTTGGGCACAGGTGCCTGTTCCAGCTGCCCTGGTGTTGGTGCGGGTGCTGAGAGCTCTGGCCTTCCGTGCTGGTTCTGAGCAGGAACTGCCTCCATCAGTCTCAGGTTTGTTCCTGTATTTTAGTAGATGGCCTAGACTGTAAATATTAGAGGATCTAAAATAAATCAACATATTATCCTAAGGATACAAAATGTAAGAGCTATTTGTGGCTAGGAGCCCTTGACAGATAGTTTGGCTGAGGCAGATGATTGCCCGCCTCTTGGATCTGGCTCCCATTGCTGTGCCTGCAGGCAGTGTGGTGTTATAGTTGTATATTGATGTTAGGGTTACTACTGAGTGGCTAGCAATGACAGATGTCTATAATTAGAGGCAATGCTGCCAGTATTTCAGAGGAGCCGGCCTATGTTGAACCATTATCTTATTTCTGGCTTGCCAAAGAGGGTTGTTCAAATTGCTGGTATTAGCTGTGGTGGCTGTAACACCTCTCCTTATGCCCTGGGATAAATGTGCAAAAGCACTATGTACAACCCTGGTGCAAAACCTCTTCAGAAGAAGTGATCCTGCTAAATTTCATGTGCTTAAGGCTTGATTTGGAGATGCAGAACACTTGCAGTGCTGTTATTCAGTACAATGCAATAGGTTTGGATATAGAGGTTTTAGAGCTATACTAAGTAGCTGTGATTTTTTTTCCTTGCTTTTAAGTGCCAAAGTGATGTAGATTCTTGAGTGTTAGTGTTTATTGCACATAAGTGTGCTGAGTGGGCCACTCATTTAGATACAATTCAGCATCTGAATAAAATTTAGCTGCACACTTGTAGTAGTTATGTAGGGACAAGTCAGAGTGTGGATTACTGCTATTCGATTACTGTATTTCTGGATCTTTTGGAGTGTTCTGACTGGCACAAATATAATCCTGTAACTGCACAGTAATGCTTCATTTCAATCACGAAGGATTCTAAAACAGCATTTTGGCTTATTGTTAAGCAAATCCTTGACTGCATACATGGCTTGAATTTCTGCAGTTCACTGTATAGCTCTGATGGAAAGTGCAGCCCAACACTGTGCTTCAAAAGCTAAAAATCTTCTGGAAGGTGTTCAAAAAGTAACAGCTGTTAACAGTATTTCCGTTTTCACTATAATATCTGTTCTTTAAGCCCTGAAGGGGAACACAAGAGACAGTGGAATTAAAACTCTCCAACAGTGCTTAACAAAAATGAAAGTCTAAACAAGACTATTTAAGCTAAGCATCCTTTTAACTAATGGCTAACTGAAAACCTAGCAGATAAACCCATTTCTTTTTCTTCTTCTTTGTTTTTCACGGAGAATGCTTCTCAGGCTGCATCAGTAATGAGAGCAGTCAGTTCATGGTAGGTCTTCTGTATAAGTTCAGCAGAATTGTACCTCTTTCTTTCAAGATTTTCAGAAAACATGGATTAAGAAAAGGAGAAATAAATAAATAAGTAAATGAAAGCTGAGAGGTAGTAATTGAAATAGAGATCAAATTCCATGTAAGAGAGAGTTTATTGCTGGCACCGTATAGGCATTTTATAGATCAGGAAGCAGGGAGTTCATCACTTTGGCACCCTAGACTCCTCTGAATCCTCCAACTTATGGGGAAGAACTGGGGAACAGGGCCTGGAAAACAGCCTTTGTGGGAAATGTTAATACCTCTTACTCTCAGAGCTTGTAGTGGCAGAGTATTTCAACAGACTAGGAGGGAAACAACATCCATAGCGAGGAGCCACACAGCGTGTTTACCCTTTCACCTAAAACAGAACACTTGGTTGTAATAAAAATCTCCTCATTTTTAAATGTTAGGTTGTAGTAGGTCTCTTTCAGTTGAGGATAACTTAATGCAGTACTTTAGGCTGGGTTTGGAGGTAAGACAGTAAATCATCTATATCATTTATGTAATTGGTGTGGGTGCTCTGGTTATTACGAACACAGGTAGCAGTGGGTGGGAGAGAGGCCTACATAGAAAGCAGCTGAAAATCCACTTGAGTCTTCAGAGATCCTGTCTGAATTAACTGAGGCATTTCCTTATGGCCTGTTTCTTCATTTAGAGAGTTTACTGCAATCCAGTAAAAGCTCATTCTCTTGTTTAGGCTCTGAGCTAAGAGTATTTTGAGATGTTAGCTTTTTAAGACAGCTGGTCAGGAATGGAAGTGACCAAGGTTTTCCTCTGCTAAGAAGAGGAGATAAAAGCCAGGGCTTTTGAAGCCCTCAGTTTGATCAGGAGATAAAGATGAATGATCTGGCACCCTGATAGTCCAATTAGGGGATTCAGTTCCCATTTCCTGAAGCTGACTGCAGAATGTTGAGCTGGATTTCTGCTGTGTTATACTGGAGATTTTAAGTGCTGAAAATTCAAATACCTGTGTGTTATTTTAAAACCAGGGGAAATTACAAAGTGTGTTTTGGCACTCAATACCAAGAATGCCACTTGCCACTTGCCACTTAGTTTGGAGTGTGGTGGGTGCTGGAGGCGTGTTGGTCAGGGAGGTGGGGGTAGAGCCCCGTGGCAGTCCCCCCTGCTTTGTTTGGATTCCCAAAAACACCACGGGGACAGACAGGCTCCCCTCATGTGCTCCATGTGCTCCAGCCCTGCCAGGCTGGGGTAAACGTGGTGCAGGTCTGCTTCTGCCCTCACTGCTCATGACAAAATGCTTTAATGTTGCTGTGATAGTTCTCTGCAGCGAGGCCTGGAGGGCGTCAAGGAAGTGATAATATCTGCAGCATTTACGCTGTGCCTACGGGTAATAACTTTACTGTAATTTTCTGAAGATTCATTATCCAAAATCTTAATTCATTATAATAGCCCTTATGAAAACTGTAGAAACTAACATTTTCTTGTGCTTTCTTATTTGCACAGTGTGAGAGATTCATTGCTCTGTTTTAATTTGTTTCATGGGGTGTGTTTGAGTACATTCCATACAGTGCTGTTATTGAATTTCTGTGACTGTCATTACTGAGCCATACAACCTTTAGGAACTCATATTCTGAGCTTCCCAGTTCTGTAATCTGCTTCACATTTAAGAATTGATATAATTAGCTTCTTCAGAGTTATAATGTTAGAGCTAAAAAGAGAAGACTTCCAAAGGCAAAGCAAAGTTAGACATATCCAAGGCCAAAGAGTAGGGAAGAGAAGGAAATAAAGTTCTGGTGTCATTACTGAATTATTTCTTTTTTTCTTGGTCTGTATTTACATGCAAATATTTTTCTTTATAAAACATTGCTTCCACAGTTTCATTTCTTGTCCTTTTGGGACAGTTCAAGGACCTGGGAAGTGTATGTTTATGTAACTTGGACAACTGATAGTCCAGAGAAGCTGTGTGTGCCCCTGGATCCCTGGAAGTGTCCCAGGCCAGGTTGGATAGGGCGTGGAGCAGCCTGGGAACATGTCCCTGCCCATGGCAGGGGTGGGACTGGACGGGCTTTAAAGTCCCTTCCAAACCTAATCTTGCTGTGATTCTATAAAATTTCCTGGATAATTAAAAAATTCCCTGGCACCAGAGCTTGTGAATCTGCTGTCTTCCTTCAGGGTCCTGATGCCACCAAGGTGGTTATAAGGGTACAAACAGAAAAAAGAAGGATCCCTTGATCCTTAGCTCTCACACTTGGTTCAGTATGTTTGAAATTGTGGCTGATGAGTATGGAAGGTGTTTCGCTGGTCTGTTCTTTCTCTTGGCTGCCACGGCCACTGCTGTCACCTCTGAGCACAGCAGTGCCACTGGGGGTTGGGGGCAGTGATGCCACCAGCTCCAGCTCCAATCAAAGGCCCTGGCTGGGTTCCTGGAGCTCCTGAAACATCACAGGCTGACACTGCCACTCGTGAGGGTGTTTCCCTCACGGCCACGGGTGTGTGAGGTGTGCTGGGGATGGTCTTCTCCTGCCAGCTGACGTTGTTGGCCATACATGTTTTAGTCACACAGCTTTGGACTGACATGGAAGGAATTCCCTTTTGGAGTTGTAAATCTTGCAGTTATAAGGATCTGGGACTCATTGTGTCACTGTTTTCCAGGAGTCTTGAGCCGAGGTTTTCCCACTGGAAGTTGATTCCCTGCTCCTTGCTGGAGCAGGCAGGGAGGGGCGAAGGGGGGAGCCCCATGATCTGGGGCTCTGCTGCCCTTACCCCCAGGCTCCCTGCAGGACCTAAGCAGAAGATGAGATCACCTCCACAGCTTTTTACAACCCCTTTCAGCAGGGTTTCTCTCCGCCTTTTGAATATGTAGCACAGCCTTTGTTGTTGAAGTGTGTTTTATAATTGTACGACCAAAATGCTTTATCATTAATTTTTCATAGTGTTTAGAAGTCCAGGGGCATTGCATTGCTGTGGTGGGAGGCGATTACTTTTCTATTTTTGTATGCTAATAGCATGTGCGGGTTTTGAAAATTATTTTGAAGAAGGTGTTTAAAATATCATATTTATTTTAGCTTACAATTTGCTATAGATAGGGTAGTTTTTATTGTGAGGGCTATATTCATGCTGACTTGGAATGACCCTGTCACACGTGAAAACAAATCAGATTGTTGCTGTTAATGAGCTTTTCAATTTACTATTCAGTGGATCAGATAAGTGGATTTAAGAGGTAATGATCCTGCTTAGCACTCAGGCTTGTCTGTCAGATCCTAGTAGTGTGGGAAATCCCCAGGGACAAAAGCGTTGACACAGTTCTTGATGGGATAATGGGAATCAAAGCTAATGGATGATAAAAGGAGCAGTAAGAGTTACAAGGATAATTGTGGATTAAAGCACTGCTCTTTGTCAACACTGACTGCTGTTTTAGTATTTTATTTGTTAAACTCTGATGCGGGGAGAGCCTAGTTTGACAGCAGAGCACAATGAGCTGGGCTGGCTCCCGGAGCACGAAGGAAGGCTCGGAACACACAGGGGTAGCTGCTGATGCCTCTGCATTCCTTGCTACTGTTTTTTTTTTCTTGTCATGACACCAAACGCAAAAATTCTGTAACATTGCAAAAATTGCAGCTGCTGTAGGATTTCAGCAATGCGTTGTTTAGGGAGTGGATTTTTTTTTTTAATTGGAAGGTATTATTTTTATATTTCAATATATTATTTTTGCTATGCCTAATTACTGTAAGCAATAACTTTACACTTACAGTGTGAACGTAGTATTTTGCAACATTTAAAGATTGTATTATTTTTAAATTTTTTTTATTGTCCTTTGGTTTTGCCACCAAAAACTACATTCATACAATTATAAAAGGATAATTTAGCTTACACATTAAGTTACCCTCGATTTTGTTGCGATTTCTGGTTAGAGCTGCAAGTTTACATACTCCTGACTTTAGTAAACTAAAATTTAAAGTCTTCGGGACGTGAAAATCCAATTGTTGATATTATTGTTTTCATTGTTCTTATTAACTGCCTCAGAGGTGAAGCATTGATAATTTGGTTTTTAAAGCAAGTCCCAGGATTCCATCAGGGCAGAGGGAGGCTGGTGTGGGTGCGGTGGCACAGGTGCCGAGGCTGGGATGGGATGGGATGGGCTGTGGGAAGGGAGATGGGGAAGGGAGGCGGCGGTAGATCGAGAAGGGAGATCAGGAAGGGAGCCGGCAATAGAAGGGGAAGGGGGATCGGGAAGGGAGCCGGCAGTAGATGAGGAAGGGGGATCGGGAAGGGAGCCGGGCGTGGATCAGGAAGGGGGATCGGGAAGGGAGCCGGCCGTGGATCAGGAAGGGAGCCGGCGGTAGATGGGGAAGGGAGATGAGGAAGGGAGCCGGCAGTGGATCGGGAAGGGAGCCGGCAGTAGATGGGGAAGGGAGATGGGGAATGGAGCCGGCAGTAGATGGGGAAGGGAGATGGGGAATGGAGCCGGCAGTAGATGGGGAAGGGAGATGGGGAATGGAGCCGGCAGTAGATGGGGAAGGGAGATGGGGAATGGAGCCGGCAGTAGATGGCACCAGGCGCTCACCGCTGGGAGCTGCGCTGGGCCTCTGCCCGCACCGCTGCTGCATTCCGGGATCCCTCAGCAGGCCGATGCCGGGCAGCCCGGGTGTCCCCAAGGGGACAGTGTCCCCAAGGGCTGGAGTGGCTGCAGTGACACCCCTGAGGGCTGGCCCTGCGTTCTACCCACGAAGCGCGGCTGGCGGGTGTGGGGAGGGGCCGGCACAGGCTTGGGCAGCGGCTTTGCACCATCGTCACCTTGCTGTCTCTGAAGTTGATTTAACCCTACAAAATGTTTTTATCTAAAATGAACTAAATGTTAGGATGCTAAAGCCCCCAGAGAACTTTATGGAGATTACACAGTGAGGAAGAAATAGAATTGCTGTGTCCTGTGCATTTGCAGCTGCGTGTTGCCCACAGCTGGGTCTGGCAGGCAGGGTGCTGGGACACCGGCCCTGAAATGGCTGTGCTGGACTGGAAATAAAGGGCCACATACACTGCTGCAAGCTATTGGGCTGCCTAAGCCTTTGTTCTCCTTTCAAGGACACAAAACAATGTCTGAAGAGTACCAGATTCACCAGATATTATCACCAGCAGTGCAAGAATTTGTAAGCTTAAAGACAACATTGAATGACATCCCACTGAGGACAGACTGACAAAAATGTTTTCTCCACCCCTTTCTGATTTTCTGTAATAAACCAGGGTTTTGAATAGAGACTATATTGTTGTAAGAACAACAAAGTGAGGTTAATGTGAAAATTTGCACTCCTTTGTGCGAAGAAATGTTTGTAAGAGCAAGTAAAAGCCTCAGTCCCCACATCACAGGATACCATCAGAGAGTGGATAAGCCATCTCCTATGAGTGCTGCAGCCTGCAGGGTCATAGGTTGGATGTGTAAGCACTTATGCCTGTGCTTTCCTCCTGCAGAGTCAAACTGGAGAAGGTTTTAGAATAACTGAAAATGTTGAAGGTAGTTAGTATCTATAGTATGTTACTGTTGAAATGGTAATTTCCAGGTGCATGCCAGGATGTCTGAAGTCTCGGGAATAAAAGGTGACAACCGTGTTCTGGAAACATTTATGACCAAAAATGTAAGTTTGTGCTTGGGTTCTATTGTGTATGTTGTTTGTTTTGTCTTTAACATGCTGTCAAGTTTGCTTTCTGTTAGAAAAATGTTTTCTGTGAATTTGAACTATTTGAAATAAGGGACAACCATTTTTGAAGGACCCATATCTTATTTTCTGAAGGTACTGCAAACCTCTAGTGAACAGTTGCAGCTCAGTATTTCCATCGTAACGCCTGTGTCCCCTCTCGAAATGGCTTATGGGGGTAGAGCTGAGATGTCCCAGCCTCTTGTTCAATGACAAACTGGCACAAACAGCCCCATCTCTCCCTTCTCTTTCCTGCACCCTGTATGGAATTGCCTGTAAAGTTTTGTGGCATTTCAAAGTGGGAACTGACCAAAGCAAACTAATCTTCCATTGTTTTGGGAAAGTTTTCTTGGATTGATTTTTGTCCAAGATCTGGCAAATGTTGCTATCTTAAAAATGCAGGTTCACAGAGGAGGATCCTCAGGCCTCACACTGAAGGACAAGAGGCATTATCATCACCTGTCTTCACATCTCTGGCATTTGCAGAATAACATAGTATTTGTTATTTTGGCAGAGAAGTGCTGCAGTACTCTCTCTTAAAGAATATTGCTGGACAATTACTCTGGAGAACATACCATTCCTCTACAGCTACAGCAGCTTTCCTTGGCTGCCAGCAAAATTACCAGAATTTTGGTTTTTATTACGTATGGCCTTCATGATATTTACTAGTTTCTCCTGACACAAAAAGAGTTTCATCTAAAATAATTTTTTCTCTTGAAGCAAAACAAAATGATCCCTCTGAAAAACTGTGAATATACACAAAAAAATCTGGGAGTCCCCAGGAGACAATGTGGCCTATGTGTGCCTGGAGAAAGAGAAACAAGTGTCTGACCTCTTCATTTTGCAGTGAGGGAATTGCTGTGTGTGGTCATTTGCTTGCTGTCCTCTCAATCTGGCTTACAGGACCTTTGAACACCCCCAGGAAACCTTGGCTGCTGGACACAGCTCTCTGCTGGTGTCACCAGGCTGGCTGTGACCTGCTGGGACAGTACTGATCAGGACTTGTAGTAATTAAAACAAGGTCATTTTCTGATACGACTGAAATATCTGTGGAACACAAGGCATAAACGCTTTCCTTCCTCAAACCAGAAGGCAAGTGCTGTATCTTGCCTTAGGATAACAACAGTGCCCATCCAACCCTGATATTTATCTGGAGCAGTCTTTGAAGACAGGTCAGTGGAGGGTGATGGATGGAAAAATGCTGATGGTGTTACTCAGGAGTTTTGGGAGGCAGCCCATGCCATGGAGCCTGATGGCTGGGCTGTGTTTGGTTGTTTCAGACTGCTGTGAACCTTGAACAGCTGAGGAAAAAGGAGGCAGAGGGCTCTTTTCTGGATACCACCAGTTTGCTTCTCTTGCTACTCATTGCTGCCATTGAGAGGAATTCTCTATGTTATGTTTGCCACTTGAAGGAATAGCATCCTTTAACAAGTTGTATGAGCAGCCCTACATGCATTTTGATATGATAGGGTTGTGTTTGCACAATTACTGTAAATTAAGTTTTAAAATTTTTGTTTCTTCATGTTAAATAGTTTAGTGTTAATGGGTTTTAGTGTTACATGGAAGATTTTAAAAGAAAACAAGGTATATAAAAAGCAAAAATCAGTGCTGCTTATAAGATTACACGTTGTAGTTTTATTTTTTTTCTTTGCTTGTGGCCTACTGTGTTTTCATAAAGCTCTGAGTTGTTAATTGATTAGATTGAAGATCGTATTTAACAGAATAGATGCTACCACCTGACATGGACATTCACTGAGTGGCTGTAAGAAGCAGCTGTGAATCCTAGATAAACACTGCTGTGTTTGTGGCAATGAGGGTCTTCTTCCCAGTGGTAGCATGCCAGGTGAAAACTCTGGGTGTGAAATCAGCATATTGATCTATATAATCCAAACCCAATGGTCTGCTGGAGCAATCCAGTCTGGCAGCATTCCTGGAGCTCTGTTACTGGGAATATTTCTAGCACATTTGTGGCAGCAGCAGGCAGAATCCCTGACTGGGAGCCCATTCACCTGTTCCTCCTGTGCATGGAGTGAGTGCTTTAGCCACAGGTATTTTAGAAAGCCACTGGTCTACTCTTCTGTCTTACCCCACAGATCCAGTTTTCCTTTCAGTAGGGGCCCACCTGCCTTGGTTCTTCCCTGCAGAGGTGAGGAGATGCTGAGACTGGAGGAGTTTTAGTTGCACCTGCTGCTTGAGCCTGGGCTGGAAGTACCTTGTCATTATTTTGGCTGCAATCACCTTTCCTTTTCTTCCCTTACCCTTTGTGAACCTCTTCTGGGTTTTTTTTTTTTTTTTTGTTATTATCAAAATCACATGGAAATGATTTTTCATGAGGTGGATTTACAAAATGTTTTCCCAAGTATTTCGCATTTCTGGCCATGATAAAATAAGTGTAACATGAATAAGAGGCGCATGTCCAAACATTGATGTGGGATGTCACTGTGGTGAATGCACATATGTGTCAATAGAGGGATTTTCCATGTTACAACTTTTCAGTGTGGATCTCTGAATATTTTTTGGAGCACTTACACTGAAATGGCTCCTTGAATCACAGCAAACAAAAATTCAGTACTTTTACTCATGATAGAACGTGCAGTTTTTAACTATTCACCTTTGTCCAGCTCTAATGAAAAGTATATACCCATTGCTGTCTGAGCCACCGAGAGCTTTCAGGGTAAGTGATGATAATCTATCAGAAATAATTAAAACCCGACTGTACAGAGCTTTCTTGCCTCTGTGTTTTTACTGAAATTTCAGCACCACATAAGGAACAGATTTTCAGTGTCTTTTCAAGGATTTTGGAAGCCCATTTTTCTTTACACTGTAATGGGAATTGGATAGCAACTTTGAAAGTTTTGTTTAAAATGTAGGAGTTGTTTTCCATCTTTTCTGTAATGCAACTACGCTTGTAATATCCTTAATTTGTGACCAAGACTGTTCATAAATTTACATTCCCAATTCATGTAATTCTTAGATAAGCTTAAAAGGTTTTCACTCTTTAATTATTTAACAGGCAAACAAAGCCCCAAAACAGCCACCTCAGCCAAATTTGGTGCTTTATGGCAGTCATCCCCTCTTCTGGCTGGTAGCAGCTTAACTCTTGCAACTGCTTCTTTGGCATATTCCCAGCTCCCCTGTGCATGGGGGATTCAGCAACCCATGTGTGAGCAGAAATTCCTGTGTTCCTGCAATTCCTCTGCACTGTGATGGTAAACCTGCCATTGCCTTTCAGAAAAGAGGTTCAGGGCCTCCTGGAAAGAGGATGGCTCATCTGAAATTTCATGGTTATCTCCTTTGACTCTGTAACTTTTAGTTCATCTTTTAACTCACTAAATCACTTGAGTGACAAAGATAGAGGGACCATGGCCCCTGGATTTAAGAGCTGTCTTGCTGTGATTTCTCTGAGATCTGTAAATTTTTCTGCTCTTTTATTCCTTGCTTCTCTTCCTTACATACTGGAAAACTGCTTTTTGTATTATGAGATTGAGCTCTACATCTTTAGAAGCTTTCTCAGATACTTATATAAAGTTTTGCGAATGTTTCTTAAAAAACTATATTTTATGTGTGTTTCATCTTACCTGATACTGGCAAGGCCAAACAGAAATGGGAATTTCTGTGATTGCCTGTGTTCACTCCAGAGTTCTCTCCAGCTTTTATAGTGTTGTTCCATCTTTCAGCATCCAGATACAACCCTGAACCAAAAGAACAGATGCAGACAAAAGTACCCTGAATGTTGGATGAGGAGACTTTCTTCCTTTAATTTTCCCTTCAAGCTGTCACCATGGCTTCTTGTTTTTCTTTAAATGTCTTGTAACTGAAGGATAAAGATTCTGCTCTTTTGCAAAATAGCCTTTTTATGGTTTTGATATTGGTGTCAAATCTAGGTAGTTCAAGTTCCTTTCTATTGCTTTGTATGGTATATACTTGTTAAGGATTTAATGCAACTATAAACATCTCCAGAACTCTCCATAGTAGGGATAAACTGTGAATTATGGATTTGCTTGAAGGGGCTATTTCTTTAGGGCAATCTGAACCCATATAGCTCTTCATAGAGATTTTATAAAGTAAATCAATGTCCATCTGTAAATTTAAATTGAGGAATTGCTTTGGTAATTGCATTGTTATGTGTATTTTCCTGAGCAAATAATACTAAACATTTAGATGCTTGAAACTCTGTTGAGCGTAAAACTTCCTGAAAAAAATAGTTTATGTGTTGTATACATTCCGTAGCCTGTGACTCTGTAAATTCAATAATCAGTGCTGATTTTAAGGTGTTTTCCATCTCTTCTTCAGGTTCTCTTCTCTCAAAACTGAAATCCTACTGCATCACAGTATAAATAGCTGGTGCTGATGATGTCTCTTACTTCACAGTCTGTCATCAATGGATGTGCCAGCTGAAAGTGAGAATCATGGTGCACATTCCACAGCCAGGGAAAGTGAGCAGACAAAGCTGGGCTGCCTCATTTCCCTGACACCTTGGGGCACACCTGGCTCCCAGGGCAGTGGGCACAGCACACCCTGGCAGAGTCCTGGGGGGTTTGGACAATGCTCTCAGTCACGGGATGTGACTTTTGGGGATGTTCTGTCCAGGACTTGGACTCAGTGATCCTGTGGTCCCTTCTGTGATTCTGTGGGTTTGATGTCATGGTCAGGAATAGGTGCCAGGGCTCCCAAGCCAGGAGATCATGGGGCCCTTTTTTTTGAGCAGGCTGGTATCCAAATGCAGGGTGTTAGAGAATGGACCAAGCTCTGCTCACTGGTGCCAAAATCAGGACAAGAGTCAATAGGCACAAACGGATTCCCAGGAGTTCCACCTGCCCAGGGGGCAGAACTTCGATGTGCAGGGGCTGTGCAGTGTCCCTGCCTGGAGACATTGCAGAGCTGTGAGCACACCCTGCTGTGCCCTGAGCTCTGGCATGGCCCTGCTGGGGCACGAGGTGACACAGCTGAGCCCTGGGGTCCCTCAGCCTGACCCACTCTGGGATTCTGTAACCTCACTAGAAAAATTACATTCCTACAATTCACTGGCAGCAGTTTTCCACTTCCATCCCAAGGCCAATGCCACCTCTTCCCCTCCTGCTGGGTGGAGCAGGTGAGCACAGGAGGTTCCCTCCCAGCTCCCTGGGGTCCTGCAGCTGTGCAGGTTCTGCAGCTGTGCAGGTCCTGCCTCTGCCCCACCTCTCACCCTGAACCTGCTGAAGGCAGTGGGGCTGCAGGGTGTCAAAGGCACTTGACATGTCTTTTCATTCCTGGTTTGGGGTTCCTCAGTGTCACTGATGAAGCAATCGTGACTTTTCATGTGCATTTTCATCTGGGTTCAGATATTTTTGTGAAATTTTTGTCCAGTCATGGATGCTAACTTGCTCTCTGTTGGAGCCTTTTGTAGCTTATTCTAATTAATATTCACTTACCATAAGTTGCAGAAGAATGTTTGTTCCTGGAGTGTTCAGTCAGACAAGCAAGAAGATAGAAAAAAAACCAAAAAACCCTGGTAGCAGTGTTTGATATGACACAATATTTAAAGGTGTATGACAGATAATAAACCACCAGGGCTCACGAAAGCAACTTTTCAGTAATTTTCTAGAGGGGGTTGTTACACAAACAGAGGGGAAGGCACCTGGAATATGACAATTGGTATCATTTTATTTCTCCATAGAACTCTAATACTGTAGGAATAATTTTAATATATTTCCTTGGGTTGAAAGATGAGTGTGGGTTTTCACATTCCATAAGTGAATTTTGTTTAATGAAAACCATACAAGGTGTACTTCCATATGCTGACTTGAAATACCATTAAGCAGCTAACTTGATATTTTAAATATGCATGTGTTTATTTTCTCATGGCATCACAGAAATCAGACTGGAAAGGACTTGAAACATTGCTAAGGAATTCAACAGAACCAGAATGAGAGACATTTATTTCATTAACAAGATTTATGAAGGAACTAATGAGCTCTCTCCTCTTTTCTACTGGATACTTATTGCTTCTGTAGGGTTCAGAACACTTTCAGAATCCCCATGAAATGTAGCTCAGGGCCCGTGACTGCGGGTGCTTGCCTTGTTATTCCTGTGCTTCCCGACAGAATCACCTCACATTGCTGCACAGCCAGCAAGCATTCAGCATCTCCTGCTGTCTTCTGGAGGCTTGGAAAGGAATGGATTCTCATGGGAGCTCTCCAGAAGAAGGGTCAAGATACCCTGTTGGTGCAAATAATCCTTTCCAAGGCTGAGAAGTCAGGGTAGCTTTCAGATTGCTCACATTATATTTGCAATAAATGAGTTTCTGCTCGTGAAATAGACGCAATAATATCAGGACCTAGAAAGGATGAAAAAGGAGATATTTAATAGTCTAAGTTCTCTTGAAGATAGGCATTGGGGTTTTTCTTTGCAGAAACTGGAAAACTGTTGTGAGAGCGGTTTCAGACCCTGCTGTGTGCTCAGGCTGTCCAGCAGCACTGTCCTCTTCTTTTAAATGAATAAACTTCTTTATCAGCAGTGTAAAGTGTTGAAAGACCAGCAAAAAGAGAGATCAGCTGAAGAAACAAATACCCCCAATGAGTTCCATTAGAATGATTCCAGGAGGAACTCTGAGAATGGTTGCTCTGCTGCTTGGAGGGGTGGGGTTGAGCCCAGGCAGCTTCAATGCTGCTTCACTTCACCCTGAGCTTGTATTAGTTAAGTTTAAAATTGTGTTCCCTGGCAAACCATAAAAGATTTCAAAAGTATTAGACACCCACTTTTGTGCTGGAATTTAATATGCAACTTTTTATTGGAAAATAATCGTCCTTGTCTGGCGAAATCCACCATGCAATATTTCTGTTAGTAGGCATAATGCAATAAAGACAGGGAGGGCTATTTATCACTACAAATTTTGAGGATTTCAGGATTCTTTTTATTATTTTAATATATTTCTTTGGTATTAAATCAGAAAAATGATAAATTACACCTGTCGAGGCTGTTTTTCCTTTTTCCCAGAATATGATGTACAACCTAATTTCACTGGTCATTTTGGCTTTTAAAGATATGTATTTTTTCCTATTAAAAACTCTACCAATAGGGTTTTTTTTAATAATAATACTGAAGTACTTTTTATTTCAAACATACGAAGTAGTTTATAACTACTTCCTGGCATTGCAAACTTTGGCCTTTTCACGTTATATTTGGAGTTTTTTTAAAGGCTTTAAGTATATATTACTTTGAAAGAAATAGTGTATTGTTAAGATGCTAGATCCAGTGGATCAATTTTCAGTATTTGAAATAGATTAAATTGTGGCTCTTCTGAAAGGTTAAAGTAATAATTTATTTCATTTCAGTACTTTCCTGTACACCAGTCAGCTTTTACACAGTCTCAGAAGTTGGTATTTTTCTTTTTTGATGTGTATTATAATCTTTTTCTAAAGGATAAAGTAGAATTAAAAGCAAACCATAATTTCAGCAACACCACTACTGAAAAAAAGGAAGAAAAACCATAAGAAGGTATCAACAAAGGCAACAAATGATTAGGGTTAGTATCAGGGTTTCCATTACTTTCACAATTATCCCAGGTTTGCATATTTCGAAATATATTAGTCCAATTTGATTTCAAAGCTCAGTTATTTGAATTATAAATCATTATGTCCCTCCTAGCTGATCAGTTGTGAAATATCTTTGAATTCATTTACATAATGGAATATGTTAGTCTTTCCTTTATGTTTGTGAAGCCAAGTGCTCTCTCATACATGTTTAGTTCTTTCTGATAATTAACTTTTCCACTCTCTGTTTTTGTAGCAAAATAACTGCAGTTTTATTATCACTGTGTGTGTAACTTAGACTGAAATAATTTTAGTCTCTCAAATGTTCTCAGTCCCTGTGTTTGTTAGCCTCATGTTATTAAAGACTCTGCCCTATAATTGGGGGGAACCAACTATGAAGCTTTGCAAAATAAAACCCTGTTGGATGTTATAGATTGGCAGAGAAACAACCCTTAAAACTAAGTTAGGAGATTTTCCAATAGCTGGCAGCTATAAAACCTATTCTTACAATGTTACCTGTTTCAAAAAGAGTTTAATCTACTTAAAATTGAAAGGAAAATTGTTTATTCTTATAAAAGTTAGCGAAGTCTTTGGTCAGTGATGTGCAGGGATGCACAGTGAAAGCACTCAGAAGAGCCCAGTGGCAGCAGTGAGTGTGCTGGGGGTTTGTGGAGCATCTGTGAGTTCTGGGTGTTCTGGGACACAGTGCCAAAGACCTTGCTGAAGTCAAAGTAATCAACCTCCACGGCTCTGTTTCAGCTTTGGTGAAGTGTTTGACATGGCTTAGTATGGATGGGATGTATTTTTATCTCTTGTAACTGAAACAAGTGAGATAAAAGTAAGTGGGTTCACGTGTCTCTTTTGTGTCTAGAATATATACCATGAAACGTAATTGCTTTAATTAATAACAGATGACAGTCTTTAATGTCCTAAGGAATATCTCTGTTGTATATATTTCTAGATGAAATTCAGATTGGGTTTGCCCAAAGTCCATCAGACCCTTTGCTGCCAGCAGCAGCTTTGGGACCCAGCACAAAGCCCCTCTCGCCCTGGGGTTCGGTGCAGGATGCAGCTCACAGATTTTGTCAGACCCTTCAGCAGGTTAAGGAAGTCCTTGAGCACAGATTGTACTTTGAGGGCTCTGTAACTGAGCTGACCAGTGAGCAGCAGTAAGTTATTGAATGTATTTCCTTTGCTTTAAGAAAAATCTGGAAAGGCCTGTATTAGAGCAGAGCAGTTCAGGTTACAAAGCTGGGTATTAGGGACTGAGGAAATGGCAGGGCTTGGATTGCCAGTGCAACTGTAAATACTGGCATTGTTACAGAGCAGTTTTAATTGCAGGATCACAATTACTTCTCTCAGAGGATATTTGGCTCTTTCAGTTCAGAAGATGTGTCATCCTAGCTTCAAGAAAAGCTACTGCTTACTATGATTTTTTCTTTCCAGGGTGTTGTCTGAATTTGTCAGTCCCTGTGACTGCTCTTCTGGCATTTTCTGTCATTCCTACTGTTGCACTGGGGTGAGTGATCTGGTCTGGGCAGTATCCCTAAAGGTAAGGGGCTGGAATTAGGCCTGTGTTACAGATGGCTGTGTGAAGTGTGGAAACTGAACTGTAAAACTCACACTAACTCTGCACAACCAGTTTAACACACAAAAGACTCCTCCTAATTCCATTTGTCACTTACCTTCCCAGAGTTTGCCCATGAAGAGAGAAGGGAGAGAAGCCCTATAGCCAAGAGCCCTTTAAAGAACATAAATTAAATTCCTACTTTGAATTAGTCTCAAGGGGAATGAACGTGGGAGAAGCCTGCTGGCCTCATTAGGGCCTAAAGATGAGTAGGTGAGGGCTGATCCTTGTGCAGATTCCCATTTCTAAAGAGTTGTCCACAGTTACTTGTTTGGGATCACAACAAAACAAAATCAATCCAGACTTGCAGGATACCTTTCAGCTGTTGATCTCTTTCCCTTCTCACAGCATCTTGTGTCTCCTAAACTCACATATTCTGGAACAAGTGAGGCAGTTACACATAATCCCAATGCAGCCCAGGTTCATTTCCAGGGCAGCTTCATTCTTTATCCCAAATAGGTAGAGGCAGGAAAAAACAGTAAATGAACGGAAAAGATTACCATTTAAATGTCATAAACTAGACATGTGAAAGCATCTATTTTAATATTGTTGTTTTAAATTTACCATTTTCTAGCTGTTGAATCTGGATTTTCTTATGTGAATATTCTTGTAGGGCAGTGAACAAATGCTGCAGGTTAACAGAGGAAATATCAAAAGGAGAAAGATGTGAAATGTGGACATGAACCAGTCTTAGATACAAGTCGTTTGAAATCAATGATTTGTGGTGTCTGTAGCTCAGTAAAAATGTGTCCTAGCTCAGGTTTTTGTTGCTGTAGGTCCCATGAAGTTCTCATGATGTGAGATTTCTCTGTGAAAGCCTCAGAGCCTGACCCTTCTGAACACGTGCAGAGATGAGGCCTTTGCTGGTTTGTTCTGGTTTCTTTTCCTGTAGGTGAGGATGAGGATGAGTCTGAGAATTTCCTGCTCCCCCTCACAGTTTGATTTAAGGCACCACTCAAATACTCAGCAGTAGTTTTGAACAAGAAGAAACAAAGGCAGGTTTATTTCTATTGCAGGGGAAGAAACAACGTGTGGGACGAGCTGAGAGTGGGGCAAACATTCAGCAGCAGCCTGGCACCTCTGCACACCTGTGCATGTGTGTGGCTGTCTGTTCCTGAGTACATCTGTTTTACTGGGAATTCACACAGCACAGGTACAAAGGCTGTGAATACTATCCTAGATAAACTTGGTACAAAGATTTTCAAAGGCATTGGGATTTCTCCAGTGTTTTGCAGATCAGGGGACCCCATTTAAGGCTCATTTATAATCAGAGACAGATTTTTCTTCAGTGATAGATTATCTGTTCCATATTCCCCTTTTCTATGCAAGTATCCTCTTTGTGTATATTAACATATTTATTTGGGGGTATGAGGAGACATGTAACACACTTGATAAAACACTGCTGGTTTAAAGTATTTTTTTTCCAAACAAGAATTTATTATATAAATCAAGACTTTATTAAATGGCTGGGCATATATGTATAAATTGGAACGGGTCTTGAAGTATTGCACCCTTAAACTGAACCAAGTGATTAGGATAACTGATAGCTAAATAAGGTTTTTATGTGCCTGTGGGAGCCATATTAGGATTGATTTGACAAGGCAGTTCAGCTGTGGCAACAGTCATAATATCTAACACAACATTATGTTTTATTAGTAAAATCCTTAAGTGTAGCAAGCTGTTTGTGTCAAAACAACAGTATATTTTAGGGAAGAAAAAGACTTACTGGATACAAGGTGCATCATCAGGAATGATAATATATTGGAGCACTCTTGCATTAAAGAGACCTTCTTCTGCCATCACTGAATCAATAGTTAACTGCACACTGGAGTGCTCACTTCAGCTAAACAGGGTCATTTTGAAGAAATCCTAACAGTTCTTTTTAATTTGCTATTTTAAAATATGGTGGCAACTCAAATACTGCTTCATAATATTTATCTGCTTTTTTCACAAGGAAATAAACAGTTGTGCTGGAAGTATTGGTAAATAATTGGCTGCAGTATGTGGCTGGCAGTACCAGAAGATGTGCAGTTCATAGTCATTGCTTGAACTAGGTTTTTAATCGTACTAAAGGTTATTTCAACAGTTACTTAATTCTGGTTTCCTCTTTGTTGTTGCTTTATGTATTTAATTGTAATCCCTTTCCATGTATAAAATAGACTCAGTTCACCTGTCCTGGATTCACCTCTCCTGTGTTCAAGTTATAAATCCTCGAAATTAGAACAAGCAGGTCATTTGGTGACATAACCATTTCTGTAAAAACTGGATTCCTCTTGTGTGAGGATTCAATTTATTAAAATAATTTTGCCATTGTCCTGTCTGGATTGCTTGAAACTGTCTTAGTAGAGAAATTTTAATGGAGTGCCAGTGATATATTCCTAAACTAGCAAGTTCTTAACGACCCTGGAAAGTGACTGCTTGATTACACTTTAACGGTATTTGCAAATAAAATCACAAGTAATTAAGGAGAAATCTCCAGGCTTTTGAGCAAGTTTGATGCATGATAACTGCCTGATTCAGCTTCATCTAGAGTAATGCTGTGTAGACAAGAGCTACTGAGATCAATAGCAACATAATGATAGTGGCAGAATTAAGTGAGTAACCTGAGAACTGTGTCTCCACAATGCATGCAGCTGCCACCAGCCAGGGCCACACAGTGCACTCCTGCTTCCGTCCTAAATGTTCATCAAAAGACGCCCTGCAGGAAAATGGAGTTAGATGCTCTTTATTGCTGATCGTGTCTCTTGCCACATTTATCAGGGAAATTGGATTAGCAGTTGGCAGCTGCAGGTAGACAAGGTTCTGCAGTGATTAAATATGCAGCTTGGCTGCATTTGTTGTGACAGACCTTTAGTAAATTCTACTGTAAGCACCATCTGTCTAATTTGTATAAAGAAAACTTGGTGCTTTAAGCTACTGATAAAGAACTAAATGCTTTATCATAAACAAAACTTTTGCTCTAAATTATCTTAAACGCAATTTATTAGGTTAAAGCTATTTTTTCCTATCATAATAAATAAATAATACATGCAAAAGTGCTTTCAGGTACTTCATTTTGCAAGTACTGAAAACAAAAACAGTTCAGTTCTTCAATAAAATGCTTAGTATTGCAATCCATGGGGAGATGACACTGTTAAAATATCACTATGAAAATGGTCCAGGACTGCCAAATTCATTTAATTTGTGGGTTTTACTAGGACTTTTTAACTGGCTAGGGGTTTTTTTTAGGTTTTTAATATTTCTGAAATACACCACTGAAAAACAGTTGTAACAAGAGATCTTTCTTTATAAAATACATTTGTAATCATTATATCTGCATACTAAGCATATGGTTAGGTTTCCTTTTCAGGGATATCAAGTGTAATTGAAGATGGCTGAAGTCATTATGCATGTTGCTTTCCTTTTTTCTTTTTCCTTTTTTTTTTTCCTTTGTTTTGTTTTGCTACTTTCTTCTTCGTGTTTTTTATACTAATAGGAAAAACTTCCCGTATTAAAACAGTGCCTAATTTTCTCCTAAGAATGTCAAGATTTCTCCTGACAATATGGCTAAGGAATGTATTGCCTGGGCAGTTAGAATCTCAGTAGTACTTTGTTTATAGTTGTGACATCATCAGATTTGCTACAAATGCATGGAAAAGGGATCTGAAGAAAAAGCAGTTAAATAGCAACATGCTATCTTTAGCTGGTTTGTAGAAACTCCATGCTGTTAAATTATTTAAAATCGTTGATTTTCAGCTTGCACACATTAAAAGTTTTCACACTAAGTGCCAAATGTTGCAAACAGCACTTTAACAGAATGATTTTGCTTTGATCCCTGTAGCAGTTCCTGAATAATTTATCACAGGTTATTGCCTTAATTCTGGAGAGGGATAGAGCAATAAAGGCAGATGAAAACACTCCAGTTGAAACACCTTGGGGCCTGCTCATTCCTCTGACACGGCTCTTTTGTTGGAACTATTTAGAGGTTATTAAGATGTGTCTCCAGAATTAAGAGTATGCTGTAAGGATGAAGACAGCCATCTTAATTCTAAAGACAAAGCACAATGACCCTTCACCTTTTTTTCCTTTGTTGTTATTATATAGTAGAATTATGAGGGTAATATTATAGCTGCACCCAGTAGTGCCACTATAGTTAAGGGTCTGTCAGACTTTCCATTACCAGCCCTGTTTTGGGGGTGGTGGGTGTGAGCAGACTCATGTGTTTTAGATGGCCTCAGTCAGACACTTGGCACATGTTGGCAAGTCAGAGGGGCTTTTCTGGGAATATTTACATCTCCAGCTCCTTTCCCTTGAAAAAAATTCATTGAGAAACAGGCTTCAGGACTCTGAAACCAAGTACCTGAATTTATTTTAAAAATAGCTTTGTTATAATTAAATCTTAAGGAAACCTGTCACTGACATTCAGGGAAGGATATTCTGAAACAGAAATCTGCACAAAATTGCCTCATTATCAAGAAGAGGACTGTATAAACCCCCAGAATGCTGACAAGCTCTTTTTGCTGGGTTTCCTGTATTTGCTGTTCTCTTCTCCTCCTCTCACTCTTTGGGCACCGCTGGTGAGGCCATTTGCTGTCCCATTGCCCCAGGAAGGGCTGGGAAAGGAGCAGCAGCCTCAGCTCTTGCTGCCATCACTGGGAAGTTTGCAGGACACCCGGGATCCCACGGGATGGCACACAAAAAGCAGATGTAAAAGTATGTAATCTTGTTTGTCATTAATACATTTTATGCACGTAAGTACTACTTGATTACTTACAATGGACTAAAACTAGATTCTCTTGGGATTTTAGGAGATTGGGGGATAGGTTCTTACTCTGTGTGAGGTAAGAAAACATGGAATCTAGGGTGATTTTTGTTTCTATTAGAGTTTAAGGGTATTTTGTACCAGTGACTTAACTGGATCAGGATGCATCTTGGGATTGTGGAGGCTGTTCTGTGGGCTGTTTATCTGGTGCTGGCTGTGGCAGTGTGATCTCACACAACTGAGTTCTGATGGAATAATAAATCTATATCTTAGATCTTGCAGATTGAGGTAATTTATTAAGAAGTGTGGTTATGGGCTTTTTGATAACAATATCTCAATTTTAATAATAGAAAACAAAAAAATGTGGTTTATGTAGTAGTTGTTGTTCTTTCACTGGAATTTGGGGTGTCTGAAGCTGCCCAGTGTTCCTGTAGGTTTCCAGAAACCTGGGGCTGCAGTTCAAACAAAATTTGGTATCTACTTTAATTAGTCTTTTTTTAAGTCTCACAGCCAAACTGTTTCTTAAATAGATTTGCAAAAGAGCATTTTCTTAAACTATTTTTTGTGGAGACAGAATAAACCAGGTGGTGGCCTGTGGGTTGGGCTGTCCTTCTCTCGCCCCATCCCACAAAGGCACACCAAGGGAGCTCTTTGTCCCCAGCAGTGCCTGAACAAAGGTGAGTTCTTGTCTTGCCAGGGGCTGTGGTGGCTCCCCTCCTCCCGTGCCCCAGACTTGCATCGTGCAGCCTTGTAATCTCCTTTTTCTGTGGCTGGCATGGGCAAGGGAACCAAAATCAGAGTGGACTATTTCCACTCCTTGTATCTGTTGCTGCATCCCTGGCTGCCTTCAGAGAGATGTATAAATAATTGCTGCCAAGTTCTTTTCATTCTTGATGTTTTGGCCACCTTGTCTGCTGAACAGTGATTTTCTGTGCAGACAAAGCAGCACACCAAGTATGAAAATACAGATGACTATAAAGTTACAATTTTATATTGCATCTTCTCAGTATTGAACACTTCCTCTCTAGTGATTTCAGAGTCCCATTAAAGTTAATGAGAGTGGAGACCTCTGAGCATCTTTGTGAGTTCAGGCCATTTCAATGCACAACAGAAAGGAAATGCAAATATTAAAATCCTCTCAGCAACCTCAGTAGTCTTTGGTAAAGAACTCCATTTGTCCTGGGACAAATCTGTGTCTATGCCACCCAGGTCAGCCAGGCTGATGAGTCTGTATATGAAAAGTAGAAATTAGGCCTGCTCTGAGCTCACATGGAGCATTTTACAAGGCATCAGACATAATTTGTTCTTTATGTGATCAAGTAAAATGAATATGTAACTCTTATGTTTTGTATTTGTCAACACTATAAATATTGCAATGGTAGTACCAAGCAGTACATTACTGAAAACCTTGGGTTTAAAAAGGAAACTCCTTACTTTTTTCCATGGTTCTGTGATTGTTTTTTTTCCCAGACTCTGTAGAATGGTGACCTTTTTTTGTAAAAAGAAAAGTACAATCCCACCTGCAATTTAGAGAAGAATACTTATGTGTGAGTAAATCAAAAAGTTTGTTTTTGTTGTTAAAATATTTTTCCTTCACCGGTGTTTCTTATTGATGTCTATTAATTATCCTGAAAACATCCCCTTGGTAGGGGCTAATTGTCTGCACACAGCGTGGCCTGCAGGGGAGCAGGTAGGATTCTGCAGCCACACTTCATCAAAGGGCAAAAAGTGCATCTCAGAACTAATGTTAACACAGGCAGAGCTTTGCATTGTTTCCTCTAAAGTAAGAAATCATTTTTTGAAGAAAACTTACTTGGAAAATTACTTAAAAAAACCCCAAGAAAACAACAAAAGATATGTTAAAATAACAGTACAATGGGAGTCTCAATGCAGCCTTAATTGGAGTTTGTTATGAGTATCAGTTAGTCTTACACCATTCAAAATATTACAAACTTAAATTAACATTTTATTGTTATTATCCCTTTAAATATATTAATACAGGAAGCACTTTTAAGCGTTAATACATAGTGTTCATATATAATGTTTTCATTTGCATTATTCATTGTGAGAGCATATTGAATAATCCAAGGCATTTCCTAAGCATTTTCCTAATATCAGCACTAGAAAACTTGTGGAAATCTTTTTTTATCCGAGGACCTTTGTGTTTTTTCTGAAGAAAAAAAAAAAAAGCAGATTGGAGCAAGACATTTAAGCTAATGAATCAAAATCAGATATGTGCCCATTATTGGCTGATTATTGCTCCATCTGCTCAGCGCTAACGTGAAAATCAATTAGGGAGTCTGCTCCCGCTGGCAGCGGCGCTGGGCACGGAGCGGCCCCGCGGGGCGGGATCGGCGCTGGAGCCCCGCACACGGCGGGCTGGGCCGGGCTGGGCAGGGCCGGGCTGGGCTGGGCCGGGCTGGGCTGGACTGGGCAGAGCTGGGCAGGGCCGGGCTGGGCCGGGCTGGGCCGGGCTGGGCCGGGCTGGGCCGGGCCGGGCTGGACTGGGCAGAGCTGGGCAGGGCCGGGCTGGGCTGGGCAGGGCCGGGCTGGGCTGGGCCGGGCTGGGCCGGGCTGGGCCGGGCCGGGCTGGGCAGGGCAGGGCCGGGCTGGGCAGGGCTGGGCTTGGCTGGACTGGGCCGGGCAGGGCCGGGCTGGGCAGAGCTGGGCTGGGCAGAGCAAGGCTGGGCAAGGCCGGGCTGGGCCGGGCAGGGCAGGGCCGGGCTGGGCTGGGCCGGGCGGAGCAGAGCAAAGCAGAGCAGGGCGCTTTCCTCGCCCTCACACCGCCAGCCTAGAACACATCCAGGGCACTTCCTTTCCTGTAGGAGCGATGAGCGGTAGAACGGTCGGGACGGACGGAGAGCAGAGATCTCTGAACCAGCTCCTGGAACTTGGGGTTTATTGCAAAGGGCCTGGGGGCAGGGCCCTGCTTGGAGCTGCCAAACACAGCTCAGAGCAGGCCCCAGAGAAGTGAAGAGAGTGGGAAAGAGGAGGAGAGAGAGAGAGTAAAGGAGGATAAGAGGGCAATGTTCCCGTTGCAATACAACAAATCTTCTTCTGTGTTGAATATTCTGATTCTCACTAACCAATCTGGTACAATATACAAATCCTATAGCATTTACATACAGCCTATAAGAATCATTACATTACCACACTGTGTTACATTTTAAACCCTAAAACCTCCTCTTTGGGCCCCTCCTGCCAAGCTGCAGGGTCTGCTCTGACCCTTGGGTCTGTCTGCAAGCAGAGGGTGTTGTTCCATCAAAAGGGGATCACCTTCAGCAGCCACACCATTGTTTTCCAGTTGTTCAGTAACTGAGGTATTCAAACTTGCTTTCATGCCAATCTTGCATATAATTTCTATATTCTCAAAATCATAAGGCTTTCCTGTTCCACTGTTCCATCTTCCCCAACACTTCCCTTTGTACATCCCTAATGTTGTCATAGAAAAAAAACTCCAAACCCGTGTCTTTCGTTGCAAACACAATGTACCTACATTTGGTTTAACATCAAAAATGCTTAAAAACACCATACAAGTGCTATCTGGGGAGATTTCTTTCTCTGGTATGAGTCATGTCTTTAATTTAGTCAGTTACTTTCTATTTATGTCAAGTCTATTAATAGCCCAACACCTGCAGTTGTCTTGATCCAGAAGAAAATGGACTTTTGCATACAAAATCAAAACCTTTACATTGTAATTTTCTTCAATAAGTAATGATAATGAACTCTGCTTGCTTTAAATATTGTGTGCATTTTTAAACTAGCACATACAATATTGCCCCAGGGTGTTTTCTTAACCCTACAGAGAAATGCTTTGTATTTTTATAAATACAGTAGCTGTAGCTCTTTCTCAGGCACACAGTCATGTTGGAAATAAACTGCTGAAATATGTAGTGAGGGATTATGAAAATACTTGATTTATAATTTAGATCTCACAAAATTATGAAAATTAATTATGTATTTGTTTTATGGAAAAAATAACATTTAAGAACAATTACATTATCTACAAGAAACAAAGCTTTAAAAAATATTTTTATTTAAAGTCAGTTGTGAAGCTCTACTTTTCACTAATAATCTTCTTGGTTAAGAAAGGAAAATGCATCAATATTAAGTCACAAGTAGGGAATTATCCTTTCAGGACTGCCAGGCTGTACAGGAGCCCCGAAGATCTGAGCCCCTGCCATGCCTGGATGCTGGGGAGTAGGATCCTGATGGCCACTCAGAAAATCCCTGTTTAAGACCCTTACAATCCTGCAGGGATTTTGTCTGTGGAGGCTCAGTAGTAAGAAAGTAAATTCAAAACAGAAAGCAGTGTAAGCTTTATTTCTCCTAAAATCAGTGGAAGGCATTCCTTATTTTCAGTTTTAGAAGACTGGAGGGGGAAAAAAACCCACAACAACAAAAACAACAACGAGCCACCCAACTCCTGAGGCCAACTGTGAATTAGCATCTCATTTTCTAGTGGGCACCACTGGGTACATTTGTTAGTGCTATTTGTGCTTGTGTTACCCTGAAACTTCATAAAATCAGGAGCACGTGTAAAAGCAGATCAGTGCTGCTTCCATCCCAGATTGGTTTGACTTTGTTTTGCTTTGTGTACCACGAGTGTCATGCTCCTGTGCAGAACTGCAAACCTCCAGCTGTGGTAGGAGTAATCTTACCATCTTACCTCTGCTCCTCTGGAAAGAAAGGGATGCACCCATGGAGATGGCTTTCTGTGGAAGGCTCCAGGACATACAGTCCTCAGAACCCTTTCTTGATATTTAAAAATTAATTGAGTCCTTCCACTTCATGGATTAAGCTCATTTCAAATAAATAAAAACAGAATCCAACTTTTGGATTTCAGTATTCCACATTCTCAGTAACAATACGTGGACATGTAGCTTTGTGTGCAATTCAAGGCTCAGGCCTTCCCAGTTTCTTTTCCTTTGCACAGGTTCAAAATGTTTTTCTTCATCCCCTTCAGCTGTCAAGGAGAAGTGCATGGTTCTGTTCAGTGGATTTCTCCTCATTCAGACAAGTCCAGCTGCATCCAGGTATTGATCCCAAGCATTGCAGCACAATGAGCTGCTATGATCACAACTCTTATTTGCTGTAGTTAAAACAAAAAGGTAAATGGGAAAAGAAGGGAGGGTCAGGTACCAATTTTATTGTATTAAGTTTAAATATCCTTGATATTAGCATGTTTCTTTTTTAGTTTCAAATATATCATCAGAAAATGGGCTTAATAGCAAAGAAAAACTGTTTTACAAAGAGTTTTCTGTTATGTTTGAAGCCCCAGTATTTCAATATTGAAAATGGAAAACAGTATTATAAAAAAAAGTCTGTTTACTTACATTTGTCCAATTAATAAACAATACAAAGAGGCAAGAGGTAAAAGACTAAGCTTTTAATATATTTTAAGGTGATGTTTATTCTGTACTGAGTACTACCAGAAAAAGTCACTTAAAAATCATTGTTAGAAGAATGTCTTGATAAACTTTTCAAGTGATTGTAGGAAATACTTTGGGTCTAAGGCCTGTCTGTAAGAAAACAAATGACACTGGGTAATCTCTCACCTGATCACAGTGTTTAGGATTTAAGCTTTGTCCAGTAGATGGCAAAAATGAGCAGAAATGATTTCTTTGAAGTCCTTTTGGTCCATGGAAGAGAGAGGGGGAAGGCAGGGTCACTGTTGTATTTTAGCACCAGGATGGAGTTGTCTGGCTCCTGGCTCAGAGGAGCATTGCAAGTACACCAGGGCTGTGCTGGGCTGCCAAACAGGGCTGCTCTGTAGCAGCCTTGCTTATACTAATTGAGTTTCTCCAGCAAATCAGGCTCCTTGGAAAAAGGCCAAAGGCTTTTCATAATTGTATTGACAAGAAAATGAATATGATAAATGGTGTTCATTCAGCTGAGACAAGATTTATAGTTTTCCTCTGGCAAGGGATGAAGAGAAAATATTTATAATAATAGTAAAATTTGTTTTTAAGTTGTGTTAGGTGATCTCTCAAAAGACTTCATTAAAATATTTCCAAATATTTTAAGCAGCTTCAGGTGTTAAGTGTAGCATCCTCCGAAGTATCCAGTAATGAACAATAAAAAAAAAAACCAAAACAAAAAACAACACACAAACAACCAAACCAAGAAAACCAACCCCCTGGATATGAAAGTCATTTATTCTTCCTGAAATATTGATATGTCAAGCTGTCAATGACGATTGCAGTACCACAGCTTGGGAAAGTTTATTTGTCTTTTGTATTCAGAACATGTGGGCTCTGTAGTTTGTGGGTCAGGTCTGAATGAGCAGGTGTGGCCTTGGCAAACCCTGAGTACCCACAGGTAGACAGGCAAAACCTGGTTTTCCCCAACAGTGGTGATTCTCCTTAGGTATTTTAGTCTACTTCCAGGCTGCCTGGGTAAGACGTTGAGTGTTTAATCTGTTTTTTCCATACTAATACCAGAATGCAGTCTAAGGTCCTTAGCCTGGAGTCAGATGCATCCATGAAAATTCAGTTATAAGTTCAGGGAAATATCCGTATTTTTGTTTTTTCACTTAGTGTTTCTTAGTTAGGTGGGAACCCAGAGCAGTCCATTCCTGTGCTCCTCGCAGCTGATGCTTGGGTTTAAGGATTTCTGTTCTCTCTAAAAGAAAGAGGTTGCAATAAGAAAATGGGTCAGAAGAATGAAATCATTAGGTTTACTCAGAGCTGCAGTCAGCTCAGTCACACCTGATGTCTGTGGGTGAGTGCATGAAGCTGCCTATAGAAAATATCTGAGTGTACACAGACTCTGAGCTCACAGAAAAATGACCTGCCATGGACAGGGGTCATCTCATGCTCATTTCAAACTTGCAGTTGAGCTGGATACTGGGCTGGCTGATCCTGTGCTGCTCCAATTGTGGATTACTGGGACAAGCAGGACAATCTTTTCACCAAACTGACAGTGTTACATATTTGTCCAAATTCCAATCATATTTCTAACCAAATAAAACCATAAACAGTAGTAAGATGGCTTCTTCAACATTATTCTGATTTTGAAGAACTAAATTTTTGATTATGTGTTTTAACTATTCAGGTTTAGGTGCAAGCTTGAAAGAGCCAAACTGCTGCAGAGACTGAAGTTTCCTAATCACAAGAAGAGAATGCATTTCTCATGAGGCAGTAATCTCTTTGTAAGAGCAGTTATTGCCCACTTACAGGGACTTAAACTTCAGTATTGTTTTTTGCAGCTTGAATTCCTTTGAGCTTGAACTGACTGCTCAGGTTAAGTTCATGCCTTAGCCAGATTCCTTGAAGCTTGTGGTTAGAAACGCTTAAAAATAATACTCTGCTTAAAACCAATTTATTCCATCTTATTGGATTTATAAAAGAAGCAATAAATTGCCAAAGCCTTTCTGTTGACCCTGACTTTTATAAAATTTGACTGTAGTTTCCAGTCTTTCCTGGTCAATGAATATGGACTCAATGCTTCAAGTTTCTGAATTAAGAAGTATCCTGGATGTATCAGCAGCCTTTGCTGCTGGCTTACATTTTGCTTGGAGGGTTTGCTGTCAATTTACTCTCCTTGCCATGAAATCTGAAAAGGTGATTGCTTTCTATGCCATGAAGTTGCACAGTGAGGCTGTGCAGCGTGGCAGCCTCTCCCTGCAGTGCCATGGGGGTGCTCACAAGGCCGAGGAATGGGGATGGCTTAGGAGAAGCTGTAACACAGCTCAGTTCTGTAGCTTACCTGGCATCTGCTGCATTTGGAGAATGACCACCCTCTCCTGAGAGTGAGCTGTATTGGAAGTTTACCTCTAAAAATGCAGCTGCCTTTAGTGAGCTTTCAGAGGTATGAGATGATGTGGGTCATCTGCGCCCTTTGAGAATATCTTGGGTAAGTGAGATTTGAATTTAAATCCCAGTTTATTGCTAGACAGCTCTCCATGGTGTGCTTAACTTGTTTGTTGGATTCCAAACGTGAGGAACTCCATAAAGGAGAGAGAAGCAAGGTCTAAAGTACATTTATCATGTCAGCCTCTTCCCCTGTATAGCTCAGCTGCAGAGCCTGGGGCAGGTGGCTGCAGGACGCAGCAGTGTGGAGCTGCCTCAGGCAGCAGCAGTCCATCCATCCATCCATCCATCCATCCATCCATCCATCCATCCATCCATCCATCCCTCCATCAATCCATCCATCCATCCATCCATCCATCCATCCATCCATCCATCCCTCCATCAATCCATCCATCCATCCATCCATCCATCCATCCATCCATCCATCCCTCCATCAATCCATCCATCCATCCATCCATCCATCCATCCATCCATCCATCATCCATCCATCCATCCATCCATCCATCCATCCATCCCTCCATCCATCCATCCATCCATCCCTTCATCCATCCATCCATCCATCCATCCATCCATCCATCCATCCATCCATCCATCCCTCCATCCATCCATCCATCCCTCCATCCATCCATCCATCCATCCATCCATCCATCCATCCATCCATCCATCCATCCCTCCATCCATCCATCCATCCATCCCTCCATCCATCCATCCCTCCATCCATCCATCCATCCATCCATCCATCCATCCATCCATCCATCCATCCCTCCATCCATCCATCCATCCATCCATCCATCCATCCCTCCATCCATCCATCCATCCATCCATCCATCCATCCATCCGTCCGTCCATCTGTCCATGCAGTGCTGCCGTTGATTGGCAGGGCTGTGGCTGGGCTTCATCTCCACCCCAGAGCAGAGCTGGGGCTGCATGGCCTGGAGGTGTGAAACCCTTCCTGTATGTATATATATGTAAATCCATTGAATTGTACTGTGTGATCAGCAAATGTGTGTGTTTCTTTCTTTCTTTCTTTTAGAAGTGAATCCATTGTTGTGTTCAGCTCTGATGAAGATCTGAATATTTTTCTGTTATTTTTAAAATCACAGCATTTAAGTGTTGATGGATCATCTCCAAACAGAATTCTTCCCTTCAGAGAAACCAGGAAAGTGATGTGTCCGTTGGTAGGTATTCATTAATGGTTCCTCTGCAGTGTAATCCTTTGCCTGGCTTGTGATGTACAAGTTCTGTGAGTTGTTACTGCTGAGCAGGGCTGGATTTGGGGAATGCCCAGCAGGACTGGGAGGTGCTGCAGCCAGAGCCACCTTGGCAGTGCAGGGCTCAGGCCTTGGGAGCTCTTGGTCCCTGGCCTGGGGTTCGCCCATCTACCAGGGCTGCTCGTGTCCCCTTCACCCCAGGGCTGCTCGTGTCCCCTTCACCCCAGGGCTGCTCGTGTCCCTTCACCCCAGGGCTGCTCATGTCCCTTCACCCCAGGGCTGCTCGTGTCCCTTCACCCCAGGGCTGCTCATGTCCCTTTACCCCAGGGCTGCTCGTGTCCCTTCACCCCAGGGCTGCTCGTGTCCCCTTTACCCCAGGGCTGCTCGTGTCCCCTTTAACCCAAGGCTCTCTGGCAGCTGCAGATGTGTTCCAGATGTGTTCCAGCAAAGATGCACCTACTCATGAGGTGTTTGGTCCAGGCTGATTGATAGGTGTGGGATGATTTTATGGATTCAAATTATATTCCAGCTCTTCCAAAACATAACAGCTCTACCCTAGAGCACTGTTAAAAGTGTTTATAATAAGTTGCTCCATTTTACTACTGCCACTCATGCCTGCAACTGCAACAGGTCTCTGACACTAGCAGTTGGTATTACACCCCAACTGACATTGCAGATGATTTTGCTTTCTCAATATTTAGAAAGGAACATTACCAAGTTTTTGTAGAGAAACCCCATTTGTAGTTTGTGTAAACTGGAAAAGCCATTAATGACTTGTTTCATTTAAAGAAAGAAAATTGGCCCATCAAAGTTGCTTTTATTGCATTCATTCAGACTGATTTTGGGGTCTGGAAATTGTTTGTTACATGGCTGCCTTTATAAAAAACTTCAAATGTGATGTTCCATTTGATCTGTCAGACATGGAAACAGTATCTGTGCAATGCCTAAAGCATTTATTTGTAACAGAAAAAAATACACACAAGTAACTTTCAGTTTTTGCAAAATAATTTTTGTTTCTTTTGCAAATGTACTGTGTTGTAAGTGACCAAATTTTTTCAGCTGTGTTCTTAAGTAAATTTCTTAAAATTATTAAGCAAAATAAAAACAATCTTTGAAAATGTGTGAAAGATAAAAGGCAAATCTTTAGCTGATCTAAAAAAATATAAAGTGTAGTCGTGATGATGATTCAGCCCTATTTGTCTTATGGTACCTGATCCCACTGCAATCATATTTTCCTTTTTAATTTTTTATTTTAATTTATTTCCATCAGCATTTACCATCCTTTCTGCACTTAGGAAAAACATAACCATATTATTGGGCATCCATTCAGCTCAGTTGTTGGCATCAAGTTTCTAAACCTTGCTGAGTAAACCACACGAGTTGTTTTCAACCTGCTTCATTCCTAATTCATGCCCAAAAAATCCCCAAAAACCTTTGTAAAGAAACCTTCTGTTTTCAATCGCAGCTTTTATAGTGTGTATGCAGTTGATAAAATTTCCAGCCCTAAGGTATTGGTAGCTCTTACACATAAGGACCAGACAGCATTTTCTGACTCATGCTGGGATTTAATTGTGCAGTGGGAAAGGGAATCTGAGCCCAGTGCAGATCTGGGAGCAAAAACTGAGCACTAGAGCCGTGGGGCGTCTGGGAGCTGTGTCCAGAGTCTGATCACCCTCTTTGCTAAATTGTGGGAGAGATCCTTAGGACTGTGTGGCATCTCCTCAGAGGTGTTCCCCACAGAAAAGGGGAGGTGAGCAGAGAATCAGACTGGGCTGGATTGGAGGGACCTGCTAAAGGTCACTGAGTACATCCCCTGCAATGGGCAGGGGTATCTTCTGTCCCCAAGAGCTTTCTCCTGTGTTCTCTTCCATGTATTTCATAACTGCTTTCCTAGGGAAGGATGACATTTCACCCAGCACAGGTTTAAGAGTACTGTGCTTAATCTCCTCCAGAAGAAACATTTAAAATCACCCATCAGCTAAAAGCAGAGGAAAAATGGAGATGTGGGAAAGAGCCTCCCCCAGTGTCTGTGGAGTTTATTTTGCTTTTAAGCACATGCATGTGAACATCAGGGTCCCATCAGTGATCCCTCCAGCACTCAGGTGTGATTTAAGAGGAACTGTGCGGCTTTGCTGTTGGGTGAGTGACTGCCAGGATTTATTCTGGCCAGAGCCCACTCTTGGGAATCCACCCCAGGATTTATTCCCACACGAGCCCTGCCCATGTGGGAGCAGGGATTTCACAGGATGCAGCTGGCACAGCTGGACAGCACAGCCTGGCCATCACCCTGCTGGGCTCTGGGCATGGAGTGAGCCTCACTCAGCCCCATTTCACACTGCTCTGGGAAGGTTTCCCTGCCCACTGTAAATATTTCAAGATACTACAACTGATCATCACTGAATAATGGCTGTCGGGATTTTTAGCTTTTGTCACCAAGTGGTAGTTTCTGAGATTTCTGTTCCAGTGTGCAGAAAGATGTAACTTCTGGAAATGTGCTTCATTAATGAAGTAAAATCTTTTGAACTTACAAATTCTTATGAAAGTACTGATGTAAAGGAATTCTGCATTATTTTCCAATGCCTTCCTGAAAATCTTAATAGTTTTAACAAAAACTGTAATCCATAATAGTCTATGATCTTTTAAAGTGTATTTGTCTTTTCAGCCTGTGTAATCTTGGCAGACATCTGGGGAAAAACAAACAAGTAAACCAAGTGATGATCGTAAAATTCACTTTGGGTTCTTGAACAGTGTTTCCAGACCCTGAATTTTCCAATTCTGAAAAATTGTGTGATTTGCATAAAAGAATAAACTCATACATGCCTTCTAATCCTGGGGTTCAGTTTTCAAGTTTTCTTCTGTACCATTCTTCCAAGTAACTTAAAATCACAAAAATAGTTGAGATTCTCTCACTCAGCATGATTTTATGATTGAAGTATTCGAAAAAAATAAGAGATGCACAGCAAATGTCAGGAGATGACAGACAGAATGTGCTCATTTATCTTACCAAGTCAGCCAGACCTCTTGTGTGTGTCTGCAGCTTATGGTGAGCTCCTCAGAGCTGATCAAAGACACATTTTAACTCAAGTTAGATTTGACTGAAATGTATATTACAATAATTTCCTTTTTAAACTGGGAGAAACACAAGATGATGGCATGAAGCAGAGGGGGAAATAGAAGCGAGCATCTCCTTCTTTCCTCACACTGTCCTTTGCAGGAAGGTGCTTCCTTTCAGTCTCTTTGTCAATTAATCCACTGACTGAGAGGATTGCCATAAACTCTGCTCAGGCTCCTCTCATCCCTGTGAAGTTCTATTTTCCTCCACCTGGAGCCCTGGTAAACCCTTGTCTGAGCACCTGGCTTCCAGCTGTGGGGCTCTCCCCTCTCCTCCTTGCTATGCCCTTGACACTGAGTTTCTGTCTCTGGCTCTGTAGGGAAAGACTTGGTCCCTCTGCACAGACAGGAGCTCAGCCTGGCTGCTCCTTTTTCTGAGAAGAACAGAACATAAAGCAATAAAAAAATATGGCTTCATGGTATTGTGCTTCCATTGGTAAGTGAAATTTAAATTTGTTTTAGAACAGGATTTTTCCTCCTCTTTCATATGCAATGATACACAGAAAATGCATGTAAAGGTATTGTTTTCAGGAATTTCATTTGCACCAAATGAAACACAAAAATTTCTGGTTAAGTCCTAGGTCAACTGGGAGTTTTCTTGCTATGTAAACCTACAGGTATATAAAAATGGGATCTGAGATACACCTCTGTCCAGTCAACACTTTGACAAGGAATTAGTGACAATGAAGTGAGGTGCATCAGGTGATTCTTCTCACCCACGGTGGTGATTGCTGACATCATGTGTGTTCTTCCTGAGCGTGGACTACACCAATCAAGGCAGTTTTGGGTAACACAGAGATACTTCACACATATGGCATTCTTCAGGTGATGCAAATCAGCTAAAATTTATATGTGGCTTTGTTCTGTGTGGGTCCTGTACTGTTGTGTGCAGGAAATAAGTGTGGAAATGACTGAAACAAACATTGGTCATCCAGTGTGTTGCTTTCTTTCTTTCTGTCTTCAGTTTAACCCGTTTGTGATGTCTATTTGTGTCTGAATGATCCCTCCATTTCATTTCTCTAAGAGCTGTAAGGTGTGTGCTTGGACTGAAGAGAGAAGGGGGGAAAAAAGGGTAGAACTCTTTGGGGAGGGTGAACGTACACAAAAGCTTGTGAGTCTGGATGGTGAAATCTTTAGTATTAGACTGGAGTAGAGACTCTTTTGTCCCTAGACTGGCATATAGTGATTTCATGTGTTTGAGTGCAAAGCAGAAGACATCCCCAAATGCCTGTTTTTAAGATATGCACGTATGTTCAGTTGTCAGGGAGTAAAATTCAAAAGATGAATTTTTCTGTAGCTTTGAAGAGGAGCACCTCGGCGAGTGCTGAGTTGTGCGCACAGATCCAGCTGTGCGCTTGGGGGAGTGCTGGTGTGTCCTCTCCTGCTGCTCATTTATCACTGATCCTGTGCTGCAGACAGCTCTGAGATGCCTTTGCTAATGTGATCTGCTCAGAAGATGGGAAGCCTGGTGTAGGATGCACTTAGTCAGGCAATTATCCTTGTTGGGGCTCCACAGCTTCTTGGCAAGGGCTGTTGTGTCTTGTCCATTACGGCTGGAGCCGGTCTGAGGGAGCAATAGCGATTTAAAATAGACAGCAGAGAGACTTGAGAGGAGTTGGAATAGTGTAGTTCACCATTCTTTATCCCCAATATATTTCACTTTTAATTCTGTATGTACAGGTCTCCTTACTGTGTGTTTTTGAACTCCCAGTGGCACAGGAATGTTTCGATGCATCTTGCGGCCATCCATTTTTTGTTTTGTGGTTTCTTTACATTTTAGTAAACCTCTTCCCTTTCATTAGAAGAGGCTGACATAAAAATAATATTTTCAATATGCTGTTTTTATTTATCTACATTCTGTCATGATATACTTTGATGTAAGTTTTTAATTTTGCTTCAGCTTTCAGCTGCTGTAGCAGTTACTGCTAAGGGTCAGCAAGGAGGTTAGCCACAGTAGCACAAAACAATTTCCTGTGCTCACAGCTCAGGTAGCATTTGGATGTGGATTAAATTTTACCACATTTTCCAGTGGCCAGACACAATTATTTCTAATGAGCTTTAAATTGCTTCCAGAACATGTATTTCAAAACTTAGTGTGGTAATCCATTCAGTGTCAACTTCATAAGATAACAGGTCTTCTTCAAAATTTTGGTTAAATGGATTCTTGCAGTCTAACAGGTATTTCTCAGCAACAGCTGATCTTGGCAGTGGCGTGCTCAGTGCTCTGAGCAGCGCTGCTCTGCCCTCCTCATTCCTGGAGTGGTGGTTCCACAATATATTGTGCTGCATTTCTAACTCGTGTTTCAGAATCGCTTTCTTTCAGCAAATTTATCTTGGTGCTGGACACACTCATTGTGCTGATTTGAGAGCTTTTTTGCACATTTTGTTGTTATGGAAGCCTTAAAACACTTTTGGAAGCTCTCTCTCATCTTTATGATTCACATTTTCCTTTTCTGCTGGGCACTTCTTTGCACTGCCCAGCATTCTGAATGCTTGAAGTGTAGCTCAAGCCATCTTTATGGGCAGTGGTGAATAATAAAAATAGGAAAGGGGGAAAGGCAAAACTGGCTTTTTCTCTATAAATATGATAAGTTCTCATAACCTTTGTTTAATCTCACCAAAGTCTTCATCTAATTCAACATGTTAAAATATGATTCAGGTGCATTATTACCATCCAAAGTGTTTATTGGTTTGAAATTGGTTAGAAGAAGCCCTGCTGCAATGAACTCAGCCATAAGGAAATCATTCTGTGGTACAGCTTATCCTACGTGAAAAACACATTGACTCTCTTGTGAAAATTTAAAAGTTTAATAAAGGACAATAGGAGACAAGGACCATAAAGCAAAGGTTATTGTCGGGTGCATCTTGGCACTCAGCCAGACCACCCTGTTACCTTTGGGGATACCCCTTAAATACCTTTTCCCTTACACCAGCCTGTTGCATATTCATAGACCCTTATGCCTATCCATAAATAGTTTACATATTCCAGGAACTATTTTACATGGTCCCTTCTTGGGTCTGCCTTTTTAGAGCGTGCATGTTTCTTGGCTGTGGTTTTGGCTCCTTTATCACTTCCAGTTTGGGCCTTGGTCCACACTTTCTTCAGATGATGAGTGCTGATAGTTGGCAGATCTGTAACAGGTGTCCTCATCCTGTGTTCATTGGATGATATCCCATCCAAGCAGGCATTTTAACACAAGCATAATTCTATCAGCTATTTCACTACTATGTCCAAGCTTAATTAACAACAGGAAAATGATACCTTTATAGCAAAGTTACTTTAACATCACACATATAAAATCCATTTTAATATTTGCAAATGCCAATATTATAATGTATCTATAACATCCTGTAAAAGCAATGAAGGAGAAGAGCTGAGAGAAGCAATGAGAGAGAAGATGCTGACAACCTGCATCCAGGGGAGGGAGGGAAGGGGTGGCCATGGTCCTGGGCATGTTCCCCAGAGCCCCAGCAGCCCAGACTGCCCTTGGCTGCCTTGGAACTTCTGCACAGACACCTTTTTCTTCCAGCATCTGTGGTTGTACTGTGGAGTCTTTCAGTAAGTAGCTCATTAAATTGGCACCAAATTCAAACCTGCATTTCCACTCCAGCAGTTTCACCAATATCTTTTAAAACCGTTTCTTATTCCTATCAGAATTTTGTATCACCCCTGAGTCACAGAGAGTTCATAATTTGTGTGAGTGACATTGCCATGAAATGCAGGGCAAAACTTTGGGTTAAATGAAATTACTGAGAATTTTGAAAGCCAATGTATTTTAAGGTAGTGAGATGCAATTTCTCCCACAGCAAGAAGAAATTGGTACAAGTTGGATTTTTTCATTTGATTTTTAACTCAGCAGTAGCACAGGGACTTCAGTGATTAGTCTCTACAGAGTTGTTTTGACAGGAGCTATGAATTTCAAACACAATTTTTGAATTAAACATGTCAAAGGTCACTTTTATGTTGATTTAATTTCTTTAAATGGTTTCTTTTAACAATAGGAGTTTATAAAATTGTATTTTGGTCTTCCACTACAGGGATTATAAATGTAAGTATATCCTCAGTAGCTGAGGAGTTGTTCTTGACCTGATTCCAAGTACCTCTGTAAATTAGTTTATGTTCAGTAGTATCCATCGTGTATAAAAATATTCCCCTGAAGCTCCTGCTAAATGCTACAAGTAGTTCATTCTCTTTTTTTACCTACTCAGGCCCGGCACTGTAGTTCATATTTTGTTCAATAAATGCTGAAACACTGCTCTGCACTGGTGCCCTGATGGGGCAGGTGCGGGCAGCGGCACCGCCGGTCCCTCAGCACGGCTGCCCTCGGAACCAGCTGCTCCCACCCTTGGGCCCGTTGGAGATGGATCCATGAGCACAGGACGCTTCTCCAGCAGCCAGAGACTCAGGCTCCTCAGTGCCCCTGGGGAGGGACAGCCCCGTGTTCCCCTGCTCCCTTCCTGCACCAAATCCCTCCTGCTCATCAAGGGGTTTTAATTACAGGGAGGGGCTTTTCTGAAGCAATGAAAGTGATGGAACATCAGCAGTTGAGGATACCTCCTAGAATTCATGGTCCCAATCTAAGGGGTTCCTATGTTGTATTCATACTGTTGTTATCATATTTCTAGAGTCCCAGCTCTCGGGCTGCCACAGCTCTCAGCTGTCCTATCTTCTATCATGTCAGGGTCACCACTTGTTATCATATTTCTAGAGTCCCATACCTTCAGGGGGGTTTTACTCACGCACAGCTCTTCACAGCAGCATTGCTGCTGCTCCTCCATCAGGGCTCCTCCAAGGCTCTCCCTGACCAGCCAGCCCACCCCCCCTTTTATCCCAGTTATCTTCATTAGCCACAGCTGCCACCCAATTAAGGACATCACAGCTGCAGCCCATTTAGAACAACTAGGATTGGGGCAAGGCCACTTATACAATACCTGTATTTTAATAGGACTCCTACTATATTCCTAGGGTTTTTCCAGCTTCTTTCCTCATCACCCATTTTTTTTATCTCAGCTTGCAGTTAATTTCCATATTAAGTACATAATTGTCTTCTTGTCAACTCCTGAGCTCTTTCATTGCTTTTTACACCAAGTAGTTGAAGGACCTGTGGCTGCAGGATGTAATGCTTCAACAGCTACAAACTCAAGGCTCTTCCTTTCTGAGATCCAGAACTTTGCTTGTTTCTGAAGCCAGGTATAAGTTTGTGTTAGTAAAGTTCACATTTTCAACAGAGAATTTAATAGTGGAGAAGAGCAGCTCAGGTTAATTTCAGCACTCTTGCTTTTCTGTCTTGTTTGTGCCCTGATAATTTTACTCTTCAACAATGGTTTCCAAAACCAGTGTCTCTCTTCCCACTTGATCTCACAGACAGTTTTGTATTTAGTTTTATTGTTTTCCCCCACGGAATTTGCAGTTCATTGGTCTTCTCAATAACTAGCCCAAGACTTGTCAAAAACATTAATTCTAATTAAGATTATCTGTCTGGGATGTATTAAATAGTATACTGTAGGAAGCTAAATGGAGTTTAAGTTTTTGTAAGTGAAATCTCTTATTTATGTAAAGTATTAAAATAAATTAATATCCAGGTACACTATAAGACTTTTTCTGCTATGTTTTACTTTTCAAAGACCTTTTAGATTCTGCTCCTGTTTAGTAACAGGGATTTAACACCCTTTGGAGCTAGTTTCTGTGCAGCAACAGTGTCTGAAATGGTCTCTCTTCCCCAGTTACCCTGTGTTCCTGACTGTAGCATTTGGGATAAGAGAGGTGCTGCAGTGCCATTTACAAATGTGAAAACCATTCTGGATTCTCATTCGTAAATTAGCTTTTGTTTAATTAGGAAGGCTTGATTTTATTTTGTGATCATCTTTCCTAGCTAAATATTTGCTTTCCTCTTCCCTTCTGTAATTCTAATTTACCATTCCAGCTTCTTACAGACCTCAGTTACTTTTTAAAGGCATATTACCTGACAGTATTCCCAGTCTTTTTATTTTTTGCATCTGCTTTTCTTTTACACCCTAATGCATAAATGTCCTTGTACTTGCTAGAAGTGGTGACCAACACTAGTGTTTTAAACAGTAGCTTATGCCTTTCTACCCTACATCAGGTGACACCAAATGGGTGGTACTCCAGTGCATTAGGTGTTTGGAAACAATGATTTCCCTTTCATTTTTTTAATTGCATGATGTAAATTTGTCATTGCTGGTAACCAGTACCATTAAGAGAAAGAACTGAAATGAGGCAGGGAGATGATTTGCAGGTGGGAATTTGCTTGGATGGGAAGGAGAGCTGTGCAGAGGCTGACCCACTTTAAGGTTAGGCCTCAATATGTATTAAATGATGCTCCATCTGTGCAATCTCAGGCAAGGTTTTAGGGCATTTTTTAATTGCCTACTATAAAGTCACAACTGCATTGTCATAACTCCCTCTACCAGCGGGCAATGTTTGGGTTGTGAACCAGCACAGGTACTGCCCACTTAGCTCAGTGCTCCTTGATCCAAGCTGTCATCACAGCCAGGACAGCACGGAGAGCACAGGAGCTGAGCGTCTCAGTGTGGGCTGTAGTGCTGTTCTTAGTGAGAATCCTTTCAAAAACCTACAGCTTTGTGGTATTTTCCTCTGGTTAAAATTGCCAAGAATGATGAGTAGTAACAAAGGCAAGTCTGGTATTTGGGTTCTGTGCAGACCAGGTTTGACCAGGTCACATCCAAGGGCTCAGTTGAGTCAGGCTGCTCTGTGATGGGCAGGAGCTTTGGCTTTGCTGTGCTCTTGCACTGCTTTAGCTCACTTTCATTAATTGCCTCAGCTTTGAGAAAGACTGTCATGAAGACATACTCCCTCTGGGGTGCTGTGAAGATGAGCATTAAATTGTTACAAGGTACTAAGAAAACATGGTAATGAGACCTTGTGAGTACAGGAATCTGTACGGAGGATTGCACTGGGATCTGCTGCACGGTGGATCCAAAAGTCATTACTGCTTGTTAATAGCAACAAAAATATTTACCAGTTGCTGTTATTTTTATATTATGGACGTGGAGTTGAATTAAAAAGCCATTCCCATTGGTGACTGGTAAAACAGAGGCTTTTGAAAAGGACATGTTAGCTTTCTGAGGAATACATTTAGGGTGTGTATACGTCAGCAAGGGGCCCGAGAGACCATTCTGGTAGTGAATCAAAACCAGATTTTGCTGAGTCTGAGGCATGAGAAACTATAAAACCATGTGATGCAACTCTGCTCAGATTGAGGAATTCATGCTGATAGACCCAGTCATGGTCTGGCTGTACATCAGTGGCAGGGATTCAGAGCTTTTAATTTTAATTTTGCATACTAATTGCTTGGTGGCTTTTAAACTCTAGTCATGCTTACTTAACTGATCTTTTACATCTTTTGCATCTTTACATCTTTTACATGTTTCTTCCAAATAGTAATGAAAATAGTGGCAAAAAATAAGTTTAGATAGTGCCATCAAAACATTTTAGATTTGCAGCTGCTTAAACAAGTCAAGTCCCTTCCTTCCTTCCTTCCTTCCTTCCTTCCTTCCTTCCTTCCTTCCTTCCTTCCTTCCTTCCTTCCTTCCTTCCTTCCTTCCTTCCTTCCTTCCTTCCTTCCTTCCTTCCTTCCTTCCTTCCTTCCTTCCTTCCTTCCTTCCTTCCTTCCTTCCTTCCTTCCTTCCTTCCTTCCTTCCTTCCTTCCTTCCTTCCTTCCTTCCTTCCTTCCTTCCTTCCTTCCTTCCTTCCTTCCTTCCTTCCTTCCTTCCTTCCTTCCTTCCTTCCTTCCTTCCTTCCTTCCTTCCTTCCTTCCTTCCTTCCTTCCTTCCTTCCCTCCCTCCCTCCCTCCCTCCCTCCCTCCCTCCCATGTTATCAGATCCTCTCTCATGGGATCAGGTTCATCTGCTGAAATTCAAGGGCATTTCCATCTGTTTCTCTCCACTCAAATCTGCCTTATGTTGAAATTATGTCAGCTTTGGTGTCTTCAAGTTGAACAGGGACGATCACTTTGACAATGTACTTCAGGCCTGTGTCAAAATGCTGTTTTCAGTATCCCACAGTGACCTGCTACTAAGCAATTACTCATCTTGGGAGTTTTTATGTGAAATATGAAATAATACCACCACAGGCTTTGTATTGGTATAATGAGAGGGATCTAGAACAGCTCAAATGCAGTTTTCAGTTCACTTACCTGAATTTATTTATATAATGACATCTGAAATACAGGTATGACTGAAGTGCCATGTGAAACAAGAGCTTTTTGAGAACTCTCACTAGGCTTGTAAAAGAGAGAAATGCAATTTTTTTCTCTTTCTATACTTGCAAACCCATTTTGTTTCCTGCATGCACTGTAAAGCATCCTCATATATCCAGCTACTCTGCAATTAGTTTCAATCTGTGAATTGTCACTGCACTGTGTATTCCCCATAAACTGGGAAACTTTAAAATTAAAGTACACCATGTTCCCACTTCTCCACAGGAAAACAGCAGATCTTGCATAATATCTGCCTGAATTCAAACTGTGACTTTTTCTTTATGACACTTTCATTCAGAGCTGTCCTTGTCTTGTAGGAGGGGACAAATCCAGGGTAGTTTATTTTTGCTACATAAAGAAAGTCCATGGAAGTGGTAAGTTGCTCTCAGTTAAGTCAGTGTATGGTCTGTATAGTCAAACATGCCCAACGGGAACATTCCCATATATCCAATGCTTAATTCCCTAAACAAGAATCCTTAAGAGGAAGATGATGGTTGGATTGGACTGGTGGGCTCAAGCAGGGACCTGTGCCAGCACACAGCCTGTTGAAGGAGCTCACTGAGGCACCAAAACAAGTGTCTCTCTGAGGTGGTTTGGGTTGTGATAGATCTTGGTGAGGTTTCCTGCAGAAGGCAAGACACACCTGGAGTCCTGAACAGAGCCATCCCACTCTTCCTGCACTGGAGCTGTGGCAGATAGCAAAGCACTCGAGTGGGTTTGGAATATCCTGAGCTTATTATTTTAAACTAATAGCAAGTTATATCCAATGGTAAATTTGAAAAGTTGAAATCTACTGAAGATAAGAGAGTATTTTGTCTTTCAAAATATTCTGATTTATTGGGTAGTTTAGAATTTATAATGTCATCAAATCTGTAAGATCATTCTTCTGTCATCTATTAATACTGTTAATATTAGTCAATGGTAGTATCGGTATTTTCTATGAATGTGTACTCCTTTTTTCAGTAATATCCAAAACAAAGCCACTCTTATAACTCATTTTTTGAAGTGTCTCACCCAGGATCATATGAGTTTCATTACCTGTTTAGAAGTAACATCTTAGTCTGTATTCTGACTTCAGTATCTGAAGGACTCGCTGCAGTAGGGAGGAATTGCTTTTACTTGGCTACAGAAAGAATTTAAGTATTTAGATAGCTCAGGTTTTCAAGGCAACACATTCATGTGTATCTTCAAAAAAATAATAATATTTTAAACAATGGAAGATGTTGAATTTTGATGTTTGGAATTTGGAAGATGCTTGGATTTTGAATAGCCAAAGAATGTGACTCTTTGGTTACTGGATAAATTCTTTTAAACCTGTAGATTTTTACAGGAAGTGTTTTTATACAAGCCTGAATTTTTAAACTTATTAATGTGCCTCTCCTGGAATCGTACTTAAAACTCATGCATTTGTTATACAGAAGAAAAATATTAATGTGTGTACAGGTATCTGTGGGGTTTTGTTTTATTTGATCAGCATTGCTGTTGTGTAAATAATGCTTGTTCTGCACAGCTGTGATGTGATTTGAGGAATGTAAAGGTATCTGCCCATGGAAAAAAGAAACCAGTTACTCAGTACTTCCTGAAAACACTTCAGGGGAGAATCAGAGCCACAGAAGCACACCTGGTATGATAAAGCACAGCATCCGACTGCAGTTCACTGAATTCGCTTGCACTGTTTAATTAATGCTTTTGAACCAGATGCCTGTCCAATGTTTGGGGTTTGGGCTGGGGAGTGCTAGTCTAAAGTAATTTGGAATATGGAGAAGGAGACAGCATTTGGAGGAAGAAAAAATAAATCATGCAGTAACATTCTGGTCACCTTGGAATACTCTGCAGTTTCTGAGAGGGAAGCTGTTCAAAACCTTCGGCCAGATTTCTTGGTTAGGGCAGTTCTTGGGGGAAGGACCAGGAGCGCCCGCCGTGAGCGTGTGGAGGGAGCTGCGGCTGCCGGAGCTGCGGCTGCTGCCCGGGCCCGCGGGAGGCTCTGGCTCTGCCAAATACACCAGGCAGCGCTTCGGGAGGGGATCCTGCGCTAAATAGTGCTAAATACACCAGGCAGCGCTTCGGGAGGGGATCCTGTGCTAAATAGTGCTAAATACAGCCGGACAGCGCTTCGGGAGGGGATCCTGTGCTAAATAGTGCTAAATACACCAGGCAGCGCTTCGGGAGGGGATCCTGTGCTAATGAACCCTGACAGCGCTTCGGGAGGGGATCCTGTGCTAAACACAGCCGGACAGCGCTTCGGGAGGGGATCCTGGGATCCTCTGCTAAATAAACCAGGGCAGCTTCGGGTGGGAGCGCTGCGAGGGGAGCGGGCAGGGAAGGGCTGAGCAGCCCGAGGAGTGTTCGGGTCATTCTGCTCCAGAACAAAACCCGATGTTCCCGATATCCCGAGGGCTTTGTCACAGCGGTGATGGCCCTGCAGGTGGGGATTCTGCCTGAACCCGACCGCTGGGCCCTGCTGTCCTCCACACCTCTTCCATGGGACACACTGGTTATGTTCATTTCCATAATTCACTGGCATACCATGTTTACTTTTAACATCTTTTTGAAAAGCAAATGGAACTAACTAAAAGGGGGAGAAGAAAATGTAAAAGCTAAATAAGCTTCACTTTCAGGTGTTCTGTTTATTTTTCCCTCTCAAAAAGTGTTGATCTCTCGCTCAAGGCGGGTAGGAGGAGTAAGAAAATTGTGTCTTTCCAGTTTTAGCTTCAAACTTTTGTGGTTTTAGGCATGTGGGAGTTTAATTATCAAAAATCATTGAGTTTTTTTTTTTTTTTAGGAACACTTTAGAAAACGTATATACTCTAGAATGCCTAATATTCTGCTGAGAAAAGTAACAGCAAAAATGTTAACAGCTCACTTTTTTATCGTAAGCCCTAGATCTGCTTATCCAATGCTCTCCTTCAGTTCCTCTCAATGTCCTTACAGCACAAAAAAAGTACAAACATACAAGGCCAAAACACTGTGGAGTCTCCATCCTTGGAGATATTCCCAAATACTGGAAAAAGTCCTGAGGAACCTGTCTGGTGCTGACCCTGGTTTTAAGAGGGGGTTGGATGGACAGTGGTCTCATTTGGTTCCTGCCTCCATCTTTAGGATCCTGCTGCTCTTTTTCACTTGTTTTCATGTTAGCTCCCCAAGACATGTTTTGCTTGTGTCCACTGCCTGTGCTTACTGCCCATGATTAGTCAGCTGAAAAAGGCTTCATTTTTTTAAACTTCCATGTTGCAGTGACAAACTGATTATTTTTCCTTAATATCATGTATCAAGAATTAATATTCAAGTCAGCCATTAAATTCTTAATTTGTGTTAAAGAAATGTTATTTTCCATACTGCTGTAATGACATGTCCAGAAGAACTATTGGACAGTTTATGGCTCTTAATGTTGATTTGATTTTAATCATCTCAATAGTCTCACCTGTCACTGTATTTCCTATTTTTCTAAATGTTTTATCCCTTTTAAAATGTTGGTATTTGGGACATTATTAATTATCAGACAATGAAATTTAAATTTACTTCCTCTGTGCTATTTGGCCACATACAACCTTGTGAGTAGATTCAAGCATTGCCTTTTTCACTGAATTGTATCAGTGCCACAAGAACATCTCAGAATAGTAGGGCTCAAGGCTATAAGCCATGTGAGGGGGAATTGTGTTTTAAACTGATTAGAACATACAAGTCATTTTCAGAAATGTTTATAAAAATTAAATAGCTGTCTTTTTTATTTTAAAAATCATACACAAGGAGATCACTTCTCTTTCACAGAAAAAAAGTATGTGACATTTTTCTCCATTCCCTTTATGTATGTGAAACCTTTGAGACTATCATTGCAGTCAGCTGTAGGACAAACATTCCCCAAATTCTTTTTCCTGAGGAGTGCTCATTCTGGTGCTGAGTAAATACCTTTCTTGATTCCCCACTTTATAAGGAATATGTGTCCCTTCTGAGGCACCTCACTGCAAATCAGCTGTAATGGAAGCCCTCATCCCAGCTTTTATTGGGAGGATAAACACTGCAGCAGTTCCCTTCCAAAGTGTTTACCTGGCTTTCTCACAGCTGACTCAGTGGATCAGAGCCTTTTAAGGCATTCTGCCTGGCATTTTGTCACTAATCTCTGAAAAGCTTTTCTAATTCTCATATGATTAATAGTATAGGTTGCTATTCATTGAGGAAAAAGTAAAACATTTTTTTCTGTCTTGCTGCCTAATTTAGATGTTAAATTGCTAAATCCATTTACTTTCCAGTTTTAGTCTCAAAGGCAAATAATGCCAGTATTGAACTACAAGCAGTTGATGGACAAAGAAAATACCACTTAACTCCCTCTCCTTGCCAAACCAAAATCTTTTAATTTGCAGAGATTCAGCAATGTCATTAAACTACTGAAAAACAATTTCCTTCCAGCAGGTTGTTGTCGTATTGCTGAGACCAAAAGGCATCATCAAGTCCTCTGAGGTCTTGATGTCTCTTCTAAAAAACAATATAAGCCATTCTAAGATACATGCTCAGCCTGCAATTGAATGAGCTGATGGCTGATTGGAATTACACACATGAGGCAAAACCACACAGATAACAGAGAAGTGCAGGTAAGGCCCCAAATCTGAAATGAACACCTGCTAGCAAGGCAGAAATTGGTGCCACAGTTGCCATCCATGTCCCCTGCCCGTCCCTGTCCCCAGCTGGCCATCAGGGAGGTGCAGAGGGCTCCGTTTGCCTGACAAAGCTGCAGAAGTGCTACTGCTGCTCCCTGCTGACACACCCAGAGCTGGAGGTGGTGCCTGTGTACCCACGACCTGCTCGCTTCGTGATCCAATGATTTGTACCCAGGACATGGAGCTGAGTGGACCAGAAATGAGAAGCGTGGTTTGACTGCATTTTTACTGATTATACCGAGATTTTTCTCTGTTTCCTTTGTAATTATATCTTTATTCTGTCTTCTCACCCATTTATCTGTCCATAGCCTAGAGCTGGTAGCTCCTCGTTGCTCCTGTTTGTTCTATTTATTTGGTTGGCTTGTCTCACTAAGATTTAGTGAGAACATTGTTCTGCAAAGCACAGGGTTCCACATGCCCAAAAGAGTCATTCAAGGGAGTTTGCTTGACACTCCCTGTCTGCAATCAAAAGGAAAAATGAGCATAGGGAAGCATATTTGATATATAGTTATGGGCAAATTTAAGTAGCTCTTAACACTCCTATCAGATTCTCATGAGCAAATGATAGCGTAGACCTGTCTGCTGTCCTGCTAAAATCACTTACTGTCAAGTGTAAAATACCTACTTGCACAGTATCAGCATGTTTAGAACTACTGCTGTTTTGTAAAGTGATGATAGTGATTCACTTTGTATTATTCAATTTAAAAAGAAATAGAGTTAAGCACTGGTTAGGAAATACAGCAGAGCCCTCCTATGAAATATGTATTTTCAAATCTCTCACTTGTTGTTATTGATGGTGATTCAATTCCACCATGAATTGCATTTCTAGTTTATATGCAGGACTGTTTTGGTTAGGAATGCAACAGTACCGGGTTCTGTGGCCTTGGCTTTGTGAACACTCAGCTTTGGACTCAGCTGTGTTCCAGCAATGTCCTGCCCTCTTGTACCACTGAGTTCAGCCCTCAGAAGCTCATGGGTCCTGTGGAGACAGAGCTGAGAGGCTCCAGCTCATTTCTGTCAGCTGTTAGGTGACTCCCAGCTCCTGCTGCTGAGCCAGCTGGTTGCTTTGGGAGATCAGGCCTTAGGAGACTACTTCTTCTCTGGCTAAATGTCCCTTTAGTGTTTCCTCCAAAACACCCTTGGCAAGATGCTGTTTGGATTTAGATGGTGAAGGGTTAATAGTGTCAGCACAGAGCTCAAAGCGTTAAATAGACACAGATCAAAATACTCCAGTGTCTAGAGGGATGTGTTTAAATGAACACTGCAAGGTTGGCAGGCCTCCAAATTAGCATAGCTTAAAGAATTCAAGGTACATTTAATTGGATCCTTCTAATCCCTTTTCCCTTAGAATGAGCATTTTAACAGTTTAATTCCTTTTGCAACCCCCACATCCCCTACTCCAGTGACCCATCTAAAATAAATACTGTGAACTATAAAAGGCCTAGAGAAGTTCTTGCTGAAGCTAGTGGCAACAGGATGGAGCCCTCAACACTCCACTCATGGGGATGGGATGTTTGGAACTGCAGAGGGTATCAGGGCTGAGCTTGGCACCCAGCAGGTTCAGCTGCTGCCTGCACGAGGAGCTTCAGGGGCTGTGTTGGGATGGAGTTGGCAGCTGTGGAACAGGAGCTACAGGGTGGGGGCTGGAGGCAGCACAGGGGGCTGTGTCTGGGTGCCCAGGGAGTCCCTTGGGTGCCAGGTCAGGGAGGTGGCAGTGGGCAGGGGAAGGTGCCCCACTGTTTGCCAGAGCAAGGCAAGGGAAGAGTGCATGAGAACCACAGGCCAGGACACTGCTTTTAATGTATTTGGTACACTTTGGGCCACTTCAATTACTCATGAGTAAGTGAACTGACTGACTGGCTGTTTGTGATGACCTTTTTACTGACTTCAATGACCCTTGGTCAGTGTTTGGCACCTGACATGGACTGTAAGCTCCTTGGGGCACAGAAACACTGGGAAACCCTTCTTGAGGAAAGCCTGGAAAACAGCTCTATTGGGTTTAACCCTTTCCTCTCAGTAGGCAGATCAAACCAGAATTTTAGTTTCCAGGAATCTGCAGTCTTCTCAATGTGAAACTGCATACCAGTAAAATGTCAGCGCTCATCCTGCCAGAGGATGAGCAGCCAGTGTTCATACGGTGCTGAACGAGGCTTGCTGCAGCCACAGGATCCTTCATGTAGATATCCCACGACATGGTATAACATGAATAACCAGCTCCCCAACAGCAAAGGGGCCTTAGTAAAGCAATCTTCAAAGCTGCTCAGCCCCTCTGCCAAAATCAGACTGGGTGATTTATCATCTAGCCTAATGTCAAATAGATTAAACTTGGAGCTCTCGAAGTACTGTGAAATGTCATTATTAGTTATTTTTTTATGGAAACAATTACAAAACTGTTTCATTTTTTACACAGATACAATTGTGTCCTCCAGCTGCTGAGCTACTTTAGACTACATTGTCACCTGCTTCTTCGGGCACTAAAGACAAGAAGACTCTCAGAGGTAGAGACATTTCACAGGATGGACAGGGATTGCTCCACTTCATGCAGCAGAACCCAGAAGTTCTACACCAGGTGAATTCACGTCTTTTTTATGGGGTTTAACTATATTTCTGAATTCTCCTGGGTTTTGCGGTACTTAACACCAGGTAGCAGCGGCTGTTTAGTGACAGAACAAATCTCCCCGCTCTGGGATGCAACCCCTGAGTAGCTTCAGCTGTGTTCTCATGACAACCAAGGACTGAAGTTATTTTTTGTCACACTGAACAATGTAGGCCCTGTACTTGTCTGTACAGCATCTTACAACTGGGTGTTTCATTTTTGCTGATAAAAAAAATGTATGTGAGATCATCAATACATTTCTATAGACAAATGGGAAATAAAGTCTCTAAAGTATTTTAGGAGGAAGAAGAAAAAATTCTGGCATTGAACTACACATTTTGGTAATGAAATGTGCAAACTGAATGTCTATATGCTGTCAAGTTTGAATATTTTATTTTGCAGTAGATGATTCACTGGGATTTTTTTTTCTTTTAAAGGTAAATACAATAGAAATTAAATCTCATGCTTCTGTAAAGGAAGTGGCCTCTGTAGTGCTTAGGAGAGATTGCCCCTTCTCAACTCCCTCAGGTTTTCACAGCCCAAGTGCATTACAGAGAGACCAAGATGTTTATAGCTGCAGATCTCCACATGCCACGTGCCCTTAAATTCTCACTAAACTATTTGAAAATGCTGATTTACAGGAATCTAATGTGGTGGCAGAGCTGCCATTTAAGGAGGTGTGTTTCACAGGTCAGGAGGCTTTTAATCTAATGCAAATGACGAGTGTGATCATTTGTGTCTCCCTGCTAGCTGGGTGTCATTTGTAAAAAGCCTGGCATGCAGTCACCAGTTGTTGTTGGCATTTGCTTGCTGTTCTAATTGAAGTTGAAAAGGAACTAATGGTGGCTAATATAATCCTGGCACTATATTCCGAGAATATTAATGGTGTTTATTATTGACATCATTACCAGAATAGGATGATTCCCTTGTCATATTACAGGTTCTTATGTTTTACACGGCTGACAGGGCTTTCCTGGAAGCAGCAGTGGCGTTTGGGGCTGCTGGATTGCTCCACACTGCACCTCACGTGCAGTGATTGAAGGGGCAGAGCAGCAGGCTGGTCCATTTGTGGCAGTCCTGATGTAATACTTTGTCTGTTAATATGCAGTAATCTTTCACTTTACAGCATATGACTAGGCAGCGATCTGTCTTTATTAACTTCAGATTCTGCGGAATACGTTATATTTATTTTGAATGCCGGCTTTCACATACTCTTTTAAATATTAATGGCTGGTCTCCAGCAGTCAGCATAAATATGATTTGCATTAGCACTAGTCATATCATATTGAGTGCCTTTGATGTCAACTATTCAGGGTACTAATATCTGACATCATCTCCCGAGGTCACTGACAACTTTGACCTTTATTCTCATGCACAGTTTCTATAGTCTCAGAAGCTCTTTTGAATTGATTTGAAATTTTGACTCTTCCCTTTATGAGGCAGTAAAATTGATAATTATTCAGATGGGAACTGAGTACTGAGCAAAAAATCAATTCCACCCGCTCTCTGCTGCGTATAAAATTACTTCTGAGTCTGCCGGACTGAACGGATGGCCAAGGTAAAAGCAGCAGGCAGGAATAGTGGGGAGGATTAGCTGGACAAAACTAATAGCCTAAAGGGATGGCTTTGGAGATGAGGGAGTGTGTCGGTTGGGGGTTATTATTAGCAATGATGGGACTCATTGATCATATGTTTACATCAGGTTTCCATTGGGTTATAAATCAGCCCTGAATAGAAGCGGAACCCAGGGCCTGGTGCGCTACCGGGGGCACGGCGTATTAGATTATTCTCACTTTCACACTCGGATGAAAAGTGAGACATTGATTATTCATTGGCTGGCCATTAAACACTGGGTTTATGGACGATTTGACTATCATAGAAGCTAATGAACAAGACTGCTGCTTCCTAACCAGCGGTTTCAGTTTTCAGGACATCTGTTTGGTCTCAGTAATGCATAACCCTGTTAAGGAGCGGGTCACAGACGCTTAACGGCGCTGAAACCTGCGGCCTGCTGCCAAAGCGTGCTGCACTTTGGGGCTTTGGCGGCTCCGTACCTGGCCGCTCCCAGCGGGGGCTCGGGGCTGCCGTGACAACGACCGGCCCCGCTCGGGCCCCGCAGCGCCGCCGGTGTGCCCCGGGCCGTGCCGTGCCGAGCCGTGCCGTGCCGGGAACTCGGGCAGCGCCGGCCCCGCGGCCCCGCCCGGCGCGCCCAGGGCACGGCAGCGGCTCCGCCGGCACGGCGCGGTACGGCACGGTACGGAACTGCCCGGCACGGCACGGTACGGCCCGGCACGGAACTGCCCTGCACGGCACGGCCCGGCCCGGCACGGAACTGCCCGGCACAGCCCGGCACGGCCCGGCACGGCACGGCCCGGCACGGCACAGCCCGGCACGGCACGGCCCGGCACGGCACAGCCCAGGGTGGGGGCCGGGGCCGAGCGGCCGTCCCGCCGGAGCAGAAGCGGGCGGTCGGTGCGGGCCGGGCCCGCGGGCGGCGGAAGGGGCCGGGGCTGGGCAGGGGCGGCTCTGCGGGCCCGGGGCCCTCCCGCAGCAGGAACCGCCGCCCGCCCGGCCGCGAGTGTCCTGCGGCATCACTGTCATCATCATCACCATCATCATCACCATCATCATCATCCCCATCACCCCCATCAGGCCCGCGCTGCCCAGCGGGGCGGTCGCGGCCCGGCCCGAAGCTGTGGGATCGCCCCCCTCGATCTTACCTTGCTCCCTCACGTGTGACCCCCAGCAGCGCGGGGCTTTAATGGGGTGCTGTGACTGTACAAAGAGGGAGCGACAGAGAACATGGAAGTGAAACAGCTCCGTGACGCTCAGGAGCAAGCTTCGGCATCCCTGGGAAACTCAGCAGTGGCTGCTGGCTCTGGCCGTGCCCGGGCTCGCCGCCCCGGGCTCGCAGCCTGAGCTCCATCTGCAGAGAGACCTTGGTGAGGGGATCTTACAGCCACACCCAATTAATGTGGGAAGTAATTTCAGATGTATGGGTAGAACACAGTATTAAGTTCACTGCACTCAACTACTGATGTTATGTTCTGTTCTAAGCACTTTGATAAATAGTTTTTTAAAAAACTCCTACTTTGTCATTTTTCTCAAATTGAGACTTGAAGCCTCTGCTGCTTCACTTTATAAATGAAAGTGTAATTTTTGGTCTTAAGAAGCTACCTTTACCTTGTCTTAATGCTGATCTTGCTGGACTCTACACATTAGGCTGTTAGTTCAATTTTTGTGTCGTAAAATACTATTCCTTTTAGTTCTTTCCATGAAAAAAAGTCGATGAGTTTTGTGGCATCTTTCACCTGCAGTTCTAACAAATGTTTATGAACAAGGCAAAATAGGTAAAGAATTCTTGCTTGCATCTCTAAAATGATTCTGTGCTGGCTGCAGAGGGGATAAATGGTTGAATAGAAACAGGATTTCAGTGGCATTCCAGTATTCACTTTCTTTCCCGGGTGTTTCCTGGGCAGGGATGTAAAGTACAGGGAGGCCAAGTGAGGGACGGCAGTGCCCAGTGGTTCCTTGCTGTGCACCATTTTCAGGAGGATCACGTGGACAATGAGCTGGGTTTTCCATGAGCCTGAGCACTGCAGCAGGGTTTGGGTTCCCCAGCCATGGTTGCTCCATGTCTCAGCGCCAGCGCTGGCAGAGAGGTGCTGTGGGGCTGGGGCTGTGGGACGAGCCCGAGCTGAGCCCTTCCAGGGTTCACCATTTCAGGGGGCAGCAGGTGGGCAGTGCTGGAGGAGGGGACGGTCGGCAGGGACATGAGAAGCGCCAACATTCCCTGCCAGAGGAGAATCTGGTGGAATACAAGGGCTGGAGAGGGACCTCTGGACAGGAGTGTCACAGTAGGTAAGAGGGAAGGTGTGCAGGTGAGCAAAGACCAGAGCCTGGAGCCAGGAGCCAGGATGGGATGGGAGGTGCTGGGTGGGAAGAGGGGCTGATGTTCTGAGGAGCTTGCCTGGGCTGCCCAGTGACCAAGGCCCCAGTGATGGGAGGCACCGAGTGAAGCAGCACGACAGGCACTGCCTGCAAAGTGGAAACCAGGAAGCAGAGGTGCCAGTAGCAATGAAAAGTCAAGTGGCATTACTACAATGAGAAAGTATTATAAATTGCAACTTTCCTTCTTTCCCTTTTACATAGTGAAATAAGTGATATTTTTGTTTTTCAGATAAAGCTCAGTGCTGTATACAGCTAGTGTGGAGTTATGCACAGTAATAGAGATAAAAACCTGCAGTGGAGCTGTGTTTATAACACGTGCTTCATGGCCCAGGCAGCAGCACTTACACATAAGCACATCACAAAGAATCTAATTGGCACTGGCAGGGGGTACTGGTGTGCAAGATGTTGAGTGCCTAAGACCCTTGCTCATATTTGTGAGCATACACTTCATCTTAAGAGCAGATCAAACCCACAGGTGTGATTGTTCCTATGCTTAAAATCAAATGTGTTTAAAGGCTCAGCTGAATCAGGAGGAGGGTGCTCAGCTTTTGCTGGCTCAAGGCTTGAAAGTTGTGATAAAATAGTGAGAAGGATTTTCCCTGGGACATCTGTTTCAGCCTCTTAGCCCAATTTAAAAATGTTATCCAATACTACCATAACTTTATTAATTGAAAGGGATTGCGATATACCAGCTGTAGCCAAACCAGCAGAGATTTGGGTGGCTAAGCAACAGAAAAGGCATCATATTGAGTGAGCCAAAATTCAGTCTCAAAGTCATTTACTTTAGCCAGTGACAATACGTTTAGACTCTAGTGTTTCGATTTGATTGATGGTTTAATATCATATATAATCTTTTTAATGAAGGAACCCATTTAAATATGTTAACATTTGCACTAGTAGTCTCCCATGTACATAACTGCATTTAATCATTACTCTGATTGTTTTTGTGGTTGTGTAATTTGCATCAGCAAAATAACTATGTCAAAGCTGTGTTATATTAATGAAAGCTACAGTTGCTTCTCTTTTATACGTGCTTCTTACTGTTCACGTATAAAAACGGCAGCAATCCCACTCCCAAGTATATTGCTAAATGTATAGTTATCACTATGTGTGCTGTCAATTAACAAACGAAAAAATTAATGAGCTTAGTGTCTTTTCTAATTCCACTTTGTTTAAAGCCTCATTGTGATTCGTTATCATGTGAACGGAGTAATTTAATTTTAAGACTTTTAATGTTAAAATACATCATCATTAGTGATCTATCGGAAGATTTCACGGTCTTAATAATGGCGCTAAATCAAATTGGGAATCCCCTCTCAATCATCCGGGCTGCGCTGCAGTTGGCAGAGCGGTTTTGGGCTGGGGAGAAGTCCCGAGCGCGCTTTGTACCAGCCCGGGAGCGCACAAAGCCGCGCACGCCGCGCGAGGTGTGGGCGCCGCAGGGCCCCGGGCCAGGCAGCTGCTCCGTGTCTGCTTTTGTTTATCCCTTGCTGGTTTGTGTAGCCTTTAGGCCAGCACATGAAACAATCGCTTCTACAGGGTCAGCTGCTGGTCAGAAGCAAAGCAAGAAAAGGCTTTGCCTTAAAACGCCTCAGCCGTCGCTTCAGCGCAGCTGGCACCTGCTACTGGTGCGCAGCGGGAGGGTTAGGGGTCAAAGAGGCAGTTGTTCTAAACTCAGTGATGGCTTAAAGGGACTTGTAGATTAATCTGCTTTATTAACTTCTGTATATTAGATAACTATTGCAGTGAATGACAGTCCGTCTTTCTGAATAAGTCCCTTCACCTCATTCTCTTTTAAATTGGCTTTTGAGTAATGAATATTAAATAGAATACATTTCAGGGTAATTAAGTGGAAACATTAGGATGATGTTGTTTTACAATCATATCTATAAGTTTCTTGTGTATTTATCTTGCAATATTACTATTCATTGCTTTTTGCTAGCAGAACAAAAAGCATAAATGTTTCAATTAAACGAGAGGAATTGGCTGTATTTCTCACTAAACTCGTGTCTTTGTGCTGCATAAGTATTTTCAAAAAGCAAATAAGTTTAGGGAGAAGTATAAAAATGTTTTATTCCTTGTTTACTCCCTGCAATGTAATACTTTACTTGGAAATGTTCAATTTTTGCTGGCTGTGGTTCTGTTATGATAATAAACACTAAGAGGTGCTGGTTTGGGGAAGGTCAAAAAATATCACTGTTCCATAGAATCTAACTAGTGATATGAATAGCACCAATAATTCTGTAAAGTTCACATTATAATTCAAAATCCAGTTAGAAGTGATGCTTGCAGTCTGGAAAGAAAGCAATATCTTTGCAAAATGGATAGGGAAAGGTAACAATCCATTCTGTGATCTGCTACTGGCAGATTTGCCATGTGAGTGATGAATCTCGCTGTGAATGAACTCCCTCCTCCATTTGGAAAAAAAAAAAAGTAAATTTAAAATTCTAGAATAGCTGCAGCTTACAAAGATGTTAATTGCTGTTGGATCTGAAGGCAGCAGCCGAGATGGTGCTGGTGTGGAGGTCCAGGGTTGGATGAGGCAGTTCCTGGGCATTCTGACTGGGAGTCAGAGCAGAGACAGGTGAGGGTTTGTGCCCAAAACTCTGTAAGTGACTGGCAGACCCTAAATATGTGTCCCACTTAACCTTGGCAGATGTCTGATTTTCAGGACTCTGGAACTGAACCTCAGAATACACATTTTTCATGGGCTAATTCTGTTGGTTTTGTCTATTTGTGATCCTGAGAGATATTTGTGTGCTCGAGATGTCTTCTGAAGTCATGACCTCCAGCTGGGTTTTATTCCTTTGGTGCATACTCAATTGGAGTTTTTACTGAGAATTGAGATTCTTGAGTATTTGCATGTCTTTTGCATGTCTCCAAGAAGCTTCACAGCTTTAAAATAAAATAGAGTTTAAAAAAAAACCAATGTCACAATGGCTTGATGAGATCTGAGCATGCTGTTACCTTCTCTCAGCTTAGCACAGCATTGTCTAGGTAAGCTGAGTTTAACTTGAAGAAATCCTCCCTTTGCTTTGCTGGGCACATCAAATGAGAGATTTGAGTGTCTGGAAGAGCACCACACACAAAGGGCTGCAGCAACATGGGCTGTGACCTCTCAGTAGAACCATGTTTTTGAATTCGTAAGTCGTTTTCCTTTAAAGAAAAAGAAATAGAAAAAATTAAAAATGAAGTGTGTGCAACCATTCTTTAAAATCTTTTTAGCATGACAAGTAAAGTAATCTTCCATTGATACTTAAAAGTCCATCTGCAGAAATTCAGGCAGAATGTTAGAGAGATGCAATATCTATTGAAATGCTGAGTGTCAAACTGCCAGGGTAATGTATTTAGTATGAAATATAATATTCAGTGCATTTTGTTTTGATGACTGCATGAAATAGCCGTGTGCTCTTAGCCTTTGTTGTTGTTGTTGTGAAAGATGATATTCACTGCCAAGTGTTGGTGGCTGCTCAGGACACAGGAGCAATCTGCTTATTACCAGCTTTATCATCTGTCTTTGTGTTTATTTGCAAAAGCTTTGGTTACAGTTCAGTTCATCAGGATAACAAAAACACTTTTAATTGTTCCACAGAAGAAATTAGAATCTATTTATGAACAGTTTGAAAACAGAAGAGGCTTGCAATCTGTTAGGCAATGGGTAATTAATACTCATTTTAGGCTTTTTAAGTTGTGTGCTGATCCAGTGCTCTGCTGGAGCCAGCAGAGGGGTCACTGTGCCCTCCAGACCACCCTGGCACAGTGGGCACAGCCCAGCTGCTCCTTTCTCCCACCCTCATTTCCTTCAAGGGGTGGTTTAAAGCCCACCCTGCTTCTTGTTCCTGCTAATCATCTCCATATCAATTGATATGGTTAAAATAATTACCCCTGTTCTAATTGTCTCTGGTTATTATTGCTGTGTGGGGGAAGCCTCTGGCTCTGCTGCTGGCATGTGTCCATGGAGCTGAACCCAGCCCGAGCCTGTTCTGATCCTGCTCTGAGCCTGTTCTGAGCCTGTTCTGAGCCTGCTCTGAGCCTGCCCTGGGCCTGTTCTGATCCTGCTCTGAGCCTGTTCTGAGCCTGTTCTGAGCCTGCTCTGAGCCTGCTCTGAGCCTGTTCTGAGCCTGTTCTGAGCCTGCTCTGAGCCTGTTCTGAGCCTGCTCTGAGCCTGCTCTGAGCCTGTTCTGAGCCTGCTCTGAGCCTGCTCTGAGCCTGTTCTGAGCCTGCTCTGAGCCTGTTCTGAGCCTGCTCTGAGCCTGTTCTGATCCTGCTCTGAGCCTGTTCTGAGCCCAGCCTGACCCTGTTCTGATCCTGTTCTGAGCCTGCTCTGAGCCTGTTCTGATCCTGTTCTGAGCCTGCTCTGAGCCTGTTCTGAGCCTGTTCTGAGCCTGCCCTGGGCCTGTTCTGAGCCTGCTCTGAGCCTGTTCTGAGCCTGCTCTGAGCCTGCTCTGAGCCTGTTCTGAGCCTGCTCTGAGCCTGCTCTGAGCCTGTTCTGATCCTGCTCTGAGCCTGCTCTGAGCCTGCTCTGAGCCTGTTCTGATCCTGCTCTGAGCCTGCTCTGAGCCTGTTCTGAGCCTGTTCTGAGCCTGCTCTGAGCCTGTTCTGATCCTGCTCTGAGCCTGCTCTGAGCCTGCTCTGAGCCTGTTCTGATCCTGCCCTGAGCCTGTTCTGAGCCTGTTCTGATCCTGCTCTGAGCCTGTTCTGAGCCTGTTCTGAGCCTGCTCTGAGCCTGTTCTGAGCCTGCTCTGAGCCTGCTCTGAGCCTGCTCTGAGCCTGTTCTGATCCTGCTCTGAGCCTGTTCTGAGCCTGTTCTGAGCCTGTTCTGAGCCCAGCCTGAGCCCAGCCTGAGCCTGTTCTGAGCCTGTTCTGAGCCTATTCTGAGCCCAGCCTGAGCCCAGCCTGAGCCTGTTCTGAGCCTATTCTGAGCCTCTTCTGAGCCCAGCCTGAGCCTGCTCTGAACTCACCCTAAACCTGCCCTGAGCCCTTACTGGAAGGTGTTGTTGTAGGTGAAATTGATGTTCTGTCCTCCCAAGAGGATTAAATAATGTGTAACTCATCACTGGGGTAGAGATGCTTGCAGGGGACCCCAGCTCCATCCTGTGTCACCTCTCAGACAAGAGGGCTGGCTGTACAGACAGAGAGGCTCTCACTGTGGGGACTGTAAAAGATGTAAGGATCTTAAGATGATTAAGGATCCTCAGAGATGAGCCTGTGCTGGAAAGCCCTGAACCTGTCTGCTTTGTCATGTGCTGCTAAAAGCAGAGAGGAATGGGTAATAATTTTTTTTTTTTTTTTGTGAAGTTCTGAAAGAGCTCAGCCCTCTGGTACATCAGACCATCCTGAAATTTCTGTTATGAATTATGACAGGTTGTGCATTCCACAGGTCCCAGTTAATCACAGTCCTGCCATCATTAAAAACAGCTGTAGCACCATATAGTTACAGCCACTTGTTTAGAAATAGCTGAATCTTAAATAAGCAGCTTAGATTAATATAAAATGACAGTCTAGTAGCTGTAACTTAAAATCTCTGCATGCTACCAGCTAAAAAATGCAGATTAAGGATTGATATCACAATCTTAAATTATTCCAGCCTAAGGTGGAATAACTTGCTGTCTAACAGGGAGCACAGATGGATAGGCAGGAAGAAGCTGTGCAGATACATGAGTTTGTAAACATCTGTCAGCTACAGCAGGTACCCAGATACAAAATCCTGCACTTCAGGCAGCGCATGAGCATGTGACATTCAGCAGAGGGTTTACATGAAATTCTGCACAGACAGGAGCAAGTCAACACACCCTGGAAGGTAATAATTAATGAAATATATCCTTCAGAAGGAGGAGGGATTTCATTCATCAGGCGTTGTCAGTCCTGCTGCTGTTAACTGTTCTGCTCCCAGAATGTGATGTAGCCAGCCCTTGGACCAAGCAAAATTGCTCCACCCTGTGAGACTCAGTGCTTTCCTGTTGGGGCAGTGTGCACTGGCCACTGGCATCACTTCTGCAGCTGTGGTGGGTGTCAGCATGGTCTCCCCTGACAGAGGTGCACCCAGTTCTGATGAATGAGACTGGATGTGTGACAGTCCTTCTTGGAAAAAATTCAGACGCAACGGCAATTTGAAAATAACACATTCTGTCATGTAGGAATGGGGTCTCAGACAACGACTGTTGGAAACCCTGCTGGGGCAGGGCCGAGCTGTGCTGTGAACAGCGCAGGTGCAGACTGTAGCTGCTGCCCCTGCCCAGCAGAGCTGTGGTGGCTCCATGGCACAGCACAAACCTCTGCTTTGTAATCCCATCAATGCCCTGCAGGGCAGATCACTGCTGGCTAAAGGTGGGGAACCGGGAGGGGAAGCTTTGGAAGGAGCTCTTTGCACTCCTGCTCTGGGTTATTGTGCTATTAACATAAGAACCAGACCACAATGGCTCTGGTGCACATGGCAGGGGCTAAACCTGTCCTGAGGGTGTCCTGAGAGTGCTCATGCTCCTGTTTATATACAAAGTCAGCTCTGACCTAAGTTCACACACTCTTATTTTAGGACTATTTCTGCTGGCTGATGACTTGGATCTGCTTCAAGTGAATTCCCACACTCAGCCCTTTGGCCAGTTCTGAAGATGTGTTGGGAAATGCAGAGCTCCACATTCCCTGTAGCTGCTCCTTTTTCACATCACCCTTTTGGACACTGGGAGAATGGGAGTCTCCCAGCAGGATGTAAAACTGCTGGGAATGCCCTGTGAGAGACACATTTGAAGAATATTTCAGTCCATCAGCTGCTGGCACATTCTGGTTCATGGTGTGCAGTGTGTCTCCCAGATGCCTTGTCCTGGCACCAGGATTGGGTTTTTTCTCAGCCATTTGCTTAGTTCTCATAAAAGCAGGCAAAAAGAGCAGTGCCTGTTGAACTGTTGCAACAGAGGTACAGAATTGAGTCCCTCACACTTTTTAGCTTCAGCTGTTGAATCCTGAAATTTTAGTTACTAATGTTTATTTAAATACATATACTGGAAGTGTGCATAAAGAGGGTGAAATGCTACATACTCTGAGGAGAATCTGGAGGAATCTGGTCTGGGGGGGGATGCCAGGCTCGGCCTGAGGGCAGTGGAAGGCTCTGGAAAGGGCTCTGGATCCATTGCCTGGGCTCATGGACTGCCCGTGTTTCCTCTCCTGCCTCTCCCTCCCTCCTCCTGCCACAACCCCTCTCTTCTTCCTGTACATGTCATGGAAATTGGCACCAGGCTGGGAGGGACTGGGGAGGGAAAAGAAAGGAAATATGAAAGTCATAAGGGAGAGGAGCTGCAGTGTCACCAACCTTCCATGCTGCTCTGGACAGCTTGATAATATTCTGTCTTGGACTAATGTGGTTTCATCATGCAGGGGAAAAGGCACGTGGTTCTTAAACTCTTATATATTACAAAGCTCAGCTGATGTGCTGTTTCTGACAGTTAAATATTTTTAGTTCAGGAATAATGGGCTTATTCTTGCTTTCAAGATAAATAAAGGCTTTATTTTCTGCATTTCATCTGGAAATTTTAGCTTTGAACATGAAAAATATCAATATGAAAGCCAAACTTTCTAGTAAATAAATATTTTAAAAAACAGATTAAAATTTAAAGTAGTTAATAATCCTGGAGTATTGAAATCTTCCTAGTGTTATTAGTAAATTATGATCTGTTCACTGATAGAGGAAAAATTGGTGATGAAAGAACTAAGAATTCCAAAGACATTTAAGTTAGTAATTACAGATCTTAAATTAAGAGCAGACTCCAAAGCTGGAGCTTTAAAAACCCACCAAATCTGATATGCTAAACAATGAAAAAAAAGGTGATTTTTCAGATCTGAATGGAAACAATGAATGCTATTAGCCGACAAGTATTTTGTTAAAATCTGTGCATGTTCCCTTCTAAATCCTTTGTAAAGAAATACTCATAGTGCTTTCTCTGGTGTTACTGTAATGGGTTTTTTGCCAAAATGTGTTTTTTTGCAGCATAGTAAAGGATCCATCCAAACATATGGCAAAGAGAAGTGAGTTACAGGACTTGCAGTGTTGCAAATGTTCTGTTGATAACCTGGCACAGCAAAGCAGCCTTTGCAATGGAAGGGCAGCTTCTCTTCCAGCTTCATTGCTTTATAACTTTAAAAGTGCTTCTGTCCCAACAACTGGCTTTGTTACAAGCTGTGAAGATGAAAACCTAGCGAGGAATGAATTATAAGGAGTCATAATTATTCTTCATGTTTGGAAAACAAGCCCCTATTGGTGCTTGTGCAGAGGTTTGGAATAGTTTGCTCTGGTTCCAAAGCAGATGGAACAGTTTTTGGCCTCTGAGTAATGGAGCACAATTGGTGTCATGCATAACTGTGAAATCAAGTGAAGAACTGGCCTTTCCCATGACAGACCATGTGTTCCTAACCTGGATGCTGAAATGATTTGTGGATCTCTGTGTTCCAGGTGATTTGTAGTGCTAGCATTCATCTTTTTCATTTAGTGAAACATGCTGTTTGACTTTGCCTTGGCCAGTTATTACAGGCTAGTTTGCAGTGTGGCAGCTCTCTGGAGACCCTGCTCACAGCTGCTCATTGGCCTACAAGAAAGGATTTAATGATTTTCTACTTCTTCTGTGTTTGGTTTTAGGGTGTGGATATTTTATAAATGTGAGTCAAACTATTTACTGGTGACATTTTACAAGTTTTCTCTCTGTTTAATCTCTAACTAATGTTTTTAGGTTTGTATATGTTGTGGCCTTTGGCGTTTGGGACTATCTCAGAGCATTTTATCTTTAAATGGATTCCATCGTTATTTTGTAATTTCTTTGTACAAGAATGGTGCCAATCACTAAGATAAGTCTTATCCTTCCCAGCTAGACACACCAGAGGTACAGGAGTAGAGCTGAACAAGCAGAGGGCTCAGAGTCAGAGCTTTGTGGGGCTCTAAGGCAAAGTGAATTGTGCAGCTTCTGCTTAGGTGCCAACCTAAGTGTGTGAGCTGCTGGATCTCAGTGCTTTACAGAGATGAGAAGTGGCTGCATCCCTGCTCTAGAGCTCTGTAAAGCAAGTCAGAGAATAAACTCAAATGTCTAAACTCTGAGGCAGGGTGGAAAGGGTACAGGTTTAAAGACCTTTTGCTGTAATCACAATTGCCTTGGTTGCAATAGGGGGTGTTCCTCTCCAGTCCTGGCAGTGTCCTGCACAGAGAAAGTTGGATGTGAGAAAACCAGAACCTTGAAGAGCAGCCTGGGTTTTGTCTCAAACTCGTACAGATTGCTGGGCACATGTGTTGCTCTCTGGAAATAGTGTGACAAGGGGGAAAATCCTGGAGGGAGCTTCAAAGCCTGTACCTCAATTAACTCTGCTCTAAGTGTCAGTTCACACTTCAGGTTTTATTCAACTTTGGCTTTAGAGATGAGCCTGGGCAATATTTTTTTTCACTTTCTTCACTTGGTAGTTTTGATTATAGAAATATTTGTTTGGAAGAGGGACTTTTGTAATACCATGTTCATATAGGAATCATCAGTGATTTCAGCAGGATTAGTAAAGGTTTCATGCATTTTTCCTTCTCAGCACATCATACAGCTTAACAACAGCATCCATGTTCATGTAAACTGTCTGACTCTTCTTTCAGGTGATGTCAGTCCTAATGATCACCATCATCTTTGGAGACCGAAGAAACCAATGGCCTGTGTCAAGATTGCTGCTTAGACTCACACTTCTTAATGAGAAAGTGAATGTTTAGGAAATTCTGCCTGATCACATGCCAAAATAGTAAAAATAATCACTACACATAGAACAGAGCTGCCTGCTGCACTCCCAGTTGCCATCTCTGTCCCTGGTCCTTGCTCCATTATGCTCGTGTTAGGAATGAAGAGTGGATTTCAGCCCATGCACTCTGTAAGCATCTTACAGATTGTTCCCAGAGGTTGAGTGGGTCCATTTCGATGAAAAATCCTCTCAAACTTTTACCTCAACCTTTACACCCAACCTTCGATCCTGCAAGGATATAATTAACCTTTTCCTAATAAACTTTGTTTTCATATTTCCAGAATTAAGCAGAAGTTATGCAAGCTCATCAGGCTTTTAGACAGAAAGATAAAACAACAACACCATGCAAATCACATCAGAAAAATTGCTTCCTCAAAAAATAGTTAACCAGTTTCCTTCTCTGAATGGTTTCCCAGGAGCAACTGGCTTTGGGGGGGATAATCTGAGTGCTCACACTTAACTACTGGCATTGATTGCAGTTTGGGTTGTGTGCATCTGTGGCAGACTCTGTAAAGCAGGAAATAGGCTGCAATTCACCCTTTCAATAAAATCTAAAGCTGTGAATTTGGATATGCCCATCATGTTTCCCTGGTGACTTCCTAGGGACGCTGTTCTGTGGGATGGGAGCCCTCCGAGGGACAGCCTTGATCCAGAGGTGTGCATTGTTTGTGTGGCAAGGGGTTGTTTCTGAGAATATTGACCTGTTGTCTGTGCCTTTCTGCAGAGCTGGCTCTAACTTTATTCTGAATTGCTTTATCTCCTGGGCACTCACAAGCCTCAGTGTATTACTGCTTTGGAGAATGAATTGTCTATACAATAAGAGGGCGCTGGAAAAAAAATCAGACACTAAGATTAGCAGCAACCGCGTACATTAAAATTCAAACTGAAATCCCAGCCATGGAAGGAAACTAATAGAAGAAGAAAATATATCAAGAAGAGAAGCGCTGTCTCATCATTCACCTGTGCTGAAGGATCCAATTTTAGCCATATCTAACAGCAATGTCATTCATCTTCTTGGTGTGTTACTGTGATTTAAATCCAAGCTCTATAAGAGAGAGCAGTTCTTTTAAAATGATTGAGAGGGAATAAGGGTAAATTCAGTGTTTAGGAAAACTTTATGACATCACAATATTATACTTTACAGATGGAAGCAATATTTTCTACTTTGGAAGGAAAACTAATCATTTTCTATCTGCTCTGAGTCACTGCCTCATTATAAAAGTGAGATATAAGTAGTTTTCTGCACTCCCAATCTTGTTCAAGACGACACTTTTGTTTATATAATGCTTCTGATTTATAGTTCTTAAGGATTAGCCTGACTACATATTAATTATATGGTTTTGATGCTTCAATATAAGAAGAAATTAAATATTTCACTTGAAGATAAAACCATGGAGCTGTAAATCACAAGGAATAAATTTGTGACTATCAGAATATTCTTTTTACTGAAATTAGACTAGTTCTAATGATTATGTGTTTTGCTTAGCAGACATGGATATGTATAAGCACCTTTACTTAGGAACAAGTCTTATATTTCTTTTGGAAGAGTGATGAACAGGAAATAGGATTTGCAATATTTGTATTGCCCTTTTTGCATCAAGGTTATTTATTTCATGTTGAAAAAAAGTAGGACATGTACTTACATATAACTGTAAAAGTAATCTTTTCTTGGCTCATTCCAGTGCACTGCTGATATATTCATTTGGAATGGCTTCCTTTACTTCCTTTACTGTCTCTACAGTTCTTGGGAAATAGCAAGCATGCAAGTTACCAGGTCTTACTGCTCCTTCCAGAACTGCTTTTTTGTTTTCATGAGATCTTCTTTGCCTATAATTGATTTCAAAAGGAAGGCATCATGTTTACTGGGGGACTCAGAAAAATTGGGATTGACACATGCCTGCACCAATAGGGTTAATTATGCCAAAATGGAATCATACCCACAGCCCACCCTACAACAGCACTGCTCTCTTGAGGCAGCAGGAGCTCAGTCTGGACGGGCATGTTTGGGAAGCCCAGGGCTCAGCTCAGCTCCGTGGTGGTGGCACATGGGTGCCATGGCATGCTGTGATCAGGAAGGGGACACACAGATGTAATTCTTTGCTGTTGCCTGGGGATGCTCTTAATGCTTTCCATTGTAGGGTTGAGTTAAGTTCTTGGAATGCCTTTTTTCTAAAAATCACTTGTGGACACTGGCCAAGGTCTCAGGATTGTGGCCTCCTCTAGTCTGGACTCTGCCCTGGTCACTGTTGTTGAGGTTTGGGGTTTGGGGTTCGGGGTTTGGGGTTTGGTGTATGGCTGGGGTTTGGAGTTTGGGGTTTGGTGTGTGTTTGGGGTTTGGAATTTGGGGTTTGGTGTGTGTTTGGGGTTTGGGGTTTGGGGTTTGGAGTTTGGGGTTTGGTGTGTGTTTGGGGTTTGGTGTATGGCTGGGGTTTGGAGTTTGGAGTTTGGTGTGTGTTTGGGGTTTGGGGTTTGGGGTTTGGGGTTTGGTGTGTGGCTGGGGTTTGGTGCAGGCAGGTCCTGTGTCCTTCACACCTGCTCCCAGGGGATGTTCAGAGTGGTTTGAGTGTTGCAGGACCCAGCTGGGATCAGCTGCTGCCTCTGCTCCCAGTGCTGCTGCAGGGGCAGCAAAGATGGTGACACAGGGTATTGCTGGTGTGAGAGGAACTGTCCTGGGGGCATGAAATTGGCCAAGGAGACATTAAACCAAAAACTCCCTCCACAACTGTGGAGTTGTCAGGGCTTAGCCTTAGTGTTACAGTTTTATTACATTTTCTTTCACCATCCCATATTTTTGCCTATGTACAGACAACTGTAATTTTGATGATAATGACGTGTGATTAATTTGGGATTTGTTTAAGATTTAAACTGGTTTAAACCTTTTAAATGTTTTTTAAAAAATCTGGCAAACAAATCCCAAACTTCTGTGCTTTCTGATGCTCTGTGTGACACCCTACAAGTTACATTAACTTCAAAAGTCTACTACATTTTGCATCCTAAAAGCTGATTCTCAGTCTGCCTTTGACAAGTTCTCACGTTACACACCTGAAATTTGTGGAATACGGGTAATATTCCTCTGGAGTGCAATATCAGACTGCTCAGGAACTTTGCCAGGTACGTGGGCACAGGTTCATCAGAATGGTTCATTCTCCTCTGAATAATTGTCTGTATAAGTGCTTTTCCCAGGGATGTGCTGATGCCCAGGGCCATGACTGAGGCTGTGACTGACACAGCCAATGTAATAAAGGCTGAACAGGGTTATTTGACTTGCTTGGCTGTGGTAGCAGGTCGGTGGGCAGCACTACAGTCCCCTCCTGTTTCATATTTCTAAGCTAAATCAACATTCTTGTGAGGTGCTAAAAAGTTCTGCTTTAAGTAGCCTGTAACTGTGCCAGAATATGATGGGAAGAGAAATACAGGAAGTGATGCAGATGCCTGAGCTTCCCAAGAGCCCAGAGCAGATGGCCCAAACTGGCACCACCCTAAAAAGGCTTGAGGAGTACTCGAGGATGCTGCTGCCACCTCTCCAGGGTGTGTTGGAGCTGGTTGGGGGCCAACACCCACTGCTGGTCCCACTTCACCTCAGCCCTGGTGGCTGTTAGCTTTTCTGTGAAGCAGGAGGCTCCTTTTAACTGCAAATGCTTAAAATTGAGCAGAAATCCATTTCCATTAGTAAGAAAATAAGCACAATCATTTAAAAAATAGGACTAGAATAAGGAATAACTTGCTAATTGCATCCTGTACCTGCAGACAAGCCCCAGCTCACCCCACTGCTCCAGACACCCCCGTGCAGTGGAGGCAGGCAGGATTATTGCCTCTGATCTGGCAAAGAGACCTTTGCTGAGATCCCATCAGTTTGCAGGCACCTGTCCCCACAGTCCTGTGCAGGAAGGAGCCCTCAGGAGCTGTTTTGGGGAGACTTTATTAGCTTGGCTCTTGTGAGCCAGCAAAGCCTGACACAATCACAGCAAAGAGCATGGAGGCAACAGACAAAGAACATTTGAAAAACTCTTAATGTGGAGTGCAGACACATCTGGTACTTTAAATCGTTTCTGTGTGGGTTTTGGATTGTTTTGGTGTTTGGGTTTTGAAAAAATAGAATCACAGAATGGTTTGGGTTGGAAGGGACCTTAAAGATCAGCCAGTTCCAGCCCCATTGCCGTGGGCAGGAACACCTGAGCAAACACCCAGATTTGGGTGGGGACAAACAGCAGCCAAGGTGCTCATTGCTGGGGAGGAGTTCATGTCTGGGCTCTGAGGTGTCCTTCAGTCCCAGGTGATGTTGGCAGACAGATTTCACACCCCAGCTGCAGGTGGTGAGCTGCTGGGGGTTTGTGTGTTTGTGCTGTGCCAGAGGGGTCTGCTCCCACCTGTCACCAGCCAGGCTGGACTCTGGCATCCTCCCGAGGGGAAGGTGGGGCTGGCCTAAAGGCACATCCAAGGAGCCCTTGGCTGCAGGCTGGGGAGGAAGGACATTTCTCAGCCACGTGAGCTGGGAAAGCTTCTGGCTGCAGTCATTTCTCTGCTGGCTCTCAAATGTTTCGCTCACACATCACAGAACTGGCTCTTGAGGGCACCTGGTGATTCTGCCGCTGAGTCTTCCTCTGGTTTTCCCTCAATTTAATACACATTATAGTTTCTATTTTTACCATCTCTCACAATGTATCCCCCATAGTCAGGTCTCCTTTAACCAAATGTTTGGTGTCTGCTTTTCCAGGTCACTCAGAGCATGCTGGAGACATGTGGCCAAAGCTCTGCACTGCAAAGGGGCCTCCAATCCCAAGGGCGTGGATCTGATTTGACAAGGACTTTGGAAACAGAGAACTGACTGACAAACCCTCTTGGAAAGTGCTGGGACCCTGTTATTTGTTAGAGAGATTTTTTACTCTTGTGAAAACTATTTTTTAAGATATTTTCTGCATTTTTCAATCTCTAGCCTAAATGTAAAGATTTATAATAGTGAAAACAATGGAAAATCAGCCTTACTTTGAAGAATGTTTTCAGCCTTTCTTATCAAAATTTATAATCCTGTTGTTTTAGCTTTATGAAACAGTGTAAAAATAGTGTATAACTAGAGAAAAAAAGGATATGCATTCATTCTGAATTTGTGTCAGTTCATGATTCTCAGTTCTGTACATAATAGTAAATAATATCTCATCAGTTCAAACCTCTAAGCTCACTCTTGAAGACACATTTGTTTGAAAATGAGATGAAAGCCAGTACAAACTTTATATGACACCTTTTCAAACTATTTTTCTGCAAAATGTTCTATATTTCTTTGTAGCACAGGTGGTTAATGACAATGAGGACCACAAAGAAGACTGAAAACAAGCATTTTTAGGCTATAAGTGTAGCAAGAAAATTGAATGTTGCACAGAGTGGAATGAGAGAGGATGGAGCAAGACTTAGTGAAGTACTGATGTGTTATTTCACAAGTACACATTTTCCATGTCTTTAGAATCAGGAAAAAAAGAACCACAGAAGAAAATGGAGGTGTTATAACCCTTTACAAAGCATAAAGTTTATCCAAAACTGCAGAAAAGAGAAAGAGACTTACACTGGGGAGCAGTGGGTGTCCTGTGCTGGCCAGGAGGGGCTCTGCTGGCTGGGGAGATGCAAAATGGATTGAAGAAAGACTTCATAAAAATCAGAACCTCTTAAACCATAACTCAGTGTATTATGTGGAAAAGCTATTATTTAATGTGTAATTACAAACTTGCTTTGGGATTGAGTTGGGTTTTCCATTATTTACCTAAGGAAAAAAAAATTTCACATATTTGTCATGTTTGCTGACATTTTTGAATTCAGTAACATTTCACCACTTCTTAGATAGAATGGGAATTATTAATTGTGGCCAACAGGGAGAAAAAGTTCACACCTGTATTTCTTACAGGGCTTTTCCAGTTCTCTTCTTTGCAATTGTTACTTTTCTGCACATTTTCAGATGGCAGAAAGTACAGCTGGAAGGAAGGTGTTTTGTCAGTTCGCTGTTCACATTTGAGCTCAGTTCAAGAAAGGATTGCAGCCAAAGGCTCTGAGCTCCAGGAGCGCTGAGCATCTGAGGAGTAATCTGTGGGGGTAAAGTGACACATGGAGGCTATAGAAATCCATGGAAGTTACAGTAATCCACAGAGATTGCAGTAATCCATGGAGGCTACAGAAATCCATGGAGATTGAAATCCATGGAAGTTACAGTAATCCACAGAGATTGCAGTAATCCATGGAGGCTACAGTGTGGGATCTCAGCACCTCAGGACTGATGTGCAGAGTGGCCGAGACCACCCTTGGGGGGCTCGGGAGTCCTGGAATGTTGCCAGAAGTGTCTGGTGGCAGGACTTTGATCCTACACAGGAGACAACACCTGTATGAGGATGGGAGGATTTCACTGGGTGAATGGTGAAGGGATAAGTTAATTAGAGTGTGAAACACAGGGTTTAGGATTTTGGTACAGGGGGGTCTAAAGAAGTAAGATGGAGGAATTGGGGCGTGTCCTGTTCTTCTTCTTCTTCTTCTTGGCCTCCATCTTCTGTGGTGATGGTGGCACTTTGGGATTGGTTATTACTAAAAGTGCACCGGTTAATAAGGGTAGAAGGTATTGGGGAAAAATTATAAATATTGTATACATAACTTCAGGTATAAAGATAAGTGACCGCCCCGGGGGCTCTCAGTGTGCCCATGGCTGACTTGCTGTGCCGACCTCTGTTGGGCTGAAAGAAAATCTTTTAGATAAACAATTAATAAACACCGAGACCGAGAAAAGATCAGAAGTCTCTCCTCGTCCTTTGAAGCGCCGGCTCTTCAAGGCCATCCCTGGGCCTTTCCAGGCCACCTAAACAGCCAAGAAACCGACACTACAGAAATCCATTGAGCACGTCTAATGCCTTATGCATTTTTTGAAAAGACATAATTGCCTTGAGGGCTTTGGAATTTTTTTCTCCTTTAAAGACAGTGGAAACAACAGAATGGGAAATGTCAAATGCCACTCAGAGCCCAAGCAATTTCCTCCCAAAGAACCAAGGTGAGCCTGTCTGGCAATACAGAGAGTTGGGGGCTTTAGAACAGGGCTGGTTCTCCCCCAGCAGTGTTTTATATCCTCAGAGGGCAGGGCAGGGCTCACTGAGGCTCAGGTGAGTGCCCATCCATCCATCCCTGTGTGAGTGAGGGCAAGGCAGAGCAGGGCTCACTGAGGCTCAGGTGAGTGCCCATCCATCCATCCCTGTGTGAGTGAGGGCAAGGCAGAGCAGGGCAGGGCCTGCTGAGGCTCAGGTGAGTGCCATCCATCCATCCATCCATCCATCCATCCATCCATCCACCCCTGTGTGAGTGAGGGCAAGGCAGAGCAGGGCAGGGCCTGCTGAGGCTCAGGTGAGTGCCATCCATCCACCCCTGTGTGAGTGAGGGCAAGGCAGAGCAGGGCAGGGCTCACTGAGGCTCAGGTGAGTGCCATCCATCCATCCATCCATCCATCCATCCATCCATCCATCCATCCATCCATCCATCCCTGTGTGAGTCAGTGGCCTGGCTGGGCTCTGCTGCCGGGGCAGGCACTGGGCTCAGCACACTGAACATGGGCCCTGCTTGCAAAGAAGCCTGTGAAGAGCTCAGCCCAGCCTATGCACACCTTACAGAGCAATTCCTTGCCTTCATTAATGTTTTATTGCACAAGGAGTTTACGATGACAGCGAACCTCTCAAACTGCAGCGGGATAACACGCTTCCTCACCAGATTAAAAAATAATGCTGCTACAGGTTTATGTACCGGGGTGTAGACTGCTGTTAAGAGGCACTGCTTTGACAAAATTCTTTTTGAGGTTTACAGAAAGCATAATAAAATATGTAAGTTACATTTCTACAAACAAAAGCTATAACATAAGTTATTTATAAGCATGAGATACAAATGGTATCACAATAAATAAACCTTAATGGATACCTGTGGCATCCATCCTAATGTAATTTGCCCAGCAAAAGTCATATTTAGTATAAAAACCTGGCAGCAGCTGTGTGTTGGTATTTAAAGTAGGGATGAAGGAGGGAAGGAAGCAGCTGCTTCCCCAGGCTCATCCCTGACCTGTGGCACCTCCCTGCTTTCCCCCTCAAACCAGATGTCTCTGTGTCTTTCAGGGCTTGTCCACGATAATAGGATGTTCCCTGTCAGCTTCACTACAGCCTGATTTTATTAAAGGTGGCAGAAAGAAATGGAGCCCCATCTGCCCATCACCCTCTTCCCTTTCAGGGGTAGCTCCTTCCCCAGCACCTCCCTTGAACCCTCTCCTTCTCACCTAGTCTCAGCCATTTGTGGAACGATGCATGGATTCTGAACTGAAATAAAGTTTTGGCTTTTTAAATATCACAGTTAAGGTTACCAACCCCACAGATATGTGTTTTGGAACAGGGATTGAAGCCACTAAGGAATGTTCATTTGTCAGAGGCTTTAGAACCCATTAGCATTGGCTCTCTGAGTGGGGCTGAACTGCTTCCACCCATGGGACACGGAGGACAGGGAGTTTTGCTGTGTGTCTGGACCCCTGGGGAGGGCTTGTGGGGCAGGAGTCCTGATCTCCTCCATCTTGGGGTACAGGGAACATCCCTTGTTCTGATGGGGAAAAGGCTGCCGAGAGCAGAGCTCCATGACCCTGCCCTCCCCTCTGCCTTCATGGGGTGAGGGGAGGCAGGAGGGGGCTCAGCCCTCCAAACCCAAAGCCAGGGGCAGAGGGGAATGACCTTTGGCTCTGCAGCCCTTCCCTCAGAAAAAGAGCAGCTGATTTAACCCTTGTGGGCTGACAGAAAACAAAAGGGGCTTTTTGTCAGCTCTGCTGAGCGCCAGGAGCTGAGTGCCTGAGCGCAGTGCTGCCCCATGAGAGCACAGCCACAGCTGGCACCCAGGGTGCTGCTCCATCCCTGGCATGGGCAGCCAGGCCTCTGCTCTGCCCTGGGGCCTGGTGGCCACGGTGGGGCTCATCACTGACCACGAGGACCCCCAGGGTCTCACTGAGCCCTGCAGAAGGCACAAGGGTCAGGACCACATCCCCCTTTGGAGCACAAACCTCAGCCCTTGCCTGCCACTGCCCTCCACAGCTGGACACATCTGGCTACAGCCTGCCACTGCCCTCCACAGCTGGGCACATCTGGCTACGGGCAGAGTTCAAGCAGCATGTAAGCTGCTCCTGGCTGTCCTGCTCCCCCTCCCCTGCTGGTGCCAGGACACAGATCACACATGTCCCTCCTCTGCATGAACACCAGCATCACCCACCAGCTGCACAGGGAGCTTCCAGGGCTACATGAAAAGCACCGTGTGTCCTCTGTCGTGCTGAATTCCTTATGAGTTGCGTAACCACTCCAGACCATGTGGGGTTTATGCAGCAATATCCATCCAGAAAAGGCTGTGGAGAACAGGACTGGCCTTGCCCAGTCTGAGAGCTGCTGCCAAAGACAGGAGACACAGCAGGAACTCTGGAACTACAGCAGGAACATCTCAGCATCTGCTACTGCTTCCTGGTGCAGGGGGTTGTTTGCAGTGCTCATCAGTGGTTTGATTATCTGCTGCAGGAAGCACTTTTCAAAAGCTGAACGGTGGCTTGGGCCACTGTCAGGCACATGGTGGGGGTCCTGCAAGGATCAGGGTCCTGCAAGGACATGGGGCTGCATTGACACCCTCCCTCCAGGCCCCTCGTTGTTGTGATCCTGAGGACATTCCTAGGGCTGAGGAGTGCCTGCGCACACCATTACCAAACCTGGTGACCATGGCAGGCAGCAGCACATCCCATTCTTGTCACCTCCTGGCAGCCAAGCCGGGAGCAGCTCTAGGTTTCAGGCATGAGTGAGAGAGCTGCCACATCTCTGTCCCCAGTGACTCCCAGTGACACACTGGGATTCCTCTGCCCAGTGACAGATAGGGGACTCCTCTGCCCAGTGGGGCCAGGGAGTGGTGACTCTTCTTCCGCAGCTTTAGTTGCTTTTCTCCCTGCTTAACCCTGTTCCCCCATAGCTCTGCAGGTGACTGGGAGCAGGGCTCTCCAGCCCTGGTCAGTCCCTGTGCCCAGGCGTCCTGGCAGAGCTGGCTCAGGCCCAGGGAGCTGTGCCCCAGCATGCCAGGGCTGCACCGTGTTCCTCCCTGCCAGCACCACACACCTGGCTCCACATCTGGTAATACCTGTACAACAGTACCTGAAATTCTGAAAGCAGAATTTCCTAGGGAATGACAATGCCACGGCAGCCTTCCCACACACCTCCAGAACTCTCCTGCCTGCGTGGCTCCAGTGGTCGCCCGCTGGTGCTGTCCGGCTCTGTCCCCTGGTGCTTTCACTGTCCCCTGGTGCTGTCTGTCACTGTCCCTGGTGCTGTCTGTCACTGTCCCCTGGTTCTGTCCAGCCCTTGCTGCCCGTGTGCTGGGTTAGAGGCACCTGCAGCTGCCTGCTCGTGGCTGGCACTCCCAGGCTGGGCTCCGAGCACGCTCTGCCTCACCGTGCCATGGCAGGCAAAGGCCATGGGCTCTGCTATTCTGTGCCACTCCATGCAAGGGCCAAGGCCAGGACATGCCACGCTTTACCGTGCCACGGCTGGGGCCTGGCAAGAGCCCAGCTGGGTGTGGGTCTCTCACCAGCTGGCCGCTGGTGCCCTGCGCCTGCCCGCGGGTCCCGCTGCCTCTCTGTGCCCGCTGCAGCCAGCCCTGAGCGGGCTCCGGCTCCCCGGAGGGCTGCAGCGTAGCCGGGTGGGGGCTCCCAGCGGCGCAGCAGCACCGCCCCTCAGGCCGGGCCTGCACTGCCGGGGCTCGCAGCGGGGCCGGGGCTCGCAGCGGGGCCGGGGCTCGCAGCGGGGCCGGGGCTCGCAGCGGGGCCGGGGCTCGCAGCGGGGCCGGGGCTCGCAGCGGGGCCGGGGCTCGCAGCGGGGCCGGGGCTCGCAGCGGGGCCGGGGCTCGCAGCGGGGCCGCACACCCGGAGCGGGGCCGTGAGGGAAGCCCGGCACGGAGCCAAGGAGCGCTGCACCTGCCGGAGCGCAGCGGCCTTTGGGTCGGGAGGGGCCGCGGGGCTGTTCGGGGCTGTGCGAGGCTGCGCGGGTTCTGCGCGGTTGTGAGGGTTTATGCGGGCCCTGCGCGGGCTTTGCCCGGGCTCTGCACCGTTGTGAGGGTTTATGCGGGCTGTGCGCGGACTCTGCGCGGTTGTGAGGGTTTATGCGGGCTTTGCGCGGGCTCTATGCGGTTGTGAGGGTTTATGCGGGCCCTGCACGGTTGCGAGGGTTTATCCGGGCTCTGCGCGGGCTCTGCGCGCCCCCCGCCCGCAGAGGGGCGAGGGAGACGGCGCGGCTGCGGGAGAGCTGCATTTAAGGATACCATACGTCCGGGGTTATTAATTATAAAACATAATTAAAGTAAAACTACACAACGTCAACATATTAAATTTAAAAGCTAATATTAAAATAGCGTTAATATTTAATAAGGTAGCTGAGCGTTACAGAGCTGTACGCTGATACTCTATATTTAACTGTGTAAAACCAGGAGAGTTTTCCCAAAGAAAAATGTATTGTTTAGCTGATTATCAAAGACTCTGTGATATATTATCCATTTCACAAAAATAATATAGATATCTTTTTAAATATAGTAATAAAAACATACTAGTGCCTTTTAACTATACTATTACTTACCACCCCTTTTCATATTGTACTATCACAGACACTTTGGAATTGGTTTAAAAGCACATCATTCATTATTCAAAGCTCATCTTTGCATATTATTCCAGCTCAAGTCTGCCAGGCTCCCTGTGAAATCGTTCACAAAATTGATAACAGCAGACACACACGCAATAAAAAGATCGCCTTGGGCAGCCCGAGCTCCCATTATGCAGATCGAGCTGCAATTTTCTCTAACAAAGCCTGCCCTGATCCAGGACTGGGTGGCACTTTATTTATTTATTTATTTATTTATTTATTTATTTATTTGTCCTCCACCGGTTGCCTTTTCTCTTCTTTTTTTTTTTTTTTTTTTAATTTCCTTTTTCCCCCTCTCTCCGTTTCCCTTCTGCCCCCGCCCCGCCGGGCCGCCCGGAGCGGGGCCCCGAGGGCGCTGCGCCCGCGGCCTCTGCACGGCCCCGCAGCAGCTTGCGGGACCGCCTCAATCGGATTAGCTCCGCTCCGGGGAGCGGCGGCTGATGGCGGCTCCGCTGCCCGTCGCACCGAGCGGGGACAATCCGATTAGGGCCGCCGGGGCCGCGGGTGGCATCCGGCGGTCCCGCCGGGGGATTGGGCGTTTACTGGTGGCGTTAATGACGGCCGGGCGAGGCGGGGCCGGGGTCCCTCGGTGCCGTGAGCCGGGGAAACGCTCTCGACGGCCGGGGTCTGGGACGCGCCTCCGTCAGCGCCCGCGCCGGGGAGCTCCGGGCGGCAGCTTCGCCGCGGCCGTCGGACCCCGTCGGGCCGGAGCCTGCTCCGACCCCGCGACCCCTGCGGAGCACAGGGGTCTCAAAAAAGGCACACCGGACCCGCTTTTGCCGTGGGGCCGCCGCGGAGCAGAGCCGCGCGGAACGGGGCCCGCAGGTGCCGCCGCGGGGCTCCGAGCACGGCGCCTGGGCCCGGCAGGTCCGTCCCGCTCGCTGCCGCTGCCGGCGAAACGATTGGGAACGTTGCGGTAATTGAATACAAAGGTTTAAAAACTAATCAAGTCCTTCCTGTCACCGCTCCGGCATCCCGGGCTCGCCCTGCCAGGTGCTGATCAAATGCCATTACATTCTATTAACAGGGAAATTCTATTCCCTGTTTTCATTTCCCTTTATAAGAGAGAACTAAGTAAATGCACCGAGCGTTATTTAATTGTTAACGCCTTGAGTCCCGTTCGGCCGTCAGGGACCGGCTGCCAGCGCGCTCGGCAGCCGCGCCAGGCTCCATAAATTAAACCCAAACGGAATCTCGCCCTGTAGGGCTCCGGCCGCCCCCCAGGCTGGCCCCGGGAACGGCCTCGTGCCCCGCTCCGCGCTGCCGTCGGGGCAGGGGCCTGGGCAGCCGCGGGCTGCGGGGACGGAGTCCCGCCTCGTAGGGTGGCCTCGGGCCGTCGGGGCCGTGGTGGGGCGGGGCCGGGGGCGCCGGGCGGTGCGGGCCGGGCCGGGGCCGGGGCCGGGAGCGGCGCCCCCGACGTGCGGCCCTCGGCCCCGCCCCCGCCCCGCGCGGGGCCATTGTTCGCGCGCCCCTGTGATGTCACCGCGGCGGCGGCGGCCCCCGCGCCCGGGCGCGAGGCCGGTGCGGGGCGGCGGCAGCCAATGGGCGCGCGGAGGGCGGGCGGCGGCGGCCAATGGCGGCGGCGGGGGCGCACGCGGCGCGGGGCGCGCGGCGGCCCCCGGGCGGTGACGGGGCGGCGCGCGCGCGCTCCGCAAAGTTTGGTGTCGGCGGCGGGTCCGGCCGGGCCGCGAGCGCAGCGCGAGCGGCGGCGCCTCCACAGCGGCGCGAGGGCGGCGGTGGCGGAGCATGGACCCGCCGAGGATGGACCCGCCGGGGCCGGCGCAGGGCCAGCACCAGCACGAGCCCATCAGCTTCGGCATCGACCAGATCCTCAACAGCCCCGAGCAGGACAGCGCTCCCCCGCCGCCCCCCCGGGGCCCCGACGGCGCGACCTTCCTGGGCGGCCCCGGCGGCCGCGGCGGTGCGCCCTACCCGGCCCTGCCGGCCCCCTTCCCGGCCATCGCCGCGCCCTTCGAGGACTCGGGATCGTACAGTGTGAACCTCAGCCTGGCCCCGGCCGGCGTGATCCGGGTGCCGGCGCACAGGCCCATCCCCGGGGCCGTGCCGCCGCCCATCTCCAGCGCCATCCCGGCCATGCCTGCCGTGCCCAGTCTGGGCAGCCTCAACTTCCCCTGGATGGAGAGCAGCCGGCGCTTCGTCAAGGACAGGTTCACAGGTAAGGCGCCGGGGCGGAGCGCGCGAGCCGGCTCCCGACAACGAACGGAAGGGCCAATAAAAAATATAAAACGAAATAATAACAGTAATGCGAATAAGAATAAAAGCAAAGGCGGCCGCTGGATGCTTCCCTTCCCCGCGCTCGCAGCGAAGGGAAAAATCGCTCTCCTCACGGCGTGGATAGCGCGGGGCGCCCCGGGGGGCGGCCGGGCCCCGCTCGTCTCCGTAGCTCTTCGACGAGAGGTGGAAGCGGGAGCCCGGGGAGCCGCGGTCCCTGCGGGGGCCGGCGGGGCGCGGGCGGCCGGCGGGCAGAGCGGCGGCCCCGGGGGGCGGCCGGCACCGTGCGGGCGCGGGGCTGACCCCTGTGCTTCCCCCCCGGGCAGCGGCGGCGGCGCTGACGCCCTTCACCGTGACACGGCGGATCGGGCATCCTTACCAGAACCGGACTCCGCCGAAGCGCAAGAAACCGCGGACATCCTTCTCCCGGGTGCAGATCTGCGAGCTGGAGAAGCGCTTCCATCGGCAGAAGTACCTGGCCTCGGCCGAGCGCGCTGCCCTCGCCAAGTCCCTCAAGATGACGGACGCCCAGGTGAAGACCTGGTTCCAGAACCGGCGCACCAAGTGGCGGTGAGTCCCGTGCCCCCGGAGCCGCCCCGTCCTGCCGCTGCCCCCGGCGGCGTCCCCCGCCCGCCGCCCTGCGAGTCCCGCTCCGGCCGGGGTCGCCCCCCTTGCCAGCTGGTGGCAGGCAAACCGTTTGGGGTGAATTTTTATTATAATACGATCATAATTATTATTGTTATTATCGTTATATATTTCTTTTTCGATAGTCCCCCATTCGGAAAACGGGGAATTGTTAGTAAAAACGAGGGATTCTTCGAAATAACGGGGAATTTTTGGAAGAAACGGGGAAACAATTTGAAAAAAAAAAATCGCGGGAATGTTGGGAGAAAAAGGGGGAATATTTGGAAACGGGATTACTGGGTGACGGCGGGTTTCCAGGCTCTCCCCGCCGCCCACAGTCCCTCCGTTGGCGGTCAAGCGGCGGCCGCCCGGCGGTGCTGGCCCCGGAAGGACGCGCCGGCCGCCCCGCCTGGCTCCCGCCACCGCCGGGCCGGCCCCGGGCCGGCCGCTGCCCGCGGAGTCCCGGGCGGAGCGTGGCCCGTGTCCGGGCGCGGGCTGAGCGTGTCCCCCGGCAGGCGGCAGACGGCGGAGGAGCGGGAGGCCGAGCGGCAGCAGGCGAGCCGGCTGATGCTGCAGCTGCAGCACGACGCCTTCCAGAAGTCGCTGAACGAGTCGATCCAGCCCGACCCGCTGTGCCTGCACAACTCGTCGCTGTTCGCGCTGCAGAACCTGCAGCCCTGGGAGGAGGAGAGCGCCAAGATCCCCCCGGTCACCTCGCTCGTCTGAGCCCGGCAGACGGGGCACGCAGCGGACTGGCCCGCGGAGCGCGGCCGGCGGCTCCCCCTGCCCCGGGGCCGCGGCTCCCCCGACGGGGCGGGTGGCGGGGCGGCGAGGGGCGCCCCCGGGGCTGACACCGGGACCGGGTCCCACCGGAGCCGCTTCCCCGAGGCCGGCGCGGAGAGGAGCCGCTTGTATATTTGTGTCGATGTTCCACTAGGAAGGGAAATATGTCACTTTTTGTAAGAAGTGTTAATACTTTAATTTATTTATGCATCGAGATTTTGGGCACTATTAATATGGAATTATATAAAACCTCGATTATTTATATCGAAATCTGAACATAGGTATTTTGTGTCGGCTTTGGAACAAAAGGCTATTTTTTTCCTGTTCTGAGGATAGTGTAAAGAAAAAATACCTCCCTATCACTTAGCGGAGGGGACTCGGTGGAGCCGGTGATGACTCATTAGCTTCGGAAACCCTATTAAACTGAAAAGCGGTAGCTCCCATCTGTCCCAGGTGAAGTTAATGTCAGCTGTAATTTATTCACCGTAGTAATAAGGGCTCCTTCCAGGCACCACACGCCGTTCTGTCCTCACCTTCCCAGCCGATGAGCTTTAGCGCCCCGAAACAGCGCTCGCTTCCCTGCGCCACCGGCTCTCGAGAAAGCGCCTTATGTTTCATAATAAAGAAGATTTGGGGTTGACACAGACCATGTATAATACTTTGTACTTGCCGAGACGTGTAAATAAACGTTTTCTTTACAAATGTCTCTCCGCTCTCTGCCTGCCGCCGCGCCGGGGAGAGCCGAGCCGAGCCGGGCCGTGGCCGGGGGCCGCCGCAGAGCCTCGGCTGCCACGGAGGAGAGAGGCCGAAACGGGGGCGGCAGAGGAGCAGGGAGCGGAGCCGGGACGGCGGGCGGACTCGGAGCGGGGCTGCGGCGCGGGGCGGGCGCGGTTGTGCGCGGCGCTGCCGCTCTCCGCCGGTGCGGGAGAAGCGGCCGGGAGCGATCCCGGCTTTGGGACACGGCGGGGGAGCGAGGGGTGGCCGGGCGGGGGCAGTGCGGGCGCCGGTGTAGGCCCCGCCGGTCCCCGGTAATTTCTCCCCATCAGCTACGCGGTCCCGACTCGCCCGCCGGCGGAGCCCGCTGGTTTTCGTTTTGCTGCCTTTTCTGCGCCGCCAGCGGGACGGCGGTGGCTGCGGCCGAGGCTCCGGTCCTCGCCCCCAGCCCCGTTGTGCGGGGGGATTTTTAAGAACAACCTCCCGTAGTTCTCGGGCCCGGGTGCCTCGGCCTCCAACAACGGAGGAAGCTGCAGAACTGACATTTTTAGAAAGCAGCCGCGACCAGGCGGGTTTCCCCCGGCCACGGGCAGGAGCCGGCGCTGCCGCGGCCGCGTTCCCGCAGAGGGGCTCTGCCGCTGCCTCGGCCGCAGCCCGGCCCCGCTCACCGGGAGGCTGCGCGAGTGGAACGGGCTCGCCCGTCCCGGCAGTCAAGGACCAGGCCCGGCCCCGGCAGTCAAGGACCGGGCAGCCATGCAGGACCAGGGACGGAGAAAATAATTTGCCTAACTGGTTCTTAGCGGTACCAGGGCAGGGGCTCCGGTCGATTGCGTTTGTCGGGGGCAGGCTGTGGAGGGCCCACGGCAGGGCCAAATCCAGTCACACCAGGATGATGGTGCTGAGCCCGACCGGTGCCATCCGCCAGCCAGAATGTGTAGCCCAAGCTGAAACACCGATTGAGGGGAGGTCTCGAGATGGGGAAAAAAATTAAAAACAACGGGGAAATCTATACCGGGCGACGGAGTGCGAGGGACGGCCGCACGCCGGTCCTCTGTCCCCAGCCGCTCCCCGCCACCGCTGCGCCCCGGCCCCAGCCCGGCCCCGTTCGCTGCATTCGTTTTCCGCCGCCCTTCCCGCGGCCGTGCCGGGGCTGCCGGCCCTCGGCCTCTCCCTCCGCATCAGCATCAGAGGGAGAGAGCCCCGGGTACCGCACACAGAACTGCCCGAGAAACCCCAGTGTCGGTGAAAGCGGGGAAGAATCCGGCTCCGAATGGGGATGGAATACACGGGCACACACATTCACGTGTGTATTGGTCTTGCGTTCTATCTGCACCGTCGAACATCTGTAAAGTGCGTTTTGTTCAATACATCGTTGTTCTTTAACTGCTCGAACATCCCACAACTACAAGCCTCTACGCTCCCGATTTCCCTGCAGTTTTCCCCAAACTGCTGTAAGCCCAGGAGCAGTGTGTTTGCGGAGAACAAAACGCTGCTGCGCTCTTCAGGAGCCGGCTTTGTGACGGGCGAGGATGCTGCGCAAAGCCACGGGGTGCTGTAATGCCCTGTAATGAACGGCAGTGCCGAGTGGGTCCGAGCTCGGCAGGGACAGCCCAGGAGGTCCCCTCGCCACTGCTGCCCATGGGCTGTGCCGCAGGCAGCGAGACCGAGCCTCAGGGCACCCCAATTTGTCAAAGGATTTCATAAATCACAACCAAACTTCCATTTCAACCATCTGAGTAGCCATCAAATAGCGGGATTTACGTCCCGGGCGCTGCCTTGGGCTGGCTGGTGTCCGTGCCGGGTGCCTTTGTTCCCGAGGAGCTGCCTCCAGGTGCATTTTGGGCTGTGTGAGGACGAGGGGCGCAGGCTCCGCGAGCATCCGCGGCTCCTACGGCAGGAGAGCGGGGGCGGTGCGGGGGCTCGACGTGCTGAGGGGGGCACAAGCGGGGGTTCCCTCCAATTACTCTGCCCAGTTAATCCAGTGCTTACAGGAGCCTCAGGGAAACACCAGTTGGAGCAAACACGGGGTATTTGTCCCTGTGAATGAGAGCAGTGTTCCCTGCCGGCCTGGTTCAGGTGTGACAGGATTGTCTGACGATCCCTGCTGTGTCTCTCTGAAGGTCTGTCAACAGAGAGAGAGATGCCTGAAGGGACCTGCACAGACTTTAGACCCTACCAGCTTGAGCCTTTTCATCCCAGGAATTGTAATTGTGAAGCGTTTGGGTGCCCGGTGGAGGAGAGGACACATTTTTGGGGTGGGCTGGCTGTTGTCCTGATCCTGTTGATTGTCCTGCCCACATTTTGCACTTGGGCTGTGCTCGACAGCTAAAGTGGAGCTGTTGTGTACGGGCAGCAGTTTGACTTCCCAATTTCTGAAACACCCTTCTGGCAGCACCGGCCCTGCTGGCTGTGGGGGAGCACGGGGGAGCATTGTGTGTCTCTCACCCCCCCATTCATCACTAAATGCTCCTTTACGTCCGTGGGAGACTCCTGAAAGGGCTCCAGTCAGCCGAGGAAGAGATCCGTGGTGTGCAGGCAGGGCGAGGACAGCAGGAGCTCCTGCGGCTGCACTGCAGCATGGCTGTTTCAGGGCAGGCAGTGAAAGTCATAATGGAGATGTGGTCTGAGAGTGCTGAAGATGCTGCATATCCCATCGAGCTGAGTTTTAATCTGTTGATGCTTGATGCTGCTATGAAATTGATAATTCTTAGCATTTGGATCTTTCCCAAGCAGTCTTAAATCTGCAAGTGAAATACCTCTGTGAATTTATGTTTTGAAAAGCCCATTCTATGTACCCAAATTCCTCTGTTTGGAAGTTTTAAGCCCAGAAACACTTTCTTGAACAAGGATGGAAAAATGCAATGAGAATTAAGGATTATTGAACTGTCAGTGGGACTTAATTTTGGACAGGTTGTTTTCCAAGCTTTGCTTAATTGTTTGTGTGAATGATCTCCCGGGTAGGGCTGAGCAGCTCCGTGGGTGGATGCAGAAGGCAGAGCTTGGCAAACTGGAGGAACATCAACCATCTCCTCAGAGATCCTCCTGCCTTTGCTGTGAGCCCCAGCCCAAAGCAGCCCCTGTGCCATGCCCTCATGCAAAAACACTCTGGATAAAAATGGCTCCACAATTTGCCTCTCTCAGCATTATTTTGTGCCCAGGGTATTAGATGTTACAAAGTAATGCGTGGTGATCAAATCTGTATAGGCAATTCTTTTCCTAAATGGGCCCTAAAATCAATGGGTTATTAGCTCTCCTCCTCTCCGTGATGAAAGCCTGGTCCTATTAAACATGCAAACTACACAATATTCAATGGCTTGGTTTACAAAAGTGTTTTGCTCAGCTAGGTCATAATTCAACTCATTTATAGATGACATAAATAATACTGAGATTTACATCACACCTCTGAACTTTCCTCAAAGCATTTATTTCTGCACCAAAATCATCCCCACTGCTGAGGAGTGATAATTTAAGGGCTGTGACTCACTCAGGTGAGCACTTGCTCATGTAGCTGTTCCTCCTCAGTCAGTAGATTATGTGCTGCCTGAGTTGGACCAGGTGGGTGAAGTATTTGCTTCTGTGCAGGTGGGCATTTTTTGAGGAAGAGGTATTTACACCCTTGGTTTAGGCTATTTGGAGCATTTCCCTTCAATGCTGTGTGTTTCCCTTGCCCAGTCTTTTGAGTCTTTTAAGCTCCTATCTTTTTTTCTGACTCAGCAGCAAAATAAATATTTCTACTTGGTGCCCACTTGTTTTTGGGTGTCTGGATTTGCCTCCTGGTTGGCACCCAGGTGGCTTTGATAGGCAGAGCTATAGTGCAGTTTGTGGTAGTTCGGCACCTATGTGCTTTTCTCCCCTTTTTGAGAGGGTCTCAGCATTTCTAAACATTTCAGATATCTTAAAAATCTGTTGTTAAGATCAGAGCAGTAATGGTATTTCGATAAATACTCCCATTAATTTAATTTAAATATAAGAAATAAAATAGTCTTCCCAGATCATTGTGACAAAATAAGGCAGCTGCCTAAAGGCATCTCTGCATCATTTATTCAGAACTGTCCATGTGTCCTTTGCAGGCTGTGCCCAGAGCTGGAAATGCTGGGAGTGCCAAGCAGAGACATTGAGAGGGCTCTGTGCTCTTCAGGCAGCACAGATGGAAGTTCCACACTTGTGCAGGAGGGGTGTGAGCTGTGCTCCACCTCAGCCCCACAAACTGTGGGATCACAGAATCATGGAATGGGTTGGGTTGGAAGGGACCTTAAAGCTCATCCTGTTCCACCCCTGCCATGGCAGGGACACCTTCCACAGCCCAGACTGCCCCAAGCCCCATCCAGCCTGGCCTTGGGCATTTTGGAGTAGGTGGTGTTGGGTGTCCAGACTGTGCTTCACTGAGCGGGGCCTGAGCTTGCTGGGGTGCTGAGTTGTGCAGACTCTAAACAGCCTCACAAGCTCAGACTTAGGTCATTCTTCAAAAGACAAAAAAAAAAAAAAAAAGCAAATGGTGAAATCTGCCTGTGGATAGTGGATTCCAGAGATCTCCCAGTAACATCTGCAGTATCTACACAGATATCAAGGGTGCTGAGCTGGTCCTTGATGAATGTTCTGAGCTGAGCCTGCCAATATTTTCCTCCTGGGAGTTCAAGGGACTGATTTTGCACCTCTGAGGAGCATCTCCCACTTCCATGTGAAGAGGCATAGAGAGCAGGACCTTTGTTATTACCAGCATGTGCAATTTGCTGGGTCCTTCTCTGCTGCTCTGCCCAGTGGCAGGACCACAGGGATCAGCCCCAGCTTCCTCTGTCCCTGTGCCTCCCCCTAGCTTGGGCCAGTTTGCTGGAATGGGTGGGTGGGAGAAAACTGCCCTGTCCCCAACTCTGCTGCACATCTGAGCTCCCTGAATGAACCTCTGCAGCTCATCAGGTAATTCTGGATGGTGCACATTGGCAGTGAGATGCATTTCACTCCATGCTGTGACCAGTTTTCTCCTAAGTGCACTAATCCAAGTAGGAAGCAGTGTGAGCCCTGTGGCCTGGTGAAGGTGCTCACATTTAGCAGGAGGTTGGACCATCTGTGTGCCTGAACCTCCAGCTCTCTGTTCAGGTGAATCTGCATTCTTGTATTTCTTAATAGGGATACCAGGCATGATCTCACTGCCTTGGTTTCATTGTCTCTCATCTTTGGACTGAGCAGCAGCTGGACAGCGGGGATAAAATTCATACCATGGCTTGCCTACAGAAGTACTAGGCTTCCTCAATCTTTTGAAAACAGAAGGCCATCAACCCCTGCCAGACTCCTTAAATGACTTAAACTCAATGCCACAAGTGTTCCAGAATGCCCAAATGATCCCATTAATTTGGCATCCAGTATATGCTGCATTATACATACCGACTTCCATTGGCACATGCCACATCCAATCCATTAGTTGTGCACAAATGCACTTAAGTTTTTTATTGCTCTTAGTTTTGTGTCATCAGCAAAGAAAGGTAAAGTTGATCTTCATCTAAATCACTGACATGGATTATTGCAATTGATTACAACAAAGAAAGAGCTTTTCAAGTTTCAAAGTTATGTTTTCCTTTATTTCCCCAAGTAGTAATCTGTACTGTTTAAGTTATTGCACAAGAACCGTCTCAGTGAGAGCTGCCTGTATTACATTCCTTGTTGAGAACATTTGTGTGCTAGGCTGTCGTGATTCCCCAGCTCTGTGCAGAACTTGTATTCCTTCTGGTGGCAGAAAGGCACTCAATGTTCTTCACTCAGTCCAGACAGAGAAGGAAGAAGAGGAGCATTAGCTGAAGCTAAAGATTGGGAAGTTGTGGTTTAATCTATTATTAGAAAAATCCTATTTTATTCATGGCTTTATCCACCATTCTTCCCAAGTTAGCCTCCTAACTGGACTAGTGTGTTACCCATCTCAGGACACTTGTGACAGCCGGGTATGCAGAGAGCAGCACACAAGGGAAGGATGTGACTCAGCTTCACAGTATTTTCCTGACTAGTCATTTTGTACAACTGAAAAAAAAATGAGGGTAGCTGTTAGTCTGTCCTCCCAAATCATCCTGCTTGCCCTGTGCCTGAGCTGCTCAATGCACTTGGGCCCTGCTTTATAGTTTGCATTTACACTGTGCCCTGGTCAGGCGGAGACTTGCACCCAAACTAATCTTTGCACAGCTCAGGAGCCTTGTTGAAATTATGGGGTTAAAATCACCTCTGTGTTTGTGAGAGTGATCCCTCAGCTTGAATTCGAGGTGCTGAACTCCCAGGTACTCCCACAGGGCAGTGGGTGCCAACATGGTTGTGAAAGACCCTCTGCATCTTCAGGGCAGCCTGGCAACCCCTCTGCTCTGCTTCTCTCCGCTGCTTCAGGTCTCTTCAAAACTCCACACTAGCTCTTCTTCAGCAGTTCTTAAAACATGACCCTGAAACTTAACTGAAGGACTAATTATTAGTTAATAAAGCTTGTGGTTTATGGACTGGAGTGATAGAGAAGGCTGGCTCAGTATGGAGCTGTTAAACACCAGGGCTGCTGGAACGTTCAGCAGCTTTTATACAAGGCAGAGGGCCAGCCCTTCAGAGGGTGTAAATCAGCAAAGATCCATTAACTTCAGTGCATCTCCCCAGCTCTACATCAGCTGAGGACACGGCCCTGAGAGCTCAATTGGTGGAATAATGTAAAGACATTCCAGCCCCTTGTTCCCCTGCACACGCCGTTCCCATTACTGGTATGGGAGCAGCCTGAGGGCAATGCCAGCCACAGGTGGGCATGGCTGGTGCCACTCCTGGGCTGCTCCCACCAGGGCTGCTGCCCTCTTAGGCTGCTCCTGGCCTCCAGAGAGCCCATGCTCTCAAGTAAAGAGGGAAACCAAAGCAAAACAGTTAATAATTAAAGAAGCCTTCAACTCCCTTGGACTGGTGGGATGGAGCAAGAGCTCTGAGGGCACCTGTGAGGGCTGGGCCTGTGCTGTGGGCCTCACCAGGTGGGCACTCTGCCAGGAGGGCATGAGGCTGCAGTGGCTGGACAATAGCTTCTCTCATGTCATTGCTGCAGGTAGGTATGTCATGAACCATGGCCTGAGCTGTGTTTCTCTTGGACATCTGGAAAATAGGGAATTTTAGCACAGCTAAAATGTTTCTAGATCTGGACAAAAGGTATTCCAAGGGCAACCTGGGATGAAGCCTCCTGACTGCAGCCACAGGCAGAGGCTCCAGGTTGTTCCTCCATGCCAGCTCTTCTCCTGCCCCCTAGATGTGCCCAATTCTGGCTCTAGCAGCACAGAGAAGATGGGGATGCTTTAGCTGTCACAGAGCTGTAGACTGGGAAGAGGAAACAGTGATCCTTCTAGATCTTTCATCAAATCCCTTTTCTTATGTCTTTTATACTGTTGAGGTTGACACGTGGGCAGGCAGGTGGATGCATCTGCAGGGTGATGTGAAGGAGATGGTTCCTTCATAGGCAACAGAGAAATTGTGGTAATTAATCTTGTTTTGGTTCTGGCACCTGGGGAGCTGCAGTCCTGCACCCTGCATCATGGATTACCCTAATCTGTGCTCCTGAGTAGAACTTCAAAGCAGTACTTAGTCATGCTTTTCCTGGAGTTTCTAAAAATACCCTTTTTCGTCCTTGTGACATGTCTTCTGTGGGCATCCTGTCTCCATGCTGCCTTTCTGCTCCTGGCTGAGGCACATGTTGTTGTCCCTCAGGTCACAGCCTGCCTATTTCTGGTGTTGTGCAGCTCCCCAGCCTTTATTTTCCATCAGCTTTGGCAGCTTCTGAGCCCCCTGTTCCCAACTTTCCTCTCTGCACAGGTGCATGTTTGCTCTCTGCCTGGAGCCAAGAGACCCCTTCAGCATTTCAGGGCTCAAACAGCACCCTAATGTTGCTCTGTTCTCTTTTGTAGGGTTGGAAGGGGAAAAAAAGTGGGCTGTTGCTTCTTGCCCAGAGAAGCTGAGATGGGTAATTGATTCTGAAAGCAGTTTGCACAGTTGGGGACTCGCTCGCTGAAGCTGTCGTGTTGCACCGGGGAGCTTTGCCTCTCGGTGCTCCAGCGGAGCAGCTGTTGTACCCAGCGTTGCTTCCAGACTGTCATGGGCTGTGGAGGTTCCCCTGTCCTCAGACTGTTCATCAGGAATGCTTTCAACTCGAATTCGTCCCCTTTATTCAGCAGGAGGTCAATGGTGAACCTGAAAGCCTGAGCAGGGAAAAAGCCTTTTCCACCCTTTCTAGGCTGAAATATTTTGGAGTACCTGAAATAAGTGAAGTGTTCAGGATAGAAATGCTTGCAGGACCTTTTTTGGAAATCTGAAATGTGATCCTTCTCTAAATCAAGGGTAGGAATTGTAGGAGTTTAGGGGTTTTTTTCTGCCTTGTCATGCTCGTGGCTTTCCTACATTGATCTCTGTGAAGTTGACCTTCTCTGTCCGCAGCCAAGTGCTCAGAGGGGAAAAGATGAACTTTTGCTGCATGGAGGGGCTGGGGTGAAACCACTGCCCCTTCTCCCTGCCAGAAGGAATAAGGCAGGAAAATAAAGCAGCCTGTGTCCCTTCCTCACGTCAGGATTTTCCTTCAAGCTGCAGGCAGTTTTCCAAAAACATTCTTGGAGCTTCCAAGCCCTGTGCGACTGACTCTGTCAAACTGCTCTGAGGGAGATCCTTCCGGCACAAATCTCTCTTTCCTTTTAAAGCTTTTACCTCCTGTGCTGCTCAAGGTTCACATGAACAACTGGTTCCCCCTGTTTTCTCTGCAGGGTCCCCAGACAGGTCTGCAAAGGCCTTTGTCACACCACACACAGCACAGTCTGTCAGTCCTTTGTGCATCCAGACTTGTGGTCCTACAGATGAGACTTCCATGGGTGGGAGTGAAACCAGAGGAAACTGGGCTGATGTATACAACACAAATCACTGTTCACTAGTTCAGATGGGAAAAAGAGACCCTTCCTCAGTCTGGTCCATCTCTGTTTACTCCTGCTTCCTGACTTGCTTTGGATGCCAGGCCAGATTCCCAGCTGCAGCTGGAACACCTCCCACAGTGCTGGCTCATTTTCTCGGAGGTGTTTGTTGCTTTGCTCTTGTCTTCTTCTCTGTCCAAGACTTTTCCTTCTTATAAATTCAAATTAACAATGGGGCAAAGGCAGAAATGCACGAGGTGTGATCCACACTGTGACTGCATTGGTTGTGGCACTGAGTGAGGTGAGAAAACTCTGATGGGTTGAAAGGGAACGGAGCACGAGCTGGTGGGACTGGAGGGCAGGAAGGGATGGAAATGTAGCAACTGGGAAAGCTGCAGGGGGAGATCAGAGAAAGGAGACATCCTCTGAGCGCGCACAGAAAACTCAGAAGGAGGGGGAAAGCCAGGAATGAACAAGAGCAAAGCTGGAAGTGGGAGGGATGGGAGCACCTGGGAGAGAGCAGGGGAAGGGCTGTGCAGAGCTGCAGTGGTGAGGAAGAGACATGAGGATGCCTGGAACAACGGGAAGCTGCGCTGCGGGGCTCTGCTGGACTTTCGGGCGGAAAAGGAATTTTTTTGTGTTTAAAACCTCAGTGAATGGGGCTGTACGTGAGCAAGCAACCAGGTACTGCCTTAGAAATGGAAATCGCTCGGCATGAGTTCCTGCTGAGGGGCAGGGAGGGAGTGCACAGTGCACTCGCACATAGCGAGCACTGGGACAGCTCCGTGGAGAAATCACCATCCCACCGGTCAAGGCAGAAAACAGCAAACAGGGTAAAACTCGGCAAGAAGGACCCAAAAATCCCGCAGAGTGCAGTAAGCAGGGGTTACGGAACAGCTGAAGAAAGTGGGCGGAAGCAAGAGAGAGAAATGGGGCCCGAGGAAACGCAGGCGAGCCCCCCGAACGGGGGGAAGCTCCGAGAAGCGGCTCCAGCAGCGCCTCGCAGCGAGCGGCTGGAGCACGGCCGGGCGAAGCGGGGCCGCGCTGCCCAGCCGACATCTGCTCTCGGTGACAATAGCACGGCCTGACAAGTTCATTGTGCCTCGGCACGGGGCAGCAGGTGGGAGAGGCAGCGTGTGCAGCCACCTGCTCGGCCGCCTGCGCGCCCGTCCCCCGCGGCAGCTCCGCCGCACCGAGCCCTGGGGGCGGCCGGCGCTGCCCCCAGCTACGGAGAGACCCTGACACCCACCGATGCGGGCTGTGCTGCGGGAGGGCTCTTAAAGTAGCTGCGGAAGGGTCGAGCTCGTACCTTTTATAGGTTTCGCTCGGGTAGAGAGCAGCATTTTTTTTTTTTCTTCATCCCAAAATAATAAATCTCCTTTAAGATAATTTTTGTGTCTGGAATTCAGTGACGTGTCATGGAAGGCTCAAACATGTATGAAAATAGATGAGGCAAAAACAAAGCAGCCTAGCCAAATCCTACACCTGTAACTCTTCCTGAACCCACCAGGCAGTGGGAGAGCTCAGCTGCTCCCAGCGCTTGGCTGGTGCCGCCTGAATGTCATTAGTGTACAATAGGGTTTGATCGGAATTGGCATCGCTCTTGCCAGGGAGTGAATGGGCTGAAAGCGACTGAAGCAGCCGAGGATGCAGCCCTCTGCACCGAGCTCAGTAAGTACTCGACCAACAGTCAGCTTTGGTGTAGAGGCCAAAGTGAATTCTGAATAACACCAATAAACTCGGACTATGTACCCCCGATCAGCCCTGTCGTAGCCCAGGCAGAGCCAGGAGGGAATTTCCCCCCTTCTCTCTGTTTAAGTGCCAGGAACAGCAGGGTCTGTCAGATTTGGGGCAGCATGAGGAACTCGCTGTGTCGTGATGTTTGCTGCACAGGTCTTTTCGGAGCTCTTCGACGATGCCTCGTATGCTGGGATAGAGCGTTCATAGAGCTGTTCTGATTTACTGAAAATCTGGCTCACGGGCCCCATTTCACAATCCCGTTGGTTGCCAAATGTTTCAGTGCACGTTTCAGTTTGAGTTTTCATCTTCACAAATGCGTGCGTTCGGTTTGGCTGGTGGCGGGTCCAAAGGCTGGTGTGGAGCGAGCGCCGGGCGGGTGCGGCGGGGGCGGGGGCGGCTCCTGTTCCCCCGGGATCCCGCTCCCCGCGGGCTCCCCCCGGGCTCCGGCTCCCCCCGGCTCCGGCTCCCCCCGGGCTCCGGCTCCCCCCGGCTCCGGCTCCCCCCGGGCTCCGGCTCCCCCCGGGCTCCGGTTCCCCCGGGATCCCGCTCCCCCCGGGCTCCCCCCGGGCTCCCCCCGGGCTCCCCCCGGCTCCGGCTCCCCCCGGGCTCCGGTTCCCCCGGGCTCCGGTTCCCCCGGGTTCCCTCTCCCCCGGGCTCCGGTTCCCCCGGGCTCCCCCCGGCTCCCGCTCCCCCCGGGTCCCGAGCCCCCGAGGGCGGCGCTGCCGAGGGTGCCTCGGGCTGAGCTGCGCACAGCTGCAGGGAGCGAACACACACCCGAGCGCGCAGATCCTGCTTCTATGGTGGCATTAAAATAGCAGGCTTGCCTCTAGCGCGACAGCCAAACCCCCCGCTAATGGGGAGGGGAAAGAGAGGCTGGAAATGTTGCTGTCTTCGTGCAAAAGCCAAGCTCCACGTTGCTGTTGTTGATGCCAGATACGGTATGGCAGAGCTGCTTTCACAGGAACCAGCTGTAAAACAGGCGCTGTTCCTCCTGCTGGGAGCTCGAGGGGTGCAGCACCTTTCAGGGGGGCACAGCCTGTCTGTCCATCCTCCTGTCTCCCCATGCCTCCGGTGTTTAAACTGCTTCTAAAAAGGACTGCAAGGCTCGCTGCTTCAGCCGTGCTTGCCCAGCTCACGGAGTACAGCACCTGAGTTCTCTAATTAAAAATGTATTTCCAGATTTCAAGGGATCTCAGGGTTACACGTTTTTTGGTACCAACCTCCGGCGTTTTCAGATGTTCGCTTAGAACAACAGGAAGATTTAAATGGGTGTTTTAAAAAAATCAGCCTTAGGTATTTAGAGATTTGCTTTTAATTATGAAGAGTAAATTAAAATGTAGTTGTTCCATGGCAAGGTCATCTTAATTCAGTGTCTAATTATACAGGTATTAAATTTCTCCCAAATAAAGCCTTATTTGAGCTAAGATAATTCGTTTAAATTGTAATCCAGTCTTGAATGAAATATCCCTAATGATGAAGAATCGATTCAAAATTTAAGTACTTAATCACAACCACAATAAAAATTAATATATTGCTCCTGGGTTTTTTTGTTTGTTTGTTTTGTGGATTTGGTTTTGTTTGTTTGTTTGTTGTTATTTTGTTTTGTTTTGGTTTTTTTTTCCCCTAGATTTGTATAATTCTAGCTTCTAGCCCTTGGAACCAATGGCACACTTGTTTACTCAGTGCTGCTGAGTCCTATACAGGAGACTCAGGTTCACATCACCTCCTGGTTTCTCTTTGTTCAACTTAACAAACTGCTCCCATGCTCTGTCTTTACTTCCAGAGGGATCTCTCCCGCTGGAAATGCGCGTCGCTGGAAGCCAAGGCAAAGTCCTGGAGCAGAGGATGTTTTCAGGAATAAGTGTGATGTTTCTCTGCTCCTCCCATATTCTCTTGAACAGCTTCAGGTTTTGTCCTGTGGCTCTTCCAGTGGCTGAATTAATCTTGCCAACATCGAAAATTAGCCAACAGCCTGTTATCAGAATGGCTTAAATTTGGCTCCCTAGGAAATGACACAAGTGACCTTATTTTATCTTGGGATGGTGTGAAACCACATCACAACCCAGAAATTAGTGGGGGACAAATTGGAGAGCTGAGACTGCTCCCAGCAGCTCTGAGACCATGAAGGAGTCGTTTTGGCAGTGTGGGATAAGAACTGTAGTTAGATCTTGATTATGCTAAGTGGCCAGGAGTAAAATAATTAAAATATAGATATTTGCTTTATCCTGAGTTTCAGCGTTAACAGCCCAGTCTGCCAAGCAGGGCTACTTCATGTGTCAAGGATCCTGGATGTTTCAGACATGGAAAGTCTCAAGAATATTAATCTCTCGTATTCTCGAGACTCGGGGGTAGTCTGAAACCAATTAAATTAAAGTTTAATTCTTGAGCTGGATTTGTTCGCCAGTTCCATGAGCATACGCGCGGCGCCTCAGGGTAAAGCCGAGTCCGGATGTTTTGTGCTGCTGGGCCGGGCAGGGAGCGGGGTCTGAGCTCGGGGCGATACCGGCCCGTGTTCCCCGGGAGGGGCTCAGAGCTCACCCGGGCCGGTTCCGCTCCCCGGGAGGGGCTCAGAGCTCACCCGGGCCGGTCCCGCTCCCCGGGATCAGCTCAGAGCTCACCCGGGCCGGTCCCGCTCCCCGGGATCAGCTCAGAGCTCACCCGGGCCGGTCCCGCTCCCCGGGATCAGCTCAGAGCTCACCCGGGCCGGTCCCGCTCCCCGGGCAGGGGGCTCAGAGCTCACCCGGGCCGGTCCCGCTCCCCAGGATCAGCTCAGAGCTCACCCGGGCCGGTCCCGCTCCCCGGGATCAGCTCAGAGCTCACCCGGGCCGGTCCCGCTCCCGGGAGCCGCGGCGGGGCAGCCGGACCCCGGTAACGCGCGGGCTGCAGCTCCTCAAAGGCGCTCTTGTCCTGCCTCGCCAGAATTTATCGGTGCGAGGGCTGCTAAGGGACGGCTCTGAGAGCTGCATTGTGGGGCTCTGCCGCGGCAGAGGGGCGCGTTAATAGGGCATTGTGCGGGCCCCGAGCCCGGCATGCGTGCCGGCTGCGAAAAGTTCGCAAGGAGAAGCCTGGTTCCAGCCGCGCTGCTCCGCTGATTTACGGCGGCTCCCCTGAGCTCGGAAGTGCTGCGACATTCCCCAGTAAATAGGGATGTATGAACGAATGTCTTTCCCTCCTCTTATCCGCTCTTCCCAAACACGTAAACTCTGAGCAGGCTTTATTCTTCTTCAATGACCATTCAATTGTCTACAGACTGTGTCTTTTGGTAAATTTATTGCTGGCTATTAAAAAAAACCAAACCAAAACAAAACAAAAAAACCCAAAAAAACAAAACCCCAACTGAAATGCATTTTGCATATTAACACGTAACTCTTGTTCCTGTCTGCTCATTTTGGAAATGGTTGTATTGCTTTTATCAAGGAAAAAATGGCTAATAAAATTGGCCTCAGCACCGTTGCTTTGCAATTCTTATGAACAGTAAAGTGCCTCTTACAGTCATTGATGTTAAAAGCTATTTCTAAATTATGGTGCCATTTATTATCTCTAGTGTCCAAAGTAAGTTTAAATGATGCTTATAATTCATGTTTTACCAAATTTCCTTTTCCCCCTGAGGATACCTCTGATTAACTTATGCACATTTAAGCGCTTTTTAAAATCTTCTTTTATTGCCATTATGCTCTGAAAATCTCAGCAATTCTCAAAAATGGGTAATAAACTTGAGATAAAATGCTGCAGTTTTAGATCAATGCTGACATATCACTGTGGTGATTTCTTCAGAGCTAAAGTGATAATGCTTCATATTTACAGAATATATACTAGGTTATTACTGCAGTATTACCATTTTGTTCTAAGATGAAATGAGTAATTTACCAATTTATTAAACAGTTACATTTAAGTATTGCTTAGGACATTACCACACCAATCTGTTTACTTAGCTTGAAGAGTTACCATTAAGAAACACTGTTTATTTAGGTAAAATTTGTAATGATCATCCCCTTCATTAAGAAACTTATTTTTCTGCAAGCCTAATTGCCTGGAAATTAGTTTCTCCTTATTTACTATGGTGAATTTTGCTAAGCCAGCTAAAACCATCACCCTCACAAGAAGTGCTGGAGAAATTAATAATACATACATGGAACAGTTTTAATTAGTATAATACTAAATGTTAATAAAAGATTTATGATCCAGTTAAAAGTTCTAACGATCACAACAGGAAAAGGGCTGAAATGTGGTGGTGGTGATCTGTTAAAAATAAACAAATGCTGCCAAAGTCTCCAAATTGAGGATAGAGGAGATTTTTTTCTCTTCTCCTGCCCTTATGTGAGTCCTGGCTCAGTGATATGTAAGGTCAGGCTCTGACCCCATGGAAAGCAGAGTAAATCTAGAATGGCAGGAGGATAGCCGTGGGGGTTATCCTGTGTGACAGCAGGGCAGGAGACACCCAGTGCAGGGGGAGAGACTGCATTTAACTCAGCTGGTGCCGCTGGGCTGGAAGCAGCCAGCCCCAGGTGGGTTCAGCAGAGCTCCAGCATCACTGGCACAACCTTTCAGCCCAGTTCTAGGAAAGCAGTCCATGTTCTAAGTAGCTCAGAAGGCCAGTGGCAGAGGATGCAGACAGAACCTGCTTGGGGGCAGCCAAAGGCAGAGGCAATAAGCAGTGGCAGAATTTTCAGAGATTATTTCCTCAAGAGGAGCACACCGAAAAGCCTCTCAAGTGCCAAGTACCTCAGATGCACCTTGCAGACAGAGGAGCCCTCAAAGAGCTGGGCTGGGGAGGGAAGGCACCACAGCATCCATCCAATACTGAACATTGGAATGAGCATCTCAAGTGAGAGACCCTCTGCAACTCTGTGGATGGCATGACTGGGAAAGGAGCTGTGTGGGGGGACATCAAGGGACACTGGTCACTGCTGAGACTTTCTCTGAGTGTATTTAGTCAGATTAGATAAATTAAGATCCTGCCTTAAACCCCCTAGAATGTGCCTGGGGGGCACATCTCAGTAGTGTCTTCAAGATGAAGCCCCAAAACATGATATTGGAAACACGAAGATTCTGAGCAGAAATGGATATTGCTTGCTTGGATTTGGGGGATTTTGGAGTAGGAACAAGTGCTGTGATCTTTGTTGTTTTCTTGAATGCTGCCTGGACTTGTCTCCCAGCAGCACTGACAGGAGTGAGACTTCTCTGGCACAGTTTGGGGATACTCAAAGCCAGTGTCAGAAGCCAGTCTTGCGCTGCATCCCATCAGGGTGCTCAAGCACAGACGACACGAGCTGGATCTCCCTCCCTGCATGGGGCATGGTGCACAGCGAATGCCTTACCTAGGGCAAGTACCTGCACATGCCAGCAGTGTGACTCTGACCTGAGGGGCAGCAAGGGCAGAGGAGAATGCTCATTCCCAGCAGATTTGCTCCAGCTGAAGGCCTGCCACTGGAGGATGAATGTGTAGAATGTGTAAGATCACAGAATCACAGAATTAACTAGGCTGGAAAAGCCCTTTGGGAACATTGAGTCCAAGATGAATGTATTGCTGCTGGGGCTGGGCTTCCTTGCTGTATTGGGTGAGACCAGTACTCCAGAACAAATAATTGATGGAAAAGTTTGTGTCAATTACAAAATTGGATGTCTTATCCATGTCACAAGCTTTGCTTTTGGAGCAGTAAATGGCTGCAGTAGTAGTAAACCAGGATCACTCTATCATTTCCTTTTGCCAGTGTGCTGGGCCAGGCACAGCTTGGGAAGGGTTGGTGAACTCCTCTCGCTCCTCAGCAGTAAAAGCCTTCATTGCTCAGGGTGCCAAGCCCTTCCCCTTGACACTCAGCATGCTGGAGTGGATCTGCACTGTCTACTGGGGCCTGTTTCCTTTTTAAATTTCCTCTTAGGAAGTTCCCTGTGAAAAACCTGAACTGGAGTCCCAGGCTGAGTCCTCAGTATTGCCTGTGTGGCCTAGGATGTATTTCCTCTGCCCTGGAGAACAAATGAATGTCAAGAAATTTACTGAATTGTCTGGGCAATGTGGAGATTTTATTCATTCCTAAACTTCAGCATGTGACTTTCCTTATTTGTTCTTTCCAAGGACAGAAAAGGAAACACCATATTTATTCTTGCTAATGTAGCAATATTGATTAAGTCATAAAGCACATACAAATACATATTGACTCGCATTAAAGTATCTATCACTTACTACTTGTTCCTCAATAGCACTATACTTATATTAAAAAAATGCATTAAAATTGGCATTACTTCAAGGAAAGTAGGATCAGCCATCATTATTAATATTAGGTTTCAGGTGGGGGAAAAAGCTTTAAAGAGGATGCAAGTGTTAAAAATGGAAACCCACCTCCCTTTTTCCTGAACAGTGCAGATACTTCTGGCTGTCCCAGTCATTTGTTCCCAGACAGGTGCTGAGCTGTCAGGTCAGTACTTTGGTTGTGTTGGAAAACTTTGCTGTGTATGATGTGCTGCACAGTGGGACGAGGGGCTGGATATCCCTCAGCATCAGCACATCCCTGTAGAGCTGGGGGCTGTAGCTGTCCATGGTTGGAAGGGGAGGGCATGTCTGTCAGAGCACAGTGGGCAGCCTCCTGCCTAAAGATGGGTTTGCAACTCATCTGCTCCCACTAAACTGATGTTTAACTGATGTTAACCTAAATTTATAATTGAGATCCTCACAACCTCCATTTAATTAAAGAGATTCCTCCCAGTGCTGTGCTCCCTGCTTTTTGCCTCCCAAGTCTCTCAGGTGCCAGGATTTTGGCAGGTGCCAAAGGCTGTCACAGATAACCTCACTCTGGCTGTGTGCAGCAGGCTGCATCCACAGGGACCCCGAGCGAGGAAGAAGCGTGGACAATGCTGCCCTGTTTTCCCACTGGGAGCCCTGTGCTTCTTCTCAGAAGCCAGAGTGTCCCTTTTCCCTGGCTCCAACAATGACATGAGGTGGTATGGAATAGCCTGACCAAAACCAGGTCAGAGAGGTAAACCTCAGTTCTGGGAGTATTAATAGAGCAGAAATTGCAGGAAAGGCACTCAGTTTCTCTTGGAGGGAAATCAAGCATCTTTGGACGTCAGGGCTGTGTGACTGATGAACACACCAGGCTGATAAGGAACCGAGTGCACCCAGGCTCCAGGAATCTCAGGGGCCTCTGTGGCTGCTCCAAAGGAGGAACATGGCCATGGCAGGGGGTGAGCAGGAGGTGGGTGGGATGGGCAGGGCTGCCCCACTTCTCTGCAAAGCCTCCAGGACCTGGAATTGTGCTCCAGGTTGATTGTGCAGGGATTTAAGGACTTCTGTTCGTTTGAAGAAGCTTGGTCTGTATGAAGGTTTGGCCACTGCTTCACACAACCTGGAAGGTTGTCTGAACATGTGCTGCCTCCTCACGTACAGCACTAAATTAGGGAAACCAGGAGAGAAATTGTTTTAATATTAAAAATATCCTTTTTGCAGACCGTGTTCACAGCCTTTTCTGTGTAAAGAAAAACTCCAGCAAAATACTGTCCACATGGCTATTTTATGCTTCTGCCTGTCTTTTCTTCTCTTTATAATTAGCCTAATATGATATCTGATCCCTGCTCTTTTTAGTGTTTGTGTGCCAGTCTGACAGCCCTAGTGCTGTTATTTCTTAGATAAGTTAATCACTTCTTAATGACTGGACAAGGTATCTTTATTTAACTGCATAAAGAGATTTCACTTTTCCCGTTAAGATGTGACCACTGGTTTATGTTTTGTTAATGACATGTAATGTTGGTGTGAGGCTCAGGTGGTACACACGTGTCAAAGAGGGCCTGGGTGTCTGGTTTTAGAGGCTGTGAAACGGGTGGGGAGGAGGAACTTGTTCTCTATTAATCTGAATTTATTAGGAAAGCCCTCCTGTGAGCCTGGCTAGCTGCTGCTATGGCTTCACGGCCCAGCATGTGGGCCACGGGTTGTTACTGCAAAATCAGGGGTGGGTTTAAGTCACCTCACCTCCCTTGTGCTTATCATTGAACACATACACAAGTGCTTATTTGTAACATAATTTAAGTGCTCACTGCAAGATTGCTGTAAGATTATTATCTTCTTAAAAACAAGCTAAACATATTTCTAAAATGTGGAAGCACAAGGAATGGTGCTCATTTAGATCCATGAGTGTGCAGTGCATGCTGGCAAGGTGCTCACGGGAGCAGGGCTCTCTGTGCCAGGCTGGTGGAAGCTGGAAGATGCTGCTGGGAGCAGGACTGGGGAGAAGACAACTGAATTTAAAAGCTTGATCCCCACTGTCCTGAGATAAAGAGCTCAGACACAGAATGGGCTGCTCACCATTGTGAAAAAATGGGCTTTCAGGGTAAGGTATAATCTGTAAAAATGAAAGAAGAGAATGAGGCCAATGAGAATAAAGCAAAGCATTTATCTGAGCTCCAAGAAGTTACTGGAGATTTGTCCAGGAATAAAACTCCCAGCACCTCTGAGCTTAGAGCTCCTGAGTCCTCCTGCTCCTGCTCCACAAGCCTGCAGATATAAGGGGGGATGGGTTTGAACTGGGTTTATCTATCAATCCTCTTTGTACATGTGCTGTTGTGTTCTGGATGCAGCTCCAAGATCACTGTGGGGCTCTGAGACTGCCTTTCTTTAGCATCATTTAGAGCAGAGCTTGTGGAAGGCAGCAGAAACATGAGATGCTCCAGCCCCAAAACCCGGTGTGCTGGTGCCTTCTTGGGGCTGGGTCCCCTTCTGGGCCAGCAGAAGGAGTACTCAGATTGAAGCCAGGCCCTTTAAAGCATCTGAAACTGGTCTGCCAAAACTGAAGGGAGCAGAAGCCCTTCCTTTCTTTATTTGAAAGTTTTGTCCCTAACATTTATGAGTATCCTAAAGTGTATCTTTATGAGCATCTCGAAGTGCTCAGCAGGGAATCTCTGTACCTGCCTGACAAGAAAAAGGCAGGCCATTCCCTGGAGTTTTAATTTTACTGGCTGCTTCTAATGTCAGTCTTATCAAAGATGTCTTTTCTTCCTCGGTAGCATATTCCAATAAGAAACTAAATCACAAAAAAAGCTTCTGGCTTCTCAATTTGCGGGCTTTTACCTCCACCCATGGTATGTTTACAAGAAACATTAATTGCTGGAGGGTTTGCTTGCAGCGCAGAAAGAGCTGATCCCAACATCTTTGAAAGCGGGGTCCTGCTTTGGTCCACAGCCTGGTCCTGGGCTCAAACCTGGACCAGGCTCCAAACCACACCCTGGAGCTTTGGGCCTCCAAGCTGGGCCCTGGGCAAGGAGAAGCATTTGGTGAGTCACTGCAGGGGAGCACAGGAATCATTCAGCTGGATGTTTGCAAGTGGGTTGTGCACACACAGAGCAGAAACGGCGCTGTTTGGTCGGGTTTATGAGGGTTTCACACCTGGAGCAGTGTGGGTCCTGAAGTGGTCTGAGTGAGAGAAATGGAAATTCAGCTCAGAAATACAAAATTATATCCTAGCTGAACCCTGCTAGGGGCACAGGAATGCAGTGGCAAAGGGGAAAAAACATCTGATAGTATTGTGTACTGTAAGGAGCTCTTCAAGACAACAGAATGGGGAATCTTAGGATGTTTTTAGGCTGCGCTGTTGCCCGTGTCAAAGCCACCCCCACCCCCTGCCTGCCTGTGTGTCAGGAGCATTAATTCCCTCTTTGGAGATCGGAGAATGGGGGTAGCAAGAGGTCAAGTGGCTTCATTAGGCCCCGGAGCTCTGGCGGCGGGAGCTGAACGCGGACGCGGCGCAGCGGGGGCGCTTTGTGCGGCTCTGGCCCTCACGGGGCCGGGCCCTCACGGGGCCGGGCCCTCAGAGCTCGCTCGCCCTCATCGCGCTTGAGCTCGCACTTAGCTCTGTGCCTTGCGATTTTGGCTGCTGGTGCGGCGCCTGCTGAGGGTTTCTGACAGGGCTTTGCAGGCTCCAGGGGTGGCTTCGACACCTCGCCATGGGGGATCCCTGCTGGGGACACTGCAACTGCTCGTGGTGGGGTTCAGCCTCCCTCCAAATCCCACAGGGGCACAAGGAGCAAGAGGCATCTCTGGGCAATTCTGGCATCAACTGCAACAGTAATAACAATTAGCAATTATGCAGAGTTATACGCCTTTGGTGCCTGTTACAGGCATCAGTGAAGAGTTCTGTTTCTGTTTCCTACTTGTAGCTGGCCTGATCTTGCATTTTAATGGCAGATGCTCTGAGATAATTAGAGCGGCTGCAGATGAAGCCCGGGGGTGGTTTGCTGCTGCTGCAGTGTGGCACGGCCACTCAACCTTCCCAGCCCCCCAGTATGTGCCAAACCCTCGATGGTTGAAAGGCACGCGTCATACGGCCTGTATTACGGAGAAGGAGGGCAGAAAAAGAGAAATGACTTCTGCTGCCCATAGCAGAGTTGTGCTGGGGTCCATTGCTGGGTGATGGAGTTGGGTGGCAGGTACACCTCTGGAGCTGTGGGGATCAGCGCTGCCGTGTCCTTGCCTGCTGTGCTGTCTGCAGCTGAAGCTGCTGACAGAGAAGGTGGAAATGAGGGCTGGGAGGCTGCAGAGCTCCTGCCAGCCCGCAGCGCTCCCTCCCCGCCAGCGCCGGGAGCAAACGCGCTCTGCGAGCAGAGGAAACGCAGATCTGCGTTGCAGCTTCTCCTCCCTCCCTCCCTCCAGTTCCCAGAGAAAAAAATGGTTAATATAATATTACATCAGATTGGACTCTAAGGAGCAGAAAGCCAATTTTGGGGGAATGTGAGCCAACCTACATTTAACTGGGATGCTGATATTTACTGTTGCAGTGATCTGGGCCTGTAGCATGGGTGAAGTCGCTGGCTGGGGATTCAAAGTCCAATTAGACAGTGTTAATAGAGGAGGCAGCAATGCTTCATTGAGAGAAATTACTAAAATTGTACTTTCAGGACAGTCAATTAGCTGTGTTTTGACAAAGCAACAAAAAGATGAAACTGAAGCCCTTGGAAAAAAGAATGAGAGAATTCAGAGGGAACATGTCTGTTTGGGGAATCCTAATATTTTTTGTTGAAATCATTAAGTGAAATTAAATACTATTTTAAACCAAAGGGATAGAATATCTAATTAAGATAGAAAAAAGGTTTGGGGAAGGGTATTGTTGAGGGGATTAGAGAAATGGTTTACAATTCATGTTGACTGAGGCGGGGCCCCCTGAATGTATGAGCTATGTTAGTAATGGGTATGGGAAAAATCTCTCAACAAGCAGATCTGAAGTTTAGGAAAGGGTTTCTTTAGGGTGACTCCAAGGCTCAGACTCCAGAGTGAAGTGGGAGAATGAAGCCAGGGAAATGAAGGAGATTGAGGACAAGGTGTGCTTTTGGAGCTGTGCTGGGTCTCCTGGACTGTGCCGTGCTCCCAGTGCTGGTGTGGAGTCGCTCCAGCAGCAAAGAGGCTGCAGGGCTTCAGGAGCCCTGGGATGGCCAAGTAGCAAGGGGGAGCAGGATCTGGACAGGCCAGGGCCCCATGGATGGTGGGGGAAAGGGAAGTGCTGCCACGGGAGAGGGCAGACAGTGGCCCCATGGTACACCCTGGGCTGCAGGAGCCCATCCCTGAGCTTGGCTGAGCTGCTGCCAGAGCCCTGGAGAACACATGGCAGGAGCTTGGGTGTCTCTGTGGGCTCACACACCCGTGTGTGCTCATTCTAAGGCCTCCACTTCTGCTTTGCCATTATGGCTCCAGGACCTGGGCTGAGCCCAGTGTGCTCTTCCAGAGCAGAGGGTGGGTGATGGGCTGGGGGTCCCTCCCACGCATTTCCATGATGATTTGTGAGACCCTTGCACACACCAATCCCTGGAGCAAAGCCCCAGTGCATAGACAGGGCTGGCTGGAACTGTCAGGAGGTTTCTTGGGCAACTCCTCAGTAACCTGGGATGATTTTCCCATATTTTGCAGTCAGTGTTCCTACTCTTAACACACAGCTCCAGTAAAACTCTTCTGCCTAAAGACCTCTCTTTAAGAACTCCATTTTTGACTGATATCATCCTACTGCTTAATTCATTTGATATACAGAGACAGTTAGTGAAATATGCATGCTATATTATATTAAAGAGAAATGTAACCTTCAATTGGTATCTGATGTGCACTTTGCAATAACTGCTATTAGTTGTCTATAAAACTCCTAGACATCATTTGATTTTATTACCATTATATTATTTTACTTGGGAACGTATATAGGAGGAGTGGTGATTTCAGGTCTTCAAGTGCTTACTGGGAAATATTTAACGCAGAATGTTTTATTTATTAGCATAAAGAGAC